>NC_140592.1:384227774-385427774 GCF_964204655.1 Triturus cristatus | reverse complement strand
CCAAAAAATCAATTTTCTGATGAAAAACGATGTCGCGTGACCTGTCGAAATTTCTCCATATGGTCAGAAATGGAAATTTTTCAGTGTTTAAGTTTTTTGAGTGCTAATGACTATTCCATGTAAATTATCACTTTTGGAACAAAAATAAGTGTGTTTAGAGTCACATTAATGCCTGAAAGTGGTCAAAATAGAAACTCCTGAATAGGAGAAAAAGTCTGTAATAATGGCAATTTTGGTCACATTGAGGCTTTAAAAAGTAGTTATTCAACATGAGGCACATTCCAAATGACATTTTTAATCAATTTTTCTACAGTCCAAAAAATCAATTTTCTGATGAAAAACGATGACCCGTGACCAGTCGAAATTTCTCCAGATGGTCAGAAATGGAAATTTTTCAATGTTTAATTTTTTGACTGCTAATGACTATTCCATGTAAATTATCAATTTTTTAACAAAAATAAGTGTGTTTAGAGTCACATTAATGCCTGAAATTGGTAAAAATAGAAGCTTCTGAATAGGAGAAAAAGTCTGTAATAATGGCAATTTTGGTCACATTGAGGCTTTAAAAAGTAGTTATTAAACATGAGGCACATTCCAAATGACATTTTGAATCAATTTTTCTACAGTCCAAAAAATCAATTTTCTGATGAAAAACGATGACCCGTGACCTGTCGAAATTTCTCCAGATGGTCAGAAATGGAAATTTTTTAATGTTTAATTTTTTGACTGCTAATGACTATTCCATGTAAATTATCACATTTGGAACAAAAACTAAGTGTGTTTAAAGTCACATTAATGCCTGAAATTGGTCAAAATAGAAGCTTCTGAATAGGAGAAAAAGTCTGTAATAATAGCAATTTTGGACACATTGAGACTTTAAAAAGTAGTTATTCAACATGAGGCACATTCAAAATGACATTTTGAATCAATTTTTCTACAGTCCAAAAAATCAATTTTCTGATGAAAAACGATGACCCTTGACCTGTCGAAATTTCTCCAGATGGTCAGAAATGGAAATTTTTCAATGTTTAATTTTTTGACTGCTAATGTCTAGTCCATGTAAATTATCACTTTTGGAACAAAAATAAGTGTGTTTAAAGTCACATTAATGCCTTAAATTGGTCAAAATAGAAGCTTCTGAATAGGAGAAAAAGTCTGTAATATTGGCAATTTTGGTCACATTGAGGCTTTAAAAAGTAGTTATTCAACATGAGGCACATTCCAAATGACCTTTTAAATCAATTTTTCTACAATCCAAAAAATCAATTTTCTGATGAAAAACGATGACCCGTGACCTGTCGAAATTTCTCCAGATGGTCAGAAAAGGAAATTTTTCAGTGTTTAATTTTTGGAGTGCTAATGACTATTCCATGTAAATCATCACATTTGGAACAAAAACTAAGTGTGTTTAAAGTCACATTAATGCCTGAAAGTGGTCAAAAGAGAAACTTCTGAATAGGAGAAAAAGTCTGTAATAATGGCAATTTTGGTCACATTGAGGCTTTCAAAAGTAGTTATTCAACATGAGGCACATTCCAAATGACATTTTGAATCAATTTTTCTACAGTCCAAAAAATCAATTTTCTGATGAAAAACGATGACCCGTGACCTGTCGAAATTTCTCCAGATGGTCAAAAATGGAAATTTTTCAATGTTTAATTCTTTGACTGCTAATGACTATTCCATGTAAATTATCACTTTTGGAACAAAAATAAGTGTGTTTAGAGTCACTTTAATGCCTGAAATTGGTCAAAATAGAAGCTTCTGAATAGGAGAAAAAGTCTATAATAATGGCAATTTTGGTCACATTGAGGCTTTAAAAAGTAGTTATTCAACATGAGGCACATTCCAAATTACATTTTGAATACATTTTTCTACAGTCCAAAAAATCAATTTTCTGATGAAAAACGATGTCCCGTGACCTGTCGAAATTTCTCCAGATGGTCAGAAATGGAAATTTTTCAGTGTTTAATTTTTGGAGTGCTAATGACTATTCCATGTAAATCATCACTTTTGGAACAAAAATAAGTGTGTTTAGAGTCACATTAATGCCTGAAAGTGGTCAAAAGAGAAACTTCTGAATAGGAGAAAAAGTCTGTAATAATGGCAATTTTGGTCACATTGAGGCTTTCAAAAGTAGTTATTCAACATGAGGCACATTCCAAATGACATTTTGAATCAATTTTTCTACAGTCCAAAAAATCAATTTTCTGATGAAAAACGATGACCCGTTACCTGTCGAAATTTCTCCAGATGGTCAGAAATGGAAATTTTTCAGTGTTTACTTTTTTGAGTGCTAATGACTATTCCATGTAAATTATCACTTTTGGAACAAGAATAAGGTGTTTAGAGTCACTTTAATGCCTGAAAGTGGTCAAAATAAAAGCTTCTGAATAGGAGAAAAAGTTTATAATAATGGCAATTTTGGTCACATTGAGGCTTTAAAAAGTAGTTATTCAACATGAGGCACATTCCAAATGACATTTTGAATACATTTTTCTACAGTCCAAAAAACCAATTTTCTGATGAAAAACGATGTCCCGTGACCTGTCGAAATTTCTCCAGATGGTCAGAAATGGAAATTTTTCAGTGTTTAATTTTTTGAGTGCTAATGACTATTCCATGTAAATTATCACTTTTGGAAAAAAAATAAGTGTGTTTAGAGTCACATTAATGCCTGAAAGTGGTCAAAATAGAAGCTCCTGAATAGGAGAAAAAGTCTGTAATAATGGCAATTTTGGTCACATTGAGGCTTTAAAAAGTAGTTATTCAACATGAGGCACATTCCAAATGACATTTTGAATACATTTTTCTACAGTCCAAAAAATCAATTTTCTGATGAAAAACGATGTCGCGTGACCTGTCGAAATTTCTCCATATGGTCAGAAATGGAAATTTTTCAGTGTTTAAGTTTTTTGAGTGCTAATGACTATTCCATGTAAATTATCACTTTTGGAACAAAAATAAGTGTGTTTAGAGTCACATTAATGCCTGAAAGTGGTCAAAATAGAAACTCCTGAATAGGAGAAAAAGTCTGTAATAATGGCAATTTTGGTCACATTGAGGCTTTAAAAAGTAGTTATTCAACATGAGGCACATTCCAAATGACATTTTTAATCAATTTTTCTACAGTCCAAAAAATCAATTTTCTGATGAAAAACGATGACCCGTGACCAGTCGAAATTTCTCCAGATGGTCAGAAATGGAAATTTTTCAATGTTTAATTTTTTGACTGCTAATGACTATTCCATGTAAATTATCAATTTTTTAACAAAAATAAGTGTGTTTAGAGTCACATTAATGCCTGAAATTGGTAAAAATAGAAGCTTCTGAATAGGAGAAAAAGTCTGTAATAATGGCAATTTTGGTCACATTGAGGCTTTAAAAAGTAGTTATTAAACATGAGGCACATTCCAAATGACATTTTGAATCAATTTTTCTACAGTCCAAAAAATCAATTTTCTGATGAAAAACGATGACCCGTGACCTGTCGAAATTTCTCCAGATGGTCAGAAATGGAAATTTTTTAATGTTTAATTTTTTGACTGCTAATGACTATTCCATGTAAATTATCACATTTGGAACAAAAACTAAGTGTGTTTAAAGTCACATTAATGCCTGAAATTGGTCAAAATAGAAGCTTCTGAATAGGAGAAAAAGTCTGTAATAATAGCAATTTTGGACACATTGAGACTTTAAAAAGTAGTTATTCAACATGAGGCACATTCAAAATGACATTTTGAATCAATTTTTCTACAGTCCAAAAAATCAATTTTCTGATGAAAAACGATGACCCTTGACCTGTCGAAATTTCTCCAGATGGTCAGAAATGGAAATTTTTCAATGTTTAATTTTTTGACTGCTAATGTCTAGTCCATGTAAATTATCACTTTTGGAACAAAAATAAGTGTGTTTAAAGTCACATTAATGCCTTAAATTGGTCAAAATAGAAGCTTCTGAATAGGAGAAAAAGTCTGTAATATTGGCAATTTTGGTCACATTGAGGCTTTAAAAAGTAGTTATTCAACATGAGGCACATTCCAAATGACCTTTTAAATCAATTTTTCTACAATCCAAAAAATCAATTTTCTGATGAAAAACGATGACCCGTGACCTGTCGAAATTTCTCCAGATGGTCAGAAATGGAAATTTTTCAATGTTTAATTTTTTGACTGCTAATGACTATTCCATGTAAATTATCACTTTTGGAACAAAAAGAAGTGTGTTTAGAGTCACATTAATGCCTGAAATTGGTCAAAATAGAAGCTTCTGAATAGGAGAAAAAGTCTGTAATAATGGCAATTTTGGTCACATTGAGGCTTTAAAAAGTAGTTATTCAACATGAGGCACATTCCAAATGACATTTTGAATCAATTTTTCTACAGTCCAAAAAATCTATTTTTTGATGAAAAACGATGACCCGTGACCTGTCGAAATTTCTCCAGATGGTCAGAAATGCAATTTTTTTTATTGTTTAATTGTTTTACTGCTAATGACTATTCCAGGTAAATTATCACTTTTGGAACAAAAATAAGTCTGTTTAAAGTCACTTTAATGCCTGAAATTGGTCAAAATAGAAGCTTCTGAATAGGAGAAAAAGTCTGTAATAATGGCAATTTTGGTCACATTGAGGCTTTAAAAAATAGTTATTCAACATGAGGCACATTCCAAATGACATTTTGAATCAATTTTTCTACAGTCCAAAAAATCTATTTTCTGATGAAAAACGATGACCCGTGACCTGTCGAAATTTCTCCAGATGGTCAAAAATAGAAATTTTTCAATGTTTAATACTTTGACTGCTAATGACTATTCCATGTACATTATCATTTTTGGAACAAAAATAAGTGTGTTTAGAGTCACTTTAATGCCTGAAATTGGTCAAAATAGAAGCTTCTGAATAGGAGAAAAAGTCTATAATAATGGCAATTTTGGTCACATTGAGGCTTTAAAAAGTAGTTATTCAACATGAGGCACATTCCAAATGACATTTTGAATACATTTTTCTACAGTCCAAAAAATCAATTTTCTGATGAAAAACGATGACCCGTGACCTGTCGAAATTTCTCCAGATGGTCAGAAATGGAAATTTTTCAGTGTTTAATTTTTTGAGTGCTAATGACTTTTCCATGTAAATTATCACTTTTGGAACAAGAATAAGGTGTTTAGAGTCACTTTAATGCCTGAAATTGGTCAAAATAGAAGCTTCTGAATAGGAGAAAAAGTCTATAATAATGGCAATTTTGGTCACATTGAGGCTTTAAAAAGTAGTTATTCAACATGAGGCACATTCCAAATTACATTTTGAATACATTTTTCTACAGTCCAAAAAATCAATTTTCTGATGAAAAACGATGTCCCGTGACCTGTCGAAATTTCTCCAGATGGTCAGAAATGGAAATTTTTCAGTGTTTAATTTTTGGAGTGCTAATGACTATTCCATGTAAATCATCACTTTTGGAACAAAAATAAGTGTGTTTAGAGTCACATTAATGCCTGAAAGTGGTCAAAAGAGAAACTTCTGAATAGGAGAAAAAGTCTGTAATAATGGCAATTTTGGTCACATTGAGGCTTTCAAAAGTAGTTATTCAACATGAGGCACATTCCAAATGACATTTTGAATCAATTTTTCTACAGTCCAAAAAATCAATTTTCTGATGAAAAACGATGACCCGTGACCTGTCGAAATTTCTCCAGATGGTCAAAAATGGAAATTTTTCAATGTTTAATTCTTTGACTGCTAATGACTATTCCATGTAAATTATCACTTTTGGAACAAAAATAAGTGTGTTTAGAGTCACTTTAATGCCTGAAATTGGTCAAAATAGAAGCTTCTGAATAGGAGAAAAAGTCTATAATAATGGCAATTTTGGTCACATTGAGGCTTTAAAAAGTAGTTATTCCACATGAGGCACATTCCAAATTACATTTTGAATACATTTTTCTACAGTCCAAAAAATCAATTTTCTGATGAAAAACGATGTCCCGTGACCTGTCGAAATTTCTCCAGATGGTCAGAAATGGAAATTTTTCAGTGTTTAATTTTTGGAGTGCTAATGACTATTCCATGTAAATCATCACTTTTGGAACAAAAATAAGTGTGTTTAGAGTCACATTAATGCCTGAAAGTGGTCAAAAGAGAAACTTCTGAATAGGAGAAAAAGTCTGTAATAATGGCAATTTTGGTCACATTGAGGCTTTCAAAAGTAGTTATTCAACATGAGGCACATTCCAAATGACATTTTGAATCAATTTTTCTACAGTCCAAAAAATCAATTTTCTGATGAAAAACGATGACCCGTTACCTGTCGAAATTTCTCCAGATGGTCAGAAATGGAAATTTTTCAGTGTTTACTTTTTTGAGTGCTAATGACTATTCCATGTAAATTATCACTTTTGGAACAAGAAAAAGGTGTTTAGAGTCACTTTAATGCCTGAAAGTGGTCAAAATAGAAGCTTCTGAATAGGAGAAAAAGTTTATAATAATGGCAATTTTGGTCACATTGAGGCTTTAAAAAGTAATTATTCAACATGAGGCACATTCCAAATGACATTTTGAATACATTTTTCTACAGTCCAAAAAATCAATTTTCTGATGAAAAACGATGACCCGTGACCTGTCGAAATTTCTCCAGATGGTCAGAAATGGAAATTTTTCAGTGTTTAATTTTTTGAGTGCTAATGACTATTCCATGTAAATTATCACTTTTGGAACAAGAATAAGGTGTTTAGAGTCACTTTAATGCCTGAAAGTGGTCAAAATAGAAGCTTCTGAATAGGAGAAAAAGTCTGTAATAATGGCAATTTTGGTCACATTGAGGCTTTAAAAAGTAGTTATTCAACATGAGGCACATTCCAAATGACATTTTGAATACATTTTTCTACAGTCCAAAAAAATCAATTTTCGGAAGAAAAACAATGACCCGTGACCTGTCGAAATTTCTCCAGATAGTCAGAAATGGAAATTTTTTAATGTTTAATTTTTTGACTGTAAATGACTATTCATTGTAAATTATCACTTTTGGAACAAAAATAAGTGTGTTTAGAGTCACATTAATGCCTGAAATTGGTCAAAATAGAAGCTTCTGAATAGGAGAAAAAGTCTGTAATAATGGCAATTTTGGTCACATTGAGGCTTTAAAAAGTAGTTATTCAACATGAGGCACATTCCAAATGACATTTTGAATACATTTTTCTACAGTCCAAAAAATCAATTTTCTGATGAAAAACGATGTCGCGTGACCTGTCGAAATTTCTCCAGATGGTCAGAAATGGAAATTTTTCAGTGTTTAAGTTTTTTGAGTGCTAATGACTATTCCATGTAAATTATCACTTTTGGAACAAAAATAAGTGTGTTTAGAGTCACATTAATGCCTGAAAGTGGTCAAAATAGAAACTTCTGAATAGGAGAAAAAGTCTGTAATAATGGCAATTTTGGTCACATTGAGGCTTTAAAAAGTAGTTATTCAACATGAGGCACATTCCAAATGACATTTTGAATACATTTTTCCACAGTCCAAAAAATCAATTTTCTGATGAAAAACGATGACGCGTGACCGGTCGAAATTTCTCCAGATGGTCAGAAATGGAAATTTTTCAGTGTTTAATTTTTTGAGTGCTAATGACTATTCCATGTAAATTATCACTTTTGGAACAAATATAAGTGTGTTTAGAGTCACATTAATGCCTGAAATTGGTCAAAATAGAAGCTTCTGAATAGGAGAAAAAGTCTGTAATAATGGCAATTTTGGTCACATTGAGGCTTTAAAAAATAGTTATTCAACATGAGGCACATTCCAAATGACATTTTGAATACATTTTTCTACAGTCCAAAAAATATATTTTCTGATGAAAAACAATTACCCGTGACCTGTCGAAATTTCTCCAGATGGTCAGAATTGGAATTTTTTTAATGTTTAACTTTTTTGACTGCAAATGACTATTCCATGTAAATTATCACTTTTGGAACAAAAATAAGTGTGTTTAGAGTCACATTAATGCCTGAAAGTGGTCAAAATAGAAACGTCTAAATAGGAGAAAAGTCTGTAATAATGGCAATTTTGGTCACATTGAGGCTTTCAAAAGTAGTTATTCAACATGAGGCACATTCCTAATGACATTTTGAATCAATTTTTCTACAGTCCAAAAAATCAATTTTCTGATGAAAAACGATGACCCGTGACCTGTCGAAATTTCTCCAGATGGTCAGAAACGGAAATTTTTCAGTGTTTAATTTTTTGAGTGCTAATGACTATTCCATGTAAATTATCACTTTTGGAACAAGAATAAGGTGTTTAGAGTCACTTTAATGCCTGAAATTGGTCAAAATAGAAGCTTCTGAATAGGAGAAAAAGTCTGTAATAATGGCAATTTTGGTCACATTGAGGATTTAAAAAGTAGTTACTCAACATGAGGCACATTCCAAATGACATTTTGAATACATTTTTCTACAGTCCAAAAAAATCAATTTTCGGAAGAAAAACAATGACCCGTGACCTGTCGAAATTTCTCCAGATAGTCAGAAATGGAAATTTTTTAATGTTTAATTTTTTGACTGTAAATGACTATTCCTTGTAAATTATCACTTTTGGAACAAAAATAAGTGTGTTTAGAGTCACATTAATGCCTGAAATTGGTCAAAATAGAAGCTTCTGAATAGGAGAAAAAGTCTGTAATAATGGCAATTTTGGTCACATTGAGGCTTTAAAAAGTAGTTATTCAACATGAGGCACATTCCAAATGACATTTTGAATACATTTTTCTACAGTCCAAAAAATCAATTTTCTGATGAAAAACGATGTCGCGTGACCTTTCGAAATTTCTCCAGATGGTCAGAAATGGAAATTTTTCAGTGTTTAAGTTTTTTGAGTGCTAATGACTATTCCATGTAAATTATCACTTTTGGAACAAAAATAAGTGTGTTTAGAGTCACATTAATGCCTGAAAGTGGTCAAAATAGAAACTTCTGAATAGGAGAAAAAGTCTGTAATAATGGCAATTTTGGTCACATTGAGGCTTTAAAAAGTAGTTATTCAACATGAGGCACATTCCAAATGACATTTTGAATACATTTTTCTACAGTCCAAAAAATCAATTTTCTGATGAAAAACGATGTCGCGTGACCGGTCGAAATTTCTCCAGATGGTCAGAAATGGAAATTTTTCAGTGTTTAATTTTTTGAGTGCTAATGACTATTCCATGTAAATTATCACTTTTGGAACAAATATAAGTGTGTTTAGAGTCACATTAATGCCTGAAATTGGTCAAAATAGAAGCTTCTGAATAGGAGAAAAAGTCTGTAATAATGGCAATTTTGGTCACATTGAGGCTTTCAAAAGTAGTTATTCAACATGAGGCACATCCCAAATGACATTTTGAATACATTTTTCTACAGTCCAAAAAATATATTTTCTGATGAAAAACGATGTCCCGTGACCTGTCGAAATTTCTCCAGATGGTCAGAAATGGAAATTTTTCAATGTTTAATTCTTTGACTGCTAATGACTATTCCATGTAAATTATCACTTTTGGAACAAAAATAAGTGTGTTTAGAGTCACATTAATGCCTGAAATTGGTCAAAATAGAAACTTCTAAATAGGAGAAAAGTCTGTAATAATGGCAATTTTGGTCACATTGAGGCTTTCAAAAGTAGTTATTCAACATGAGGCACATTCCTAATGACATTTTGAATCAATTTTTCTACAGTCCAAAAAATCAATTTTCTGATGAAAAACGATGACCCGTGACCTGTTGAAATTTCTCCAGATGGTCAGAAATGGAAATTTTTCAGTGTTTAATTTTTTGAGTGCTAATGACTTTTCCATGTAAATTATCACTTTTGGAACAAGAATAAGGTGTTTAGAGTCACTTTAATGCCTGGAATTGGTCAAAATAGAAGCTTCTGAATAGGAGAAAAAGTCTGTAATAATGGCAATTTTGGTCACATTGAGGATTTAAAAAGTAGTTACTCAACATGAGGCACATTCCAAATGACATTTTGAATACATTTTTCTACCGTCCGAAAAATCAATTTTCGAATGAAAAACAATGACCCGTGACCTGTCGAAATTTCTCCAGATAGTCAGAAATGGAAATTTTTTAATGTTTAATTTTTTGACTGTAAATGACTATTCCATGTAAATTATCACTTTTGGAACAAAAATAAGTGTGTTTAGAGTCACATTAATGCCTGAAATTGGTCAAAATAGAAGCTTCTGAATAGGAGAAAAAGTCTGTAATAATGGCAATTTTGGTCACATTGAGGCTTTAAAAAGTAGTTAGTCAACATGAGGCACATTCCAAATGACATTTTGAATACATTTTTCTACAGTCCAAAAAATCAATTTTCTGATGAAAAACGATGTCCCGTGACCTGTCGAAATTTCTCCAGATGGTCAGAAATGGAAATTTTTCAGTGTTTAAGTTTTTTGAGTGCTAATGACTATTCCATGTAAATTATCACTTTTGGAACAAAAATAAGTGTGTTTAGAGTCACTTTAATGCCTGAAATTGGTCAAAATAGAAGCTTCTGAATAGGAGAACAAGTCTGTAATAATGGCAATTTTGGTCACATTGAGGCTTTAAAAAGTAGTTATTCAACATGAGGCACATTCCAAATGACATTTTGAATACATTTTTCTACAGTCCAAAAAATCAATTTTCTGATGAAAAACGATGTCGCGTGACCTGTCGAAATTTCTCCAGATGGTCAGAAATGGAAATTTTTCAGTGTTTAAGTTTTTTGAGTGCTAATGACTATTCCATGTAAATTATCACTTTTGGAACAAAAATAAGTGTGTTTAGAGTCACATTAATGCCTGAAAGTGGTCAAAAGAGAAACTTCTGAATAGGAGAAAAAGTCTGTAATAATGGCAATTTTGGTCACATTGAGGCTTTCAAAAGTAGTTATTCAACATGAGGCACATTCCAAATGACATTTTGAATCAATTTTTCTACAGTCCAAAAAATCAATTTTCTGATGAAAAACGATGACCCGTTACCGTGCGAAATTTCTCCAGATGGTCAGAAATGGAAATTTTTCAGTGTTTACTTTTTTGAGTGCTAATGACTATTCCATGTAAATTATCACTTTTGGAACAAGAAAAAGGTGTTTAGAGTCACTTTAATGCCTGAAAGTGGTCAAAATAGAAGCTTCTGAATAGGAGAAAAAGTTTATAATAATGGCAGTTTTGGTCACATTGAGGCTTTAAAAAGTAGTTATTCAACATGAGGCACATTCCAAATGACATTTTGAATACATTTTTCTACAGTCCAAAAAATCAATTTTCTGATGAAAAACGATGTCCCGTGACCTGTCGAAATTTCTCCAGATGGTCAGAAATGGAAATTTTTCAGTGTTTAATTTTTTGAGTGCTAATGACTATTCCATGTAAATTATCACTTTTGGAAAAAAAATAAGTGTGTTTAGAGTCACATTAATGCCTGAAAGTGGTCAAAAGAGAAACTTCTGAATAGGAGAAAAAGTCTGTAATAATGGCAATTTTGGTCACATTGAGGCTTTCAAAAGTAGTTATTCAACATGAGGCACATTCCAAATGACATTTTGAATCAATTTTTCTACAGTCCAAAAAATCAATTTTCTGATGAAAAACGATGACCCGTGACCTGTCGAAATTTCTCCAGATGGTCAGAAATGGAAATTTTTCAGTGTTTAATTTTTTGAGTGCTAATGACTATTCCATGTAAATTATCACTTTTGGAACAAGAATAAGGTGTTTAGAGTCACTTTAATGCCTGAAAGTGGTCAAAATAGAAGCTTCTGAATAGGAGAAAAAGTCTGTAATAATGGCAATTTTGGTCACATTGAGGCTTTAAAAAGTAGTTATTCAACATGAGGCACATTCCAAATGACATTTTGAATACATTTTTCTACAGTCCAAAAAAATCAATTTTCGGAAGAAAAACAATGACCCGTGACCTGTCGAAATTTCTCCAGATAGTCAGAAATGGAAATTTTTTAATGTTTAATTTTTTGACTGTAAATGACTATTCCTTGTAAATTATCACTTTTGGAACAAAAATAAGTGTGTTTAGAGTCACATTAATGCCTGAAATTGGTCAAAATAGAAGCTTCTGAATAGGAGAAAAAGTCTGTAATAATGGCAATTTTGGTCACATTGAGGCTTTAAAAAGTAGTTATTCAACATGAGGCACATTCCAAATGACATTTTGAATACATTTTTCTACAGTCCAAAAAATCAATTTTCTGATGAAAAACGATGTCGCGTGACCTGTCGAAATTTCTCCAGATGGTCAGAAATGGAAATTTTTCAGTGTTTAAGTTTTTTGAGTGCTAATGACTATTCCATGTAAATTATCACTTTTGGAACAAAAATAAGTGTGTTTAGAGTCACATTAATGCCTGAAAGTGGTCAAAATAGAAACTTCTGAATAGGAGAAAAAGTCTGTAATAATGGCAATTTTGGTCACATTGAGGCTTTAAAAAGTAGTTATTCAACATGAGGCACATTCCAAATGACATTTTGAATACATTTTTCTACAGTCCAAAAAATCAATTTTCTGATGAAAAACGATGTCGCGTGACCGGTCGAAATTTCTCCAGATGGTCAGAAATGGAAATTTTTCAGTGTTTAATTTTTTGAGTGCTAATGACTATTCCATGTAAATTATCACTTTTGGAACAAATATAAGTGTGTTTAGAGTCACATTAATGCCTGAAATTGGTCAAAATAGAAGCTTCTGAATAGGAGAAAAAGTCTGTAATAATGGCAATTTTGGTCACATTGAGGCTTTAAAAAATAGTTATTCAACATGAGGCACATTCCAAATGACATTTTGAATACATTTTTCTACAGTCCAAAAAATATATTTTCTGATGAAAAACAATTACCCGTGACCTGTCGAAATTTCTCCAGATGGTCAGAATTGGAATTTTTTTAATGTTTAACTTTTTTGAGTGCTAATGACTATTCCATGTAAATTATCACTTTTGGAACAAAAATAAGTGTGTTTAGAGTCACATTAATGCCTGAAAGTGGTCAAAATAGAAACGTCTAAATAGGAGAAAAGTCTGTAATAATGGCAATTTTGGTCACATTGAGGCTTTCAAAAGTAGTTATTCAACATGAGGCACATTCCTAATGACATTTTGAATCAATTTTTCTACAGTCCAAAAAATCAATTTTCTGATGAAAAACGATGACCCGTGACCTGTCGAAATTTCTCCAGATGGTCAGAAACGGAAATTTTTCAGTGTTTATTTTTTTGAGTGCTAATGACTATTCCATGTAAATTATCACTTTTGGAACAAGAATAAGGTGTTTAGAGTCACTTTAATGCCTGAAATTGGTCAAAATAGAAGCTTCGGAATAGGAGAAAAAGTCTGTAATAATGGCAATTTTGGTCACATTGAGGATTTAAAAAGTAGTTACTCAACATGAGGCACATTCCAAATGACATTTTGAATACATTTTTCTACAGTCCAAAAAAATCAATTTTCGGAAGAAAAACAATGACCCGTGACCTGTCGAAATTTCTCCAGATAGTCAGAAATGGAAATTTTTTAATGTTTAATTTTTTGACTGTAAATGACTATTCCTTGTAAATTATCACTTTTGGAACAAAAATAAGTGTGTTTAGAGTCACATTAATGCCTGAAATTGGTCAAAATAGAAGCTTCTGAATAGGAGAAAAAGTCTGTAATAATGGCAATTTTGGTCACATTGAGGCTTTAAAAAGTAGTTATTCAACATGAGGCACATTCCAAATGACATTTTGAATACATTTTTCTACAGTCCAAAAAATCAATTTTCTGATGAAAAACGATGTCGCGTGACCTTTCGAAATTTCTCCAGATGGTCAGAAATGGAAATTTTTCAGTGTTTAAGTTTTTTGAGTGCTAATGACTATTCCATGTAAATTATCACTTTTGGAACAAAAATAAGTGTGTTTAGAGTCACATTAATGCCTGAAAGTGGTCAAAATAGAAACTTCTGAATAGGAGAAAAAGTCTGTAATACTGGCAATTTTGGTCACATTGAGGCTTTAAAAAGTAGTTATTCAACATGAGGCACATTCCAAATGACATTTTGAATACATTTTTCTACAGTCCAAAAAATCAATTTTCTGATGAAAAACGATGTCGCGTGACCGGTCGAAATTTCTCCAGATGGTCAGAAATGGACATTTTTCAGTGTTTAATTTTTTGAGTGCTAATGACTATTCCATGTAAATTATCACTTTTGGAACAAATATAAGTGTGTTTAGAGTCACATTAATGCCTGAAATTGGTCAAAATAGAAGCTTCTGAATAGGAGAAAAAGTCTGTAATAATGGCAATTTTGGTCACATTGAGGCTTTCAGAAGTAGTTATTCAACATGAGGCACATTCCAAATGACATTTTGAATACATTTTTCTACAGTCCAAAAAATATATTTTCTGATGAAAAACGATGTCCCGTGACCTGTCGAAATTTCTCCAGATGGTCAGAAATGGAAATTTTTCAATGTTTAATTCTTTGACTGCTAATGACTATTCCATGTAAATTATCACTTTTGGAACAAAAATAAGTGTGTTTAGAGTCACATTAATGCCTGAAAGTGGTCAAAATAGAAACTTCTAAATAGGAGAAAAGTCTGTAATAATGGCAATTTTGGTCACATTGAGGCTTTCAAAAGTAGTTATTCAACATGAGGCACATTCCTAATGACATTTTGAATCAATTTTTCTACAGTCCAAAAAATCAATTTTCTGATGAAAAACGATGACCCGTGACCTGTTGAAATTTCTCCAGATGGTCAGAAATGGAAATTTTTCAGTGTTTAATTTTTTGAGTGCTAATGACTTTTCCATGTAAATTATCACTTTTGGAACAAGAATAAGGTGTTTAGAGTCACTTTAATGCCTGGAATTGGTCAAAATAGAAGCTTCTGAATAGGAGAAAAAGTCTGTAATAATGGCAATTTTGGTCACATTGAGGATTTAAAAAGTAGTTACTCAACATGAGGCACATTCCAAATGACATTTTGAATACATTTTTCTACAGTCCAAAAAATCAATTTTCGAATGAAAAACAAGACCCGTGACCTGTCGAAATTTCTCCAGATAGTCAGAAATGGAAATTTTTTAATGTTTAATTTTTTGACTGTAAATGACTATTCCATGTAAATTATCACTTTTGGAACAAAAATAAGTGTGTTTAGAGTCACATTAATGCCTGAAATTGGTCAAAATAGAAGCTTCTGAATAGGAGAAAAAGTCTGTAATAATGGCAATTTTTGTCACATTGAGGCTTTAAAAAGTAGTTATTCAACATGAGGCACATTCCAAATGACATTTTGAATACATTTTTCTACAGTCCAAAAAATCAATTTTCTGATGAAAAACGATGTCCCGTGACCTGTCGAAATTTCTCCAGATGGTCAGAAATGGAAATTTTTCAGTGTTTAAGTTTTTTGAGTGCTAATGACTATTCCATGTAAATTATCACTTTTGGAACAAAAATAAGTGTGTTTAGAGTCACTTTAATGCCTGAAATTGGTCAAAATAGAAGCTTCTGAATAGGAGAACAAGTCTGTAATAATGGCAATTTTGGTCACATTGAGGCTTTAAAAAGTAGTTATTCAACATGAGGCACCTTCCAAATGACATTTTGAATACATTTTTCTACAGTCCAAAAAATCAATTTTCTGATGAAAAACGATGTCGCGTGACCTGTCGAAATTTCTCCAGATGGTCAGAAATGGAAATTTTTCAGTGTTTAAGTTTTTTGAGTGCTAATGACTATTCCATGTAAATTATCACTTTTGGAACAAAAATAAGTGTGTTTAGAGTCACATTAATGCCTGAAAGTGGTCAAAATAGAAACTTCTGAATAGGAGAAAAAGTCTGTAATAATGGCAATTTTGGTCACATTGAGGCTTTAAAAAGTAGTTATTCAACATGAGGCACATTCCAAATGACATTTTGAATACATTTTTCTACAGTCCAAAAAATCAATTTTCTGATGAAAAACGATGTCGCGTGACCGGTCGAAATTTCTCCAGATGGTCAGAAATGGAAATTTTTCAGTGTTTAATTTTTTGAGTGCTAATGACTATTCCATGTAAATTATCACTTTTGGAACAAATATAAGTGTGTTTAGAGTCACATTAATGCCTGAAATTGGTCAAAATAGAAGCTTCTGAATAGGAGAAAAAGTCTGTAATAATGGCAATTTTGGTCACATTGAGGATTTAAAAAGTAGTTACTCAACATGAGGCACATTCCAAATGACATTTTGAATACATTTTTCTACAGTCCAAAAAATCAATTTTCGAATGAAAAACAAGACCCGTGACCTGTCGAAATTTCTCCAGATAGTCAGAAATGGAAATTTTTTAATGTTTAATTTTTTGACTGTAAATGACTATTCCATGTAAATTATCACTTTTGGAACAAAAATAAGTGTGTTTAGAGTCACATTAATGCCTGAAATTGGTCAAAATAGAAGCTTCTGAATAGGAGAAAAAGTCTGTAATAATGGCAATTGTTGTCACATTGAGGCTTTAAAAAGTAGTTATTCAACATGAGGCACATTCCAAATGACATTTTGAATACATTTTTCTACAGTCCAAAAAATCAATTTTCTGATGAAAAACGATGTCCCGTAACCTGTCGAAATTTCTCCAGATGGTCAGAAATGGAAATTTTTCAGTGTTTAAGTTTTTTGAGTGCTAATGACTATTCCATGTAAATTATCACTTTTGGAACAAAAATAAGTGTGTTTAGAGTCACTTTAATGCCTGAAATTGGTCAAAATAGAAGCTTCTGAATAGGAGAACAAGTCTGTAATAATGGCAATTTTGGTCACATTGAGGCTTTAAAAAGTAGTTATTCAACATGAGGCACATTCCAAATGACATTTTGAATACATTTTTCTACAGTCCAAAAAATCAATTTTCTGATGAAAAACGATGTCCCGTGACCTGTCGAAATTTCTCCAGATGGTCAGAAATGGAAATTTTTCAGTGTTTAAGTTTTTTGAGTGCTAATGACTATTCCATGTAAATTATCACTTTTGGAACAAAAATAAGTGTGTTTAGAGTCACATTAATGCCTGAAAGTGGTCAAAATAGAAACTTCTGAATAGGAGAAAAAGTCTGTAATAATGGCAATTTTGGTCACATTGAGGCTTTAAAAAGTAGTTATTCAACATGAGGCACATTCCAAATGACATTTTGAATACATTTTTCTACAGTCCAAAAAATCAATTTTCTGATGAAAAACGATGTCGCGTGACCGGTCGAAATTTCTCCAGATGGTCAGAAATGGAAATTTTTCAGTGTTTAATTTTTTGAGTGCTAATGACTATTCCATGTAAATTATCACTTTTGGAACAAATATAAGTGTGTTTAGAGTCACATTAATGCCTGAAATTGGTCAAAATAGAAGCTTCTGAATAGGAGAAAAAGTCTGTAATAATGGCAATTTTGGTCACATTGAGGATTTAAAAAGTAGTTACTCAACATGAGGCACATTCCAAATGACATTTTGAATACATTTTTCTACAGTCCAAAAAATCAATTTTCGAATGAAAAACAAGACCCGTGACCTGTCGAAATTTCTCCAGATAGTCAGAAATGGAAATTTTTTAATGTTTAATTTTTTGACTGTAAATGACTATTCCATGTAAATTATCACTTTTGGAACAAAAATAAGTGTGTTTAGAGTCACATTAATGCCTGAAATTGGTCAAAATAGAAGCTTCTGAATAGGAGAAAAAGTCTGTAATAATGGCAATTGTTGTCACATTGAGGCTTTAAAAAGTAGTTATTCAACATGAGGCACATTCCAAATGACATTTTGAATACATTTTTCTACAGTCCAAAAAATCAATTTTCTGATGAAAAACGATGTCCCGTGACCTGTCGAAATTTCTCCAGATGGTCAGAAATGGAAATTTTTCAGTGTTTAAGTTTTTTGAGTGCTAATGACTATTCCATGTAAATTATCACTTTTGGAACAAAAATAAGTGTGTTTAGAGTCACTTTAATGCCTGAAATTGGTCAAAATAGAAGCTTCTGAATAGGAGAACAAGTCTGTAATAATGGCAATTTTGGTCACATTGAGGCTTTAAAAAGTAGTTATTCAACATGAGGCACATTCCAAATGACATTTTGAATACATTTTTCTACAGTCCAAAAAATCAATTTTCTGATGAAAAACGATGTCGCGTGACCTGTCGAAATTTCTCCAGATGGTCAGAAATGGAAATTTTTCAGTGTTTAAGTTTTTTGAGTGCTAATGACTATTCCATGTAAATTATCACTTTTGGAACAAAAATAAGTGTGTTTAGAGTCACATTAATGCCTGAAAGTGGTCAAAATAGAAACTTCTGAATAGGAGAAAAAGTCTGTAATAATGGCAATTTTGGTCACATTGAGGCTTTAAAAAGTAGTTATTCAACATGAGGCACATTCCAAATGACATTTTGAATACATTTTTCTACAGTCCAAAAAATCAATTTTCTGATGAAAAACGATGTCGCGTGACCTTTCGAAATTTCTCCAGATGGTCAGAAATGGAAATTTTTCAGTGTTTAAGTTTTTTGAGTGCTAATGACTATTCCATGTAAATTATCACTTTTGGAACAAAAATAAGTGTGTTTAGAGTCACATTAATGCCTGAAAGTGGTCAAAATAGAAACTTCTGAATAGGAGAAAAAGTCTGTAATAATGGCAATTTTGGTCACATTGAGGCTTTAAAAAGTAGTTATTCAACATGAGGCACATTCCAAATGACATTTTGAATACATTTTTCTACAGTCCAAAAAATCAATTTTCTGATGAAAAACGATGTCGCGTGACCGGTCGAAATTTCTCCAGATGGTCAGAAATGGAAATTTTTCAGTGTTTAATTTTTTGAGTGCTAATGACTATTCCATGTAAATTATCACTTTTGGAACAAATATAAGTGTGTTTAGAGTCACATTAATGCCTGAAATTGGTCAAAATAGAAGCTTCTGAATAGGAGAAAAAGTCTGTAATAATGGCAATTTTGGTCACATTGAGGCTTTCAAAAGTAGTTATTCAACATGAGGCACATCCCAAATGACATTTTGAATACATTTTTCTACAGTCCAAAAAATATATTTTCTGATGAAAAACGATGTCCCGTGACCTGTCGAAATTTCTCCAGATGGTCAGAAATGGAAATTTTTCAATGTTTAATTCTTTGACTGCTAATGACTATTCCATGTAAATTATCACTTTTGGAACAAAAATAAGTGTGTTTAGAGTCACATTAATGCCTGAAATTGGTCAAAATAGAAACTTCTAAATAGGAGAAAAGTCTGTAATAATGGCAATTTTGGTCACATTGAGGCTTTCAAAAGTAGTTATTCAACATGAGGCACATTCCTAATGACATTTTGAATCAATTTTTCTACAGTCCAAAAAATCAATTTTCTGATGAAAAACGATGACCCGTGACCTGTTGAAATTTCTCCAGATGGTCAGAAATGGAAATTTTTCAGTGTTTAATTTTTTGAGTGCTAATGACTTTTCCATGTAAATTATCACTTTTGGAACAAGAATAAGGTGTTTAGAGTCACTTTAATGCCTGGAATTGGTCAAAATAGAAGCTTCTGAATAGGAGAAAAAGTCTGTAATAATGGCAATTTTGGTCACATTGAGGATTTAAAAAGTAGTTACTCAACATGAGGCACATTCCAAATGACATTTTGAATACATTTTTCTACCGTCCGAAAAATCAATTTTCGAATGAAAAACAATGACCCGTGACCTGTCGAAATTTCTCCAGATAGTCAGAAATGGAAATTTTTTAATGTTTAATTTTTTGACTGTAAATGACTATTCCATGTAAATTATCACTTTTGGAACAAAAATAAGTGTGTTTAGAGTCACATTAATGCCTGAAATTGGTCAAAATAGAAGCTTCTGAATAGGAGAAAAAGTCTGTAATAATGGCAATTTTGGTCACATTGAGGCTTTAAAAAGTAGTTAGTCAACATGAGGCACATTCCAAATGACATTTTGAATACATTTTTCTACAGTCCAAAAAATCAATTTTCTGATGAAAAACGATGTCCCGTGACCTGTCGAAATTTCTCCAGATGGTCAGAAATGGAAATTTTTCAGTGTTTAAGTTTTTTGAGTGCTAATGACTATTCCATGTAAATTATCACTTTTGGAACAAAAATAAGTGTGTTTAGAGTCACTTTAATGCCTGAAATTGGTCAAAATAGAAGCTTCTGAATAGGAGAACAAGTCTGTAATAATGGCAATTTTGGTCACATTGAGGCTTTAAAAAGTAGTTATTCAACATGAGGCACATTCCAAATGACATTTTGAATACATTTTTCTACAGTCCAAAAAATCAATTTTCTGATGAAAAACGATGTCGCGTGACCTGTCGAAATTTCTCCAGATGGTCAGAAATGGAAATTTTTCAGTGTTTAAGTTTTTTGAGTGCTAATGACTATTCCATGTAAATTATCACTTTTGGAACAAAAATAAGTGTGTTTAGAGTCACATTAATGCCTGAAAGTGGTCAAAAGAGAAACTTCTGAATAGGAGAAAAAGTCTGTAATAATGGCAATTTTGGTCACATTGAGGCTTTCAAAAGTAGTTATTCAACATGAGGCACATTCCAAATGACATTTTGAATCAATTTTTCTACAGTCCAAAAAATCAATTTTCTGATGAAAAACGATGACCCGTTACCGTGCGAAATTTCTCCAGATGGTCAGAAATGGAAATTTTTCAGTGTTTACTTTTTTGAGTGCTAATGACTATTCCATGTAAATTATCACTTTTGGAACAAGAAAAAGGTGTTTAGAGTCACTTTAATGCCTGAAAGTGGTCAAAATAGAAGCTTCTGAATAGGAGAAAAAGTTTATAATAATGGCAGTTTTGGTCACATTGAGGCTTTAAAAAGTAGTTATTCAACATGAGGCACATTCCAAATGACATTTTGAATACATTTTTCTACAGTCCAAAAAATCAATTTTCTGATGAAAAACGATGTCCCGTGACCTGTCGAAATTTCTCCAGATGGTCAGAAATGGAAATTTTTCAGTGTTTAATTTTTTGAGTGCTAATGACTATTCCATGTAAATTATCACTTTTGGAAAAAAAATAAGTGTGTTTAGAGTCACATTAATGCCTGAAAGTGGTCAAAAGAGAAACTTCTGAATAGGAGAAAAAGTCTGTAATAATGGCAATTTTGGTCACATTGAGGCTTTCAAAAGTAGTTATTCAACATGAGGCACATTCCAAATGACATTTTGAATCAATTTTTCTACAGTCCAAAAAATCAATTTTCTGATGAAAAACGATGACCCGTGACCTGTCGAAATTTCTCCAGATGGTCAGAAATGGAAATTTTTCAGTGTTTAATTTTTTGAGTGCTAATGACTATTCCATGTAAATTATCACTTTTGGAACAAGAATAAGGTGTTTAGAGTCACTTTAATGCCTGAAAGTGGTCAAAATAGAAGCTTCTGAATAGGAGAAAAAGTCTGTAATAATGGCAATTTTGGTCACATTGAGGCTTTAAAAAGTAGTTATTCAACATGAGGCACATTCCAAATGACATTTTGAATACATTTTTCTACAGTCCAAAAAAATCAATTTTCGGAAGAAAAACAATGACCCGTGACCTGTCGAAATTTCTCCAGATAGTCAGAAATGGAAATTTTTTAATGTTTAATTTTTTGACTGTAAATGACTATTCCTTGTAAATTATCACTTTTGGAACAAAAATAAGTGTGTTTAGAGTCACATTAATGCCTGAAATTGGTCAAAATAGAAGCTTCTGAATAGGAGAAAAAGTCTGTAATAATGGCAATTTTGGTCACATTGAGGCTTTAAAAAGTAGTTATTCAACATGAGGCACATTCCAAATGACATTTTGAATACATTTTTCTACAGTCCAAAAAATCAATTTTCTGATGAAAAACGATGTCGCGTGACCTGTCGAAATTTCTCCAGATGGTCAGAAATGGAAATTTTTCAGTGTTTAAGTTTTTTGAGTGCTAATGACTATTCCATGTAAATTATCACTTTTGGAACAAAAATAAGTGTGTTTAGAGTCACATTAATGCCTGAAAGTGGTCAAAATAGAAACTTCTGAATAGGAGAAAAAGTCTGTAATAATGGCAATTTTGGTCACATTGAGGCTTTAAAAAGTAGTTATTCAACATGAGGCACATTCCAAATGACATTTTGAATACATTTTTCTACAGTCCAAAAAATCAATTTTCTGATGAAAAACGATGTCGCGTGACCGGTCGAAATTTCTCCAGATGGTCAGAAATGGAAATTTTTCAGTGTTTAATTTTTTGAGTGCTAATGACTATTCCATGTAAATTATCACTTTTGGAACAAATATAAGTGTGTTTAGAGTCACATTAATGCCTGAAATTGGTCAAAATAGAAGCTTCTGAATAGGAGAAAAAGTCTGTAATAATGGCAATTTTGGTCACATTGAGGCTTTAAAAAATAGTTATTCAACATGAGGCACATTCCAAATGACATTTTGAATACATTTTTCTACAGTCCAAAAAATATATTTTCTGATGAAAAACAATTACCCGTGACCTGTCGAAATTTCTCCAGATGGTCAGAATTGGAATTTTTTTAATGTTTAACTTTTTTGAGTGCTAATGACTATTCCATGTAAATTATCACTTTTGGAACAAAAATAAGTGTGTTTAGAGTCACATTAATGCCTGAAAGTGGTCAAAATAGAAACGTCTAAATAGGAGAAAAGTCTGTAATAATGGCAATTTTGGTCACATTGAGGCTTTCAAAAGTAGTTATTCAACATGAGGCACATTCCTAATGACATTTTGAATCAATTTTTCTACAGTCCAAAAAATCAATTTTCTGATGAAAAACGATGACCCGTGACCTGTCGAAATTTCTCCAGATGGTCAGAAACGGAAATTTTTCAGTGTTTATTTTTTTGAGTGCTAATGACTATTCCATGTAAATTATCACTTTTGGAACAAGAATAAGGTGTTTAGAGTCACTTTAATGCCTGAAATTGGTCAAAATAGAAGCTTCGGAATAGGAGAAAAAGTCTGTAATAATGGCAATTTTGGTCACATTGAGGATTTAAAAAGTAGTTACTCAACATGAGGCACATTCCAAATGACATTTTGAATACATTTTTCTACAGTCCAAAAAAATCAATTTTCGGAAGAAAAACAATGACCCGTGACCTGTCGAAATTTCTCCAGATAGTCAGAAATGGAAATTTTTTAATGTTTAATTTTTTGACTGTAAATGACTATTCCTTGTAAATTATCACTTTTGGAACAAAAATAAGTGTGTTTAGAGTCACATTAATGCCTGAAATTGGTCAAAATAGAAGCTTCTGAATAGGAGAAAAAGTCTGTAATAATGGCAATTTTGGTCACATTGAGGCTTTAAAAAGTAGTTATTCAACATGAGGCACATTCCAAATGACATTTTGAATACATTTTTCTACAGTCCAAAAAATCAATTTTCTGATGAAAAACGATGTCGCGTGACCTTTCGAAATTTCTCCAGATGGTCAGAAATGGAAATTTTTCAGTGTTTAAGTTTTTTGAGTGCTAATGACTATTCCATGTAAATTATCACTTTTGGAACAAAAATAAGTGTGTTTAGAGTCACATTAATGCCTGAAAGTGGTCAAAATAGAAACTTCTGAATAGGAGAAAAAGTCTGTAATACTGGCAATTTTGGTCACATTGAGGCTTTAAAAAGTAGTTATTCAACATGAGGCACATTCCAAATGACATTTTGAATACATTTTTCTACAGTCCAAAAAATCAATTTTCTGATGAAAAACGATGTCGCGTGACCGGTCGAAATTTCTCCAGATGGTCAGAAATGGACATTTTTCAGTGTTTAATTTTTTGAGTGCTAATGACTATTCCATGTAAATTATCACTTTTGGAACAAATATAAGTGTGTTTAGAGTCACATTAATGCCTGAAATTGGTCAAAATAGAAGCTTCTGAATAGGAGAAAAAGTCTGTAATAATGGCAATTTTGGTCACATTGAGGCTTTCAGAAGTAGTTATTCAACATGAGGCACATTCCAAATGACATTTTGAATACATTTTTCTACAGTCCAAAAAATATATTTTCTGATGAAAAACGATGTCCCGTGACCTGTCGAAATTTCTCCAGATGGTCAGAAATGGAAATTTTTCAATGTTTAATTCTTTGACTGCTAATGACTATTCCATGTAAATTATCACTTTTGGAACAAAAATAAGTGTGTTTAGAGTCACATTAATGCCTGAAAGTGGTCAAAATAGAAACTTCTAAATAGGAGAAAAGTCTGTAATAATGGCAATTTTGGTCACATTGAGGCTTTCAAAAGTAGTTATTCAACATGAGGCACATTCCTAATGACATTTTGAATCAATTTTTCTACAGTCCAAAAAATCAATTTTCTGATGAAAAACGATGACCCGTGACCTGTTGAAATTTCTCCAGATGGTCAGAAATGGAAATTTTTCAGTGTTTAATTTTTTGAGTGCTAATGACTTTTCCATGTAAATTATCACTTTTGGAACAAGAATAAGGTGTTTAGAGTCACTTTAATGCCTGGAATTGGTCAAAATAGAAGCTTCTGAATAGGAGAAAAAGTCTGTAATAATGGCAATTTTGGTCACATTGAGGATTTAAAAAGTAGTTACTCAACATGAGGCACATTCCAAATGACATTTTGAATACATTTTTCTACAGTCCAAAAAATCAATTTTCGAATGAAAAACAAGACCCGTGACCTGTCGAAATTTCTCCAGATAGTCAGAAATGGAAATTTTTTAATGTTTAATTTTTTGACTGTAAATGACTATTCCATGTAAATTATCACTTTTGGAACAAAAATAAGTGTGTTTAGAGTCACATTAATGCCTGAAATTGGTCAAAATAGAAGCTTCTGAATAGGAGAAAAAGTCTGTAATAATGGCAATTTTTGTCACATTGAGGCTTTAAAAAGTAGTTATTCAACATGAGGCACATTCCAAATGACATTTTGAATACATTTTTCTACAGTCCAAAAAATCAATTTTCTGATGAAAAACGATGTCCCGTGACCTGTCGAAATTTCTCCAGATGGTCAGAAATGGAAATTTTTCAGTGTTTAAGTTTTTTGAGTGCTAATGACTATTCCATGTAAATTATCACTTTTGGAACAAAAATAAGTGTGTTTAGAGTCACTTTAATGCCTGAAATTGGTCAAAATAGAAGCTTCTGAATAGGAGAACAAGTCTGTAATAATGGCAATTTTGGTCACATTGAGGCTTTAAAAAGTAGTTATTCAACATGAGGCACCTTCCAAATGACATTTTGAATACATTTTTCTACAGTCCAAAAAATCAATTTTCTGATGAAAAACGATGTCGCGTGACCTGTCGAAATTTCTCCAGATGGTCAGAAATGGAAATTTTTCAGTGTTTAAGTTTTTTGAGTGCTAATGACTATTCCATGTAAATTATCACTTTTGGAACAAAAATAAGTGTGTTTAGAGTCACATTAATGCCTGAAAGTGGTCAAAATAGAAACTTCTGAATAGGAGAAAAAGTCTGTAATAATGGCAATTTTGGTCACATTGAGGCTTTAAAAAGTAGTTATTCAACATGAGGCACATTCCAAATGACATTTTGAATACATTTTTCTACAGTCCAAAAAATCAATTTTCTGATGAAAAACGATGTCGCGTGACCGGTCGAAATTTCTCCAGATGGTCAGAAATGGAAATTTTTCAGTGTTTAATTTTTTGAGTGCTAATGACTATTCCATGTAAATTATCACTTTTGGAACAAATATAAGTGTGTTTAGAGTCACATTAATGCCTGAAATTGGTCAAAATAGAAGCTTCTGAATAGGAGAAAAAGTCTGTAATAATGGCAATTTTGGTCACATTGAGGATTTAAAAAGTAGTTACTCAACATGAGGCACATTCCAAATGACATTTTGAATACATTTTTCTACAGTCCAAAAAATCAATTTTCGAATGAAAAACAAGACCCGTGACCTGTCGAAATTTCTCCAGATAGTCAGAAATGGAAATTTTTTAATGTTTAATTTTTTGACTGTAAATGACTATTCCATGTAAATTATCACTTTTGGAACAAAAATAAGTGTGTTTAGAGTCACATTAATGCCTGAAATTGGTCAAAATAGAAGCTTCTGAATAGGAGAAAAAGTCTGTAATAATGGCAATTGTTGTCACATTGAGGCTTTAAAAAGTAGTTATTCAACATGAGGCACATTCCAAATGACATTTTGAATACATTTTTCTACAGTCCAAAAAATCAATTTTCTGATGAAAAACGATGTCCCGTAACCTGTCGAAATTTCTCCAGATGGTCAGAAATGGAAATTTTTCAGTGTTTAAGTTTTTTGAGTGCTAATGACTATTCCATGTAAATTATCACTTTTGGAACAAAAATAAGTGTGTTTAGAGTCACTTTAATGCCTGAAATTGGTCAAAATAGAAGCTTCTGAATAGGAGAACAAGTCTGTAATAATGGCAATTTTGGTCACATTGAGGCTTTAAAAAGTAGTTATTCAACATGAGGCACATTCCAAATGACATTTTGAATACATTTTTCTACAGTCCAAAAAATCAATTTTCTGATGAAAAACGATGTCCCGTGACCTGTCGAAATTTCTCCAGATGGTCAGAAATGGAAATTTTTCAGTGTTTAAGTTTTTTGAGTGCTAATGACTATTCCATGTAAATTATCACTTTTGGAACAAAAATAAGTGTGTTTAGAGTCACATTAATGCCTGAAAGTGGTCAAAATAGAAACTTCTGAATAGGAGAAAAAGTCTGTAATAATGGCAATTTTGGTCACATTGAGGCTTTAAAAAGTAGTTATTCAACATGAGGCACATTCCAAATGACATTTTGAATACATTTTTCTACAGTCCAAAAAATCAATTTTCTGATGAAAAACGATGTCGCGTGACCGGTCGAAATTTCTCCAGATGGTCAGAAATGGAAATTTTTCAGTGTTTAATTTTTTGAGTGCTAATGACTATTCCATGTAAATTATCACTTTTGGAACAAATATAAGTGTGTTTAGAGTCACATTAATGCCTGAAATTGGTCAAAATAGAAGCTTCTGAATAGGAGAAAAAGTCTGTAATAATGGCAATTTTGGTCACATTGAGGATTTAAAAAGTAGTTACTCAACATGAGGCACATTCCAAATGACATTTTGAATACATTTTTCTACAGTCCAAAAAATCAATTTTCGAATGAAAAACAAGACCCGTGACCTGTCGAAATTTCTCCAGATAGTCAGAAATGGAAATTTTTTAATGTTTAATTTTTTGACTGTAAATGACTATTCCATGTAAATTATCACTTTTGGAACAAAAATAAGTGTGTTTAGAGTCACATTAATGCCTGAAATTGGTCAAAATAGAAGCTTCTGAATAGGAGAAAAAGTCTGTAATAATGGCAATTGTTGTCACATTGAGGCTTTAAAAAGTAGTTATTCAACATGAGGCACATTCCAAATGACATTTTGAATACATTTTTCTACAGTCCAAAAAATCAATTTTCTGATGAAAAACGATGTCCCGTGACCTGTCGAAATTTCTCCAGATGGTCAGAAATGGAAATTTTTCAGTGTTTAAGTTTTTTGAGTGCTAATGACTATTCCATGTAAATTATCACTTTTGGAACAAAAATAAGTGTGTTTAGAGTCACTTTAATGCCTGAAATTGGTCAAAATAGAAGCTTCTGAATAGGAGAACAAGTCTGTAATAATGGCAATTTTGGTCACATTGAGGCTTTAAAAAGTAGTTATTCAACATGAGGCACATTCCAAATGACATTTTGAATACATTTTTCTACAGTCCAAAAAATCAATTTTCTGATGAAAAACGATGTCGCGTGACCTGTCGAAATTTCTCCAGATGGTCAGAAATGGAAATTTTTCAGTGTTTAAGTTTTTTGAGTGCTAATGACTATTCCATGTAAATTATCACTTTTGGAACAAAAATAAGTGTGTTTAGAGTCACATTAATGCCTGAAAGTGGTCAAAATAGAAACTTCTGAATAGGAGAAAAAGTCTGTAATAATGGCAATTTTGGTCACATTGAGGCTTTAAAAAGTAGTTATTCAACATGAGGCACATTCCAAATGACATTTTGAATACATTTTTCTACAGTCCAAAAAATCAATTTTCTGATGAAAAACGATGTCGCGTGACCGGTCGAAATTTCTCCAGATGGTCAGAAATGGAAATTTTTCAGTGTTTAATTTTTTGAGTGCTAATGACTATTCCATGTAAATTATCACTTTTGGAACAAATATAAGTGTGTTTAGAGTCACATTAATGCCTAAAATTGGTCAAAATAGAAGCTTCTGAATAGGAGAAAAAGTCTGTAATAATGGCAATTTTGGTCACATTGAGGCTTTAAAAAATAGTTATTCAACATGAGGCACATTCCAAATGACATTTTGAATACATTTTTCTACAGTCCAAAAAATATATTTTCTGATGAAAAACAATTACCCGTGACCTGTCGAAATTTCTCCAGATGGTCAGAATTGGAATTTTTTTAACGTTTAACTTTTTTGACTGCAAATGACTATTCCATGTAAATTATCACTTTTGGAACAAAAATAAGTGTGTTTAGAGTCACATTAATGCCTGAAAGTGGTCAAAATAGAAACGTCTAAATAGGAGAAAAGTCTGTAATAATGGCAATTTTGGTCACATTGAGGCTTTCAAAAGTAGTTATTCAACATGAGGCACATTCCTAATGACATTTTGAATCAATTTTTCTACAGTCCAAAAAATCAATTTTCTGATGAAAAACGATGACCCGTGACCTGTCGAAATTTCTCCAGATGGTCAGAAACGGAAATTTTTCAGTGTTTAAGTTTTTTGAGTGCTAATGACTATTCCATGTAAATTATCACTTTTGGAACAAAAATAAGTGTGTTTAGAGTCACATTAATGCCTGAAAGTGGTCAAAATAGAAACTTCTGAATAGGAGAAAAAGTCTGTAATAATGGCAATTTTGGTCACATTGAGGCTTTAAAAAGTAGTTATTCAACATGAGGCACATTCCAAATGACATTTTGAATACATTTTTCTACAGTCCAAAAAATCAATTTTCTGATGAAAAACGATGTCGCGTGACCGGTCGAAATTTCTCCAGATGGTCAGAAATGGAAATTTTTCAGTGTTTAATTTTTTGAGTGCTAATGACTATTCCATGTAAATTATCACTTTTGGAACAAATATAAGTGTGTTTAGAGTCACATTAATGCCTGAAATTGGTCAAAATAGAAGCTTCTGAATAGGAGAAAAAGTCTGTAATAATGGCAATTTTGGTCACATTGAGGCTTTAAAAAATAGTTATTCAACATGAGGCACATTCCAAATGACATTTTGAATACATTTTTCTACAGTCCAAAAAATATATTTTCTGATGAAAAACAATTACCCGTGACCTGTCGAAATTTCTCCAGATGGTCAGAATTGGAATTTTTTTAATGTTTAACTTTTTTGAGTGCTAATGACTATTCCATGTAAATTATCACTTTTGGAACAAAAATAAGTGTGTTTAGAGTCACATTAATGCCTGAAAGTGGTCAAAATAGAAACGTCTAAATAGGAGAAAAGTCTGTAATAATGGCAATTTTGGTCACATTGAGGCTTTCAAAAGTAGTTATTCAACATGAGGCACATTCCTAATGACATTTTGAATCAATTTTTCTACAGTCCAAAAAATCAATTTTCTGATGAAAAACGATGACCCGTGACCTGTCGAAATTTCTCCAGATGGTCAGAAACGGAAATTTTTCAGTGTTTATTTTTTTGAGTGCTAATGACTATTCCATGTAAATTATCACTTTTGGAACAAGAATAAGGTGTTTAGAGTCACTTTAATGCCTGAAATTGGTCAAAATAGAAGCTTCGGAATAGGAGAAAAAGTCTGTAATAATGGCAATTTTGGTCACATTGAGGATTTAAAAAGTAGTTACTCAACATGAGGCACATTCCAAATGACATTTTGAATACATTTTTCTACAGTCCAAAAAAATCAATTTTCGGAAGAAAAACAATGACCCGTGACCTGTCGAAATTTCTCCAGATAGTCAGAAATGGAAATTTTTTAATGTTTAATTTTTTGACTGTAAATGACTATTCCTTGTAAATTATCACTTTTGGAACAAAAATAAGTGTGTTTAGAGTCACATTAATGCCTGAAATTGGTCAAAATAGAAGCTTCTGAATAGGAGAAAAAGTCTGTAATAATGGCAATTTTGGTCACATTGAGGCTTTAAAAAGTAGTTATTCAACATGAGGCACATTCCAAATGACATTTTGAATACATTTTTCTACAGTCCAAAAAATCAATTTTCTGATGAAAAACGATGTCGCGTGACCTTTCGAAATTTCTCCAGATGGTCAGAAATGGAAATTTTTCAGTGTTTAAGTTTTTTGAGTGCTAATGACTATTCCATGTAAATTATCACTTTTGGAACAAAAATAAGTGTGTTTAGAGTCACATTAATGCCTGAAAGTGGTCAAAATAGAAACTTCTGAATAGGAGAAAAAGTCTGTAATACTGGCAATTTTGGTCACATTGAGGCTTTAAAAAGTAGTTATTCAACATGAGGCACATTCCAAATGACATTTTGAATACATTTTTCTACAGTCCAAAAAATCAATTTTCTGATGAAAAACGATGTCGCGTGACCGGTCGAAATTTCTCCAGATGGTCAGAAATGGACATTTTTCAGTGTTTAATTTTTTGAGTGCTAATGACTATTCCATGTAAATTATCACTTTTGGAACAAATATAAGTGTGTTTAGAGTCACATTAATGCCTGAAATTGGTCAAAATAGAAGCTTCTGAATAGGAGAAAAAGTCTGTAATAATGGCAATTTTGGTCACATTGAGGCTTTCAGAAGTAGTTATTCAACATGAGGCACATTCCAAATGACATTTTGAATACATTTTTCTACAGTCCAAAAAATATATTTTCTGATGAAAAACGATGTCCCGTGACCTGTCGAAATTTCTCCAGATGGTCAGAAATGGAAATTTTTCAATGTTTAATTCTTTGACTGCTAATGACTATTCCATGTAAATTATCACTTTTGGAACAAAAATAAGTGTGTTTAGAGTCACATTAATGCCTGAAAGTGGTCAAAATAGAAACTTCTAAATAGGAGAAAAGTCTGTAATAATGGCAATTTTGGTCACATTGAGGCTTTCAAAAGTAGTTATTCAACATGAGGCACATTCCTAATGACATTTTGAATCAATTTTTCTACAGTCCAAAAAATCAATTTTCTGATGAAAAACGATGACCCGTGACCTGTTGAAATTTCTCCAGATGGTCAGAAATGGAAATTTTTCAGTGTTTAATTTTTTGAGTGCTAATGACTTTTCCATGTAAATTATCACTTTTGGAACAAGAATAAGGTGTTTAGAGTCACTTTAATGCCTGGAATTGGTCAAAATAGAAGCTTCTGAATAGGAGAAAAAGTCTGTAATAATGGCAATTTTGGTCACATTGAGGATTTAAAAAGTAGTTACTCAACATGAGGCACATTCCAAATGACATTTTGAATACATTTTTCTACAGTCCAAAAAATCAATTTTCGAATGAAAAACAAGACCCGTGACCTGTCGAAATTTCTCCAGATAGTCAGAAATGGAAATTTTTTAATGTTTAATTTTTTGACTGTAAATGACTATTCCATGTAAATTATCACTTTTGGAACAAAAATAAGTGTGTTTAGAGTCACATTAATGCCTGAAATTGGTCAAAATAGAAGCTTCTGAATAGGAGAAAAAGTCTGTAATAATGGCAATTTTTGTCACATTGAGGCTTTAAAAAGTAGTTATTCAACATGAGGCACATTCCAAATGACATTTTGAATACATTTTTCTACAGTCCAAAAAATCAATTTTCTGATGAAAAACGATGTCCCGTGACCTGTCGAAATTTCTCCAGATGGTCAGAAATGGAAATTTTTCAGTGTTTAAGTTTTTTGAGTGCTAATGACTATTCCATGTAAATTATCACTTTTGGAACAAAAATAAGTGTGTTTAGAGTCACTTTAATGCCTGAAATTGGTCAAAATAGAAGCTTCTGAATAGGAGAACAAGTCTGTAATAATGGCAATTTTGGTCACATTGAGGCTTTAAAAAGTAGTTATTCAACATGAGGCACCTTCCAAATGACATTTTGAATACATTTTTCTACAGTCCAAAAAATCAATTTTCTGATGAAAAACGATGTCGCGTGACCTGTCGAAATTTCTCCAGATGGTCAGAAATGGAAATTTTTCAGTGTTTAAGTTTTTTGAGTGCTAATGACTATTCCATGTAAATTATCACTTTTGGAACAAAAATAAGTGTGTTTAGAGTCACATTAATGCCTGAAAGTGGTCAAAATAGAAACTTCTGAATAGGAGAAAAAGTCTGTAATAATGGCAATTTTGGTCACATTGAGGCTTTAAAAAGTAGTTATTCAACATGAGGCACATTCCAAATTACATTTTGAATACATTTTTCTACAGTCCAAAAAATCAATTTTCTGATGAAAAACGATGTCGCGTGACCGGTCGAAATTTCTCCAGATGGTCAGAAATGGAAATTTTTCAGTGTTTAATTTTTTGAGTGCTAATGACTATTCCATGTAAATTATCACTTTTGGAACAAATATAAGTGTGTTTAGAGTCACATTAATGCCTGAAATTGGTCAAAATAGAAGCTTCTGAATAGGAGAAAAAGTCTGTAATAATGGCAATTTTGGTCACATTGAGGATTTAAAAAGTAGTTACTCAACATGAGGCACATTCCAAATGACATTTTGAATACATTTTTCTACAGTCCAAAAAATCAATTTTCGAATGAAAAACAAGACCCGTGACCTGTCGAAATTTCTCCAGATAGTCAGAAATGGAAATTTTTTAATGTTTAATTTTTTGACTGTAAATGACTATTCCATGTAAATTATCACTTTTGGAACAAAAATAAGTGTGTTTAGAGTCACATTAATGCCTGAAATTGGTCAAAATAGAAGCTTCTGAATAGGAGAAAAAGTCTGTAATAATGGCAATTGTTGTCACATTGAGGCTTTAAAAAGTAGTTATTCAACATGAGGCACATTCCAAATGACATTTTGAATACATTTTTCTACAGTCCAAAAAATCAATTTTCTGATGAAAAACGATGTCCCGTAACCTGTCGAAATTTCTCCAGATGGTCAGAAATGGAAATTTTTCAGTGTTTAAGTTTTTTGAGTGCTAATGACTATTCCATGTAAATTATCACTTTTGGAACAAAAATAAGTGTGTTTAGAGTCACTTTAATGCCTGAAATTGGTCAAAATAGAAGCTTCTGAATAGGAGAACAAGTCTGTAATAATGGCAATTTTGGTCACATTGAGGCTTTAAAAAGTAGTTATTCAACATGAGGCACATTCCAAATGACATTTTGAATACATTTTTCTACAGTCCAAAAAATCAATTTTCTGATGAAAAACGATGTCCCGTGACCTGTCGAAATTTCTCCAGATGGTCAGAAATGGAAATTTTTCAGTGTTTAAGTTTTTTGAGTGCTAATGACTATTCCATGTAAATTATCACTTTTGGAACAAAAATAAGTGTGTTTAGAGTCACATTAATGCCTGAAAGTGGTCAAAATAGAAACTTCTGAATAGGAGAAAAAGTCTGTAATAATGGCAATTTTGGTCACATTGAGGCTTTAAAAAGTAGTTATTCAACATGAGGCACATTCCAAATGACATTTTGAATACATTTTTCTACAGTCCAAAAAATCAATTTTCTGATGAAAAACGATGTCGCGTGACCGGTCGAAATTTCTCCAGATGGTCAGAAATGGAAATTTTTCAGTGTTTAATTTTTTGAGTGCTAATGACTATTCCATGTAAATTATCACTTTTGGAACAAATATAAGTGTGTTTAGAGTCACATTAATGCCTGAAATTGGTCAAAATAGAAGCTTCTGAATAGGAGAAAAAGTCTGTAATAATGGCAATTTTGGTCACATTGAGGATTTAAAAAGTAGTTACTCAACATGAGGCACATTCCAAATGACATTTTGAATACATTTTTCTACAGTCCAAAAAATCAATTTTCGAATGAAAAACAAGACCCGTGACCTGTCGAAATTTCTCCAGATAGTCAGAAATGGAAATTTTTTAATGTTTAATTTTTTGACTGTAAATGACTATTCCATGTAAATTATCACTTTTGGAACAAAAATAAGTGTGTTTAGAGTCACATTAATGCCTGAAATTGGTCAAAATAGAAGCTTCTGAATAGGAGAAAAAGTCTGTAATAATGGCAATTGTTGTCACATTGAGGCTTTAAAAAGTAGTTATTCAACATGAGGCACATTCCAAATGACATTTTGAATACATTTTTCTACAGTCCAAAAAATCAATTTTCTGATGAAAAACGATGTCCCGTGACCTGTCGAAATTTCTCCAGATGGTCAGAAATGGAAATTTTTCAGTGTTTAAGTTTTTTGAGTGCTAATGACTATTCCATGTAAATTATCACTTTTGGAACAAAAATAAGTGTGTTTAGAGTCACTTTAATGCCTGAAATTGGTCAAAATAGAAGCTTCTGAATAGGAGAACAAGTCTGTTATAATGGCAATTTTGGTCACATTGAGGCTTTAAAAAGTAGTTATTCAACATGAGGCACATTCCAAATGACATTTTGAATACATTTTTCTACAGTCCAAAAAATCAATTTTCTGATGAAAAACGATGTCGCGTGACCTGTCGAAATTTCTCCAGATGGTCAGAAATGGAAATTTTTCAGTGTTTAAGTTTTTTGAGTGCTAATGACTATTCCATGTAAATTATCACTTTTGGAACAAAAATAAGTGTGTTTAGAGTCACATTAATGCCTGAAAGTGGTCAAAATAGAAACTTCTGAATAGGAGAAAAAGTCTGTAATAATGGCAATTTTGGTCACATTGAGGCTTTAAAAAGTAGTTATTCAACATGAGGCACATTCCAAATGACATTTTGAATACATTTTTCTACAGTCCAAAAAATCAATTTTCTGATGAAAAACGATGTCGCGTGACCGGTCGAAATTTCTCCAGATGGTCAGAAATGGAAATTTTTCAGTGTTTAATTTTTTGAGTGCTAATGACTATTCCATGTAAATTATCACTTTTGGAACAAATATAAGTGTGTTTAGAGTCACATTAATGCCTAAAATTGGTCAAAATAGAAGCTTCTGAATAGGAGAAAAAGTCTGTAATAATGGCAATTTTGGTCACATTGAGGCTTTAAAAAATAGTTATTCAACATGAGGCACATTCCAAATGACATTTTGAATACATTTTTCTACAGTCCAAAAAATATATTTTCTGATGAAAAACAATTACCCGTGACCTGTCGAAATTTCTCCAGATGGTCAGAATTGGAATTTTTTTAACGTTTAACTTTTTTGACTGCAAATGACTATTCCATGTAAATTATCACTTTTGGAACAAAAATAAGTGTGTTTAGAGTCACATTAATGCCTGAAAGTGGTCAAAATAGAAACGTCTAAATAGGAGAAAAGTCTGTAATAATGGCAATTTTGGTCACATTGAGGCTTTCAAAAGTAGTTATTCAACATGAGGCACATTCCTAATGACATTTTGAATCAATTTTTCTACAGTCCAAAAAATCAATTTTCTGATGAAAAACGATGACCCGTGACCTGTCGAAATTTCTCCAGATGGTCAGAAACGGAAATTTTTCAGTGTTTAATTTTTTGAGTGCTAATGACTATTCCATGTAAATTATCACTTTTGGAACAAGAATAACGTGTTTAGAGTCACTTTAATGCCTGAAATTGGTCAAAATAGAAGCTTCTGAATAGGAGAAAAAGTCTGTAATAATGGCAATTTTGGTCACATTGAGGATTTAAAAAGTAGTTACTCAACATGAGGCACATTCCAAATGACATTTTGAATACATTTTTCTACAGTCCAAAAAAATCAATTTTCGGAAGAAAAACAATGACCCGTGACCTGTCGAAATTTCTCCAGATAGTCAGAAATGGAAATTTTTTAATGTTTAATTTTTTGACTGTAAATGACTATTCCTTGTAAATTATCACTTTTGGAACAAAAATAAGTGTTTTTAGAGTCACATTAATGCCTGAAATTGGTCAAAATAGAAGCTTCTGAATAGGAGAAAAAGTCTGTAATAATAGCAATTTTGGACACATTGAGACTTTAAAAAGTAGTTATTCAACATGAGGCACATTCAAAATGACATTTTGAATCAATTTTTCTACAGTCCAAAAAATCAATTTTCTGATGAAAAACGATGACCCTTGACCTGTCGAAATTTCTCCAGATGGTCAGAAATGGAAATTTTTCAATGTTTAATTTTTTGACTGCTAATGTCTAGTCCATGTAAATTATCACTTTTGGAACAAAAATAAGTGTGTTTAAAGTCACATTAATGCCTTAAATTGGTCAAAATAGAAGCTTCTGAATAGGAGAAAAAGTCTGTAATATTGGCAATTTTGGTCACATTGAGGCTTTAAAAAGTAGTTATTCAACATGAGGCACATTCCAAATGACCTTTTAAATCAATTTTTCTACAATCCAAAAAATCAATTTTCTGATGAAAAACGATGACCCGTGACCTGTCGAAATTTCTCCAGATGGTCAGAAATGGAAATTTTTCAATGTTGAATTTTTTGACTGCTAATGACTATTCCATGTAAATTATCACTTTTGGAACAAAAAGAAGTGTGTTTAGAGTCACATTAATGCCTGAAATTGGTCAAAATAGAAGCTTCTGAATAGGAGAAAAAGTCTGTAATAATGGCAATTTTGGTCACATTGAGGCTTTAAAAAGTAGTTATTCAACATGAGGCACATTCCAAATGACATTTTGAATCAATTTTTCTACAGTCCAAAAAATCTATTTTTTGATGAAAAACGATGACCCGTGACCTGTCGAAATTTCTCCAGATGGTCAGAAATGCAATTTTTTTTATTGTTTAATTGTTTTACTGCTAATGACTATTCCAGGTAAATTATCACTTTTGGAACAAAAATAAGTCTGTTTAAAGTCACTTTAATGCCTGAAATTGGTCAAAATAGAAGCTTCTGAATAGGAGAAAAAGTCTGTAATAATGGCAATTTTGGTCACATTGAGGCTTTAAAAAGTAGTTATTCAACATGAGGCACATTCCAAATGACATTTTTAATACATTTTTCTACAGTCCAAAAAATCAATTTTCTGATGAAAAACGATGTCCCGTGACCTGTCGAAATTTCTCCAGATGGTCAGAAATGGAAATTTTTCAGTGTTTAAGTTTTTTGAGTGCTAATGACTATTCCATGTAAATTATCACTTTTGGAACAAAAATAAGTGTGTTTAGAGTCACTTTAATGCCTGAAATTGGTCAAAATAGAAGCTTCTGAATAGGAGAACAAGTCTGTAATAATGGTGTTAGAACCGGCGGTCTCTAGTTGGCAGAGGTATACACTTCTGACAAATAGGGACCAACCAACTCTAGTCAGGGCAAGGGGATTACACACTCAGATAACCCCTGCTACCCCCTTGGTAGCTTGGCAGAGCAGACAGGCTTATCTCAGAGGCAGTGTGTTAAGCATTTATGACCACATACAGTAATAAAGTGAATACACTACAGATGGACACGACACAGAAGTTATTATAAAAATAGTATTTTTATATAAGGCTTAGCACAAGACCAAATAACGACAAAAATATACCACAGTCTTAATAAATACTCTTTGGAAGGAAAAATAATAGTTCAAGTAAGGTTTCTTCTTGGCAAATAGTTCTTTAGCAAAGTATTCTTCTGAGCACAGTTCTTTGGCAACAATGTAACCCCCACAGGAGTCACACGACGTCGAGTCTACAAGATTCCCAAGGTTCGGCGTCGACCGCGAGGAGCGCTACGTCGAGCCTGGAGTCGCAACAGACCCCACAAGTACAGTACCTTGAGAAACGAAGAAACGATGATCCACGGCGTCGAGATGTCGGCGTCGAGGTCGGCGTCGATAGTGCCTCGGAGTCGGGTCAATCCGCAGCGGCGTCGAGGGATGTCGGGCCGGAGCAGCGCTCACGGCGTCGAGACGGGCGTCGAGTCGATGCGATCAGCAGCGGCGTCGGGACGGGGTCGCTTGGAGGCAGAGACGATACTCACTCCTCACTGGCGTCGATACCGGCGTCGAGACGGGGTCACTTGGAGCCGGGGCCGATACCCACTGCTCACTGGCGTTGCTGCTGGCGTCGAGACTGCAGATTTTCCCTTGTGTACTGGAAACAACACTTTCCAGCAATTCAGCAATTTAGTAGATGGTGAAGTCCTTTGGCCCTGTGACTTCAACAGGAGACTGGCACTCTTCCAGTCCTTGGAGATTTTCTAGCAAGTGTTCAGAGAGTACACACCAAGTTCCTCTCTCCTTGTTCCTTGGCAAAAATAAAGAAGCAGCTTTCAGGTTCCTCCACAGCAAAACAGCACTCTGGCAGAAAGGGGAGGCAAGTCCTTAGATCAGCAGGCTTCTTGTCCTTGGTACAGGTTTCCTTGTCAGAAGTGATCTGAGTTCTTGGTTCAGGGGTCCTTCTCTTATACCCCTTTTTCCCTTTGTTCCCTTTGTCCAAGCCGGGCGATTCCCACCATCTCAGGTTTGTTGTGGGTGTTGCCAGGCAGAGGCACCTGGCCTATTCACTGAGCAGGGCAGAGTCCTCAGCCGCCCAGCAGGAGGCGGAGCCAGTATTGTCACTGGTAGGAGCAGGGCTATCAGTCGCCCAGCAGGAGGCGGGGCCAGTATTGTGTCAGGCAGGGCAGGCTACTCTTCCCTCACTCTACGTGTAAACGCCCCATTCACCCCACACTGACTCACTCAGACCTCTGGAGCCACTCAGCCCCTGACACACACACCAAACCAGCAGAGACCGGTAGATAGTTGGACAAGAAAATAGCCACTTTCTAAAAGTGCTATTTTCAAACATAGAATTTAAAAACCATCCAGCCTAAAGGGTGTGTTATTAAATTCTGAGTTCAGGGATACTAAACTCGACTTGCTACCATGCTCCCTGAGTCAGATAGATTATAATGGAGTTAATAATCAGTCTGCCCAGTCTGGCCTATTGGAGGCAGGTAGCCCTTCAATAGTGAAAAACGAAAATGGCTGTAATTCACTATTAGGTCATGCCACACACATCAGGGCATGACCTACCTTTTACCAACAATGCACCCTGCCCTAGGGCCTACCATAGAGGTGTCTGAAATGTGGCAAAGGGAAGGTTTAGAGACTGGTAAGTAGGTTTCCTTACCAAGTCGACATGGCAGTCAGGGACTGCACGCAGGCGCCGCGGTGGCAGGCCTGAGACACATTTTGCACGCTGCTTCTGTGGGTGGCACAACCAGTGCTGCAAGCCCACCAGCAGCAGTTAACTTACACGCCCTTGGCACACGCAGTGCACTAGACTAGGGTCTGAACAGTAAGTCAACCAAGCCAATCATGGTAACACCAATCAATGTACAATTTAACATAGGGAGCACTTGCACTGTGGCACTGATCAGCAGTGGCACAGTGCCCAAAGCAATAATCCAGCAAAAACATCGTAAACAGAGGAGGCAAACAGAAAAAATGGAGGAGAGACTCATGCCAATGATGCCAGGTCTAACACGTGTCCCCTCCAGCTGAAATGTGGGGAGAACTACCCTTCACCCAGGGAGTCCTCATCACTAAGGCGGAAAAATCTGGACAGACCATCAGCATTGGCGTGATCTGTACCAGGGCGGTGTTCCACCGTAAAGTCCATCCCCTGTAGGGAAATGGACCACCTCAACAGCTTTGGGTTCTCACCCCTCATCTGCATTAACCATCTGAGGGGCCTGTGGTCTGTCTGAACCCGGAAGTGAGTCCCAAACAGGTAGGGTCTTAGCTTCTTCAGCGCCCAGACCACAGCAAATGCCTCACGCTCTATCGCACTCCACCTTTGTTCCCTGGGAAGTAACCTCCGGCTGATGAAGGCTACAGGTAAGTCTCGGCCCTCCTCATTCATCTGTGCTAGAACAGCCCCCACACCATGCTCTGAAGCGTCCGTCTGGACAATGAATTCTTTTGAAAAGTCGGGTGCCTGGAGGACCGGTGCTGTACACATTGCAGTTTTCAGGGTGTCAAAGGCTTTCTGACAGGCGTCAGTCCAGATCACAAGTCTCGGCTGCTTCCGGGAAGTCAGCGAGGTCAAGGGGTGCACAATGTTGCCATACCCCTTGACGAACCTCCTGTAGTAACCCGTGAGACCCAAGAAGGCTCTCACCTGAGTCTGGGTTTTGGGCGGTTCCCAAGCCAGGATGGTATCTATCTTGGGTTGCAGGGGGGCCACCTTGCCGCTCCCTACTTGGTGCCCCAAGTACACCACTGAACCCTGCCCAATCTGGCACTTACTAGCCTTGATTGTGAGGCCTGCTCTGCGCAGGGCCAACAACACTTCCTGGAGGTGGCGCAAGTGTTCCTCCCAGCTGGCGCTGAACACTGCTATATCGTCCAGGTAGGCGGCGCTGAAATCTTCCAGCCCGGCCAATACCTGGTTAACCAACCTCTGGAATGTGGCAGGGGCATTCTTCATCCCAAAGGGCATCACCCGGAACTGGTAGTGCCCATCTGGTGTGGAGAATGCAGACCTCTCTTTTGCCCCATCAGTCAAGGCGATCTGCCAGTACCCAGACGTTAGATCAAACGTACTAAGGTACCGGGCAGCCCCCAACCGATCGATGAGCTCATCAGCTCTGGGGATGGGGTGCGCGTCAGTCTTGGTGACCGAATTGAGTCCTCGGTAATCCACACAGAACCGAAGTTCTGGTGAAGCACCAGGCGCTGCAGCCTTTGGGACCAAGACCACTGGGCTGGCCCAAGGACTGCTAGAGGACTCAACCACCCCTAAGGCAAACATCTTGGAGACCTCCTCCTTGATGTATGCTCTGACCTTGTCAGTCACCCTGTAGGCCTTGTGCCTCACAGGAGGGCTGTCCCCAGTGTCCACATCATGGACACACCACTGAGTGACACCAGGGATCAAGGAGAACAGATCAGGGAATTGTACCAACAAATGGCGACAATCTTGCTGCTGCTCAGGGGTTAGTGTGTCAGAGAGGACAACACCATCCACTGACCCATCTTTTTCTTTCGCACACAGGAGGTCAGGAAGAGGCTCACTCTCCTCCTCCATCCCAGCATCTGTGGCAAGGAGCATGCCCACTTCGGACCTGTCTAAGTGGGGCTTTAACCGGTTGACATGCAGGACCCTTAAGGGGTTCCTGGGAGACTTCAAGTCCACCAAGTAGGTGACATCGCTCTTTTTCTCCACAACCTCAAATGGTCCGGTCCACCTGTCCTTGAGCGCACAAGGTTCCACAGGGGCCATGACCCAAACTTTCTGACCAGGTTGAAGCTCAACCAGAGTGGCATTCTGATCGTACCACCGCTTCATCTCTTCCTGGCTGGCCTCCAGATTTGCCTGAGCAAGATCTCTGAAGCGCCGAGTCTGGTTCCTAAAGGCCAGCATGTAACTATATACATCCTGGGGAGGTTTCCTGGGAGATTGCTCCCAGCCTTCTTTAACCAGACTCAAAGGTCCTCTTACCGGGTGACCATACAAAAGCTCAAAGGGGCTGAACCCTAGAGACTTCTGTGGCACCTCACGGTAAGCAAACAGCAGGCATGGCAAGAGGACGTCCCATTTACGCCTCATTGGTTCTTCAAGACCCATGATCATGCCTTTTAGGGTCCGGTTGAATCTCTCAACCAGCCCATTACCTTGAGGGTGGTAAGGAGTGGTAAACTTGTAGGTTACCCCACACTCCTTCCACAGAGACTTCATATAATTCGAAATGAAGTTGGTGCCCCGGTCTGACACCACCTCTCTGGGGAACCCCATGCGGGAGAAAACACCCATCAGTGCCCGTCCCACCACGGGGGCCGTCACTGTTCGGAGAGGGATGGCTTCCGGGTACCGGGTGGCATGGTCCACCAAGACCAGGATAAACCTGTTGCCCATGGCTGTCTTGGGGTCCAGTGGCCCCACAATGTCAATTCCCACTCGCTCAAAGGGGGTACTGACGACGGGAAAAGGTTGGAGGGGAGCCTTCTGCTTCCGCCCGCTTTTCCCACTTGCCTGGCAAGTTTGACAGGTCCTACAATGGATATCTGAATCCCTTCTCATCTGAGGCCAATAAAAATGGGTGACAAGCCTGTCATAGGTCTTGTCCTGCCCCAGATGTCCAGCTAACGGAACGTCATGAGCCAACCCCAGTAGGAAGGCTCTGAAGCGCTGGGGTACCACCAGCACACGGGCTGACCCAGGTTCAGCAGCCTTAGGCTCGCTATACAGGAGGTCGTTCTCCCAGTAGACCCAATGTGATCCTGACTGATCACCTGTCGTTTGGGCTGAGGCCTGCTGCCTCATACCCACAAGAGAAGGGCACACTTTCTGTTCAGCACAAAATTCCTCCCTGGAGGGACCACCATCCTGCTGCCAATGGGTCAGCTCGGGCAGGTCTCCCAGTTCGGCCACTTGTTCTCCTGTCGGTTCCAGGGCATCCCCCTCAGGGTCTGCTCCCTCCTGGACCGCGGGAACGATGGGGGACGGTTTCCCGCGCCCCCTGCCTCTTCTCTTCACGGTTGGGACCTGGGCCATACTTTCAGGCTCCGGGCCCCCATCAACACCCTTACTGACTGACATGGACCGGGTGGTCGCACACACCCACTCAGGCAGACCCAACATTTCCAGATGCGCTTTTCTCTCCACCTTAGCCCAAGGGGAGTCCTCCAAATCATTGCCCAGGAGACAATCAACAGGCATGGCGGGCCTCACAGCAACCTGAAGAGTACCTGAGACCCCCCCCACTCAAAGGGAACTTGAGCTACCTCACACTGACTCTGTGAGTTGTCGGCAGCTACAACGGGGTAGAATGCATGCGGGACCACCTGCTCTCTGGACACCAAGTGACACTTGACAGCTGTCACACTCGCTCCGGTGTCTCTGAGAGCTTCCACCCTATGGCCATTAATGGTCACCCACTGCCTATATTTCTTAGTGTTACTAGGCAGAGGGGTTGGAGGGACCATTTCCACGTCTCCTAAAGAGACCAGGGACATTTCTGCGGGACCCCACCCACCGGGGGCACCCATCTCCTCCCCTCCCAGGGCTACACTCGCTACCTGACGAGGGGGTGCACGCGGCGGTGCATTCGAATCCTTCATGGGACACTGGGGATCATAATAACGGTGTCCCACCTGCTTACAGGCATAGCAGGTCATGGGGCCCCTGTGAACAGGTTTACCTGTCGGGGCCTCTGGCTTCTTTACGGGGGGAGGCTGGGAACCCTTCCCTTGGTTCCCTTGGGGACTACTTTGGGGCCCTTTCTGAAACTCCCTCTGTTTACCCCTGTCCCCCCCACTCTTCTGCTGGGGACCCTGCCCACCTTTGGCTGAGTCTCCCACTGGACCCTTGTGGACCCTGGTACTGACCCAGCGGTCCGCCTCCTCAGCAAGTTTTCTAGGGTTAGATAGCTTGCTATCAACAAGGTGCTGGCGTAGCTCTGGAAAACAGTTATTAGACAAGTGCTCCCAAGCAAACAAATCATAAAGAGCATCATAACTATCAACCTTGCTACCCTTTATCCAACCATCCATGGTTCTGCAGAAAAAAGACACATATTCAACCCACGTAGTACCAGGCAACTTCTTACATTCTCTAAAGGTTTGTCTGTACTTTTCTGGAGTTAAGCCATATCTCAGCATTAAAGCATCTTTCATATGAGTATAAGACATCCTATCCTCAGCAGGAAGGCTCAACAAGGTATCTCTCCCCTCGTTTGTAAAGCGGCTCCACAACCCCGTTCCCCAATCCTTCTCAGGGACCCGGTGGGCCAATAACGCTAACTCATATGCTTTAAACCATTGGCTAATATCTTCATTCTTACTGTAATCCTTGATCACATCTTTAGGAAAATAAAACCTACTTTCTGCAGGCACAGATGGAGTGCTGCCACCAGAGGGATTCAACTCTAAACTCTTAGTTTTAAGCTCCATCTCCCTCACCATCTTCTCACGTTCAAACGCTAATTTCTCTCTCTCAAAATCTAATCTTTTGCTCTCCATTTCAGCTTCTCTCTTGCTTCTCGCATTCTCTAATTCCAACTGCCCTCCTAATTTAAGTTTTGCCATTTCTAACTTGTACCCCCTCTCCTTCTCCCTGTCTTCTAATTCTTCGGGGGAAAGGCTCCTAGAGGACGCACTACTGCCTGGAGATGACACTGGCCCACCTGTGGGCTCTTCCTCTTCCTCTTCTTCTTCCTCTTCCGGTACCACCACCGGATCAGAGGGATTTCTGGCCTCTAACCAGGCCTTCAGCGCTTTGAGGAAGCCCTCTTTCTTTGAGACACCTGTGGTAGGAACTTTAAACTGCTTGCAAAAACCTTTTAGATCTTTTAGCGTGTAGGAATCTATCTTCTCCTTATCGAATTCCCCCACAACATTCTCCACAGGTGTAGCAGCTCCGGCATTCTCCATGGTCAAAACTGGCAGTGTTTAAGAAAATAAGCTCCAGGAAAGCGGAGAACAAAAATAGGCAATCCTACCAAACAGACTGTGGCTGCGTTATGGTCTGCTTTCACTATGTAGCGTACACTAATCACTGCACATGAGTCATAAATGCAAAGTTCAAATCCTCACCGCTGACCACCAATGTTAGAACCGGCGGTCTCTAGTTGGCAGAGGTATACACTTCTGACAAATAGGGACCAACCAACTCTAGTCAGGGCAAGGGGATTACACACTCAGATAACCCCTGCTACCCCCTTGGTAGCTTGGCAGAGCAGACAGGCTTATCTCAGAGGCAGTGTGTTAAGCATTTATGACCACATACAGTAATAAAGTGAATACACTACAGATGGACACGACACAGAAGTTATTATAAAAATAGTATTTTTATATAAGGCTTAGCACAAGACCAAATAACGACAAAAATATACCACAGTCTTAATAAATACTCTTTGGAAGGAAAAATAATAGTTCAAGTAAGGTTTCTTCTTGGCAAATAGTTCTTTAGCAAAGTATTCTTCTGAGCACAGTTCTTTGGCAACAATGTAACCCCCACAGGAGTCACACGACGTCGAGTCTACAAGATTCCCAAGGTTCGGCGTCGACCGCGAGGAGCGCTACGTCGAGCCTGGAGTCGCAACAGACCCCACAAGTACAGTACCTTGAGAAACGAAGAAACGATGATCCACGGCGTCGAGATGTCGGCGTCGAGGTCGGCGTCGATAGTGCCTCGGAGTCGGGTCAATCCGCAGCGGCGTCGAGGGATGTCGGGCCGGAGCAGCGCTCACGGCGTCGAGACGGGCGTCGAGTCGATGCGATCAGCAGCGGCGTCGGGACGGGGTCGCTTGGAGGCAGAGACGATACTCACTCCTCACTGGCGTCGATACCGGCGTCGAGACGGGGTCACTTGGAGCCGGGGCCGATACCCACTGCTCACTGGCGTTGCTGCTGGCGTCGAGACTGCAGATTTTCCCTTGTGTACTGGAAACAACACTTTCCAGCAATTCAGCAATTTAGTAGATGGTGAAGTCCTTTGGCCCTGTGACTTCAACAGGAGACTGGCACTCTTCCAGTCCTTGGAGATTTTCTAGCAAGTGTTCAGAGAGTACACACCAAGTTCCTCTCTCCTTGTTCCTTGGCAAAAATAAAGAAGCAGCTTTCAGGTTCCTCCACAGCAAAACAGCACTCTGGCAGAAAGGGGAGGCAAGTCCTTAGATCAGCAGGCTTCTTGTCCTTGGTACAGGTTTCCTTGTCAGAAGTGATCTGAGTTCTTGGTTCAGGGGTCCTTCTCTTATACCCCTTTTTCCCTTTGTTCCCTTTGTCCAAGCCGGGCGATTCCCACCATCTCAGGTTTGTTGTGGGTGTTGCCAGGCAGAGGCACCTGGCCTATTCACTGAGCAGGGCAGAGTCCTCAGCCGCCCAGCAGGAGGCGGAGCCAGTATTGTCACTGGTAGGAGCAGGGCTATCAGTCGCCCAGCAGGAGGCGGGGCCAGTATTGTGTCAGGCAGGGCAGGCTACTCTTCCCTCACTCTACGTGTAAACGCCCCATTCACCCCACACTGACTCACTCAGACCTCTGGAGCCACTCAGCCCCTGACACACACACCAAACCAGCAGAGACCGGTAGATAGTTGGACAAGAAAATAGCCACTTTCTAAAAGTGCTATTTTCAAACATAGAATTTAAAAACCATCCAGCCTAAAGGGTGTGTTATTAAATTCTGAGTTCAGGGATACTAAACTCGACTTGCTACCATGCTCCCTGAGTCAGATAGATTATAATGGAGTTAATAATCAGTCTGCCCAGTCTGGCCTATTGGAGGCAGGTAGCCCTTCAATAGTGAAAAACGAAAATGGCTGTAATTCACTATTAGGTCATGCCACACACATCAGGGCATGACCTACCTTTTACCAACAATGCACCCTGCCCTAGGGCCTACCATAGAGGTGTCTGAAATGTGGCAAAGGGAAGGTTTAGAGACTGGTAAGTAGGTTTCCTTACCAAGTCGACATGGCAGTCAGGGACTGCACGCAGGCGCCGCGGTGGCAGGCCTGAGACACATTTTGCACGCTGCTTCTGTGGGTGGCACAACCAGTGCTGCAAGCCCACCAGCAGCAGTTAACTTACACGCCCTTGGCACACGCAGTGCACTAGACTAGGGTCTGAACAGTAAGTCAACCAAGCCAATCATGGTAACACCAATCAATGTACAATTTAACATAGGGAGCACTTGCACTGTGGCACTGATCAGCAGTGGCACAGTGCCCAAAGCAATAATCCAGCAAAAACATCGTAAACAGAGGAGGCAAACAGAAAAAATGGAGGAGAGACTCATGCCAATGATGCCAGGTCTAACAAATGGCAATTTTGGTCACATTGAGGCTTTAAAAAGTAGTTATTCAACATGAGGCACATTCCAAATGACATTTTGAATACATTTTTCTACAGTCCAAAAAATCAATTTTCTGATGAAAAACGATGTCGCGTGACCTGTCGAAATTTCTCCAGATGGTCAGAAATGGAAATTTTTCAGTGTTTAAGTTTTTTGAGTGCTAATGACTATTCCATGTAAATTATCACTTTTGGAACAAAAATAAGTGTGTTTAGAGTCACATTAATGCCTGAAAGTGGTCAAAAGAGAAACTTCTGAATAGGAGAAAAAGTCTGTAATAATGGCAATTTTGGTCACATTGAGGCTTTCAAAAGTAGTTATTCAACATGAGGCACATTCCAAATGACATTTTGAATCAATTTTTCTACAGTCCAAAAAATCAATTTTCTGATGAAAAACGATGACCCGTTACCTGTCGAAATTTCTCCAGATGGTCAGAAATGGAAATTTTTCAGTGTTTACTTTTTTGAGTGCTAATGACTATTCCATGTAAATTATCACTTTTGGAACAAGAAAAAGGTGTTTAGAGTCACTTTAATGCCTGAAAGTGGTCAAAATAGAAGCTTCTGAATAGGAGAAAAAGTTTATAATAATGGCAGTTTTGGTCACATTGAGGCTTTAAAAAGTAGTTATTCAACATGAGGCACATTCCAAATGACATTTTGAATACATTTTTCTACAGTCCAAAAAATCAATTTTCTGATGAAAAACGATGTCCCGTGACCTGTCGAAATTTCTCCAGATGGTCAGAAATGGAAATTTTTCAGTGTTTAATTTTTTGAGTGCTAATGACTATTCCATGTAAATTATCACTTTTGGAAAAAAAATAAGTGTGTTTAGAGTCACATTAATGCCTGAAAGTGGTCAAAAGAGAAACTTCTGAATAGGAGAAAAAGTCTGTAATAATGGCAATTTTGGTCACATTGAGGCTTTCAAAAGTAGTTATTCAACATGAGGCACATTCCAAATGACATTTTGAATCAATTTTTCTACAGTCCAAAAAATCAATTTTCTGATGAAAAACGATGACCCGTGACCTGTCGAAATTTCTCCAGATGGTCAGAAATGGAAATTTTTCAGTGTTTAATTTTTTGAGTGCTAATGACTATTCCATGTAAATTATCACTTTTGGAACAAGAATAAGGTGTTTAGAGTCACTTTAATGCCTGAAAGTGGTCAAAATAGAAGCTTCTGAATAGGAGAAAAAGTCTGTAATAATGGCAATTTTGGTCACATTGAGGCTTTAAAAAGTAGTTATTCAACATGAGGCACATTCCAAATGACATTTTGAATACATTTTTCTACAGTCCAAAAAAATCAATTTTCGGAAGAAAAACAATGACCCGTGACCTGTCGAAATTTCTCCAGATAGTCAGAAATGGAAATTTTTTAATGTTTAATTTTTTGACTGTAAATGACTATTCCTTGTAAATTATCACTTTTGGAACAAAAATAAGTGTGTTTAGAGTCACATTAATGCCTGAAATTGGTCAAAATAGAAGCTTCTGAATAGGAGAAAAAGTCTGTAATAATGGCAATTTTGGTCACATTGAGGCTTTAAAAAGTAGTTATTCAACATGAGGCACATTCCAAATGACATTTTGAATACATTTTTCTACAGTCCAAAAAATCAATTTTCTGATGAAAAACGATGTCGCGTGACCTGTCGAAATTTCTCCAGATGGTCAGAAATGGAAATTTTTCAGTGTTTAATTTTTTGAGTGCTAATGACTATTCCATGTAAATTATCACTTTTGGAACAAATATAAGTGTGTTTAGAGTCACATTAATGCCTGAAATTGGTCAAAATAGAAGCTTCTGAATAGGAGAAAAAGTCTGTAATAATGGCAATTTTGGTCACATTGAGGCTTTAAAAAATAGTTATTCAACATGAGGCACATTCCAAATGACATTTTGAATACATTTTTCTACAGTCCAAAAAATATATTTTCTGATGAAAAACAATTACCCGTGACCTGTCGAAATTTCTCCAGATGGTCAGAATTGGAATTTTTTTAATGTTTAACTTTTTTGAGTGCTAATGACTATTCCATGTAAATTATCACTTTTGGAACAAAAATAAGTGTGTTTAGAGTCACATTAATGCCTGAAAGTGGTCAAAATAGAAACGTCTAAATAGGAGAAAAGTCTGTAATAATGGCAATTTTGGTCACATTGAGGCTTTCAAAAGTAGTTATTCAACATGAGGCACATTCCTAATGACATTTTGAATCAATTTTTCTACAGTCCAAAAAATCAATTTTCTGATGAAAAACGATGACCCGTGACCTGTCGAAATTTCTCCAGATGGTCAGAAACGGAAATTTTTCAGTGTTTATTTTTTTGAGTGCTAATGACTATTCCATGTAAATTATCACTTTTGGAACAAGAATAAGGTGTTTAGAGTCACTTTAATGCCTGAAATTGGTCAAAATAGAAGCTTCGGAATAGGAGAAAAAGTCTGTAATAATGGCAATTTTGGTCACATTGAGGATTTAAAAAGTAGTTACTCAACATGAGGCACATTCCAAATGACATTTTGAATACATTTTTCTACAGTCCAAAAAAATCAATTTTCGGAAGAAAAACAATGACCCGTGACCTGTCGAAATTTCTCCAGATAGTCAGAAATGGAAATTTTTCAATGTTTAATTTTTTGACTGCTAATGTCTAGTCCATGTAAATTATCACTTTTGGAACAAAAATAAGTGTGTTTAAAGTCACATTAATGCCTTAAATTGGTCAAAATAGAAGCTTCTGAATAGGAGAAAAAGTCTGTAATATTGGCAATTTTGGTCACATTGAGGCTTTAAAAAGTAGTTATTCAACATGAGGCACATTCCAAATGACCTTTTAAATCAATTTTTCTACAATCCAAAAAATCAATTTTCTGATGAAAAACGATGACCCGTGACCTGTCGAAATTTCTCCAGATGGTCAGAAATGGAAATTTTTCAATGTTTAATTTTTTGACTGCTAATGACTATTCCATGTAAATTATCACTTTTGGAACAAAAAGAAGTGTGTTTAGAGTCACATTAATGCCTGAAATTGGTCAAAATAGAAGCTTCTGAATAGGAGAAAAAGTCTGTAATAATGGCAATTTTGGTCACATTGAGGCTTTAAAAAGTAGTTATTCAACATGAGGCACATTCCAAATGACATTTTGAATCAATTTTTCTACAGTCCAAAAAATCTATTTTTTGATGAAAAACGATGACCCGTGACCTGTCGAAATTTCTCCAGATGGTCAGAAATGCAATTTTTTTTATTGTTTAATTGTTTTACTGCTAATGACTATTCCAGGTAAATTATCACTTTTGGAACAAAAATAAGTCTGTTTAAAGTCACTTTAATGCCTGAAATTGGTCAAAATAGAAGCTTCTGAATAGGAGAAAAAGTCTGTAATAATGGCAATTTTGGTCACATTGAGGCTTTAAAAAGTAGTTATTCAACATGAGGCACATTCCAAATGACATTTTTAATACATTTTTCTACAGTCCAAAAAATCAATTTTCTGATGAAAAACGATGTCCCGTGACCTGTCGAAATTTCTCCAGATGGTCAGAAATGGAAATTTTTCAGTGTTTAAGTTTTTTGAGTGCTAATGACTATTCCATGTAAATTATCACTTTTGGAACAAAAATAAGTGTGTTTAGAGTCACTTTAATGCCTGAAATTGGTCAAAATAGAAGCTTCTGAATAGGAGAACAAGTCTGTAATAATGGCAATTTTGGTCACATTGAGGCTTTAAAAAGTAGTTATTCAACATGAGGCACATTCCAAATGACATTTTGAATACATTTTTCTACAGTCCAAAAAATCAATTTTCTGATGAAAAACGATGTCGCGTGACCTGTCGAAATTTCTCCAGATGGTCAGAAATGGAAATTTTTCAGTGTTTAAGTTTTTTGAGTGCTAATGACTATTCCATGTAAATTATCACTTTTGGAACAAAAATAAGTGTGTTTAGAGTCACATTAATGCCTGAAAGTGGTCAAAAGAGAAACTTCTGAATAGGAGAAAAAGTCTGTAATAATGGCAATTTTGGTCACATTGAGGCTTTCAAAAGTAGTTATTCAACATGAGGCACATTCCAAATGACATTTTGAATCAATTTTTCTACAGTCCAAAAAATCAATTTTCTGATGAAAAACGATGACCCGTTACCTGTCGAAATTTCTCCAGATGGTCAGAAATGGAAATTTTTCAGTGTTTACTTTTTTGAGTGCTAATGACTATTCCATGTAAATTATCACTTTTGGAACAAGAAAAAGGTGTTTAGAGTCACTTTAATGCCTGAAAGTGGTCAAAATAGAAGCTTCTGAATAGGAGAAAAAGTTTATAATAATGGCAGTTTTGGTCACATTGAGGCTTTAAAAAGTAGTTATTCAACATGAGGCACATTCCAAATGACATTTTGAATACATTTTTCTACAGTCCAAAAAATCAATTTTCTGATGAAAAACGATGTCCCGTGACCTGTCGAAATTTCTCCAGATGGTCAGAAATGGAAATTTTTCAGTGTTTAATTTTTTGAGTGCTAATGACTATTCCATGTAAATTATCACTTTTGGAAAAAAAAATAAGTGTGTTTAGAGTCACATTAATGCCTGAAAGTGGTCAAAAGAGAAACTTCTGAATAGGAGAAAAAGTCTGTAATAATGGCAATTTTGGTCACATTGAGGCTTTAAAAAGTAGTTATTCAACATGAGGCACATTCCAAATGACATTTTGAATCAATTTTTCTACAGTCCAAAAAATCTATTTTTTGATGAAAAACGATGACCCGTGACCTGTCGAAATTTCTCCAGATGGTCAGAAATGCAATTTTTTTTATTGTTTAATTGTTTTACTGCTAATGACTATTCCAGGTAAATTATCACTTTTGGAACAAAAATAAGTCTGTTTAAAGTCACTTTAATGCCTGAAATTGGTCAAAATAGAAGCTTCTGAATAGGAGAAAAAGTCTGTAATAATGGCAATTTTGGTCACATTGAGGCTTTAAAAAGTAGTTATTCAACATGAGGCACATTCCAAATGACATTTTGAATCAATTTTTCTACAGTCCAAAAAATCAATTTTCTGATGAAAAACGATGACCCGTGACCTGTCGAAATTTCTCCAGATGGTCAGAAATGGAAATTTTTCAGTGTTTAATTTTTTGAGTGCTAATGACTATTCCATGTAAATTATCACTTTTGGAACAAGAATAAGGTGTTTAGAGTCACTTTAATGCCTGAAAGTGGTCAAAATAGAAGCTTCTGAATAGGAGAACAAGTCTGTAATAATGGCAATTTTGGTCACATTGAGGCTTTAAAAAGTAGTTATTCAACATGAGGCACATTCCAAATGACATTTTGAATACATTTTTCTACAGTCCAAAAAATCAATTTTCTGATGAAAAACGATGTCGCGTGACCTGTCGAAATTTCTCCAGATGGTCAGAAATGGAAATTTTTCAGTGTTTAAGTTTTTTGAGTGCTAATGACTATTCCATGTAAATTATCACTTTTGGAACAAAAATAAGTGTGTTTAGAGTCACATTAATGCCTGAAAGTGGTCAAAAGAGAAACTTCTGAATAGGAGAAAAAGTCTGTAATAATGGCAATTTTGGTCACATTGAGGCTTTCAAAAGTAGTTATTCAACATGAGGCACATTCCAAATGACATTTTGAATCAATTTTTCTACAGTCCAAAAAATCAATTTTCTGATGAAAAACGATGACCCGTGACCTGTCGAAATTTCTCCAGATGGTCAGAAATGGAAATTTTTCAGTGTTTAATTTTTTGAGTGCTAATGACTATTCCATGTAAATTATCACTTTTGGAACAAGAATAAGGTGTTTAGAGTCACTTTAATGCCTGAAAGTGGTCAAAATAGAAGCTTCTGAATAGGAGAAAAAGTCTGTAATAATGGCAATTTTGGTCACATTGAGGCTTTAAAAAGTAGTTATTCAACATGAGGCACATTCCAAATGACATTTTGAATACATTTTTCTACAGTCCAAAAAAATCAATTTTCGGAAGAAAAACAATGACCCGTGACCTGTCGAAATTTCTCCAGATAGTCAGAAATGGAAATTTTTTAATGTTTAATTTTTTGACTGTAAATGACTATTCCTTGTAAATTATCACTTTTGGAACAAAAATAAGTGTGTTTAGAGTCACATTAATGCCTGAAATTGGTCAAAATAGAAGCTTCTGAATAGGAGAAAAAGTCTGTAATAATGGCAATTTTGGTCACATTGAGGCTTTAAAAAGTAGTTATTCAACATGAGGCACATTCCAAATGACATTTTGAATACATTTTTCTACAGTCCAAAAAATCAATTTTCTGATGAAAAACGATGTCGCGTGACCTGTCGAAATTTCTCCAGATGGTCAGAAATGGAAATTTTTCAGTGTTTAAGTTTTTTGAGTGCTAATGACTATTCCATGTAAATTATCACTTTTGGAACAAAAATAAGTGTGTTTAGAGTCACATTAATGCCTGAAAGTGGTCAAAATAGAAACTTCTGAATAGGAGAAAAAGTCTGTAATAATGGCAATTTTGGTCACATTGAGGCTTTAAAAAGTAGTTATTCAACATGAGGCACATTCCAAATGACATTTTGAATACATTTCTCTACAGTCCAAAAAATCAATTTTCTGATGAAAAACGATGTCGCGTGACCGGTCGAAATTTCTCCAGATGGTCAGAAATGGAAATTTTTCAGTGTTTAATTTTTTGAGTGCTAATGACTATTCCATGTAAATTATCACTTTTGGAACAAATATAAGTGTGTTTAGAGTCACATTAATGCCTGAAATTGGTCAAAATAGAAGCTTCTGAATAGGAGAAAAAGTCTGTAATAATGGCAATTTTGGTCACATTGAGGCTTTAAAAAATAGTTATTCAACATGAGGCACATTCCAAATGACATTTTGAATACATTTTTCTACAGTCCAAAAAATATATTTTCTGATGAAAAACAATTACCCGTGACCTGTCGAAATTTCTCCAGATGGTCAGAATTGGAATTTTTTTAATGTTTAACTTTTTTGAGTGCTAATGACTATTCCATGTAAATTATCACTTTTGGAACAAAAATAAGTGTGTTTAGAGTCACATTAATGCCTGAAAGTGGTCAAAATAGAAACGTCTAAATAGGAGAAAAGTCTGTAATAATGGCAATTTTGGTCACATTGAGGCTTTCAAAAGTAGTTATTCAACACGAGGCACATTCCTAATGACATTTTGAATCAATTTTTCTACAGTCCAAAAAATCAATTTTCTGATGAAAAACGATGACCCGTGACCTGTCGAAATTTCTCCAGATGGTCAGAAACGGAAATTTTTCAGTGTTTATTTTTTTGAGTGCTAATGACTATTCCATGTAAATTATCACTTTTGGAACAAGAATAAGGTGTTTAGAGTCACTTTAATGCCTGAAATTGGTCAAAATAGAAGCTTCGGAATAGGAGAAAAAGTCTGTAATAATGGCAATTTTGGTCACATTGAGGATTTAAAAAGTAGTTACTCAACATGAGGCACATTCCAAATGACATTTTGAATACATTTTTCTACAGTCCAAAAAAATCAATTTTCGGAAGAAAAACAATGACCCGTGACCTGTCGAAATTTCTCCAGATAGTCAGAAATGGAAATTTTTTAATGTTTAATTTTTTGACTGTAAATGACTATTCCTTGTAAATTATCACTTTTGGAACAAAAATAAGTGTGTTTAGAGTCACATTAATGCCTGAAATTGGTCAAAATAGAAGCTTCTGAATAGGAGAAAAAGTCTGTAATAATGGCAATTTTGGTCACATTGAGGCTTTAAAAAGTAGTTATTCAACATGAGGCACATTCCAAATGACATTTTGAATACATTTTTCTACAGTCCAAAAAATCAATTTTCTGATGAAAAACGATGTCGCGTGACCTTTCGAAATTTCTCCAGATGGTCAGAAATGGAAATTTTTCAGTGTTTAAGTTTTTTGAGTGCTAATGACTATTCCATGTAAATTATCACTTTTGGAACAAAAATAAGTGTGTTTAGAGTCACATTAATGCCTGAAAGTGGTCAAAATAGAAACTTCTGAATAGGAGAAAAAGTCTGTAATACTGGCAATTTTGGTCACATTGAGGCTTTAAAAAGTAGTTATTCAACATGAGGCACATTCCAAATGACATTTTGAATACATTTTTCTACAGTCCAAAAAATCAATTTTCTGATGAAAAACGATGTCGCGTGACCGGTCGAAATTTCTCCAGATGGTCAGAAATGGAAATTTTTCAGTGTTTAATTTTTTGAGTGCTAATGACTATTCCATGTAAATTATCACTTTTGGAACAAATATAAGTGTGTTTAGAGTCACATTAATGCCTGAAATTGGTCAAAATAGAAGCTTCTGAATAGGAGAAAAAGTCTGTAATAATGGCAATTTTGGTCACATTGAGGCTTTCAGAAGTAGTTATTCAACATGAGGCACATTCCAAATGACATTTTGAATACATTTTTCTACAGTCCAAAAAATATATTTTCTGATGAAAAACGATGTCCCGTGACCTGTCGAAATTTCTCCAGATGGTCAGAAATGGAAATTTTTCAATGTTTAATTCTTTGACTGCTAATGACTATTCCATGTAAATTATCACTTTTGGAACAAAAATAAGTGTGTTTAGAGTCACATTAATGCCTGAAAGTGGTCAAAATAGAAACTTCTAAATAGGAGAAAAGTCTGTAATAATGGCAATTTTGGTCACATTGAGGCTTTCAAAAGTAGTTATTCAACATGAGGCACATTCCTAATGACATTTTGAATCAATTTTTCTACAGTCCAAAAAATCAATTTTCTGATGAAAAACGATGACCCGTGACCTGTTGAAATTTCTCCAGATGGTCAGAAATGGAAATTTTTCAGTGTTTAATTTTTTGAGTGCTAATGACTTTTCCATGTAAATTATCACTTTTGGAACAAGAATAAGGTGTTTAGAGTCACTTTAATGCCTGGAATTGGTCAAAATAGAAGCTTCTGAATAGGAGAAAAAGTCTGTAATAATGGCAATTTTGGTCACATTGAGGATTTAAAAAGTAGTTACTCAACATGAGGCACATTCCAAATGACATTTTGAATACATTTTTCTACAGTCCAAAAAATCAATTTTCGAATGAAAAACAAGACCCGTGACCTGTCGAAATTTCTCCAGATAGTCAGAAATGGAAATTTTTTAATGTTTAATTTTTTGACTGTAAATGACTATTCCATGTAAATTATCACTTTTGGAACAAAAATAAGTGTGTTTAGAGTCACATTAATGCCTGAAATTGGTCAAAATAGAAGCTTCTGAATAGGAGAAAAAGTCTGTAATAATGGCAATTTTTGTCACATTGAGGCTTTAAAAAGTAGTTATTCAACATGAGGCACATTCCAAATGACATTTTGAATACATTTTTCTACAGTCCAAAAAATCAATTTTCTGATGAAAAACGATGTCCCGTGACCTGTCGAAATTTCTCCAGATGGTCAGAAATGGAAATTTTTCAGTGTTTAAGTTTTTTGAGTGCTAATGACTATTCCATGTAAATTATCACTTTTGGAACAAAAATAAGTGTGTTTAGAGTCACTTTAATGCCTGAAATTGGTCAAAATAGAAGCTTCTGAATAGGAGAACAAGTCTGTAATAATGGCAATTTTGGTCACATTGAGGCTTTAAAAAGTAGTTATTCAACATGAGGCACATTCCAAATGACATTTTGAATACATTTTTCTACAGTCCAAAAAATCAATTTTCTGATGAAAAACGATGTCGCGTGACCTGTCGAAATTTCTCCAGATGGTCAGAAATGGAAATTTTTCAGTGTTTAAGTTTTTTGAGTGCTAATGACTATTCCATGTAAATTATCACTTTTGGAACAAAAATAAGTGTGTTTAGAGTCACATTAATGCCTGAAAGTGGTCAAAATAGAAACTTCTGAATAGGAGAAAAAGTCTGTAATAATGGCAATTTTGGTCACATTGAGGCTTTAAAAAGTAGTTATTCAACATGAGGCACATTCCAAATGACATTTTGAATACATTTTTCTACAGTCCAAAAAATCAATTTTCTGATGAAAAACGATGTCGCGTGACCGGTCGAAATTTCTCCAGATGGTCAGAAATGGAAATTTTTCAGTGTTTAATTTTTTGAGTGCTAATGACTATTCCATGTAAATTATCACTTTTGGAACAAATATAAGTGTGTTTAGAGTCACATTAATGCCTGAAATTGGTCAAAATAGAAGCTTCTGAATAGGAGAAAAAGTCTGAAATAATGGCAATTTTGGTCACATTGAGGATTTAAAAAGTAGTTACTCAACATGAGGCACATTCCAAATGACATTTTGAATACATTTTTCTACAGTCCAAAAAATCAATTTTCGAATGAAAAACAAGACCCGTGACCTGTCGAAATTTCTCCAGATAGTCAGAAATGGAAATTTTTTAATGTTTAATTTTTTGACTGTAAATGACTATTCCATGTAAATTATCACTTTTGGAACAAAAATAAGTGTGTTTAGAGTCACATTAATGCCTGAAATTGGTCAAAATAGAAGCTTCTGAATAGGAGAAAAAGTCTGTAATAATGGCAATTGTTGTCACATTGAGGCTTTAAAAAGTAGTTATTCAACATGAGGCACATTCCAAATGACATTTTGAATACATTTTTCTACAGTCCAAAAAATCAATTTTCTGATGAAAAACGATGTCCCGTGACCTGTCGAAATTTCTCCAGATGGTCAGAAATGGAAATTTTTCAGTGTTTAAGTTTTTTGAGTGCTAATGACTATTCCATGTAAATTATCACTTTTGGAACAAAAATAAGTGTGTTTAGAGTCACTTTAATGCCTGAAATTGGTCAAAATAGAAGCTTCTGAATAGGAGAACAAGTCTGTAATAATGGCAATTTTGGTCACATTGAGGCTTTAAAAAGTAGTTATTCAACATGAGGCACATTCCAAATGACATTTTGAATACATTTTTCTACAGTCCAAAAAATCAATTTTCTGATGAAAAACGATGTCGCGTGACCTGTCGAAATTTCTCCAGATGGTCAGAAATGGAAATTTTTCAGTGTTTAAGTTTTTTGAGTGCTAATGACTATTCCATGTAAATTATCACTTTTGGAACAAAAATAAGTGTGTTTAGAGTCACATTAATGCCTGAAAGTGGTCAAAATAGAAACTTCTGAATAGGAGAAAAAGTCTGTAATAATGGCAATTTTGGTCACATTGAGGCTTTAAAAAGTAGTTATTCAACATGAGGCACATTCCAAATGACATTTTGAATACATTTTTCTACAGTCCAAAAAATCAATTTTCTGATGAAAAACGATGTCGCGTGACCGGTCGAAATTTCTCCAGATGGTCAGAAATGGAAATTTTTCAGTGTTTAATTTTTTGAGTGCTAATGACTATTCCATGTAAATTATCACTTTTGGAACAAATATAAGTGTGTTTAGAGTCACATTAATGCCTAAAATTGGTCAAAATAGAAGCTTCTGAATAGGAGAAAAAGTCTGTAATAATGGCAATTTTGGTCACATTGAGGCTTTAAAAAATAGTTATTCAACATGAGGCACATTCCAAATGACATTTTGAATACATTTTTCTACAGTCCAAAAAATATATTTTCTGATGAAAAACAATTACCCGTGACCTGTCGAAATTTCTCCAGATGGTCAGAATTGGAATTTTTTTAACGTTTAACTTTTTTGACTGCAAATGACTATTCCATGTAAATTATCACTTTTGGAACAAAAATAAGTGTGTTTAGAGTCACATTAATGCCTGAAAGTGGTCAAAATAGAAACGTCTAAATAGGAGAAAAGTCTGTAATAATGGCAATTTTGGTCACATTGAGGCTTTCAAAAGTAGTTATTCAACATGAGGCACATTCCTAATGACATTTTGAATCAATTTTTCTACAGTCCAAAAAATCAATTTTCTGATGAAAAACGATGACCCGTGACCTGTCGAAATTTCTCCAGATGGTCAGAAACGGAAATTTTTCAGTGTTTAATTTTTTGAGTGCTAATGACTATTCCATGTAAATTATCACTTTTGGAACAAGAATAACGTGTTTAGAGTCACTTTAATGCCTGAAATTGGTCAAAATAGAAGCTTCTGAATAGGAGAAAAAGTCTGTAATAATGGCAATTTTGGTCACATTGAGGATTTAAAAAGTAGTTACTCAACATGAGGCACATTCCAAATGACATTTTGAATACATTTTTCTACAGTCCAAAAAAATCAATTTTCGGAAGAAAAACAATGACCCGTGACCTGTCGAAATTTCTCCAGATAGTCAGAAATGGAAATTTTTTAATGTTTAATTTTTTGACTGTAAATGACTATTCCTTGTAAATTATCACTTTTGGAACAAAAATAAGTGTTTTTAGAGTCACATTAATGCCTGAAATTGGTCAAAATAGAAGCTTCTGAATAGGAGAAAAAGTCTGTAATAATAGCAATTTTGGACACATTGAGACTTTAAAAAGTAGTTATTCAACATGAGGCACATTCAAAATGACATTTTGAATCAATTTTTCTACAGTCCAAAAAATCAATTTTCTGATGAAAAACGATGACCCTTGACCTGTCGAAATTTCTCCAGATGGTCAGAAATGGAAATTTTTCAATGTTTAATTTTTTGACTGCTAATGTCTAGTCCATGTAAATTATCACTTTTGGAACAAAAATAAGTGTGTTTAAAGTCACATTAATGCCTTAAATTGGTCAAAATAGAAGCTTCTGAATAGGAGAAAAAGTCTGTAATATTGGCAATTTTGGTCACATTGAGGCTTTAAAAAGTAGTTATTCAACATGAGGCACATTCCAAATGACCTTTTAAATCAATTTTTCTACAATCCAAAAAATCAATTTTCTGATGAAAAACGATGACCCGTGACCTGTCGAAATTTCTCCAGATGGTCAGAAATGGAAATTTTTCAATGTTTAATTTTTTGACTGCTAATGACTATTCCATGTAAATTATCACTTTTGGAACAAAAAGAAGTGTGTTTAGAGTCACATTAACGCCTGAAATTGGTCAAAATAGAAGCTTCTGAATAGGAGAAAAAGTCTGTAATAATGGCAATTTTGGTCACATTGAGGCTTTAAAAAGTAGTTATTCAACATGAGGCACATTCCAAATGACATTTTGAATCAATTTTTCTACAGTCCAAAAAATCTATTTTTTGATGAAAAACGATGACCCGTGACCTGTCGAAATTTCTCCAGATGGTCAGAAATGCAATTTTTTTTATTGTTTAATTGTTTTACTGCTAATGACTATTCCAGGTAAATTATCACTTTTGGAACAAAAATAAGTCTGTTTAAAGTCACTTTAATGCCTGAAATTGGTCAAAATAGAAGCTTCTGAATAGGAGAAAAAGTCTGTAATAATGGCAATTTTGGTCCCATTGAGGCTTTAAAAAATAGTTATTCAACATGAGGCACATTCCAAATGACATTTTGAATCAATTTTTCTACAGTCCAAAAAATCTATTTTCTGATGAAAAACGATGACCCGTGACCTGTCGAAATTTCTCCAGATGGTCAAAAATAGAAATTTTTCAATGTTTAATACTTTGACTGCTAATGACTATTCCATGTACATTATCATTTTTGGAACAAAAATAAGTGTGTTTAGAGTCACTTTAATGCCTGAAATTGGTCAAAATAGAAGCTTCTGAATAGGAGAAAAAGTCTATAATAATGGCAATTTTGGTCACATTGAGGCTTTAAAAAGTAGTTATTCAACATGAGGCACATTCCAAATGACATTTTGAATACATTTTTCTACAGTCCAAAAAATCAATTTTCTGATGAAAAACGATGACCCGTGACCTGTCGAAATTTCTCCAGATGGTCAGAAATGGAAATTTTTCAGTGTTTAATTTTTTGAGTGCTAATGACTTTTCCATGTAAATTATCACTTTTGGAACAAGAATAAGGTGTTTAGAGTCACTTTAATGCCTGAAATTGGTCAAAATAGAAGCTTCTGAATAGGAGAAAAAGTCTATAATAATGGCAATTTTGGTCACATTGAGGCTTTAAAAAGTAGTTATTCAACATGAGGCACATTCCAAATTACATTTTGAATACATTTTTCTACAGTCCAAAAAATCAATTTTCTGATGAAAAACGATGTCCCGTGACCTGTCGAAATTTCTCCAGATGGTCAGAAATGGAAATTTTTCAGTGTTTAATTTTTGGAGTGCTAATGACTATTCCATGTAAATCATCACTTTTGGAACAAAAATAAGTGTGTTTAGAGTCACATTAATGCCTGAAAGTGGTCAAAAGAGAAACTTCTGAATAGGAGAAAAAGTCTGTAATAATGGCAATTTTGGTCACATTGAGGCTTTCAAAAGTAGTTATTCAACATGAGGCACATTCCAAATGACATTTTGAATCAATTTTTCTACAGTCCAAAAAATCAATTTTCTGATGAAAAACGATGACCCGTGACCAGTCGAAATTTCTCCAGATGGTCAGAAATGGAAATTTTTCAATGTTTAATTTTTTGACTGCTAATGACTATTCCATGTAAATTATCACTTTTGGAACAAAAAGAAGTGTGTTTAGAGTCACATTAATGCCTGAAATTGGTCAAAATAGAAGCTTCTGAATAGGAGAAAAAGTCTGTAATAATGGCAATTTTGGTCACATTGAGGCTTTAAAAAGTAGTTATTCAACATGAGGCACATTCCAAATGACATTTTGAATCAATTTTTCTACAGTCCAAAAAATCTATTTTTTGATGAAAAACGATGACCCGTGACCTGTCGAAATTTCTCCAGATGGTCAGAAATGCAATTTTTTTTATTGTTTAATTGTTTTACTGCTAATGACTATTCCAGGTAAATTATCACTTTTGGAACAAAAATAAGTCTGTTTAAAGTCACTTTAATGCCTGAAATTGGTCAAAATAGAAGCTTCTGAATAGGAGAAAAAGTCTGTAATAATGGCAATTTTGGTCCCATTGAGGCTTTAAAAAATAGTTATTCAACATGAGGCACATTCCAAATGACATTTTGAATCAATTTTTCTACAGTCCAAAAAATCTATTTTCTGATGAAAAACGATGACCCGTGACCTGTCGAAATTTCTCCAGATGGTCAAAAATAGAAATTTTTCAATGTTTAATACTTTGACTGCTAATGACTATTCCATGTACATTATCATTTTTGGAACAAAAATAAGTGTGTTTAGAGTCACTTTAATGCCTGAAATTGGTCAAAATAGAAGCTTCTGAATAGGAGAAAAAGTCTATAATAATGGCAATTTTGGTCACATTGAGGCTTTAAAAAGTAGTTATTCAACATGAGGCACATTCCAAATGACATTTTGAATACATTTTTCTACAGTCCAAAAAATCAATTTTCTGATGAAAAACGATGACCCGTGACCTGTCGAAATTTCTCCAGATGGTCAGAAATGGAAATTTTTCAGTGTTTAATTTTTTGAGTGCTAATGACTTTTCCATGTAAATTATCACTTTTGGAACAAGAATAAGGTGTTTAGAGTCACTTTAATGCCTGAAATTGGTCAAAATAGAAGCTTCTGAATAGGAGAAAAAGTCTATAATAATGGCAATTTTGGTCACATTGAGGCTTTAAAAAGTAGTTATTCAACATGAGGCACATTCCAAATTACATTTTGAATACATTTTTCTACAGTCCAAAAAATCAATTTTCTGATGAAAAACGATGTCCCGTGACCTGTCGAAATTTCTCCAGATGGTCAGAAATGGAAATTTTTCAGTGTTTAATTTTTGGAGTGCTAATGACTATTCCATGTAAATCATCACTTTTGGAACAAAAATAAGTGTGTTTAGAGTCACATTAATGCCTGAAAGTGGTCAAAAGAGAAACTTCTGAATAGGAGAAAAAGTCTGTAATAATGGCAATTTTGGTCACATTGAGGCTTTCAAAAGTAGTTATTCAACATGAGGCACATTCCAAATGACATTTTGAATCAATTTTTCTACAGTCCAAAAAATCAATTTTCTGATGAAAAACGATGACCCGTGACCTGTCGAAATTTCTCCAGATGGTCAAAAATGGAAATTTTTCAATGTTTAATTCTTTGACTGCTAATGACTATTCCATGTAAATTATCACTTTTGGAACAAAAATAAGTGTGTTTAGAGTCACTTTAATGCCTGAAATTGGTCAAAATAGAAGCTTCTGAATAGGAGAAAAAGTCTATAATAATGGCAATTTTGGTCACATTGAGGCTTTAAAAAGTAGTTATTCAACATGAGGCACATTCCAAATGACATTTTGAATACATTTTTCTACAGTCCAAAAAATCAATTTTCTGATGAAAAACGATGTCGCGTGACCTGTCGAAATTTCTCCAGATGGTCAGAAATGGAAATTTTTCAGTGTTTAAGTTTTTTGAGTGCTAATGACTATTCCATGTAAATTATCACTTTTGGAACAAAAATAAGTGTGTTTAGAGTCACATTAATGCCTGAAAGTGGTCAAAATAGAAACTTCTGAATAGGAGAAAAAGTCTGTAATAATGGCAATTTTGGTCACATTGAGGCTTTAAAAAGTAGTTATTCAACATGAGGCACATTCCAAATGACATTTTGAATACATTTTTCTACAGTCCAAAAAATCAATTTTCTGATGAAAAACGATGTCGCGTGACCGGTCGAAATTTCTCCAGATGGTCAGAAATGGAAATTTTTCAGTGTTTAATTTTTTGAGTACTAATGACTATTCCATGTAAATTATCACTTTTGGAACAAATATAAGTGTGTTTAGAGTCACATTAATGCCTGAAATTGGTCAAAATAGAAGCTTCTGAATAGGAGAAAAAGTCTGTAATAATGGCAATTTTGGTCACATTGAGGCTTTAAAAAATAGTTATTCAACATGAGGCACATTCCAAATGACATTTTGAATACATTTTTCTACAGTCCAAAAAATATATTTTCTGATGAAAAACAATTACCCGTGACCTGTCGAAATTTCTCCAGATGGTCAGAATTGGAATTTTTTTAATGTTTAACTTTTTTGACTGCAAATGACTATTCCATGTAAATTATCACTTTTGGAACAAAAATAAGTGTGTTTAGAGTCACATTAATGCCTGAAAGTGGTCAAAATAGAAACGTCTAAATAGGAGAAAAGTCTGTAATAATGGCAATTTTGGTCACATTGAGGCTTTCAAAAGTAGTTATTCAACATGAGGCACATTCCTAATGACATTTTGAATCAATTTTTCTACAGTCCAAAAAATCAATTTTCTGATGAAAAACGATGACCCGTGACCTGTCGAAATTTCTCCAGATGGTCAGAAACGGAAATTTTTCAGTGTTTAATTTTTTGAGTGCTAATGACTATTCCATGTAAATTATCACTTTTGGAACAAGAATAAGGTGTTTAGAGTCACTTTAATGCCTGAAATTGGTCAAAATAGAAGCTTCTGAATAGGAGAAAAAGTCTGTAATAATGGCAATTTTGGTCACATTGAGGATTTAAAAAGTAGTTACTCAACATGAGGCACATTCCAAATGACATTTTGAATACATTTTTCTACAGTCCAAAAAAATCAATTTTCGGAAGAAAAACAATGACCCGTGACCTGTCGAAATTTCTCCAGATAGTCAGAAATGGAAATTTTTTAATGTTTAATTTTTTGACTGTAAATGACTATTCCTTGTAAATTATCACTTTTGGAACAAAAATAAGTGTGTTTAGAGTCACATTAATGCCTGAAATTGGTCAAAATAGAAGCTTCTGAATAGGAGAAAAAGTCTGTAATAATGGCAATTTTGGTCACATTGAGGCTTTAAAAAGTAGTTATTCAACATGAGGCACATTCCAAATGACATTTTGAATACATTTTTCTACAGTCCAAAAAATCAATTTTCTGATGAAAAACGATGTCGCGTGACCTTTCGAAATTTCTCCAGATGGTCAGAAATGGAAATTTTTCAGTGTTTAAGTTTTTTGAGTGCTAATGACTATTCCATGTAAATTATCACTTTTGGAACAAAAATAAGTGTGTTTAGAGTCACATTAATGCCTGAAAGTGGTCAAAATAGAAACTTCTGAATAGGAGAAAAAGTCTGTAATAATGGCAATTTTGGTCACATTGAGGCTTTAAAAAGTAGTTATTCAACATGAGGCACATTCCAAATGACATTTTGAATACATTTTTCTACAGTCCAAAAAATCAATTTTCTGATGAAAAACGATGTCGCGTGACCGGTCGAAATTTCTCCAGATGGTCAGAAATGGAAATTTTTCAGTGTTTAATTTTTTGAGTGCTAATGACTATTCCATGTAAATTATCACTTTTGGAACAAATATAAGTGTGTTTAGAGTCACATTAATGCCTGAAATTGGTCAAAATAGAAGCTTCTGAATAGGAGAAAAAGTCTGTAATAATGGCAATTTTGGTCACATTGAGGCTTTCAAAAGTAGTTATTCAACATGAGGCACATTCCAAATGACATTTTGAATACATTTTTCTACAGTCCAAAAAATATATTTTCTGATGAAAAACGATGTCCCGTGACCTGTCGAAATTTCTCCAGATGGTCAGAAATGGAAATTTTTCAATGTTTAATTCTTTGACTGCTAATGACTATTCCATGTAAATTATCACTTTTGGAACAAAAATAAGTGTGTTTAGAGTCACATTAATGCCTGAAATTGGTCAAAATAGAAACTTCTAAATAGGAGAAAAGTCTGTAATAATGGCAATTTTGGTCACATTGAGGCTTTCAAAAGTAGTTATTCAACATGAGGCACATTCCTAATGACATTTTGAATCAATTTTTCTACAGTCCAAAAAATCAATTTTCTGATGAAAAACGATGACCCGTGACCTGTTGAAATTTCTCCAGATGGTCAGAAATGGAAATTTTTCAGTGTTTAATTTTTTGAGTGCTAATGACTTTTCCATGTAAATTATCACTTTTGGAACAAGAATAAGGTGTTTAGAGTCACTTTAATGCCTGGAATTGGTCAAAATAGAAGCTTCTGAATAGGAGAAAAAGTCTGTAATAATGGCAATTTTGGTCACATTGAGGATTTAAAAAGTAGTTACTCAACATGAGGCACATTCCAAATGACATTTTGAATACATTTTTCTACAGTCCGAAAAATCAATTTTCGAATGAAAAACAATGACCCGTGACCTGTCGAAATTTCTCCAGATAGTCAGAAATGGAAATTTTTTAATGTTTAATTTTTTGACTGTAAATGACTATTCCATGTAAATTATCACTTTTGGAACAAAAATAAGTGTGTTTAGAGTCACATTAATGCCTGAAATTGGTCAAAATAGAAGCTTCTGAATAGGAGAAAAAGTCTGTAATAATGGCAATTTTGGTCACATTGAGGCTTTAAAAATTAGTTATTCAACATGAGGCACATTCCAAATGACATTTTGAATACATTTTTCTACAGTCCAAAAAATCAATTTTCTGATGAAAAACGATGTCCCCTGACCTGTCGAAATTTCTCCAGATGGTCAGAAATGGAAATTTTTCAGTGTTTAAGTTTTTTGAGTGCTAATGACTATTCCATGTAAATTATCACTTTTGGAACAAAAATAAGTGTGTTTAGAGTCACTTTAATGCCTGAAATTGGTCAAAATAGAAGCTTCTGAATAGGAGAACAAGTCTGTAATAATGGCAATTTTGGTCACATTGAGGCTTTAAAAAGTAGGTATTCAACATGAGGCACATTCCAAATGACATTTTGAATACATTTTTCTACAGTCCAAAAAATCAATTTTCTGATGAAAAACGATGTCGCGTGACCTGTCGAAATTTCTCCAGATGGTCAGAAATGGAAATTTTTCAGTGTTTAAGTTTTTTGAGTGCTAATGACTATTCCATGTAAATTATCACTTTTGGAACAAAAATAAGTGTGTTTAGAGTCACATTAATGCCTGAAAGTGGTCAAAAGAGAAACTTCTGAATAGGAGAAAAAGTCTGTAATAATGGCAATTTTGGTCACATTGAGGCTTTCAAAAGTAGTTATTCAACATGAGGCACATTCCAAATGACATTTTGAATCAATTTTTCTACAGTCCAAAAAATCAATTTTCTGATGAAAAACGATGACCCGTTACCTGTCGAAATTTCTCCAGATGGTCAGAAATGGAAATTTTTCAGTGTTTACTTTTTTGAGTGCTAATGACTATTCCATGTAAATTATCACTTTTGGAACAAGAAAAAGGTGTTTAGAGTCACTTTAATGCCTGAAAGTGGTCAAAATAGAAGCTTCTGAATAGGAGAAAAAGTTTATAATAATGGCAGTTTTGGTCACATTGAGGCTTTAAAAAGTAGTTATTCAACATGAGGCACATTCCAAATGACATTTTGAATACATTTTTCTACAGTCCAAAAAATCAATTTTCTGATGAAAAACGATGTCCCGTGACCTGTCGAAATTTCTCCAGATGGTCAGAAATGGAAATTTTTCAGTGTTTAATTTTTTGAGTGCTAATGACTATTCCATGTAAATTATCACTTTTGGAAAAAAAATAAGTGTGTTTAGAGTCACATTAATGCCTGAAAGTGGTCAAAAGAGAAACTTCTGAATAGGAGAAAAAGTCTGTAATAATGGCAATTTTGGTCACATTGAGGCTTTCAAAAGTAGTTATTCAACATGAGGCACATTCCAAATGACATTTTGAATCAATTTTTCTACAGTCCAAAAAATCAATTTTCTGATGAAAAACGATGACCCGTGACCTGTCGAAATTTCTCCAGATGGTCAGAAATGGAAATTTTTCAGTGTTTAATTTTTTGAGTGCTAATGACTATTCCATGTAAATTATCACTTTTGGAACAAGAATAAGGTGTTTAGAGTCACTTTAATGCCTGAAAGTGGTCAAAATAGAAGCTTCTGAATAGGAGAAAAAGTCTGTAATAATGGCAATTTTGGTCACATTGAGGCTTTAAAAAGTAGTTATTCAACATGAGGCACATTCCAAATGACATTTTGAATACATTTTTCTACAGTCCAAAAAAATCAATTTTCGGAAGAAAAACAATGACCCGTGACCTGTCGAAATTTCTCCAGATAGTCAGAAATGGAAATTTTTTAATGTTTAATTTTTTGACTGTAAATGACTATTCCTTGTAAATTATCACTTTTGGAACAAAAATAAGTGTGTTTAGAGTCACATTAATGCCTGAAATTGGTCAAAATAGAAGCTTCTGAATAGGAGAAAAAGTCTGTAATAATGGCAATTTTGGTCACATTGAGGCTTTAAAAAGTAGTTATTCAACATGAGGCACATTCCAAATGACATTTTGAATACATTTTTCTACAGTCCAAAAAATCAATTTTCTGATGAAAAACGATGTCGCGTGACCTGTCGAAATTTCTCCAGATGGTCAGAAATGGAAATTTTTCAGTGTTTAAGTTTTTTGAGTGCTAATGACTATTCCATGTAAATTATCACTTTTGGAACAAAAATAAGTGTGTTTAGAGTCACATTAATGCCTGAAAGTGGTCAAAATAGAAACTTCTGAATAGGAGAAAAAGTCTGTAATAATGGCAATTTTGGTCACATTGAGGCTTTAAAAAGTAGTTATTCAACATGAGGCACATTCCAAATGACATTTTGAATACATTTTTCTACAGTCCAAAAAATCAATTTTCTGATGAAAAACGATGTCGCGTGACCGGTCGAAATTTCTCCAGATGGTCAGAAATGGAAATTTTTCAGTGTTTAATTTTTTGAGTGCTAATGACTATTCCATGTAAATTATCACTTTTGGAACAAATATAAGTGTGTTTAGAGTCACATTAATGCCTGAAATTGGTCAAAATAGAAGCTTCTGAATAGGAGAAAAAGTCTGTAATAATGGCAATTTTGGTCACATTGAGGCTTTAAAAAATAGTTATTCAACATGAGGCACATTCCAAATGACATTTTGAATACATTTTTCTACAGTCCAAAAAATATATTTTCTGATGAAAAACAATTACCCGTGACCTGTCGAAATTTCTCCAGATGGTCAGAATTGGAATTTTTTTAATGTTTAACTTTTTTGAGTGCTAATGACTATTCCATGTAAATTATCACTTTTGGAACAAAAATAAGTGTGTTTAGAGTCACATTAATGCCTGAAAGTGGTCAAAATAGAAACGTCTAAATAGGAGAAAAGTCTGTAATAATGGCAATTTTGGTCACATTGAGGCTTTCAAAAGTAGTTATTCAACATGAGGCACATTCCTAATGACATTTTGAATCAATTTTTCTACAGTCCAAAAAATCAATTTTCTGATGAAAAACGATGACCCGTGACCTGTCGAAATTTCTCCAGATGGTCAGAAACGGAAATTTTTCAGTGTTTATTTTTTTGAGTGCTAATGACTATTCCATGTAAATTATCACTTTTGGAACAAGAATAAGGTGTTTAGAGTCACTTTAATGCCTGAAATTGGTCAAAATAGAAGCTTCGGAATAGGAGAAAAAGTCTGTAATAATGGCAATTTTGGTCACATTGAGGATTTAAAAAGTAGTTACTCAACATGAGGCACATTCCAAATGACATTTTGAATACATTTTTCTACAGTCCAAAAAAATCAATTTTCGGAAGAAAAACAATGACCCGTGACCTGTCGAAATTTCTCCAGATAGTCAGAAATGGAAATTTTTTAATGTTTAATTTTTTGACTGTAAATGACTATTCCTTGTAAATTATCACTTTTGGAACAAAAATAAGTGTGTTTAGAGTCACATTAATGCCTGAAATTGGTCAAAATAGAAGCTTCTGAATAGGAGAAAAAGTCTGTAATAATGGCAATTTTGGTCACATTGAGGCTTTAAAAAGTAGTTATTCAACATGAGGCACATTCCAAATGACATTTTGAATACATTTTTCTACAGTCCAAAAAATCAATTTTCTGATGAAAAACGATGTCGCGTGACCGGTCGAAATTTCTCCAGATGGTCAGAAATGGAAATTTTTCAGTGTTTAATTTTTTGAGTGCTAATGACTATTCCATGTAAATTATCACTTTTGGAACAAATATAAGTGTGTTTAGAGTCACATTAATGCCTGAAATTGGTCAAAATAGAAGCTTCTGAATAGGAGAAAAAGTCTGTAATAATGGCAATTTTGGTCACATTGAGGCTTTCAGAAGTAGTTATTCAACATGAGGCACATTCCAAATGACATTTTGAATACATTTTTCTACAGTCCAAAAAATATATTTTCTGATGAAAAACGATGTCCCGTGACCTGTCGAAATTTCTCCAGATGGTCAGAAATGGAAATTTTTCAATGTTTAATTCTTTGACTGCTAATGACTATTCCATGTAAATTATCACTTTTGGAACAAAAATAAGTGTGTTTAGAGTCACATTAATGCCTGAAAGTGGTCAAAATAGAAACTTCTAAATAGGAGAAAAGTCTGTAATAATGGCAATTTTGGTCACATTGAGGCTTTCAAAAGTAGTTATTCAACATGAGGCACATTCCTAATGACATTTTGAATCAATTTTTCTACAGTCCAAAAAATCAATTTTCTGATGAAAAACGATGACCCGTGACCTGTTGAAATTTCTCCAGATGGTCAGAAATGGAAATTTTTCAGTGTTTAATTTTTTGAGTGCTAATGACTTTTCCATGTAAATTATCACTTTTGGAACAAGAATAAGGTGTTTAGAGTCACTTTAATGCCTGGAATTGGTCAAAATAGAAGCTTCTGAATAGGAGAAAAAGTCTGTAATAATGGCAATTTTGGTCACATTGAGGATTTAAAAAGTAGTTACTCAACATGAGGCACATTCCAAATGACATTTTGAATACATTTTTCTACAGTCCAAAAAATCAATTTTCGAATGAAAAACAAGACCCGTGACCTGTCGAAATTTCTCCAGATAGTCAGAAATGGAAATTTTTTAATGTTTAATTTTTTGACTGTAAATGACTATTCCATGTAAATTATCACTTTTGGAACAAAAATAAGTGTGTTTAGAGTCACATTAATGCCTGAAATTGGTCAAAATAGAAGCTTCTGAATAGGAGAAAAAGTCTGTAATAATGGCAATTTTTGTCACATTGAGGCTTTAAAAAGTAGTTATTCAACATGAGGCACATTCCAAATGACATTTTGAATACATTTTTCTACAGTCCAAAAAATCAATTTTCTGATGAAAAACGATGTCCCGTGACCTGTCGAAATTTCTCCAGATGGTCAGAAATGGAAATTTTTCAGTGTTTAAGTTTTTTGAGTGCTAATGACTATTCCATGTAAATTATCACTTTTGGAACAAAAATAAGTGTGTTTAGAGTCACTTTAATGCCTGAAATTGGTCAAAATAGAAGCTTCTGAATAGGAGAACAAGTCTGTAATAATGGCAATTTTGGTCACATTGAGGCTTTAAAAAGTAGTTATTCAACATGAGGCACATTCCAAATGACATTTTGAATACATTTTTCTACAGTCCAAAAAATCAATTTTCTGATGAAAAACGATGTCGCGTGACCTGTCGAAATTTCTCCAGATGGTCAGAAATGGAAATTTTTCAGTGTTTAAGTTTTTTGAGTGCTAATGACTATTCCATGTAAATTATCACTTTTGGAACAAAAATAAGTGTGTTTAGAGTCACATTAATGCCTGAAAGTGGTCAAAATAGAAACTTCTGAATAGGAGAAAAAGTCTGTAATAATGGCAATTTTGGTCACATTGAGGCTTTAAAAAGTAGTTATTCAACATGAGGCACATTCCAAATGACATTTTGAATACATTTTTCTACAGTCCAAAAAATCAATTTTCTGATGAAAAACGATGTCGCGTGACCGGTCGAAATTTCTCCAGATGGTCAGAAATGGAAATTTTTCAGTGTTTAATTTTTTGAGTGCTAATGACTATTCCATGTAAATTATCACTTTTGGAACAAATATAAGTGTGTTTAGAGTCACATTAATGCCTGAAAGTGGTCAAAATAGAAACGTCTAAATAGGAGAAAAGTCTGTAATAATGGCAATTTTGGTCACATTGAGGCTTTCAAAAGTAGTTATTCAACATGAGGCACATTCCTAATGACATTTTGAATCAATTTTTCTACAGTCCAAAAAATCAATTTTCTGATGAAAAACGATGACCCGTGACCTGTCGAAATTTCTCCAGATGGTCAGAAACGGAAATTTTTCAGTGTTTAATTTTTTGAGTGCTAATGACTATTCCATGTAAATTATCACTTTTGGAACAAGAATAACGTGTTTAGAGTCACTTTAATGCCTGAAATTGGTCAAAATAGAAGCTTCTGAATAGGAGAAAAAGTCTGTAATAATGGCAATTTTGGTCACATTGAGGATTTAAAAAGTAGTTACTCAACATGAGGCACATTCCAAATGACATTTTGAATACATTTTTCTACAGTCCAAAAAAATCAATTTTCGGAAGAAAAACAATGACCCGTGACCTGTCGAAATTTCTCCAGATAGTCAGAAATGGAAATTTTTTAATGTTTAATTTTTTGACTGTAAATGACTATTCCTTGTAAATTATCACTTTTGGAACAAAAATAAGTGTGTTTAGAGTCACATTAATGCCTGAAATTGGTCAAAATAGAAGCTTCTGAATAGGAGAAAAAGTCTGTAATAATGGCAATTTTGGTCACATTGAGGCTTTAAAAAGTAGTTATTCAACATGAGGCACATTCCAAATGACATTTTGAATACATTTTTCTACAGTCCAAAAAATCAATTTTCTGATGAAAAACGATGTCCCGTGACCTGTCGAAATTTCTCCAGATGGTCAGAAATGGAAATTTTTCAGTGTTTAAGTTTTTTGAGTGCTAATGACTATTCCATGTAAATTATCACTTTTGGAACAAAAATAAGTGTGTTTAGAGTCACTTTAATGCCTGAAATTGGTCAAAATAGAAGCTTCTGAATAGGAGAACAAGTCTGTAATAATGGCAATTTTGGTCACATTGAGGCTTTAAAAAGTAGTTATTCAACATGAGGCACATTCCAAATGACATTTTGAATACATTTTTCTACAGTCCAAAAAATCAATTTTCTGATGAAAAACGATGTCGCGTGACCTGTCGAAATTTCTCCAGATGGTCAGAAATGGAAATTTTTCAGTGTTTAAGTTTTTTGAGTGCTAATGACTATTCCATGTAAATTATCACTTTTGGAACAAAAATAAGTGTGTTTAGAGTCACATTAATGCCTGAAAGTGGTCAAAATAGAAACTTCTGAATAGGAGAAAAAGTCTGTAATAATGGCAATTTTGGTCACATTGAGGCTTTAAAAAGTAGTTATTCAACATGAGGCACATTCCAAATGACATTTTGAATACATTTTTCTACAGTCCAAAAAATCAATTTTCTGATGAAAAACGATGTCGCGTGACCGGTCGAAATTTCTCCAGATGGTCAGAAATGGAAATTTTTCAGTGTTTAATTTTTTGAGTGCTAATGACTATTCCATGTAAATTATCACTTTTGGAACAAATATAAGTGTGTTTAGAGTCACATTAATGCCTGAAATTGGTCAAAATAGAAGCTTCTGAATAGGAGAAAAAGTCTGTAATAATGGCAATTTTGGTCACATTGAGGCTTTAAAAAATAGTTATTCAACATGAGGCACATTCCAAATGACATTTTGAATACATTTTTCTACAGTCCAAAAAATATATTTTCTGATGAAAAACAATTACCCGTGACCTGTCGAAATTTCTCCAGATGGTCAGAATTGGAATTTTTTTAATGTTTAACTTTTTTGACTGCAAATGACTATTCCATGTAAATTATCACTTTTGGAACAAAAATAAGTGTGTTTAGAGTCACATTAATGCCTGAAAGTGGTCAAAATAGAAACGTCTAAATAGGAGAAAAGTCTGTAATAATGGCAATTTTGGTCACATTGAGGCTTTCAAAAGTAGTTATTCAACATGAGGCACATTCCTAATGACATTTTGAATCAATTTTTCTACAGTCCAAAAAATCAATTTTCTGATGAAAAACGATGACCCGTGACCTGTCGAAATTTCTCCAGATGGTCAGAAACGGAAATTTTTCAGTGTTTAATTTTTTGAGTGCTAATGACTATTCCATGTAAATTATCACTTTTGGAACAAGAATAACGTGTTTAGAGTCACTTTAATGCCTGAAATTGGTCAAAATAGAAGCTTCTGAATAGGAGAAAAAGTCTGTAATAATGGCAATTTTGGTCACATTGAGGATTTAAAAAGTAGTTACTCAACATGAGGCACATTCCAAATGACATTTTGAATACATTTTTCTACAGTCCAAAAAAATCAATTTTCGGAAGAAAAACGATGACCCGTGACCTGTCGAAATTTCTCCAGATAGTCAGAAATGGAAATTTTTTAATGTTTAATTTTTTGACTGTAAATGACTATTCCTTGTAAATTATCACTTTTGGAACAAAAATAAGTGTGTTTAGAGTCACATTAATGCCTGAAATTGGTCAAAATAGAAGCTTCTGAATAGGAGAAAAAGTCTGTAATAATGGCAATTTTGGTCACATTGAGGCTTTAAAAAGTAGTTATTCAACATGAGGCACATTCCAAATGACATTTTGAATACATTTTTCTACAGTCCAAAAAATCAATTTTGTGATGAAAAACGATGTCGCGTGACCTTTCGAAATTTCTCCAGATGGTCAGAAATGGAAATTTTTCAGTGTTTAAGTTTTTTGAGTGCTAATGACTATTCCATGTAAATTATCACTTTTGGAACAAAAATAAGTGTGTTTAGAGTCACATTAATGCCTGAAAGTGGTCAAAATAGAAACTTCTGAATAGGAGAAAAAGTCTGTAATAATGGCAATTTTGGTCACATTGAGGCTTTAAAAAGTAGTTATTCAACATGAGGCACATTCCAAATGACATTTTGAATACATTTTTCTACAGTCCAAAAAATCAATTTTCTGATGAAAAACGATGTCGCGTGACCGGTCGAAATTTCTCCAGATGGTCAGAAATGGAAATTTTTCAGTGTTTAATTTTTTGAGTGCTAATGACTATTCCATGTAAATTATCACTTTTGGAACAAATATAAGTGTGTTTAGAGTCACATTAATGCCTGAAATTGGTCAAAATAGAAGCTTCTGAATAGGAGAAAAAGTCTGTAATAATGGCAATTTTGGTCACATTGAGGCTTTAAAAAATAGTTATTCAACATGAGGCACATTCCAAATGACATTTTGAATACATTTTTCTACAGTCCAAAAAATATATTTTCTGATGAAAAACGATGTCCCGTGACCTGTCGAAATTTCTCCAGATGGTCAGAAATGGAAATTTTTCAATGTTTAATTCTTTGACAGCTAATGACTATTCCATGTAAATTATCACTTTTGGAACAAAAATAAGTGTGTTTAGAGTCACATTAATGCCTGAAAGTGGTCAAAATAGAAACTTCTAAATAGGAGAAAAGTCTGTAATAATGGCAATTTTGGTCACATTGAGGCTTTCAAAAGTAGTTATTCAACATGAGGCACATTCCTAATGACATTTTGAATCAATTTTTCTACAGTCCAAAAAATCAATTTTCTGATGAAAAACGATGACCCGTGACCTGTCGAAATTTCTCCAGATAGTCAGAAATGGAAATTTTTTAATGTTTAATTTTTTGACTGTAAATGACTATTCCATGTAAATTATCACTTTTGGAACAAAAATAAGTGTGTTTAGAGTCACATTAATGCCTGAAATTGGTCAAAATAGAAGCTTCTGAATAGGAGAAAAAGTCTGTAATAATGGCAATTTTGGTCACATTGAGGCTTTAAAAAGTAGTTATTCAACATGAGGCACATTCCAAATGACATTTTGAATACATTTTTCTACAGTCCAAAAAATCAATTTTCTGATGAAAAACGATGTCCCGTGACCTGTCGAAATTTCTCCAGATGGTCAGAAATGGAAATTTTTCAGTGTTTAAGTTTTTTGAGTGCTAATGACTATTCCATGTAAATTATCACTTTTGGAACAAAAATAAGTGTGTTTAGAGTCACTTTAATGCCTGAAATTGGTCAAAATAGAAGCTTCTGAATAGGAGAACAAGTCTGTAATAATGGCAATTTTGGTCACATTGAGGCTTTAAAAAGTAGTTATTCAACATGAGGCACATTCCAAATGACATTTTGAATACATTTTTCTACAGTCCAAAAAATCAATTTTCTGATGAAAAACGATGTCGCGTGACCTGTCGAAATTTCTCCAGATGGTCAGAAACGGAAATTTTTCAGTGTTTAAGTTTTTTGAGTGCTAATGACTATTCCATGTAAATTATCACTTTTGGAACAAGAATAACGTGTTTAGAGTCACTTTAATGCCTGAAATTGGTCAAAATAGAAGCTTCTGAATAGGAGAAAAAGTCTGTAATAATGGCAATTTTGGTCACATTGAGGATTTAAAAAGTAGTTACTCAACATGAGGCACATTCCAAATGACATTTTGAATACATTTTTCTACAGTCCAAAAAAATCAATTTTCGGAAGAAAAACGATGACCCGTGACCTGTCGAAATTTCTCCAGATAGTCAGAAATGGAAATTTTTTAATGTTTAATTTTTTGACTGTAAATGACTATTCCTTGTAAATTATCACTTTTGGAACAAAAATAAGTGTGTTTAGAGTCACATTAATGCCTGAAATTGGTCAAAATAGAAGCTTCTGAATAGGAGAAAAAGTCTGTAATAATGGCAATTTTGGTCACATTGAGGCTTTAAAAAGTAGTTATTCAACATGAGGCACATTCCAAATGACATTTTGAATACATTTTTCTACAGTCCAAAAAATCAATTTTGTGATGAAAAACGATGTCGCGTGACCTTTCGAAATTTCTCCAGATGGTCAGAAATGGAAATTTTTCAGTGTTTAAGTTTTTTGAGTGCTAATGACTATTCCATGTAAATTATCACTTTTGGAACAAAAATAAGTGTGTTTAGAGTCACATTAATGCCTGAAAGTGGTCAAAATAGAAACTTCTGAATAGGAGAAAAAGTCTGTAATAATGGCAATTTTGGTCACATTGAGGCTTTAAAAAGTAGTTATTCAACATGAGGCACATTCCAAATGACATTTTGAATACATTTTTCTACAGTCCAAAAAATCAATTTTCTGATGAAAAACGATGTCGCGTGACCGGTCGAAATTTCTCCAGATGGTCAGAAATGGAAATTTTTCAGTGTTTAATTTTTTGAGTGCTAATGACTATTCCATGTAAATTATCACTTTTGGAACAAATATAAGTGTGTTTAGAGTCACATTAATGCCTGAAATTGGTCAAAATAGAAGCTTCTGAATAGGAGAAAAAGTCTGTAATAATGGCAATTTTGGTCACATTGAGGCTTTAAAAAATAGTTATTCAACATGAGGCACATTCCAAATGACATTTTGAATACATTTTTCTACAGTCCAAAAAATATATTTTCTGATGAAAAACGATGTCCCGTGACCTGTCGAAATTTCTCCAGATGGTCAGAAATGGAAATTTTTCAATGTTTAATTCTTTGACAGCTAATGACTATTCCATGTAAATTATCACTTTTGGAACAAAAATAAGTGTGTTTAGAGTCACATTAATGCCTGAAAGTGGTCAAAATAGAAACTTCTAAATAGGAGAAAAGTCTGTAATAATGGCAATTTTGGTCACATTGAGGCTTTCAAAAGTAGTTATTCAACATGAGGCACATTCCTAATGACATTTTGAATCAATTTTTCTACAGTCCAAAAAATCAATTTTCTGATGAAAAACGATGACCCGTGACCTGTCGAAATTTCTCCAGATAGTCAGAAATGGAAATTTTTTAATGTTTAATTTTTTGACTGTAAATGACTATTCCATGTAAATTATCACTTTTGGAACAAAAATAAGTGTGTTTAGAGTCACATTAATGCCTGAAATTGGTCAAAATAGAAGCTTCTGAATAGGAGAAAAAGTCTGTAATAATGGCAATTTTGGTCACATTGAGGCTTTAAAAAGTAGTTATTCAACATGAGGCACATTCCAAATGACATTTTGAATACATTTTTCTACAGTCCAAAAAATCAATTTTCTGATGAAAAACGATGTCCCGTGACCTGTCGAAATTTCTCCAGATGGTCAGAAATGGAAATTTTTCAGTGTTTAAGTTTTTTGAGTGCTAATGACTATTCCATGTAAATTATCACTTTTGGAACAAAAATAAGTGTGTTTAGAGTCACTTTAATGCCTGAAATTGGTCAAAATAGAAGCTTCTGAATAGGAGAACAAGTCTGTAATAATGGCAATTTTGGTCACATTGAGGCTTTAAAAAGTAGTTATTCAACATGAGGCACATTCCAAATGACATTTTGAATACATTTTTCTACAGTCCAAAAAATCAATTTTCTGATGAAAAACGATGTCGCGTGACCTGTCGAAATTTCTCCAGATGGTCAGAAATGGAAATTTTTCAGTGTTTAAGTTTTTTGAGTGCTAATGACTATTCCATGTAAATTATCACTTTTGGAACAAAAATAAGTGTGTTTAGAGTCACATTAATGCCTGAAAGTGGTCAAAATAGAAACTTCTGAATAGGAGAAAAAGTCTGTAATAATGGCAATTTTGGTCACATTGAGGCTTTAAAAAGTAGTTATTCAACATGAGGCACATTCCAAATGACATTTTGAATACATTTTTCTACAGTCCAAAAAATCAATTTTCTGATGAAAAACGATGTCGCGTGACCGGTCGAAATTTCTCCAGATGGTCAGAAATGGAAATTTTTCAGTGTTTAATTTTTTGAGTGCTAATGACTATTCCATGTAAATTATCACTTTTGGAACAAATATAAGTGTGTTTAGAGTCACATTAATGCCTGAAATTGGTCAAAATAGAAGCTTCTGAATAGGAGAAAAAGTCTGTAATAATGGCAATTTTGGTCACATTGAGGCTTTAAAAAATAGTTATTCAACATGAGGCACATTCCAAATGACATTTTGAATACATTTTTCTACAGTCCAAAAAATATATTTTCTGATGAAAAACGATGTCCCGTGACCTGTCGAAATTTCTCCAGATGGTCAGAAATGGAAATTTTTCAATGTTTAATTCTTTGACTGCTAATGACTATTCCATGTAAATTATCACTTTTGGAACAAAAATAAGTGTGTTTAGAGTCACATTAATGCCTGAAAGTGGTCAAAATAGAAACTTCTAAATAGGAGAAAAGTCTGTAATAATGGCAATTTTGGTCACATTGAGGCTTTCAAAAGTAGTTATTCAACATGAGGCACATTCCTAATGACATTTTGAATCAATTTTTGTACAGTCCAAAAAATCAATTTTCTGATGAAAAACGATGACCCGTGACCTGTCGAAATTTCTCCAGATGGTCAGAAATGGAAATTTTTCAGTGTTTAATTTTTTGAGTGCTAATGACTTTTCCATGTAAATTATCACTTTTGGAACAAGAATAAGGTGTTTAGAGTCACTTTAATGCCTGGAATTGGTCAAAATAGAAGCTTCTGAATAGGAGAAAAAGTCTGTAATAATGGCAATTTTGGTCACATTGAGGATTTAAAAAGTAGTTACTCAACATGAGGCACATTCCAAATGACATTTTGAATACATTTTTCTACAGTCCAAAAAATCAATTTTCGAATGAAAAACAATGACCCGTGACCTGTCGAAATTTCTCCAGATAGTCAGAAATGGAAATTTTTTAATGTTTAATTTTTTGACTGTAAATGACTATTCCATGTAAATTATCAGTTTTGGAACAAAAATAAGTGTGTTTAGAGTCACTTTAATGCCTGAAATTGGTCAAAATAGAAGCTTCTGAATAGGAGAACAAGTCTGTAATAAAGGCAATTTTGGTCACATTGAGGCTTTAAAAAGTAGTTATTCAACATGAGGCACATTCCAAATGACATTTTTCTACAGTCCAAAAAATCAATTTTCTGATGAAAAACGATGACCCGTGACCTGTCGAAATTTCTCCAGATGGTCAAAAATGGAAATTTTTCAATGTTTAATTCTTTGACTGCTAATGACTATTCCATGTAAATTATCACTTTTGGAACAAAAATAAGTGTGTTTAGAGTCACTTTAATGCCTGAAAGTGGTCAAAAGAGAAAATTCTGAATAGGAGAAAAAGCCTGTAATAATGGCAATTTTGGTCACATTGAGGCTTTCAAAAGTAGTTATTCAACATGAGGCACATTCCAAATGACATTTTGAATCAATTTTTCTACAGTCCAAAAAATCAATTTTCTGATGAAAAACGATGACCCGTGACCTGTCGAAATTTCTCTAGATGGTCAGAAATGGGAATTTTTTAATGTTTAATTTTTTGACTGCAAATGACTATTCCATGTAAATTATCACTTTTGGAACAAAAATATGTGTGTTTAGAGTCCCTTTAATGCCTGAAATTGGTCGAAATAGAAGCTTCTGAATATGGGAAAAAGTCTGTAATAATAGCAATTTTGGTCACATTGAGGCTTTCAAAAGTAGTTACTCAACATGAGGCACATTCCAAAAGACATTTTGAATCAATTTTTCTACAGTCTAAAAAATCAATTTTCTGATGAAAAACGATGACCCGTGACCTGTCGAAATTTCTCCAGATGGTCAGAAATGGAAATTATTCAGTGTTTAATTTTTTGAGTGCTAATGACTATTCCATGTAAATTATCACTTTTGGAACAAGAATAAGGTGTTTAGAGTCACTTTAATGCCTGAAAGCGGTCAAAATAGAAGATTCTGAATAGGAGAAAAAGTCTGTAATAATGGCAATTTTGGTCACATTGAGGCTTTAAAAAGTAGTTATTCAACATGAGGCACATTCCAAATGACATTTTTCTACAGTCCAAAAAATCAATTTTCTGATGAAAAACAATGACCCGTGACCTGTCGAAATTTCTCCAGATGGTCAGAAATGGAAATTTTACAGTGTTTAATTTTTTGAGTGCTAATGACTATTCCATGTAAATTATCACTTTTGGAACAAAAATAAGTGTGTTTTGGGTCACATTAATGCCTGAAAGTGGTCAAAATAGAAGCTTCTGAATAGGAGAAAAAGTCTATAATAATGGCAATTTTGGTCACATTGAGGCTTTAAAAAGTAGTTATTCAACATGAGGCACATTCCAAATGACATTTTGAATACATTTTTCTACAGTCCAAAAAATCAATTTTCTGATGAAAAACGATGTCCCGTGACCTGTCGAAATTTCTCCAGATGGTCAGAAATGGAAATTTTTCAGTGTTTAATTTTTGGAGTGCTAATGACTATTCCATGTAAATCATCACTTTTGGAACAAAAATAAGTGTGTTTAGAGTCACATTAATGCCTGAAAGTGGTCAAAAGAGAAACTTCTGAATAGGAGAAAAAGTCTGTAATAATGGCAATTTTGGTCACATTGAGGCTTTCAAAAGTAGTTATTCAACGTGAGGCACATTCCAAATGACATTTTGAATCAATTTTTCTACAGTCCAAAAAATCAATTTTCTGGTGAAAAACGATGACCCGTTACCTGTCGAAATTTCTCCAGATGGTCAGAAATGGAAATTTTTCAGTGTTTACTTTTTTGAGTGCTAATGACTATTCCATGTAAATTATCACTTTTGGAACAAGAATAAGGTGTTTAGAGTCACTTTAATGCCTGAAAGTGGTCAAAATAGAAGCTTCTGAATAGGAGAAAAAGTCTATAATAATGGCAATTTTGGTCACATTGAGGCTTTAAAAAGTAGTTATTCAACATGAGGCACATTCCAAATGACATTTTGAATACATTTTTCTACAGTCCAAAAAATCAATTTTCTGATGAAAAACGATGTCCCGTGACCTGTCGAAATTTCTCCAGATGGTCAGAAATGGAAATTTTTCAGTGTTTAATTTTTTGAGTGCTAATGACTATTCCATGTAAATTATCACTGTTGGAAAAAAAATAAGTGTGTTTAGAGTCACATTAATGCCTGAAAGTGGTCAAAAGAGAAACTTCTGAATAGGAGAAAAAGTCTGTAATAATGGCAATTTTGGTCACATTGAGGCTTTCAAAAGTAGTTATTCAACATGAGGCACATTCCAAATGACATTTTGAATCAATTTTTCTACAGTCCAAAAAATCAATTTTCTGATGAAAAACGATGACCCGTGACCTGTCGAAATTTCTCCAGATGGTCAGAAATGGAAATTTTTCAGTGTTTAATTTTTTGAGTGCTAATGACTATTCCATGTAAATTATCACTTTTGGAACAAGAATAAGGTGTTTAGAGTCACTTTAATGCCTGAAAGTGGTCAAAATAGAAGCTTCTGAATAGGAGAAAAAGTCTGTAATAATGGCAATTTTGGTCACATTGAGGCTTTAAAAAGTAGTTATTCAACATGAGGCACATTCCAAATGACATTTTTCTACAGTCCAAAAAATCAATTTTCTGATGAAAAACAATTACCCGTGACCTGTCGAAATTTCTCCAGATGGTCAGAATTGGAATTTTTTTAATGTTTAACTTTTTTGACTGCAAATGACTATTCCATGTAAATTATCACTTTTGGAACAAAAATAAGTGTGTTTAGAGTCACTTTAATGCCTGAAATTGGTCAAAATAGAAGCTTCTGAATAGGAGAAAAAGTCTGTAATAATGGCAATTTTGGTCACATTGAGGCTTTAAAAAGTAGTTATTCAACATGAGGCACATTCCAAATGACATTTTGAATACATTTTTCTACAGTCCAAAAAATCAATTTTCTGATGAAAAACGATGTCGCGTGACCTGTCGAAATTTCTCCAGATGGTCAGAAATGGAAATTTTTCAGTGTTTAAGTTTTTTGAGTGCTAATGACTATTCCATGTAAATTATCACTTTTGGAACAAAAATAAGTGTGTTTAGAGTCACATTAATGCCTGAAAGTGGTCAAAATAGAAACTTCTGAATAGGAGAAAAAGTCTGTAATAATGGCAATTTTGGTCACATTGAGGCTTTAAAAAGTAGTTATTCAACATGAGGCACATTCCAAATGACATTTTGAATACATTTTTCTACAGTCCAAAAAATCAATTTTCTGATGAAAAACGATGACCTGTGACCAGTCGAAATTTCTCCAGATGGTCAGAAATGGAAATTTTTCAATGTTTAATTTTTTGACTGCTAATGACTATTCCATGTAAATTATCAATTTTTTAACAAAAATAAGTGTGTTTAGAGTCACATTAATGCCTGAAATTGGTAAAAATAGAAGCTTCTGAATAGGAGAAAAAGTCTGTAATAATGGCAATTTTGGTCACATTGAGGCTTTAAAAAGTAGTTATTAAACATGAGGCACATTCCAAATGACATTTTGAATCAATTTTTCTACAGTCCAAAAAATCAATTTTCTGATGAAAAACGATGACCCGGGACCTGTCAAAATTTCTCCAGATGGTCAGAAATGCAATTTTTTTTATTGTTTAATTTTTTTACTGCTAATGACTATTCCATGTAAATTATCACATTTGGAACAAAAACTAAGTGTGTTTAGAGTCACATTAATGCCTGAAATTGGTCAAAATAGAAGCTTCTGCATAGGAGAAAAAGTCTGTAATAATAGCAATTTTGGACACATTGAGACTTTAAAAAGTAGTTATTCAACATGAGGCACATTCCAAATGACATTTTGAATCAATTTTTCTACAGTCCAAAAAATCAATTTTCTGATGAAAAACGATGACCCTTGACCTGTTGAAATTTCTCCAGATGGTCAGATATTGGAAATTTTTCAATGTTTAATTTTTTGACTGCTAATGTCTAGTCCATGTAAATTATCACTTTTGGAACAAAAATAAGTGTGTTTAAAGTCACATTAATGCCTGAAATTGGTCAAAATAGAAGCTTCTGAATAGGAGAAAAAGTCTGTAATAATGGCAATTTTGGTCACATTGAGGCTTTAAAAAGTAGTTATTCAACATGAGGCACATTCCAAATGACATTTTAAATCAATTTTTCTACAATCCAAAAAATCAATTTTCTGATGAAAAACGATGACCCGTGACCTGTCGAAATTTCTCCAGATGGTCAGAAATGGAAATTTTTCAATGTTTAATTTTTTGACTGCTAATGACTATTCCATGTAAATTATCACTTTTGGAACAAAAAGAAGTGTGTTTAGAGTCACATTAATGCCTGAAATTGGTCAAAATAGAAGCTTCTGCATAGGAGAAAAAGTCTGTAATAATAGCAATTTTGGACACATTGAGACTTTAAAAAGTAGTTATTCAACATGAGGCACATTCCAAATGACATTTTGAATCAATTTTTCTACAGTCAAAAAAATCAATTTTCTGATGAAAAACGATGACCCTTGACCTGTCGAAATTTCTCCAGATGGTCAGAAATGGAAATTTTTCAATGTTTAATTTTTTGACTGCTAATGTCTAGTCCATGTAAATTATCACTTTTGGAACAAAAATAAGTGTGTTTAAAGTCACATTAATGCCTGAAATTGGTCAAAATAGAAGCTTCTGAATAGGAGAAAAAGTCTGTAATAATGGCAATTTTGGTCACATTGAGGCTTTAAAAAGTAGTTATTCAACATGAGGCACATTCCAAATGACATTTTAAATCAATTTTTCTACAATCCAAAAAATCAATTTTCTGATGAAAAACGATGACCCGTGACCTGTCGAAATTTCTCCAGATGGTCAGAAATGGAAATTTTTCAATGTTTAAGTTTTTTGACTGCTAATGACTATTCCATGTAAATTATCACTTTTGGAACAAAAAGAAGTGTGTTTAGAGTCACATTAATGCCTGAAATTGGTCAAAATAGAAGCTTCTGAATAGGAGAAAAAGTCTGTAATAATGGCAATTTTGGTCACATTGAGGCTTTAAAAAGTAGTTATTCAACATGAGGCACATTCCAAATGACATTTTGAATCAATTTTTCTACAGTCCAAAAAATCAATTTTTTGATGAAAAACGATGACCCGTGACCTGTCGAAATTTCTCCAGATGGTCAGAAATGCAATTTTTTTTATTGTTTAATTTTTTTACTGCTCATGACTATTCCAGGTAAATTATCACTTTTGGAACAAAAATAAGTCTGTTTAAAGTCACTTTAATGCCTGAAATTGGTCAAAATAGAAGCTTCTGAATAGGAGAAAAAGTCTGTAATAATGGCAATTTTGGTCACATTGAGGCTTTAAAAAATAGTTATTCAACATGAGGCACATTCCAAATGACATTTTGAATCAATTTTTCTACAGTCCAAAAAATCAATTTTCTGATGAAAAACGATGACCCGTGACCTGTCGAAATTTCTCCAGATGGTCAGAAATGGAAATTTTTCAGTGTTTAATTTTTTGAGTGCTAATGACTATTCCATGTAAATTATCACTTTTGGAACAAAAATAAGTGTGTTTAGAGTCACATTAATGCCTGAAAGTGGTCAAAATAGAAACTTCTAAATAGGAGAAAAGTCTGTAATAATGGCAATTTTGGTCACATTGAGGCTTTCAAAAGTAGTTATTCAACATGAGGCACATTCCTAATGACATTTTGAATCAATTTTTCTACAGTCCAAAAAATCAATTTTCTGATGAAAAATGAAGACCCGTGACCTGTCGAAATTTCTCCAGATGGTCAGAAATGGAAATTTTTCAGTGTTTAATTTTTTGAGTGCTAATGACTTTTCCATGTAAATTATCACTTTTGGAACAAGAATAAGGTGCTTAGAGTCACTTTAATGCCTGAAATTGGTCAAAATAGAAGCTTCTGAATAGGAGAAAAAGTCTGTAATAATGGCAATTTTGGTCACATTGAGGATTTAAAAAGTAGTTACTCAACATGAGGCACATTCCAAATGACATTTTGAATACATTTTTCTACAGTCCAAAAAATCAATTTTTGAATGAAAAACAATGACCCGTGACCTGTCGAAATTTCTCCAGATAGTCAGAAATGGAAATTTTTTAATGTTTAATTTTTTGACTGTAAATGACTATTCCATGTAAATTATCACTTTTGGAACAAAAATAAGTGTGTTTAGAGTCACATTAATGCCTGAAATTGGTCAAAATAGAAGCTTCTGAATAGGAGAAAAAGTCTGTAATAATGGCAATTTTGGTCACATTGAGGCTTTAAAAAGTAGTTATTCAACATGAGGCACATTCCAAATGACATTTTGAATACTTTTTTCTACAGTCCAAAAAATCAATTTTCTGATGAAAAACGATGTCCCGTGACCTGTCGAAATTTCTCCAGATGGTCAGAAATGGAAATTTTTCAGTGTTTAAGTTTTTTGAGTGCTAATGACTATTCCATGTAAATTATCACTTTTGGAACAAAAATAAGTGTGTTTAGAGTCACTTTAATGCCTGAAATTGGTCAAAATAGAAGCTTCTGAATAGGAGAACAAGTCTGTAATAAAGGCAATTTTGGTCACATTGAGGCTTTAAAAAGTAGTTATTCAACATGAGGCACATTCCAAATGACATTTTTCTACAGTCCAAAAAATCAATTTTCTGATGAAAAACGATGTCCCGTGACCTGTCGAAATTTCTCCAGATGGTCAGAAATGGAAATTTTTCAGTGTTTAATTTTTTGAGTGCTAATGACTATTCCATGTAAATTATCACTTTTGGAACAAAAATAAGTGTGTTTAGAGTCACATTAATGCCTGAAATTGGTCAAAATAGAAGCTTCTGAATAGGAGAAAAAGTCTGTAATAATGGCAATTTTGGTCACATTGAGGCTTTAAAAAATTGTTATTCAACATGAGGCACATTCCAAATGACATTTTGAATCAATTTTTCTACAGTCCAAAAAATCAATTTTCTGATGAAAAACGATGACCCGTGACCTGTCGAAATTTCTCCAGATGGTCAAAAATGGAAATTTTTCAATGTTTAATTCTTTGACTGCTAATGACTATTCCATGTAAATTATCACTTTTGGAACAAAAATAAGTGTGTTTAGAGTCACTTTAATGCCTGAAATTGGTCAAAATAGAAGCTTCTGAATAGGAGAAAAAGTCTATAATAATGGCAATTTTGGTCACATTGAGGCTTTAAAAAGTAGTTATTCAACATGAGGCACATTCCAAATTACATTTTTAATACATTTTTCTACAGTCCAAAAAATCAATTTTCTAATGAAAAACGATGTCCCGTGACCTGTCGAAATTTCTCCAGATGGTCAGAAATGGAAATTTTTCAGTGTTTACTTTTTTGAGTGCTAATGACTATTCCATGTAAATTATCACTTTTGGAACAAGAATAAGGTGTTTAGAGTCACTTTAATGCCTGAAAGTGGTCAAAATAGAAGCTTCTGAATAGGAGAAAAAGTCTATAATAATGGCAATTTTGGTCACATTGAGGCTTTAAAAAGTAGTTATTCAACATGAGGCACATTCCAAATGACATTTTGAATACATTTTTCTACAGTCCAAAAAATCAATTTTCTGATGAAAAACGATGTCCCGTGACCTGTCGAAATTTCTCCAGATGGTCAGAAATGGAAATTTTTCAGTGTTTAATTTTTTGAGTGCTAATGACTATTCCATGTAAATTATCACTTTTGGAAAAAAAATAAGTGTGTTTAGAGTCACATTAATGCCTGAAAGTGGTCAAAAGAGAAACTTCTGAATAGGAGAAAAAGTCTGTAATAATGGCAATTTTGTTCACATTGAGGCTTTAAAAAGTAGTTATTCAACATGAGGCACATTCCAAATGACATTTTGAATACATTTTTCTACAGTCCAAAAAATCAATTTTCTGATGAAAAACGATGTCCCGTGACCTGTCGAAATGTCTCCAGATGGTCAGAAATGGAAATTTTTCAGTGTTTAATTTTTTGAGTGCTAATGACTATTCCATGTAAATTATCACTTTTGGAAAAAAAATAAGTGTGTTTAGAGTCACATTAATGCCTGAAAGTGGTCAAAATAGAAGCTTCTGAATAGGAGAAAAAGTCTGTAATAATGGCAATTTTGGTCACATTGAGGCTTTCAAAAGTAGTTATTCAACATGAGGCACATTCCAAATGACATTTTGAATCAATTTTTCTACAGTCCAAAAAATCAATTTTCTGATGAAAAACGATGACCCGTGACCTGTCGAAATTTCTCCAGATGGTCAGAAATGGAAATTTTTCAGTGTTTAATTTTTTGAGTGCTAATGACTATTCCATGTAAATTATCACTTTTGGAACAAGAATAAGGTGTTTAGAGTCACTTTAATGCCTGAAAGTGGTCAAAATAGAAGCTTCTGAATAGGAGAAAAAGTCTGTAATAATGGCAATTTTGGTCACATTGAGGCTTTAAAAAGTAGTTATTCAACATGAGGCACATTCCAAATGACATTTTTCTACAGTCCAAAAAATCAATTTTCTGATGAAAAACAATTACCCGTGACCTGCCGAAATTTCTCCAGATGGTCAGAATTGGAATTTTTTTAATGTTTAACTTTTTTGACTGCAACTGACTATTCCATGTAAATTATCACTTTTGGAACAAAAATAAGTGTGTTTAGAGTCACATTAATGCCTGAAAGTGGTCAAAATAGAAACGTCTAAATAGGAGAAAAGTCTGTAATAATGGCAATTTTGGTCACATTGAGGCTTTCAAAAGTAGTTATTCAACATGAGGCACATTCCTAATGACATTTTGAATCAATTTTTCTACAGTCCAAAAAATCAATTTTCTGATGAAAAACGATGACCCGTGACCTGTCAAAATTTCTCCAGATGGTCAGAAACGGAAATTTTTCAGTGTTTAATTTTTTGAGTGCTAATGACTATTCCATGTAAATTATCACTTTTGGAATAAGAATAAGGTGTTTAGAGTCACTTTAATGCCTGAAATTGGTCAAAATAGAAGCTTCTGAATAGGAGAAAAAGTCTGTAATAATGGCAATTTTGGTCACATTGAGGATTTAAAAAGTAGTTACTCAACACGAGGCACATTCCAAATGACATTTTGAATACATTTTTCTACAGTCCAAAAAATCAATTTTCGAATGAAAAACAATGACCCGTGACCTGTCGAAATTTCTCCAGATAGTCAGAAATGGAAATTTTTTAATGTTTAATTTTTTGACTGTAAATGACTATTCCATGTAAATGATCACTTTTGGAACAAAAATAAGTGTGTTTAGAGTCACATTAATGCCTGAAATTGGTCAAAATAGAAGCTTCCGAATAGGAGAAAAAGTCTGTAATAATGGCAATTTTGGTCACAGTGAGGCTTTAAAAAGTAGTTATTCAACATGAGGCACATTCCAAATGACATTTGGAATACATTTTTCTACAGTCCAAAAAATCAATTTTCTGATGAAAAACGATGTCGCGTGACCTGTCGAAATTTCTCCAGATGGTCAGAAATGGAAATTTTTCAGTGTTTAAGTTTTTTGAGTGCTAATGACTATTCCATGTAAATTATCACTTTTGGAACAAAAATAAGTGTGTTTAGAGTCACATTAATGCCTGAAAGTGGTCAAAATAGAAACTTCTGAATAGGAGAAAAAGTCTGTAATAATGGCAATTTTGGTCACATTGAGGCTTTAAAAAGTAGTTATTAAACATGAGGCACATTCCAAATGACATTTTGAATCAATTTTTCTACAGTCCAAAAAATCAATTTTCTGATGAAAAACGATGACCCGGGACCTGTCAAAATTTCTCCAGATGGTCAGAAATGCAATTTTTTTTATTGTTTAATTTTTTTACTGCTAATGACTATTCCATGTAAATTATCACTTTTGGAACAAAAATAAGTCTGTTTAGAGTCACTTTAATGCCTGAAATTGGTCAAAATAGAAGCTTCTGAATAGGAGAAAAAGTCTGTAATAATGGATATTTTGGTCACATTGAGGCTTTAATAAGTAGTTATTCAACATGAGGCACATTCCAAATGACATTTTGAATCAATTTTTCTACAGTCCAAAAAATCAATTTTCTGATGAAAAACGATGACCCGTGACCTGTCGAAATTTCTCCAGATGGTCAGAAATGGAAATTTTTTAATGTTTAATTTTTTGACTGCTAATGACTATTCCATGTAAATTATCACATTTGGAACAAAAACTAAGTGTGTTTAGAGTCACATTAATGCCTGAAATTGGTCAAAATAGAAGCTTCTGCATAGGAGAAAAAGTTGTAATAATAGCAATTTTGGACACATTGAGACTTTAAAAAGTAGTTATTCAACATGAGGCACATTCCAAATGACATTTTGAATCAATTTTTCTACAGTCCAAAAAATCAATTTTCTGATGAAAAACGATGACCCGTGACCTGTCGAAATTTCTCCAGATGGTCAGAAATGGAAATTTTTCAATGTTTAATTTTTTGACTGCTAATGACTATTCCATGTAAATTATCACTTTTGGAACAAAAAGAAGTGTGTTTAGAGTCACATTAATGCATGAAATTGGTCAAAATAGAAGCTTCTGAATAGGAGAAAAAGTCTGTAATAATGGCAATTTTGGTCACATTGAGGCTTTAAAAAGTAGTTATTCAACATGAGGCACATTCCAAATGACATTTTGAATCAATTTTTCTACAATCCAAAAAATCAAATTTTTGATGAAAAACGATGACCCGTGACCTGTCGAAATTTCTCCAGATGGTCAGAAATGCAATTTTTTTTATTGTTTAATTTTTTTACTGCTAATGACTATTCCAGGTAAATTATCACTTTTGGAACAAAAATAAGTCTGTTTAAAGTCACTTTAATGCCTGAAATTGGTCAAAATAGAAGCTTCTGAATAGGAGAAAAAGTCTGTAATAATGGCAATTTTGGTCACATTGAGGCTTTAAAAAATAGTTATTCAACATGAGGCACATTCCAAATGACATTTTGAATCAATTTTTCTACAGTCCCAAAAATCAATTTTCTGATGAAAAACGATGTCCCGTGACCTGTCGAAATTTCTCCAGATGGTCAGAAATGGAAATTTTTCAGTGTTTAAGTTTTTTGAGTGCTAATGACTATTCCATGTAAATTATCACTTTTGGAACAAAAATAAGTGTGTTTAGAGTCACTTTAATGCCTGAAATTGGTCAAAATAGAAGCTTCTGAATAGGAGAACAAGTCTGTAATAATGGCAATTTTGGTCACATTGAGGCTTTAAAAAGTAGTTATTCAACATGAGGCACATTCCAAATGACATTTTGAATACATTTTTCTACAGTCCAAAAAATCGATTTTCTGATGAAAAACGATGTCGCGTGACCTGTCGAAATTTCTCCAGATGGTCAGAAATGGAAATTTTTCAGTGTTTAAGTTTTTTGAGTGCTAATGACTATTCCATGTAAATTATCACTTTTGGAACAAAAATAAGTGTGTTTAGAGTCACATTAATGCCTGAAAGTGGTCAAAAGAGAAACTTCTGAATAGGAGAAAAAGTCTGTAATAATGGCAATTTTGGTCACATTGAGGCTTTCAAAAGTAGTTATTCAACATGAGGCACATTCCAAATGACATTTTGAATCAATTTTTCTACAGTCCAAAAAATCAATTTTCTGATGAAAAACGATGACCCGTTACCTGTCGAAATTTCTCCAGATGGTCAGAAATGGAAATTTTTCAGTGTTTAATTTTTTGAGTGCTAATGACTATTCCATGTAAATTATCACTTTTGGAACAAAAATAAGTGTGTTTAGAGTCACATTAATGCCTGAAAGTGGTCAAAATAGAAACTTCTAAATAGGAGAAAAGTCTGTAATAATGGCAATTTTGGTCACATTGAGGCTTTCAAAAGTAGTTATTCAACATGAGGCACATTCCTAATGACATTTTGAATACATTTTTATACAGTCCAAAAAATCAATTTTCTGATGAAAAACGATGTCCCGTGACCTGTCGAAATTTCTCCAGATGGTCAGAAATGGAAATTTTTCAGTGTTTAATTTTTTGAGTGCTAATGACTTTTCCATGTAAATTATCACTTTTGGAACAAGAATAAGGTGCTTAGAGTCACTTTAATGCCTGAAATTGGTCAAAATAGAAGCTTCTGAATAGGAGAAAAAGTCTGTAATAATGGCAATTTTGGTCACATTGAGGCTTTAAAAAGTAGTTATTCAACATGAGGCACATTCCAAATGACATTTTGAATCAATTTTTCTACAATCCAAAAAATCAATTTTTTGATGAAAAACGATGACCCGTGACCTGTCGAAATTTCTCCAGATGGTCAGAAATGCAATTTTTTTTATTGTTTAATTTTTTTACTGCTAATGACTATTCCAGGTAAATTATCACTTTTGGAACAAAAATAAGTCTGTTTAAAGTCACTTTAATGCCTGAAATTGGTCAAAATAGAAGCTTCTGAATAGGAGAAAAAGTCTGTAATAATGGCAATTTTGGTCACATTGAGGCTTTAAAAAATAGTTATTCAACATGAGGCACATTCCAAATGACATTTTGAATCAATTTTTCTACAGTCCCAAAAATCAATTTTCTGATGAAAAACGATGTCCCGTGACCTGTCGAAATTTCTCCAGATGGTCAGAAATGGAAATTTTTCAGTGTTTAAGTTTTTTGAGTGCTAATGACTATTCCATGTAAATTATCACTTTTGGAACAAAAATAAGTGTGTTTAGAGTCACTTTAATGCCTGAAATTGGTCAAAATAGAAGCTTCTGAATAGGAGAACAAGTCTGTAATAATGGCAATTTTGGTCACATTGAGGCTTTAAAAAGTAGTTATTCAACATGAGGCACATTCCAAATGACATTTTGAATACATTTTTCTACAGTCCAAAAAATCGATTTTCTGATGAAAAACGATGTCGCGTGACCTGTCGAAATTTCTCCAGATGGTCAGAAATGGAAATTTTTCAGTGTTTAAGTTTTTTGAGTGCTAATGACTATTCCATGTAAATTATCACTTTTGGAACAAAAATAAGTGTGTTTAGAGTCACATTAATGCCTGAAAGTGGTCAAAAGAGAAACTTCTGAATAGGAGAAAAAGTCTGTAATAATGGCAATTTTGGTCACATTGAGGCTTTCAAAAGTAGTTATTCAACATGAGGCACATTCCAAATGACATTTTGAATCAATTTTTCTACAGTCCAAAAAATCAATTTTCTGATGAAAAACGATGACCAGTTACCTGTCGAAATTTCTCCAGATGGTCAGAAATGGAAATTTTTCAGTGTTTAATTTTTTGAGTGCTAATGACTATTCCATGTAAATTATCACTTTTGGAACAAAAATAAGTGTGTTTAGAGTCACATTAATGCCTGAAAGTGGTCAAAATAGAAACTTCTAAATAGGAGAAAAGTCTGTAATAATGGCAATTTTGGTCACATTGAGGCTTTCAAAAGTAGTTATTCAACATGAGGCACATTCCTAATGACATTTTGAATACATTTTTATACAGTCCAAAAAATCAATTTTCTGATGAAAAACGATGTCCCGTGACCTGTCGAAATTTCTCCAGATGGTCAGAAATGGAAATTTTTCAGTGTTTAATTTTTTGAGTGCTAATGACTTTTCCATGTAAATTATCACTTTTGGAACAAGAATAAGGTGCTTAGAGTCACTTTAATGCCTGAAATTGGTCAAAATAGAAGCTTCTGAATAGGAGAAAAAGTCTGTAATAATGGCAATTATGGTCACATTGAGGATTTAAAAAGTAGTTACTCAACATGAGGCACATTCCAAATGACATTTTGAATACATTTTTCTACAGTCCAAAAAATCAATTTTCGAATGAAAAACAATGACCCGTGACCTGTCGAAATTTCTCCAGATAGTCAGAAATGGAAATTTTTTAATGTTTAATTTTTTGACTGTAAATGACTATTCCATGTAAATTATCACTTTTGGAACAAAAATAAGTGTGTTTAGAGTCACATTAATGCCTGAAATTGGTCAAAATAGAAGCTTCTGAATAGGAGAAAAAGTCTGTAATAATGGCAATTTTGGTCACATTGAGGCTTTAAAAAGTAGTTATTCAACATGAGGCACATTCCAAATGACATTTTGAATACATTTTCCTACAGTCCAAAAAATCAATTTTCTGATGAAAAACGATGTCCCGTGACCTGTCGAAATTTCTCCAGATGGTCAGAAATGGAAATTTTTCAGTGTTTAAGTTTTTTGAGTGCTAATGACTATTCCATGTAAATTATCACTTTTGGAACAAAAATAAGTGTGTTTAGAGTCACATTAATGCCTGAAATTGGTCAAAATAGAAGCTTCTGAATAGGAGAAAAAGTCTGTAATAATGGCAATTTTGGTCACATTGAGGCTTTAAAAAGTAGTTATTCAACATGAGGCACATTCCAAATGACATTTTTCTACAGTCCAAAAAATCAATTTTCTGATTTAAAACAATGGCCCGTGACCTGTCGAAATTTCTCCTGATGGTCAGAAATGGAAATTTTTCAGTGTTTAATTTTTTGAGTGCTAATGACTATTCCATGTAAATTATCACTTTTGGAACAAAAATAAGTGTGTTTAGAGTCACATAAATGCCTGAAATTGGTCAAAATAGAAGCTTCTGAATAGGAGAAAAAGTCTGTAATAATGGCAATTTTGGTCACATTGAGGCTTTAAACATTGTTATTCAACATGAGGCACATTCCAAATGACATTTTGAATCAATTTTTCTACAGTCCAAAAAATCAATTTTCTGATGAAAAACGATGACCCGTGACCTGTCGAAATTTCTCCAGATGGTCAAAAATGGAAATTTTTCAATGTTTAATTCTTTGACTGCTAATGACTATTCCATGTAAATTATCACTTTTGGAACAAAAATAAGTGTGTTTAGAGTCACTTTAATGCCTGAAATTGGTCAAAATAGAAGCTTCTGAATAGGAGAAAAAGTCTATAATAATGGCAATTTTGGTCAGATTGAGGCTTTCAAAAGTAGTTATTCAACATGAGGCACATTCCAAATTACATTTTGAATACATTTTTCTACAGTCCAAAAAATCAATTTTCTAATGAAAAACGATGTCCCGTGACCTGTCGAAATTTCTCCAGATGGTCAGAAATGGAAATTTTTCAGTGTTTACTTTTTTGAGTGCTAATGACTATTCTATGTAAATTATCACTTTTGGAACAAGAATAAGGTGTTTAGAGTCACTTTAATGCCTGAAAGTGGTCAAAATAGAAGCTTCTGAATAGGAGAAAAAGTCTGTAATAATGGCAATTTTGGTCACATTGAGGCTTTAAAAAGTAGTTATTCAACATGAGGCACATTCCAAATGACATTTTTCTACAGTCCAAAAAATCAATTTTCTGATGAAAAACAATTACCCGTGACCTGTCGAAATATCTCCAGATGGTCAGAATTGGAATTTTTTTAATGTTTAATTCTTTGACTGCTAATGACTATTCCATGTAAATTATCACTTTTGGAACAAAAATAAGTGTGTTTAGAGTCACTTTAATGCCTGAAATTGGTCAAAATAGAAGCTTCTGAATAGGAGAAAAAGTCTATAATAATGGCAATTTTGGTCAGATTGAGGCTTTCAAAAGTAGTTATTCAACATGAGGCACATTCCAAATTACATTTTGAATACATTTTTCTACAGTCCAAAAAATCAATTTTCTAATGAAAAACGATGTCCCGTGACCTGTCGAAATTTCTCCAGATGGTCAGAAATGGAAATTTTTCAGTGTTTACTTTTTTGAGTGCTAATGACTATTCTATGTAAATTATCACTTTTGGAACAAGAATAAGGTGTTTAGAGTCACTTTAATGCCTGAAAGTGGTCAAAATAGAAGCTTCTGAATAGGAGAAAAAGTCTGTAATAATGGCAATTTTGGTCACATTGAGGATTTAAAAAGTAGTTACTCAACATGAGGCACATTCCAAATGACATTTTGAATACATTTTTCTACAGTCCAAAAAATCAATTTTCGAATGAAAAACAATGACCAGTGACCTGTCGAAATTTCTCCAGATAGTCAGAAATGGAAATTTTTTAATGTTTAATTTTTTGACTGTAAATGACTATTCCTTGTAAATTATCACTTTTGGAACAAAAATAAGTGTGTTTAGATTCACATTAATGCCTGAAAGTGGTCAAAATAGAAACTTCTGAATAGGAGAAAAAGTCTGTAATAATGGCAATTCTGGTCACATTGAGGCTTTAAAAAGTAGTTATTCAACATGAGGCACATTCCAAATGACATTTTGAATACATTTTTCTACAGTCCAAAAAATCAATTTTCTGATGAAAAACGATGTCGCGTGACCGGTCGAAATTTCTCCAGATGGTCAGAAATGGAAATTTTTCAGTGTTTAATTTTTTGAGTGCTAATGACTATTCCATGTAAATTATCACTTTTGGAACAAATATAAGTGTGTTTAGAGTCACATTAATGCCTGAAATTGGTCAAAATAGAAGCTTCTGAATAGGAGAAAAAGTCTGTAATAATGGCAATTTTGGTCACATTGAGGCTTTAAAAAGTAGTTATTAAACATGAGGCACATTCCAAATGACATTTTGAATCAATTTTTCTACAGTCCAAAAAATCAATTTTCTGATGAAAAACGATGACCCGGGACCTGTCAAAATTTCTCCAGATGGTCAGAAATGCAATTTTTTTTATTGTTTAATTTTTTTACTACTAATGACTATTCCATGTAATTTATCACTTTTGGAACAAAAATAAGTCTGTTTAGAGTCACTTTAATGCCTGAAATTGGTCAAAATAGAAGCTTCTGAATAGGAGAAAAAGTCTGTAATAATGGATATTTTGGTCACATTGAGGCTTTAAAAAGTAGTTATTCAACATGAGGCACATTCCAAATGACATTTTGAATCAATTTTTCTACAGTCCAAAAAATCAATTTTCTGATGAAAAACGATGACCCTTGACCTGTCGAAATTTCTCCAGATGGTCAGAAATGGAAATTTTTCAATGTTTAATTTTTTGACTGCTAATGTCTAGTCCATGTAAATTATCACTTTTGGAACAAAAATAAGTGTGTTTAAAGTCACATTAATGCCTGAAATTGGTCAAAATAGAAGCTTCTGAATAGGAGAAAAAGTCTGTAATAATGGCAATTTTGGTCACATTGAGGCTTTAAAAAGTAGTTATTCAACATGAGGCACATTCCAAATGACATTTGAATCAATTTTTCTACAGTCCAAAAAATCAATTTTTTGATGAAAAACGATGACCCGTGACCTGTCGAAATTTCTCCAGATGGTCAGAAATGGAAATTTTTGAATGTTTAATTTTTTGACTGCTAATGACTATTCCATGTAAATTATCACTTTTGGAACAAAAATAAGTGTGTTTAGAGTCACTTTAATGCCTGAAATTGGTCAAAATAGAAGCTTCTGAATAGGAGAACAAGTCTGTAATAAAGGCAATTTTGGTCACATTGAGGCTTTAAAAAGTAGTTATTCAACATGAGGCACATTCCAAATGACATTTTTCTACGGTCCAAAAAATCAATTTTCTGATGAAAAACAATGACCCGTGACCTGTCGAAATTTCTCCAGATGGTCAGAAATGGAAACTTTCAGTGTTTAATTTTTTGAGTGCTAATGACTATTCCATGTAAATTATCACTTTTGGAACAAAAATAAGTGTGTTTAGAGTCACATTATTGCCTGAAATTGGTCAAAATGGAAGCTTCTGAATAGGAGAAAAAGTCGGTAATAATGGCAATTTTGGTCACATTGAGGCTTTAAAAAATAGTTATTCAACATGAGGCACATTCCAAATGACATTTTGAATAAATTTTTCTACAGTCCAAAAAATCAATTTTCTGATGAAAAACGATGACCCTTGACCTGTCGAAATTTCTCCAGATGGTCAAAAATTGAAATTTTTCAATGTTTAATTCTTTGACTGCTAATGACTATTCCATGTAAATTATCACACTTGGAACAGAAATAAGTGTGCTTAGAGTCACTTTAATGCCTGAAATTGGTAGAAATAGAAGCTTCTGAATAGGAGAAAAAGTCTGTAATAATGGCAATTTTGGTCACATTGAGGCTTTAAAAAGTAGTTATTTATCATGAGGCACATTCCAAATTACATTTTGAATACATTTTTCTACAGTCCAAAAAATCAATTTTCTGATGAAAAACGATGTCCCGTGACCTGTCGAAATTTCTCCAGATGGTCAGAAATGGAAATTTTTCAGTGTTTAAGTTTTTTGAGTGCTAATGACTATTCCATGTAAATTATCACTTTTGGAACAAAAATAAGTGTGTTTAGAGTCACATTAATGCCTGAAAGTGGTCAAAATAGAAACTTCTGAATAGGAGAAAAAGTCTGTAATAATGGCAATTTTGGTCACATTGAGGCTTTAAAAAGTAGTTATTCAACATGAGGCACATTCCAAATGACATTTTAAATCAATTTTTCTACAGTCCAAAAAATCAATTTTCTGATGAAAAACGATGACCCGTGACCAGTCGAAATTTCTCCAGATGGTCAGAAATGGAAATTTTTCAATGTTTAATTTTTTGACTGCTAATGACTATTCCATGTAAATTATCAATTTTGGAACAAAAAGAAGTGTGTTTAGAATCACATTAATGCATGAAATTGGTCAAAATAGAAGCTTCTGAATAGGAGAAAAAGTCTGTAATAATGGCAATTTTGGTCACATTGAGGCTTTAAAAAGTAGTTATTCAACATGAGGCACATTCCAAATGACATTTTGAATACATTTTTCTACAGTGCAAAAAATCAATTTTCTGATGAAAAACGATGTCGCGTGACCGGTCGAAATTTCTCCAGATGGTCAGAAATGGAAATTTTTCAGTGTTTAATTTTTTGAGTGCTAATGACTATTCCATGTAAATTATCACTTTTGGAACAAATATAAGTGTGTTTAGAGTCACATTAATGCCTGAAATTGGTCAAAATAGAAGCTTCTGAATAGGAGAAAAAGTCTGTAATAATGGCAATTTTGGTCACATTGAGGCTTTAAAAAGTAGTTATTCAACATGAGGCACATTCCAAATGACATTTTAAATAAATTTTTCTACAGTCCAAAAAATTAATTTTCTGATGAAAAACGATGACCCGTGACCAGTCGAAATTTCTCCAGATGGTCAGAAATGGAAATTTTTCAATGTTTAATTTTTTGACTGCTAATGACTATTCCATGTAAATTATCAATTTTTTAACAAAAATAAGTGTGTTTAGAGTCACATTAATGCCTGAAATTGGTAAAAATAGAAGCTTCTGAATAGGAGAAAAAGTCTGTAATAATGGCAATTTTGGTCACATTGAGGCTTTAAAAAGTAGTTATTAAACATGAGGCACATTCCAAATGACATTTTGAATCAATTTTTCTACAGTCCAAAAAATCAATTTTCTGATGAAAAACGATGACCCGGGACCTGTCAAAATTTCTCCAGATGGTCAGAAATGCAATTTTTTTTATTGTTTAATTTTTTTACTGCTAATGACTATTCCATGTAATTTATCACTTTTGGAACAAAAATAAGTCTGTTTAGAGTCACTTTAATGCCTGAAATTGGTCAAAATAGAAGCTTCTGAATAGGAGAAAAAGTCTGTAATAATGGATATTTTGGTCACATTGAGGCTTTAAAAAGTAGTTATTCAACATGAGGCACATTCCAAATGACATTTTGAATCAATTTTTCTACAGTCCAAAAAATCAATTTTCTGATGAAAAACGATGACCCTTGACCTGTCGAAATTTCTCCAGATGGTCAGAAATGGAAATTTTTCAATGTTTAATTTTTTGACTGCTAATGTCTAGTCCATGTAAATTATCACTTTTGGAACAAAAATAAGTGTGTTTAAAGTCACATTAATGCCTGAAATTGGTCAAAATAGAAGCTTCTGAATAGGAGAAAAAGTCTGTAATAATGGCAATTTTGGTCACATTGAGGCTTTAAAAAGTAGTTATTCAACATGAGGCACATTCCAAATGACATTTGAATCAATTTTTCTACAGTCCAAAAAATCAATTTTTTGATGAAAAACGATGACCCGTGACCTGTCGAAATTTCTCCAGATGGTCAGAAATGGAAATTTTTGAATGTTTAATTTTTTGACTGCTAATGACTATTCCATGTAAATTATCACTTTTGGAACAAAAATAAGTGTGTTTAGAGTCACTTTAATGCCTGAAATTGGTCAAAATAGAAGCTTCTGAATAGGAGAACAAGTCTGTAATAAAGGCAATTTTGGTCACATTGAGGCTTTAAAAAGTAGTTATTCAACATGAGGCACATTCCAAATGACATTTTTCTACGGTCCAAAAAATCAATTTTCTGATGAAAAACAATGACCCGTGACCTGTCGAAATTTCTCCAGATGGTCAGAAATGGAAACTTTCAGTGTTTAATTTTTTGAGTGCTAATGACTATTCCATGTAAATTATCACTTTTGGAACAAAAATAAGTGTGTTTAGAGTCACATTATTGCCTGAAATTGGTCAAAATGGAAGCTTCTGAATAGGAGAAAAAGTCGGTAATAATGGCAATTTTGGTCACATTGAGGCTTTAAAAAATAGTTATTCAACATGAGGCACATTCCAAATGACATTTTGAAAAAAAATTTCTACAGTCCAAAAAATCAATTTTCTGATGAAAAACGATGACCCTTGACCTGTCGAAATTTCTCCAGATGGTCAAAAATTGAAATTTTTCAATGTTTAATTCTTTGACTGCTAATGACTATTCCATGTAAATTATCACACTTGGAACAGAAATAAGTGTGCTTAGAGTCACTTTAATGCCTGAAATTGGTAGAAATAGAAGCTTCTGAATAGGAGAAAAAGTCTGTAATAATGGCAATTTTGGTCACATTGAGGCTTTAAAAAGTAGTTATTCAACATGAGGCACATTCCAAATTACATTTTGAATACATTTTTCTACAGTCCAAAAAATCAATTTTCTGATGAAAAACGATGTCCCGTGACCTGTCGAAATTTCTCCAGATGGTCAGAAATGGAAATTTTTCAGTGTTTAAGTTTTTTGAGTGCTAATGACTATTCCATGTAAATTATCACTTTTGGAACAAAAATAAGTGTGTTTAGAGTCACATTAATGCCTGAAAGTGGTCAAAATAGAAACTTCTGAATAGGAGAAAAAGTCTGTAATAATGGCAATTTTGGTCACATTGAGGCTTTAAAAAGTAGTTATTCAACATGAGGCACATTCCAAATGACATTTTAAATCAATTTTTCTACAGTCCAAAAAATCAATTTTCTGATGAAAAACGATGACCCGTGACCAGTCGAAATTTCTCCAGATGGTCAGAAATGGAAATTTTTCAATGTTTAATTTTTTGACTGCTAATGACTATTCCATGTAAATTATCAATTTTGGAACAAAAAGAAGTGTGTTTAGAATCACATTAATGCATGAAATTGGTCAAAATAGAAGCTTCTGAATAGGAGAAAAAGTCTGTAATAATGGCAATTTTGGTCACATTGAGGCTTTAAAAAGTAGTTAGTCAACATGAGGCACATTCCAAATGACATTTTGAATCAATTTTTCTACAGTCCAAAAAATCAATTTTCTGATGAAAAACGATGACCCGTGACCCGTCAAAATTTCTCCAGATGGTCAGAAATGGAAATTTTCCAATGTTTAATTTTTTGACTGCTAATGACTATTCCATGTAAATTATCAATTTTTTAACAAAAATAAGTGTGTTTAGAGTCACATTAATGCCTGAAATTGGTAAAAATAGAAGCTTCTGAATAGGAGAAAAAGTCTGTAATAATGGCAATTTTGGTCACATTGAGGCTTTAAAAAGTAGTTATTAAACATGAGGCACATTCCAAATGACATTTTGAATCAATTTTTCTACAGTCCAAAAAATCAATTTTCTGATGAAAAACGATGACCCGGGACCTGTCAAAATTTCTCCAGATGGTCAGAAATGCAATTTTTTTTATTGTTTAATTTTTTTACTGCTAATGACTATTCCATGTAAATTATCACTTTTGGAACAAAAATAAGTCTGTTTAGAGTCACTTTAATGCCTGAAATTGGTCAAAATAGAAGCTTCTGAATAGGAGAAAAAGACTGTAATAATGGATATTTTGGTCACATTGAGGCTTTAAAAAGTAGTTATTCAACATGAGGCACATTCCAAATGACATTTTGAATCAATTTTTCTACAGTCCAAAAAATCAATTTTCTGATGAAAAACGATGACCCGTGACCAGTCGAAATTTCTCCAGATGGTCAGAAATGGAAATTTTTCAATGTTTAATTTTTTGACTGCTAATGACTATTCCATGTAAATTATCAATTTTGGAACAAAAAGAAGTGTGTTTAGAATCACATTAATGCATGAAATTGGTCAAAATAGAAGCTTCTGAATAGGAGAAAAAGTCTGTAATAATGGCAATTTTGGTCACATTGAGGCTTTAAAAAGTAGTTAGTCAACATGAGGCACATTCCAAATGACATTTTGAATCAATTTTTCTACAGTCCAAAAAATCAATTTTCTGATGAAAAACGATGACCCGTGACCCGTCAAAATTTCTCCAGATGGTCAGAAATGGAAATTTTCCAATGTTTAATTTTTTGACTGCTAATGACTATTCCATGTAAATTATCAATTTTTTAACAAAAATAAGTGTGTTTAGAGTCACATTAATGCCTGAAATTGGTAAAAATAGAAGCTTCTGAATAGGAGAAAAAGTCTGTAATAATGGCAATTTTGGTCACATTGAGGCTTTAAAAAGTAGTTATTAAACATGAGGCACATTCCAAATGACATTTTGAATCAATTTTTCTACAGTCCAAAAAATCAATTTTCTGATGAAAAACGATGACCCGGGACCTGTCAAAATTTCTCCAGATGGTCAGAAATGCAATTTTTTTTATTGTTTAATTTTTTTACTGCTAATGACTATTCCATGTAAATTATCACTTTTGGAACAAAAATAAGTCTGTTTAGAGTCACTTTAATGCCTGAAATTGGTCAAAATAGAAGCTTCTGAATAGGAGAAAAAGACTGTAATAATGGATATTTTGGTCACATTGAGGCTTTAAAAAGTAGTTATTCAACATGAGGCACATTCCAAATGACATTTTGAATCAATTTTTCTACAGTCCAAAAAATCAATTCTCTGATGAAAAACGATGACCCGTGACCTGTCGAAATTTCTCCAGATGGTCAGAAATGGAAATTTTTTAATGTTTAATTTTTTGACTGCTAATGACTATTCCATGTAAATTATCACATTTGGAACAAAAATAAGTGTGTTTAGAGTCACATTAATGCCTGAAATTGGTCAAAAAAGAAGCTTCTGAATAGGAGAAAAAGTCTGTAATAATAGCAATTTTGGACACATTGAGACTTTAAAAAGTAGTTATTCAACATGAGGCACATTCCAAATGACATTTGGAATCAATTTTTCTACAGTCCAAAAAATCAATTTTCTGATGAAAAACGATGACCCTTGACCTGTCGAAATTTCTCCAGATGGTCAGAAATGGAAATTTTTCAGTGTTTAATTTTTTGACTGCTAATGTCTAGTCCATGTAAATTATCACTTTTGGAACAAAAATAAGTGTGTTTAAAGTCACATTAATGCCTGAAATTGGTCAAAATAGAAGCTTCTGAATAGGAGAAAAAATCTGTAATAAAGGCAATTTTGGTCACATTGAGGCTTTAAAAAGTAGTTATTCAACATGAGGCACATTCCAAATGACATTTTAAATCAAATTTTCTACAATCCAAAAAATCAATTTTCTGATGAAAAACGATGACCCGTGACCTGTCGAAATTTCTCCAGATGGTCAGAAATGCAATTTTTTTTATTGTTTAATTTTTTTACTGCTAATGACTATTCCATGTAAATTATCACTTTTGGAACAAAAATAAGTCTGTTTAGAGTCACTTTAATGCCTGAAATTGGTCAAAATAGAAGCTTCTGAATAGGAGAAAAAGTCTGTCATAATAGCAATTTTGGACACATTGAGACTTTAAAAAGTAGTTATTCAACATGAGGCACATTCCAAATGACATTTGGAATCAATTTTTCTACAGTCCAAAAAATCAATTTTCTGATGAAAAACGATGACCCGTGACCTGTCGAAATTTCTCCAGATGGTCAGAAATGGAAATTTTTCAATGTTTAATTTTTTGACTGCTAATGACTATTCCATGTAAATTATCACTTTTTGAACAAAAAGAAGTGTGTTTAGAGTCACATTAATGCCTGAAATCGGTCAAAATAGAAACTTCTGAATAGGAGAAAAAGTCTGTAATAATATCAATTTTGGTCACATTGAGGCTTTAAAAAGTAGTTATTCAACATGAGGCACATTCCAAATGACATTTTGAATCAATTTTTCTACAGTCCAAAAAATCAATTTTTTGATGAAAAACGATGACCCGTGACCTGTCGAAATTTCTCCAGATGGTCAGAAATGGAAATTTTTGAATGTTTAATTTTTTGACTGTTAATGACTATTCCATGTAAATTATCACTTTTGGAACAAAAATAAGTGTGTTTAGAGTCACTTTAATGCCTGAAATTGGTCAAAATAGAAGCTTCTGAATAGGAGAACAAGTCTGTAATAAAGGCAATTTTGCTCACATTGAGGCTTTAAAAAGTAGTTATTCAACATGAGGCACATTCCAAATGACATTTTTCTACAGTCCAAAAAATCAATTTTCTGATGAAAAACAATGACCCGTGACCTGTCGAAATTTCTCCAGATGGTCAGAAATGGAAATTTTTCAGTGTTTAATTTTTTGAGTGCTAATGACTATTCCATGTAAATTATCACTTTTGGAACAAAAATAAGTGTGTTTAGAGTCACATTAATGCCTGAAATTGGTCAAAATAGAAGCTTCTGAATAGGAGAAAAAGTCTGTAATAATGGCAATTTTGGTCACATTGACGCTTTCAAAAATAGTTATTCAACATGAGGCACATTCCAAATGACATTTTGAATACATTTTTCTACAGTCCAAAAAATCAATTTTCTGATGAAAAACGATGACCTGTCAAAATTTCTCCAGATGGTCAGAAATGCAAATTTTTTTATTGTTTAATTTTTTTACTGCTAATGACTATTCCATGTAAATTATCACTTTTGGAACAAAAAGAAGTTTGTTTAGAATCACATTAATGCATGAAATTGGTCAAAATAGAAGCTTCTGAATAGGAGAAAAAGTCTGTAATAATGGCAATTTTGGTCACATTGAGGCTTTAAAAAGTAGTTAGTCAACATGAGGCACATTCCAAATGACATTTTAAATCAATTTTTCCACAGTCCAAAAAATCAATTTTCTGATGAAAAACGATGACCCGTGACCAGTCGAAATTTCTCCAGATGGTCAGAAATGGAAATTTTTCAATGTTTAATTTTTTGACTGCTAATGACTATTCCATGTAAATTATCACTTTTGGAACAAAAAGAAGTGTGTTTAGAATCACATTAATGCATGAAATTGGTCAAAATAGAAGCTTCTGAATAGGAGAAAAAGTCTGTAATAATGGCAATTTTGGTCACATTGAGGCTTTAAAAAGTAGTTAGTCAACATGAGGCACATTCCAAATGACATTTTGAATCAATTTTTCTAAAGTCCAAAAAATCAATTTTCTGATGAAAAACGATGACCCGTGACCAGTCGAAATTTCTCCAGATGGTCAGAAATGGAAATTTTTCAATGTTTAATTTTTTGACTGCTAATGACTATTCCATGTAAATTATCACTTTTGGAACAAAAATAAGTGTGTTTAGAGTCACATTAATGCCTGAAATTGGTCAAAATAGAAGCTTCTGAATAGGAGAAAAAGTCTGTAATAATAGCAATTTTGGACACATTGAGACTTTAAAAAGTAGTTATTCAACATGAGGCACATTCCAAATGACATTTGGAATCAATTTTTCTACAGTCCAAAAAATCAATTTTCTGATGAAAAACGATGACCCTTGACCTGTCGAAATTTCTCCAGATGGTCAGCAATGGAAATTTTTCAGTGTTTAATTTTTTGACTGCTAATGTCTAGTCCATGTAAATTATCACTTTTGGAACAAAAATAAGTGTGTTTAAAGTCACATTAATGCCTGAAATTGGTCAAAATAGAAGCTTCTGAATAGGAGAAAAAGTCTGTAATAATGGCAATTTTGGTCACATTGAGGCTTTAAAAAGTAGTTATTCAACATGAGGCACATTCCAAATGACATTTTAAATCAATTTTTCTACAATCCAAAAAATCAATTTTCTGATGAAAAACGATGACCCGTGACCTGTCGAAATTTCCCCAGATGGTCAGAAATGGAAATTTTTCAATGTTTAATTTTTTGACTGCTAATGACTATTCCATGTAAATTATCACTTTTTGAACAAAAAGAAGTGTGTTTAGAGTCACATTAATGCCTGAAATTGGTCAAAATAGAAGCTTCTGAATAGGAGAAAAAGTCTGTAATAATGGCAATTTTGGTCACATTGAGGCTTTAAAAAGTAGTTATTCAACATGAGGCACATTCCAAATGACTTTTGAATCAATTTTTCTACAGTCCAAAAAATCAATTTTTTGATGAAAAACGATGACCCGTGACCTGTCGAAATTTCTCCAGATGGTCAGAAATGGAAATTTTTGAATGTTTAATTTTTTGACTGTTAATGACTATTCCATGTAAATTATCACTTTTGGAACAAAAATAAGTGTGTTTAGAGTCACTTTAATGCCTGAAATTGGTCAAAATAGAAGCTTATGAATAGGAGAACAAGTCTGTAATAAAGGCAATTTTGGTCACATTGAGGCTTTAAAAAGTAGTTATTCAACATGAGGCACATTCCAAATGACATTTTTCTACAGTCCAAAAAATCAATTTTCTGATGAAAAACAATGACCCGTGACCTGTCGAAATTTCTCCAGATGGTCAGAAATGGAAATTTTTCAGTGTTTAATTTTTTGAGTGCTAATGACTATTCCATGTAAATTATCACTTTTGGAACAAAAATAAGTGTGTTTAGAGTCACATTAATGCCTGAAATTGGTCAAAATAGAAGCTTCTGAATAGGAGAAAAAGTCTGTAATAATGGCAATTTTGGTCACATTGAGGCTTTCAAAAATAGTTATTCAACATGAGGCACATTCCAAATGACATTTTGAATACATTTTTCTACAGTCCAAAAAATCAATTTTCTGATGAAAAACGATGTCGCGTGACCTGTCGAAATTTCTCCAGATGGTCAGAAATGGAAATTTTTCAGTGTTTAAGTTTTTTGAGTGCTAATGACTATTCCATGTAAATTATCACTTTTGGAACAAAAATAAGTGTGTGTAGAGTCACATTAATGCCTGAAAGTGGTCAAAATAGAAACTTCTGAATAGGAGAAAAAGTCTGTAATAATGGCAATTTTGGTCACATTGAGGCTTTAAAAAGTAGTTATTCAACATGAGGCACATTCCAAATGACATTTTAAATCAATTTTTCTACAGTCCAAAAAATCAATTTTCTGATGAAAAACGATGACCCGTGACCAGTCGAAATTTCTCCAGATGGTCAGAAATGGAAATTTTTCAGTGTTTAATTTTTTGACTGCTAATGTCTAGTCCATGTAAATTATCACTTTTGGAACAAAAATAAGTGTGTTTAAAGTCACATTAATGCCTGAAATTGGTCAAAATAGAAGCTTCTGAATAGGAGAAAAAGTCTGTAATAATGGCAATTTTGGTCACATTGAGGCTTTAAAAAGTAGTTATTCAACATGAGGCACATTCCAAATGACATTTTAAATCAATTTTTCTACAATCCCAAAAATCAATTTTCTGATGAAAAACGATGACCCGTGACCTGTCGAAATTTCTCCAGATGGTCAGAAATGGAAATTTTTCAATGTTTAATTTTTTGACTGCTAATGACTATTCCATGTAAATTATCACTTTTTGAACAAAAAGAAGGGTGTTTAGAGTCACATTAATGCCTGAAATTGGTCAAAATAGAAGCTTCTGAATAGGAGAAAAAGTCTGTAATAATGGCAATTTTGGTCACATTGAGGCTTTAAAAAGTAGTTATTCAACATGAGGCACATTCCAAATGACATTTTGAATCAATTTTTCTACAGTCCAAAAAATCAATTTTTTGATGAAAAACGATGACCCGTGACCTGTCGAAATTTCTCCAGATGGTCAGAAATGGAAATTTTTGAATGTTTAATTTTTTGACTGTTAATGACTATTCCATGTAAATTATCACTTTTGGAACAAAAATAAGTGTGTTTAGAGTCACTTTAATGCCTGAAATTGGTCAAAATAGAAGCTTCTGAATAGGAGAACAAGTCTGTAATAAAGGCAATTTTGGTCACATTGAGGCTTTAAAAAGTAGTTATTCAACATGAGGCACATTCCAAATGACATTTTTCTACAGTCCAAAAAATCAATTTTCTGATGAAAAACAATGACCCGTGACCTGTCGAAATTTCTCCAGATGGTCAGAAATGGAAATTTTTCAGTGTTTAATTTTTTGAGTGCTAATGACTATCCCATGTAAATTATCACTTTTGGAACAAAAATAAGTGTGTTTAGAGTCACATTAATGCCTGAAATTGGTCAAAATAGAAGCTTCTGAATAGGAGAAAAAGTCTGTAATAATGGCAATTTTGGTCACATTGAGGCTTTCAAAAATAGTTATTCAACATGAGGCACATTCCAAATGACATTTTGAATACATTTTTCTACAGTCCAATAAATCAATTTTCTGATGAAAAACGATGACCCGGGACCTGTCAAAATTTCTCCAGATGGTCAGAAATGCAATTTTTTTATTGTTTAATTTTTTTACTGCTAATGACTATTCCATGTAAATTATCACTTTTGGAACAAAAATAAGTCTGTTTAGAGCACTTTAATTCCTGAAATTGGTCAAAATAGAAGCTTCTGAATAGGAGAAAAAGTCTGTAATAATGGATATTTTGGTCACATTGAGGCTTTAAAAAGTAGTTATTCAACATGAGGCACATTCCAAATGACATTTTAAATCAATTTTTCTACAGTCCAGAAAATCAATTTTCTGATGAAAAACGATGACCCGTGACCAGTCGAAATTTCTCCAGATGGTCAGAAATGGAAATTTTTCAATGTTTAATTTTTTGACTGCTAATGACTATTCCATGTAAATTATCACTTTTGGAACAAAAATAAGTGTGTTTAGAGTCACATTAATGCCTGAAAGTGGTCAAAATAGAAACTTCTGTATAGGAGAAAAAGTCTGTAATAATGGCAATTTTGGTCACATTGAGGCTTTAAAAAGTAGTTATTCAACATGAGGCACATTCCAAATGACATTTTAAATCAATTTTTCCACAGTCCAAAAAATCAATTTTCTGATGAAAAACGATGACCCGTGACCAGTCGAAATTTCTCCAGATGGTCAGAAATGGAAATTTTTCAATGTTTAATTTTTTGACTGCTAATGACTATTCCATGTAAATTATCACTTTTGGAACAAAAAGAAGTGTGTTTAGAATCACATTAATGCATGAAATTGGTCAAAATAGAAGCTTCTGAATAGGAGAAAAAGTCTGTAATAATGGCAATTTTGGTCACATTGAGGCTTTAAAAAGTAGTTAGTCAACATGAGGCACATTCCAAATGACATTTTGAATCAATTTTTCTAAAGTCCAAAAAATCAATTTTCTGATGAAAAACGATGACCCGTGACCAGTCGAAATTTCTCCAGATGGTCAGAAATGGAAATTTTTCAATGTTTAATTTTTTGACTGCTAATGACTATTCCATGTAAATTATCACTTTTGGAACAAAAATAAGTGTGTTTAGAGTCACATTAATGCCTGAAATTGGTCAAAATAGAAGCTTCTGAATAGGAGAAAAAGTCTGTAATAATAGCAATTTTGGACACATTGAGACTTTAAAAAGTAGTTATTCAACATGAGGCACATTCCAAATGACATTTGGAATCAATTTTTCTACAGTCCAAAAAATCAATTTTCTGATGAAAAACGATGACCCTTGACCTGTCGAAATTTCTCCAGATGGTCAGCAATGGAAATTTTTCAGTGTTTAATTTTTTGACTGCTAATGTCTAGTCCATGTAAATTATCACTTTTGGAACAAAAATAAGTGTGTTTAAAGTCACATTAATGCCTGAAATTGGTCAAAATAGAAGCTTCTGAATAGGAGAAAAAGTCTGTAATAATGGCAATTTTGGTCACATTGAGGCTTTAAAAAGTAGTTATTCAACATGAGGCACATTCCAAATGACATTTTAAATCAATTTTTCTACAATCCAAAAAATCAATTTTCTGATGAAAAACGATGACCCGTGACCTGTCGAAATTTCCCCAGATGGTCAGAAATGGAAATTTTTCAATGTTTAATTTTTTGACTGCTAATGACTATTCCATGTAAATTATCACTTTTTGAACAAAAAGAAGTGTGTTTAGAGTCACATTAATGCCTGAAATTGGTCAAAATAGAAGCTTCTGAATAGGAGAAAAAGTCTGTAATAATGGCAATTTTGGTCACATTGAGGCTTTAAAAAGTAGTTATTCAACATGAGGCACATTCCAAATGACTTTTGAATCAATTTTTCTACAGTCCAAAAAATCAATTTTTTGATGAAAAACGATGACCCGTGACCTGTCGAAATTTCTCCAGATGGTCAGAAATGGAAATTTTTGAATGTTTAATTTTTTGACTGTTAATGACTATTCCATGTAAATTATCACTTTTGGAACAAAAATAAGTGTGTTTAGAGTCACTTTAATGCCTGAAATTGGTCAAAATAGAAGCTTATGAATAGGAGAACAAGTCTGTAATAAAGGCAATTTTGGTCACATTGAGGCTTTAAAAAGTAGTTATTCAACATGAGGCACATTCCAAATGACATTTTTCTACAGTCCAAAAAATCAATTTTCTGATGAAAAACAATGACCCGTGACCTGTCGAAATTTCTCCAGATGGTCAGAAATGGAAATTTTTCAGTGTTTAATTTTTTGAGTGCTAATGACTATTCCATGTAAATTATCACTTTTGGAACAAAAATAAGTGTGTTTAGAGTCACATTAATGCCTGAAATTTGTCAAAATAGAAGCTTCTGAATAGGAGAAAAAGTCTGTAATAATGGCAATTTTGGTCACATTGAGGCTTTCAAAAATAGTTATTCAACATGAGGCACATTCCAAATGACATTTTGAATACATTTTTCTACAGTCCAAAAAATCAATTTTCTGATGAAAAACGATGTCGCGTGACCTGTCGAAATTTCTCCAGATGGTCAGAAATGGAAATTTTTCAGTGTTTAAGTTTTTTGAGTGCTAATGACTATTCCATGTAAATTATCACTTTTGGAACAAAAATAAGTGTGTTTAGAGTCACATTAATGCCTGAAAGTGGTCAAAATAGAAACTTCTGAATAGGAGAAAAAGTCTGTAATAATGGCAATTTTGGTCACATTGAGGCTTTAAAAAGTAGTTATTCAACATGAGGCACATTCCAAATGACATTTTAAATCAATTTTTCTACAGTCCAAAAAATCAATTTTCTGATGAAAAACGATGACCCGTGACCAGTCGAAATTTCTCCAGATGGTCAGAAATGGAAATTTTTCAGTGTTTAATTTTTTGACTGCTAATGTCTAGTCCATGTAAATTATCACTTTTGGAACAAAAATAAGTGTGTTTAAAGTCACATTAATGCCTGAAATTGGTCAAAATAGAAGCTTCTGAATAGGAGAAAAAGTCTGTAATAATGGCAATTTTGGTCACATTGAGGCTTTAAAAAGTAGTTATTCAACATGAGGCACATTCCAAATGACATTTTAAATCAATTTTTCTACAATCCCAAAAATCAATTTTCTGATGAAAAACGATGACCCGTGACCTGTCGAAATTTCTCCAGATGGTCAGAAATGGAAATTTTTCAATGTTTAATTTTTTGACTGCTAATGACTATTCCATGTAAATTATCACTTTTTGAACAAAAAGAAGGGTGTTTAGAGTCACATTAATGCCTGAAATTGGTCAAAATAGAAGCTTCTGAATAGGAGAAAAAGTCTGTAATAATGGCAATTTTGGTCACATTGAGGCTTTAAAAAGTAGTTATTCAACATGAGGCACATTCCAAATGACATTTTGAATCAATTTTTCTACAGTCCAAAAAATCAATTTTTTGATGAAAAACGATGACCCGTGACCTGTCGAAATTTCTCCAGATGGTCAGAAATGGAAATTTTTGAATGTTTAATTTTTTGACTGTTAATGACTATTCCATGTAAATTATCACTTTTGGAACAAAAATAAGTGTGTTTAGAGTCACTTTAATGCCTGAAATTGGTCAAAATAGAAGCTTCTGAATAGGAGAACAAGTCTGTAATAAAGGCAATTTTGGTCACATTGAGGCTTTAAAAAGTAGTTATTCAACATGAGGCACATTCCAAATGACATTTTTCTACAGTCCAAAAAATCAATTTTCTGATGAAAAACAATGACCCATGACCTGTCGAAATTTCTCCAGATGGTCAGAAATGGAAATTTTTCAGTGTTTAATTTTTTGAGTGCTAATGACTATCCCATGTAAATTATCACTTTTGGAACAAAAATAAGTGTGTTTAGAGTCACATTAATGCCTGAAATTGGTCAAAATAGAAGCTTCTGAATAGGAGAAAAAGTCTGTAATAATGGCAATTTTGGTCACATTGAGGCTTTCAAAAATAGTTATTCAACATGAGGCACATTCCAAATGACATTTTGAATACATTTTTCTACAGTCCAATAAATCAATTTTCTGATGAAAAACGATGACCCGGGACCTGTCAAAATTTCTCCAGATGGTCAGAAATGCAATTTTTTTATTGTTTAATTTTTTTACTGCTAATGACTATTCCATGTAAATTATCACTTTTGGAACAAAAATAAGTCTGTTTAGAGCACTTTAATGCCTGAAATTGGTCAAAATAGAAGCTTCTGAATAGGAGAAAAAGTCTGTAATAATGGATATTTTGGTCACATTGAGGCTTTAAAAAGTAGTTATTCAACATGAGGCACATTCCAAATGACATTTTAAATCAATTTTTCTACAGTCCAGAAAATCAATTTTCTGATGAAAAACGATGACCCGTGACCAGTCGAAATTTCTCCAGATGGTCAGAAATGGAAATTTTTCAATGTTTAATTTTTTGACTGCTAATGACTATTCCATGTAAATTATCACTTTTGAACAAAAAGAAGTGTGTTTAGAATCACATTAATGCATGAAATTGGTCAAAATAGAAGCTTCTGAATAGGAGAAAAAGTCTGTAATAATGGCAATTTTGGTCACATTGAGGCTTTAAAAAGTAGTTAGTCAACATGAGGCACATTCCAAATGACATTTTGAATCAATTTTTCTACAGTCCAAAAAATCAATTTTCTGATGAAAAACGATGACCCGTGACCAGTCGAAATTTCTCCAGATGGTCAGAAATGGAAATTATTTAATGTTTAAGTTTTTTGAGTGCTAATGACTATTCCATGTAAATTATCACTTTTGGAACAAAAATAAGTGTGTTTAGAGTCACATTAATGCCTGAAATTGGTCAAAATAGAAACTTCTGAATAGGAGAAAAAGTCTGTAATAATGGCAATTTTGGTCACATTGAGGCTTTAAAAAGTAGTTATTCAACATGAGGCACATTCCAAATGACATTTTAAATCAATTTTTCTACAGTCCAAAAAATCAATTTTTTGATGAAAAACGATGACCCGTGACCTGTCGAAATTTCTCCAGATGGTCAGAAATGGAAATTTTTGAATGTTTAATTTTTTGACTGTTAATGACTATTCCATGTAAATTATCACTTTTGGAACAAAAATAAGTGTGTTTAGAGTCACTTTAATGCCTGAAATTGGTCAAAATAGAAGCTTATGAATAGGAGAACAAGTCTGTAATAAAGGCAATTTTGGTCACATTGAGGCTTTAAAAAGTAGTTATTCAACATGAGGCACATTCCAAATGACATTTTTCTACAGTCCAAAAAATCAATTTTCTGATGAAAAACAATGACCCGTGACCTGTCGAAATTTCTCCAGATGGTCAGAAATGGAAATTTTTCAGTGTTTAATTTTTTGAGTGCTAATGACTATTCCATGTAAATTATCACTTTTGGAACAAAAATAAGTGTGTTTAGAGTCACATTAATGCCTGAAATTTGTCAAAATAGAAGCTTCTGAATAGGAGAAAAAGTCTGTAATAATGGCAATTTTGGTCACATTGAGGCTTTCAAAAATAGTTATTCAACATGAGGCACATTCCAAATGACATTTTGAATACATTTTTCTACAGTCCAAAAAATCAATTTTCTGATGAAAAACGATGTCGCGTGACCTGTCGAAATTTCTCCAGATGGTCAGAAATGGAAATTTTTCAGTGTTTAAGTTTTTTGAGTGCTAATGACTATTCCATGTAAATTATCACTTTTGGAACAAAAATAAGTGTGTTTAGAGTCACATTAATGCCTGAAAGTGGTCAAAATAGAAACTTCTGAATAGGAGAAAAAGTCTGTAATAATGGCAATTTTGGTCACATTGAGGCTTTAAAAAGTAGTTATTCAACATGAGGCACATTCCAAATGACATTTTAAATCAATTTTTCTACAGTCCAAAAAATCAATTTTCTGATGAAAAACGATGACCCGTGACCAGTCGAAATTTCTCCAGATGGTCAGAAATGGAAATTTTTCAGTGTTTAATTTTTTGACTGCTAATGTCTAGTCCATGTAAATTATCACTTTTGGAACAAAAATAAGTGTGTTTAAAGTCACATTAATGCCTGAAATTGGTCAAAATAGAAGCTTCTGAATAGGAGAAAAAGTCTGTAATAATGGCAATTTTGGTCACATTGAGGCTTTAAAAAGTAGTTATTCAACATGAGGCACATTCCAAATGACATTTTAAATCAATTTTTCTACAATCCCAAAAATCAATTTTCTGATGAAAAACGATGACCCGTGACCTGTCGAAATTTCTCCAGATGGTCAGAAATGGAAATTTTTCAATGTTTAATTTTTTGACTGCTAATGACTATTCCATGTAAATTATCACTTTTTGAACAAAAAGAAGGGTGTTTAGAGTCACATTAATGCCTGAAATTGGTCAAAATAGAAGCTTCTGAATAGGAGAAAAAGTCTGTAATAATGGCAATTTTGGTCACATTGAGGCTTTAAAAAGTAGTTATTCAACATGAGGCACATTCCAAATGACATTTTGAATCAATTTTTCTACAGTCCAAAAAATCAATTTTTTGATGAAAAACGATGACCCGTGACCTGTCGAAATTTCTCCAGATGGTCAGAAATGGAAATTTTTGAATGTTTAATTTTTTGACTGTTAATGACTATTCCATGTAAATTATCACTTTTGGAACAAAAATAAGTGTGTTTAGAGTCACTTTAATGCCTGAAATTGGTCAAAATAGAAGCTTCTGAATAGGAGAACAAGTCTGTAATAAAGGCAATTTTGGTCACATTGAGGCTTTAAAAAGTAGTTATTCAACATGAGGCACATTCCAAATGACATTTTTCTACAGTCCAAAAAATCAATTTTCTGATGAAAAACAATGACCCATGACCTGTCGAAATTTCTCCAGATGGTCAGAAATGGAAATTTTTCAGTGTTTAATTTTTTGAGTGCTAATGACTATCCCATGTAAATTATCACTTTTGGAACAAAAATAAGTGTGTTTAGAGTCACATTAATGCCTGAAATTGGTCAAAATAGAAGCTTCTGAATAGGAGAAAAAGTCTGTAATAATGGCAATTTTGGTCACATTGAGGCTTTCAAAAATAGTTATTCAACATGAGGCACATTCCAAATGACATTTTGAATACATTTTTCTACAGTCCAATAAATCAATTTTCTGATGAAAAACGATGACCCGGGACCTGTCAAAATTTCTCCAGATGGTCAGAAATGCAATTTTTTTATTGTTTAATTTTTTTACTGCTAATGACTATTCCATGTAAATTATCACTTTTGGAACAAAAATAAGTCTGTTTAGAGCACTTTAATGCCTGAAATTGGTCAAAATAGAAGCTTCTGAATAGGAGAAAAAGTCTGTAATAATGGATATTTTGGTCACATTGAGGCTTTAAAAAGTAGTTATTCAACATGAGGCACATTCCAAATGACATTTTAAATCAATTTTTCTACAGTCCAGAAAATCAATTTTCTGATGAAAAACGATGACCCGTGACCAGTCGAAATTTCTCCAGATGGTCAGAAATGGAAATTTTTCAATGTTTAATTTTTTGACTGCTAATGACTATTCCATGTAAATTATCACTTTTGAACAAAAAGAAGTGTGTTTAGAATCACATTAATGCATGAAATTGGTCAAAATAGAAGCTTCTGAATAGGAGAAAAAGTCTGTAATAATGGCAATTTTGGTCACATTGAGGCTTTAAAAAGTAGTTAGTCAACATGAGGCACATTCCAAATGACATTTTGAATCAATTTTTCTACAGTCCAAAAAATCAATTTTCTGATGAAAAACGATGACCCGTGACCAGTCGAAATTTCTCCAGATGGTCAGAAATGGAAATTATTTAATGTTTAAGTTTTTTGAGTGCTAATGACTATTCCATGTAAATTATCACTTTTGGAACAAAAATAAGTGTGTTTAGAGTCACATTAATGCCTGAAATTGGTCAAAATAGAAACTTCTGAATAGGAGAAAAAGTCTGTAATAATGGCAATTTTGGTCACATTGAGGCTTTAAAAAGTAGTTATTCAACATGAGGCACATTCCAAATGACATTTTAAATCAATTTTTCTACAGTCCAAAAAATCAATTTTCTGATGAAAAACGATGACCCGTGACCAGTCGAAATTTCTCCAGATGGTCAGAAATGGAAATTTTTCAATGTTTAATTTTTTGACTGCTAATGACTATTCCATGTAAATTATCACTTTTGGAACAAAAAGAAGTGTGTTTAGAATCACATTAATGCATGAAATTGGTCAAAATAGAAGCTTCTGAATAGGAGAAAAAGTCTGTAATAATGGCAATTTTGGTCACATTGAGGCTTTAAAAAGTAGTTAGTCAACATGAGGCACATTCCAAATGACATTTTGAATCAATTTTTCTACAGTCCAAAAAATCAATTTTCTGATGAAAAACGATGACCCGTGACCCGTCAAAATTTCTCCAGATGGTCAGAAATGGAAATTTTTCAATGTTTAATTTTTTGACTGCTAATGACTATTCCATGTAAATTATCAATTTTTTAACAAAAATAAGTGTGTTTAGAGTCACATTAATGCCTGAAATTGGTCAAAATAGAAGCTTCTGAATAGGAGAAAAAGTCTGTAATAATGGCAATTTTGGTCACATTGAGGCTTTAAAAAGTAGTTATTCAACATGAGGCACATTCCAAATGACATTTTGAATCAATTTTTCTACAGTCCAAAAAATCAATTTTCTGATGAAAAACGATGACCCGTGACCTGTCGAAATTTCTCCAGATGGTCAGAAATGGAAATTTTTTAATGTTTAATTTTTTGACTGCTAATGACTATTCCATGTAAATTATCACATTTGGAACAAAAATAAGTGTGTTTAGAGTCACATTAATGCCTGAAATTGGTCAAAATAGAAGCTTCTGAATAGGAGAAAAAGTCTGTAATAATAGCAATTTTGGACACATTGAGACTTTAAAAAGTAGTTATTCAACATGAGGCACATTCCAAATGACATTTGGAATCAATTTTTCTACAGTCCAAAAAATCAATTTTCTGATGAAAAACGATGACCCCTTGACCTGTCGAAATTTCTCCAGATGGTCAGAAATGGAAATTTTTCAGTGTTTAATTTTTTGACTGCTAATGTCTAGTCCATGTAAATTATCACTTTTGGAACAAAAATAAGTGTGTTTAAAGTCACATTAATGCCTGAAATTGGTCAAAATAGAAGCTTCTGAATAGGAGAAAAAGTCTGTAATAATGGCAATTTTGGTCACATTGAGGCTTTAAAAAGTAGTTATTCAACATGAGGCACATTCCAAATGACATTTTAAATCAATTTTTCTACAATCCAAAAAATCAATTTTCTGATGAAAAACGATGACCCGTGACCTGTCGAAATTTCTCCAGATGGTCAGTAATGGAAATTTTTCAATGTTTAATTTTTTGACTGCTAATGACTATTCCATGTAAATTATCACTTTTTGAACAAAAAGAAGTGTGTTTAGAGTCACATTAATGCCTGAAATTGGTCAAAATAGAAGCTTCTGAATAGGAGAAAAAGTCTGTAATAATGGCAATTTTGGTCACATTGAGGCTTTAAAAAGTAGTTATTCAACATGAGGCACATTCCAAATGACATTTTGAATCAATTTTTCTACAGTCCAAAAAATCAATTTTTTGATGAAAAACGATGACCCGTGACCTGTCGAAATTTCTCCAGATGGTCAGAAATGGAAATTTTTGAATGTTTAATTTTTTGACTGTTAATGACTATTCCATGTAAATTATCACTTTTGGAACAAAAATAAGTGTGTTTAGAGTCACTTTAATGCCTGAAATTGGTCAAAATAGAAGCTTCTGAATAGGAGAACAAGTCTGTAATAAAGGCAATTTTGGTCACATTGAGGCTTTAAAAAGTAGTTATTCAACATGAGGCACATTCCAAATGACATTTTTCTACAGTCCAAAAAATCAATTTTCTGATGAAAAACAATGACCCGTGACCTGTCGAAATTTCTCCAGATGGTCAGAAATGGAAATTTTTCAGTGTTTAATTTTTTGAGTGCTAATGACTATTCCATGTAAATTATCACTTTTGGAACAAAAATAAGTGTGTTTAGAGTCACATTAATGCCTGAAATTGGTCAAAATAGAAGCTTCTGAATAGGAGAAAAAGTCTGTAATAATGGCAATTTTGGTCACATTGAGGCTTTCAAAAATAGTTATTCAACATGAGGCACATTCCAAATGACATTTTGAATACATTTTTCTACGGTCCAAAAAATCAATTTTCTGATGAAAAACGATGTCGCGTGACCTGTCGAAATTTCTCCAGATGGTCAGAAATGGAAATTTTTCAGTGTTTAAGTTTTTTGAGTGCTAATGACTATTCCATGTAAATTATCACTTTTGGAACAAAAATAAGTGTGTTTAGAGTCACATTAATGCCTGAAAGTGGTCAAAATAGAAACTTCTGAATAGGAGAAAAAGTCTGTAATAATGGCAATTTTGGTCACATTGAGGCTTTAAAAAGTAGTTATTCAACATGAGGCACATTCCAAATGACATTTTAAATCAATTTTTCTACAGTCCAAAAAATCAATTTTCTGATGAAAAACGATGACCCGTGACCAGTCGAAATTTCTCCAGATGGTCAGAAATGGAAATTTTTCAATGTTTAATTTTTTGACTGCTAATGACTATTCCATGTAAATTATCACTTTTGGAACAAAAAGAAGTGTGTTTAGAATCACATTAATGCATGAAATTGGTCAAAATAGAAGCTACTGAATAGGAGAAAAAGTCTTTAATAATGGCAATTTTGGTCACATTGAGGCTTTAAAAAGTAGTTAGTCAACATGAGGCACATTCCAAATGACATTTTGAATCAATTTTTCTACAGTCCAAAAAATCAATTTTCTGATGAAAAACGATGATTCGTGACCCGTCAAAATTTCTCCAGATGGTCAGAAATGGAAATTTTTCAATATTTAATTTTTTGACTGCTAATGACTATTCCATGTAAATTATCAATTTTTTAACAAAAATAAATGTGTTTAGAGTCACATTAATGCCTGAAATTGGTAAAAATAGAAGCTTCTGAATAGGAGAAAAAGTCTGTAATAATGGCAATTTTGGTCACATTGAGGCTTTAAAAAGTAGTTATTAAACATGAGGCACATTCCAAATGACATTTTGAATCAATTTTTCTACAGTCCAAAAAATCAATTTTCTGATGAAAAACAATGACCCGTGACCTGTCGAAATTTCTCCAGATGGTCAGAAATGGAAATTTTTGAATGTTTAATTTTTTGACTGTTAATGACTATTCCATGTAAATTATCACTTTTGGAACAAAAATAAGTGTGTTTAGAGTCACTTTAATGCCTGAAATTGGTCAAAATAGAAGCTTCTGAATAGGAGAACAAGTCTGTAATAAAGGCAATTTTGGTCACATTGAGGCTTTAAAAAGTAGTTATTCAACATGAGGCACATTCCAAATGACATTTTTCTACAGTCCAAAAAATCAATTTTCTGATGAAAAACAATGACCCGTGACCTGTCGAAATTTCTCCAGATGGTCAGAAATGGAAATTTTTCAGTGTTTAATTTTTTGAGTGCTAATGACTATCCCATGTAAATTATCACGTTTGGAACAAAAATAAGTGTGTTTAGAGTCACATTAATGCCTGAAATTGGTCAAAATAGAAGCTTCTGAATAGGAGAAAAAGTCTGTAATAATGGCAATTTTGGTCACATTGAGGCTTTCAAAAATAGTTATTCAACATGAGGCACATTCCAAATGACATTTTGAATACATTTTTCTACAGTCCAATAAATCAATTTTCTGATGAAAAACGATGACCCGGGACCTGTCAAAATTTCTCCAGATGGTCAGAAATGCAATTTTTTTATTGTTTAATTTTTTTACTGCTAATGACTATTCCATGTAAATTATCACTTTTGGAACAAAAATAAGTCTGTTTAGAGCACTTTAATGCCTGAAATTGGTCAAAATAGAAGCTTCTGAATAGGAGAAAAAGTCTGTAATAATGGATATTTTGGTCACATTGAGGCTTTAAAAAGTAGTTATTCAACATGAGGCACATTCCAAATGACATTTTAAATCAATTTTTCTACAGTCCAGAAAATCAATTTTCTGATGAAAAACGATGACCCGTGACCAGTCGAAATTTCTCCAGATGGTCAGAAATGGAAATTTTTCAATGTTTAATTTTTTGACTGCTAATGACTATTCCATGTAAATTATCACTTTTGAACAAAAAGAAGTGTGTTTAGAATCACATTAATGCATGAAATTGGTCAAAATAGAAGCTTCTGAATAGGAGAAAAAGTCTGTAATAATGGCAATTTTGGTCACATTGAGGCTTTAAAAAGTAGTTAGTCAACATGAGGCACATTCCAAATGACATTTTGAATCAATTTTTCTACAGTCCAAAAAATCAATTTTCTGATGAAAAACGATGACCCGTGACCAGTCGAAATTTCTCCAGATGGTCAGAAATGGAAATTATTTAATGTTTAAGTTTTTTGAGTGCTAATGACTATTCCATGTAAATTATCACTTTTGGAACAAAAATAAGTGTGTTTAGAGTCACATTAATGCCTGAAAGTGGTCAAAATAGAAACTTCTGAATAGGAGAAAAAGTCTGTAATAATGGCAATTTTGGTCACATTGAGGCTTTAAAAAGTAGTTATTCAACATGAGGCACATTCCAAATGACATTTTAAATCAATTTTTCTACAGTCCAAAAAATCAATTTTCTGATGAAAAACGATGACCCGTGACCAGTCGAAATTTCTCCAGATGGTCAGAAATGGAAATTTTTCAATGTTTAATTTTTTGACTGCTAATGACTATTCCATGTAAATTATCACTTTTGGAACAAAAAGAAGTGTGTTTAGAATCACATTAATGCATGAAATTGGTCAAAATAGAAGCTTCTGAATAGGAGAAAAAGTCTGTAATAATGGCAATTTTGGTCACATTGAGGCTTTAAAAAGTAGTTAGTCAACATGAGGCACATTCCAAATGACATTTTGAATCAATTTTTCTACAGTCCAAAAAATCAATTTTCTGATGAAAAACGATGACCCGTGACCCGTCAAAATTTCTCCAGATGGTCAGAAATGGAAATTTTTCAATGTTTAATTTTTTGACTGCTAATGACTATTCCATGTAAATTATCAATTTTTTAACAAAAATAAGTGTGTTTAGAGTCACATTAATGCCTGAAATTGTTAAAAATAGAAGCTTCTGAATAGGAGAAAAAGTCTGTAATAATGGCAATTTTGGTCACATTGAGGCTTTAAAAAGTAGTTATTAAACATGAGGCACATTCCAAATGACATTTTGAATCAATTTTTCTACAGTCCAAAAAATCAATTTTCTGATGAAAAACGATGACCCGTGACCTGTCGAAATTTCTCCAGATGGTCAGAAATGGAAATTTTTTAATGTTTAATTTTTTGACTGCTAATGACTATTCCATGTAAATTATCACATTTGGAACAAAAATAAGTGTGTTTAGAGTCACATTAATGCCTGAAATTGGTCAAAATAGAAGCTTCTGAATAGGAGAAAAAGTCTGTAATAATAGCAATTTTGGACACATTGAGACTTTAAAAAGTAGTTATTCAACATGAGGCACATTCCAAATGACATTTGGAATCAATTTTTCTACAGTCCAAAAAATCAATTTTCTGATGAAAAACGATGACCCCTTGACCTGTCGAAATTTCTCCAGATGGTCAGAAATGGAAATTTTTCAGTGTTTAATTTTTTGACTGCTAATGTCTAGTCCATGTAAATTATCACTTTTGGAACAAAAATAAGTGTGTTTAAAGTCACATTAATGCCTGAAATTGGTCAAAATAGAAGCTTCTGAATAGGAGAAAAAGTCTGTAATAATGGCAATTTTGGTCACATTGAGGCTTTAAAAAGTAGTTATTCAACATGAGGCACATTCCAAATGACATTTTAAATCAATTTTTCTACAATCCAAAAAATCAATTTTCTGATGAAAAACGATGACCCGTGACCTGTCGAAATTTCTCCAGATGGTCAGTAATGGAAATTTTTCAATGTTTAATTTTTTGACTGCTAATGACTATTCCATGTAAATTATCACTTTTTGAACAAAAAGAAGTGTGTTTAGAGTCACATTAATGCCTGAAATTGGTCAAAATAGAAGCTTCTGAATAGGAGAAAAAGTCTGTAATAATGGCAATTTTGGTCACATTGAGGCTTTAAAAAGTAGTTATTCAACATGAGGCACATTCCAAATGACATTTTGAATCAATTTTTCTACAGTCCAAAAAATCAATTTTTTGATGAAAAACGATGACCCGTGACCTGTCGAAATTTCTCCAGATGGTCAGAAATGGAAATTTTTGAATGTTTAATTTTTTGACTGTTAATGACTATTCCATGTAAATTATCACTTTTGGAACAAAAATAAGTGTGTTTAGAGTCACTTTAATGCCTGAAATTGGTCAAAATAGAAGCTTCTGAATAGGAGAACAAGTCTGTAATAAAGGCAATTTTGGTCACATTGAGGCTTTAAAAAGTAGTTATTCAACATGAGGCACATTCCAAATGACATTTTTCTACAGTCCAAAAAATCAATTTTCTGATGAAAAACAATGACCCGTGACCTGTCGAAATTTCTCCAGATGGTCAGAAATGGAAATTTTTCAGTGTTTAATTTTTTGAGTGCTAATGACTATTCCATGTAAATTATCACTTTTGGAACAAAAATAAGTGTGTTTAGAGTCACATTAATGCCTGAAATTGGTCAAAATAGAAGCTTCTGAATAGGAGAAAAAGTCTGTAATAATGGCAATTTTGGTCACATTGAGGCTTTCAAAAATAGTTATTCAACATGAGGCACATTCCAAATGACATTTTGAATACATTTTTCTACGGTCCAAAAAATCAATTTTCTGATGAAAAACGATGTCGCGTGACCTGTCGAAATTTCTCCAGATGGTCAGAAATGGAAATTTTTCAGTGTTTAAGTTTTTGGAGTGCTAATGACCTATCCATGTAAATTATCACTTTTGGAACAAAAATAAGTGTGTTTAGAGTCACATTAATGCCTGAAAGTGGTCAAAATAGAAACTTCTGAATAGGAGAAAAAGTCTGTAATAATGGCAATTTTGGTCACATTGAGGCTTTAAAAAGTAGTTATTCAACATGAGGCACATTCCAAATGACATTTTAAATCAATTTTTCTACAGTCCAAAAAATCAATTTTCTGATGAAAAACGATGACCCGTGACCAGTCGAAATTTCTCCAGATGGTCAGAAATGGAAATTTTTCAATGTTTAATTTTTTGACTGCTAATGACTATTCCATGTAAATTATCACTTTTGGAACAAAAAGAAGTGTGTTTAGAATCACATTAATGCATGAAATTGGTCAAAATAGAAGCTACTGAATAGGAGAAAAAGTCTTTAATAATGGCAATTTTGGTCACATTGAGGCTTTAAAAAGTAGTTAGTCAACATGAGGCACATTCCAAATGACATTTTGAATCAATTTTTCTACAGTCCAAAAAATCAATTTTCTGATGAAAAACGATGATTCGTGACCCGTCAAAATTTCTCCAGATGGTCAGAAATGGAAATTTTTCAATGTTTAATTTTTTGACTGCTAATGACTATTCCATGTAAATTATCAATTTTTTAACAAAAATAAATGTGTTTAGAGTCACATTAATGCCTGAAATTGGTAAAAATAGAAGCTTCTGAATAGGAGAAAAAGTCTGTAATAATGGCAATTTTGGTCACATTGAGGCTTTAAAAAGTAGTTATTAAACATGAGGCACATTCCAAATGACATTTTGAATCAATTTTTCTACAGTCCAAAAAATCAATTTTCTGATGAAAAACAATGACCCGGGACCTGTCAAAATTTCTCCAGATGGTCAGAAATGCAATTTTTTTTATTGTTTAATTTTTTTACTGCTAATGACTATTCCATGTAAATTATCACTTTTGGAACAAAAATAAGTCTGTTTAGAGTCACTTTAATGCCTGAAATTTGTCAAAATAGAAGCTTCTGAATAGGAGAAAAAGTCTGTAATAATGGATATTTTGGTCACATTGAGGCTTTAAAAAGTAGTTATTCAACATGAGGCACATTCCAAATGACATTTTGAATCAATTTTTCTACAGTCCAAAAAATCAATTTTCTGATGAAAAACGATGACCCGTGACCAGTCGAAATTTCTCCAGATGGTCAGAAATGGAAATTTTTCAATGTTTAATTTTTTGACTGCTAATGACTATTCCATGTAAATTATCACTTTTGGAACAAAAAGAAGTGTGTTTAGAATCACATTAATGCATGAAATTGGTCAAAATAGAAGCTTCTGAGTAGGAGAAAAAGTCTGAAATAATGGCAATTTTGGTCACATTGAGGCTTTAAAAAGTAGTTAGTCAACATGAGGCACATTCCAAATGACATTTTGAATCAATTTTTCTACAGTCCAAAAAATCAATTTTCTGATGAAAAACGATGACCCGTGACCCGTCAAAATTTCTCCAGATGGTCAGAAATGGAAATTTTTCAATGTTTAATTTTTTGACTGCTAATGACTATTCCATGTAAATTATCAATTTTTTAACAAAAATAAGTGTGTTTAGAGTCACATTAATGCCTGAAATTGGTAAAAATAGAAGCTTCTGAATAGGAGAAAAAGTCTGAAATAATGGCAATTTTGGTCACATTGAGGCTTTAAAAAGTAGTTATTAAACATGAGGCACATTCCAAATGACATTTTGAATCAATTTTTCTACAGTCCAAAAAATCAATTTTCTGATGAAAAACGATGACCCGTGACCAGTCGAAATTTCTCCAGATGGTCAGAAATGGAAATTTTTCAATGTTTAATTTTTTGACTGCTAATGACTATTCCATGTAAATTATCACTTTTGGAACAAAAAGAAGTGTGTTTAGAATCACATTAATGCATGAAATTGGTCAAAATAGAAGCTACTGAATAGGAGAAAAAGTCTTTAATAATGGCAATTTTGGTCACATTGAGGCTTTAAAAAGTAGTTAGTCAACATGAGGCACATTCCAAATGACATTTTGAATCAATTTTTCTACAGTCCAAAAAATCAATTTTCTGATGAAAAACGATGATTCGTGACCCGTCAAAATTTCTCCAGATGGTCAGAAATGGAAATTTTTCAATGTTTAATTTTTTGACTGCTAATGACTATTCCATGTAAATTATCAATTTTTTAACAAAAATAAATGTGTTTAGAGTCACATTAATGCCTGAAATTGGTAAAAATAGAAGCTTCTGAATAGGAGAAAAAGTCTGTAATAATGGCAATTTTGGTCACATTGAGGCTTTAAAAAGTAGTTATTAAACATGAGGCACATTCCAAATGACATTTTGAATCAATTTTTCTACAGTCCAAAAAATCAATTTTCTGATGAAAAACAATGACCCGGGACCTGTCAAAATTTCTCCAGATGGTCAGAAATGCAATTTTTTTTATTGTTTAATTTTTTTACTGCTAATGACTATTCCATGTAAATTATCACTTTTGGAACAAAAATAAGTCTGTTTAGAGTCACTTTAATGCCTGAAATTTGTCAAAATAGAAGCTTCTGAATAGGAGAAAAAGTCTGTAATAATGGATATTTTGGTCACATTGAGGCTTTAAAAAGTAGTTATTCAACATGAGGCACATTCCAAATGACATTTTGAATCAATTTTTCTACAGTCCAAAAAATCAATTTTCTGATGAAAAACGATGACCCGTGACCAGTCGAAATTTCTCCAGATGGTCAGAAATGGAAATTTTTCAATGTTTAATTTTTTGACTGCTAATGACTATTCCATGTAAATTATCACTTTTGGAACAAAAAGAAGTGTGTTTAGAATCACATTAATGCATGAAATTGGTCAAAATAGAAGCTTCTGAGTAGGAGAAAAAGTCTGAAATAATGGCAATTTTGGTCACATTGAGGCTTTAAAAAGTAGTTAGTCAACATGAGGCACATTCCAAATGACATTTTGAATCAATTTTTCTACAGTCCAAAAAATCAATTTTCTGATGAAAAACGATGACCCGTGACCCGTCAAAATTTCTCCAGATGGTCAGAAATGGAAATTTTTCAATGTTTAATTTTTTGACTGCTAATGACTATTCCATGTAAATTATCAATTTTTTAACAAAAATAAGTGTGTTTAGAGTCACATTAATGCCTGAAATTGGTAAAAATAGAAGCTTCTGAATAGGAGAAAAAGTCTGAAATAATGGCAATTTTGGTCACATTGAGGCTTTAAAAAGTAGTTATTAAACATGAGGCACATTCCAAATGACATTTTGAATCAATTTTTCTACAGTCCAAAAAATCAATTTTCTGATGAAAAACGATGACCCGGGACCTGTCAAAATTTCTCCAGATGGTCAGAAATGCAATTTTTTTTATTGTTTAATTTTTTTACTGCTAATGACTATTCCATGTAAATTATCACTTTTGGAACAAAAATAAGTCTGTTTAGAGTCACATTAATGCCTGAAATTGGTCAAAATAGAAGCTTCTGAATAGGAGAAAAAGTCTGTAATAATGGCAATTTTGGTCACATTGAGGCTTTAAAAAGTAGTTATTCAACATGAGGCACATTCCAAATGACATTTTGAATCAATTTTGCTACAGTCCAAAAAATCAATTTTTTGATGAAAAACGATGACCCGTGACCTGTCGAAATTTCTCCAGAGGGTCAGAAATGGAAATTTTTGAATGTTTAATTTTTTGACTGTTAATGACTATTCCATGTAAATTATCACTTTTGGAACAAAAATAAGTGTGTTTAGAGTCACTTTAATGCCTGAAATTGGTCAAAATAGAAGCTTCTGAATAGGAGAACAAGTCTGTAATAAAGGCAATTTTGGTCACATTGAGGCTTTAAAAAGTAGTTATTCAACATGAGGCACATTCCAAATGACATTTTTCTACGGTCCAAAAAATCAATTTTCTGATGAAAAACAATGACCCGTGACCTGTCGAAATTTCTCCAGATGGTCAGAAATGGAAATTTTTCAGTGTTTAATTTTTTGAGTGCTAATGACTATTCCATGTAAATTATCACTTTTGGAACAAAAATAAGTGTGTTTAGAGTCACATTAATGCCTGAAATTGGTCAAAATAGAAGCTTCTGAATAGGAGAAAAAGTCTGTAATAATGGCAATTTTGGTCACATTGAGGCTTTAATAAATAGTTATTCAACATGAGGCACATTCCAAATGACATTTTGAATACATTTTTCTACAGTCCAAAAAATCAATTTTCTGATGAAAAACGATGTCGCGTGACCTGTCGAAATTTCTCCAGATGGTCAGAAATGGAAATTTTTCAGTGTTTAAGTTTTTTGAGTGCTAATGACTATTCCATGTAAATTATCACTTTTGGAACAAAAATAAGTGTGTTTAGAGTCACATTAATGCCTGAAAGTGGTCAAAATAGAAACTTCTGAATAGGAGAAAAAGTCTGTAATAATGGATATTTTGGTCACATTGAGGCTTTAAAAAGTAGTTATTCAACATGAGGCACATTCCAAATGACATTTTGAATCAATTTTTCTACAGTCCAAAAAATCAATTTTCTGATGAAAAACGATGACCCGTGACCAGTCGAAATTTCTCCAGATGGTCAGAAATGGAAATTTTTCAATGTTTAATTTTTTGACTGCTAATGACTATTCCATGTAAATTATCACTTTTGGAACAAAAAGAAGTGTGTTTAGAATCACATTAATGCATGAAATTGGTCAAAATAGAAGCTTCTGAGTAGGAGAAAAAGTCTGAAATAATGGCAATTTTGGTCACATTGAGGCTTTAAAAAGTAGTTAGTCAACATGCGGCACATTCCAAATGACATTTTGAATCAATTTTTCTACAGTCCAAAAAATCAATTTTCTGATGAAAAACGATGACCCGTGACCCGTCAAAATTTCTCCAGATGGTCAGAAATGGAAATTTTTCAATGTTTAATTTTTTGACTGCTAATGACTATTCCATGTAAATTATCAATTTTTTAACAAAAATAAGTGTGTTTAGAGTCACATTAATGCCTGAAATTGGTAAAAATAGAAGTTTCTGAATAGGAGAAAAAGTCTGAAATAATGGCAATTTTGGTCACATTGAGGCTTTAAAAAGTAGTTATTAAACATGAGGCACATTCCAAATGACATTTTGAATCAATTTTTCTACAGTCCAAAAAATCAATTTTCTGATGAAAAACGATGACCCGTGACCAGTCGAAATTTCTCCAGATGGTCAGAAATGGAAATTTTTCAATGTTTAATTTTTTGACTGCTAATGACTATTCCATGTAAATTATCACTTTTGGAACAAAAAGAAGTGTGTTTAGAATCACATTAATGCATGAAATTGGTCAAAATAGAAGCTACTGAATAGGAGAAAAAGTCTTTAATAATGGCAATTTTGGTCACATTGAGGCTTTAAAAAGTAGTTAGTCAACATGAGGCACATTCCAAATGACATTTTGAATCAATTTTTCTACAGTCCAAAAAATCAATTTTCTGATGAAAAACGATGATTCGTGACCCGTCAAAATTTCTCCAGATGGTCAGAAATGGAAATTTTTCAATGTTTAATTTTTTGACTGCTAATGACTATTCCATGTAAATTATCAATTTTTTAACAAAAATAAATGTGTTTAGAGTCACATTAATGCCTGAAATTGGTAAAAATAGAAGCTTCTGAATAGGAGAAAAAGTCTGTAATAATGGCAATTTTGGTCACATTGAGGCTTTAAAAAGTAGTTATTAAACATGAGGCACATTCCAAATGACATTTTGAATCAATTTTTCTACAGTCCAAAAAATCAATTTTCTGATGAAAAACAATGACCCGGGACCTGTCAAAATTTCTCCAGATGGTCAGAAATGCAATTTTTTTTATTGTTTAATTTTTTTACTGCTAATGACTATTCCATGTAAATTATCACTTTTGGAACAAAAATAAGTCTGTTTAGAGTCACTTTAATGCCTGAAATTTGTCAAAATAGAAGCTTCTGAATAGGAGAAAAAGTCTGTAATAATGGATATTTTGGTCACATTGAGGCTTTAAAAAGTAGTTATTCAACATGAGGCACATTCCAAATGACATTTTGAATCAATTTTTCTACAGTCCAAAAAATCAATTTTCTGATGAAAAATGATGACCCGTGACCAGTCGAAATTTCTCCAGATGGTCAGAAATGGAAATTTTTCAGTGTTTAATTTTTTGACTGCTAATGTCTAGTCCATGTAAATTATCACTTTTGGAACAAAAATAAGTGTGTTTAAAGTCACATTAATGCCTGAAATTGGTCAAAATAGAAGCTTCTGAATAGGAGAAAAAGTCTGTAATAATGGCAATTTTGGTCACATTGAGGCTTTAAAAAGTAGTTATTCAACATGAGGCACATTCCAAATGACATTTTAAATCAATTTTTCTACAATCCCAAAAATCAATTTTCTGATGAAAAACGATGACCCGTGACCTGTCGAAATTTCTCCAGATGGTCAGAAATGGAAATTTTTCAATGTTTAATTTTTTGACTGCTAATGACTATTCCATGTAAATTATCACTTTTTGAACAAAAAGAAGGGTGTTTAGAGTCACATTAATGCCTGAAATTGGTCAAAATAGAAGCTTCTGAATAGGAGAAAAAGTCTGTAATAATGGCAATTTTGGTCACATTGAGGCTTTAAAAAGTAGTTATTCAACATGAGGCACATTCCAAATGACATTTTGAATCAATTTTTCTACAGTCCAAAAAATCAATTTTTTGATGAAAAACGATGACCCGTGACCTGTCGAAATTTCTCCAGATGGTCAGAAATGGAAATTTTTGAATGTTTAATTTTTTGACTGTTAATGACTATTCCATGTAAATTATCACTTTTGGAACAAAAATAAGTGTGTTTAGAGTCACTTTAATGCCTGAAATTGGTCAAAATAGAAGCTTCTGAATAGGAGAACAAGTCTGTAATAAAGGCAATTTTGGTCACATTGAGGCTTTAAAAAGTAGTTATTCAACATGAGGCACATTCCAAATGACATTTTTCTACAGTCCAAAAAATCAATTTTCTGATGAAAAACAATGACCCGTGACCTGTCGAAATTTCTCCAGATGGTCAGAAATGGAAATTTTTCAGTGTTTAATTTTTTGAGTGCTAATGACTATCCCATGTAAATTATCACTTTTGGAACAAAAATAAGTGTGTTTAGAGTCACATTAATGCCTGAAATTGGTCAAAATAGAAGCTTCTGAATAGGAGAAAAAGTCTGTAATAATGGCAATTTTGGTCACATTGAGGCTTTCAAAAATAGTTATTCAACATGAGGCACATTCCAAATGACATTTTGAATACATTTTTCTACAGTCCAATAAATCAATTTTCTGATGAAAAACGATGACCCGGGACCTGTCAAAATTTCTCCAGATGGTCAGAAATGCAATTTTTTTATTGTTTAATTTTTTTACTGCTAATGACTATTCCATGTAAATTATCACTTTTGGAACAAAAATAAGTGTGTTTAGAGTCACATTAATGCCTGAAAGTGGTCAAAATAGAAACTTCTGAATAGGAGAAAAAGTCTGTAATAATGGCAATTTTGGTCACATTGAGGCTTTAAAAAGTAGTTATTCAACATGAGGCACATTCCAAATGACATTTTAAATCAATTTTTCTACAGTCCAAAAAATCAATTTTCTGATGAAAAACGATGACCCGTGACCAGTCGAAATTTCTCCAGATGGTCAGAAATGGAAATTTTTCAATGTTTAATTTTTTGACTGCTAATGACTATTCCATGTAAATTATCACTTTTGGAACAAAAAGAAGTGTGTTTAGAATCACATTAATGCATGAAATTGGTCAAAATAGAAGCTTCTGAATAGGAGAAAAAGTCTGTAATAATGGCAATTTTGGTCACATTGAGGCTTTAAAAAGTAGTTAGTCAACATGAGGCACATTCCAAATGACATTTTGAATCAATTTTTCTACAGTCCAAAAAATCAATTTTCTGATGAAAAACGATGACCCGTGACCCGTCAAAATTTCTCCAGATGGTCAGAAATGGAAATTTTTCAATGTTTAATTTTTTGACTGCTAATGACTATTCCATGTAAATTATCAATTTTTTAACAAAAATAAGTGTGTTTAGAGTCACATTAATGCCTGAAATTGGTCAAAATAGAAGCTTCTGAATAGGAGAAAAAGTCTGTAATAATGGCAATTTTGGTCACATTGAGGCTTTAAAAAGTAGTTATTCAACATGAGGCACATTCCAAATGACATTTTGAATCAATTTTTCTACAGTCCAAAAAATCAATTTTCTGATGAAAAACGATGACCCGTGACCTGTCGAAATTTCTCCAGATGGTCAGAAATGGAAATTTTTTAATGTTTAATTTTTTGACTGCTAATGACTATTCCATGTAAATTATCACATTTGGAACAAAAATAAGTGTGTTTAGAGTCACATTAATGCCTGAAATTGGTCAAAATAGAAGCTTCTGAATAGGAGAAAAAGTCTGTAATAATAGCAATTTTGGACACATTGAGACTTTAAAAAGTAGTTATTCAACATGAGGCACATTCCAAATGACATTTGGAATCAATTTTTCTACAGTCCAAAAAATCAATTTTCTGATGAAAAACGATGACCCCTTGACCTGTCGAAATTTCTCCAGATGGTCAGAAATGGAAATTTTTCAGTGTTTAATTTTTTGACTGCTAATGTCTAGTCCATGTAAATTATCACTTTTGGAACAAAAATAAGTGTGTTTAAAGTCACATTAATGCCTGAAATTGGTCAAAATAGAAGCTTCTGAATAGGAGAAAAAGTCTGTAATAATGGCAATTTTGGTCACATTGAGGCTTTAAAAAGTAGTTATTCAACATGAGGCACATTCCAAATGACATTTTAAATCAATTTTTCTACAATCCAAAAAATCAATTTTCTGATGAAAAACGATGACCCGTGACCTGTCGAAATTTCTCCAGATGGTCAGTAATGGAAATTTTTCAATGTTTAATTTTTTGACTGCTAATGACTATTCCATGTAAATTATCACTTTTTGAACAAAAAGAAGTGTGTTTAGAGTCACATTAATGCCTGAAATTGGTCAAAATAGAAGCTTCTGAATAGGAGAAAAAGTCTGTAATAATGGCAATTTTGGTCACATTGAGGCTTTAAAAAGTAGTTATTCAACATGAGGCACATTCCAAATGACATTTTGAATCAATTTTTCTACAGTCCAAAAAATCAATTTTTTGATGAAAAACGATGACCCGTGACCTGTCGAAATTTCTCCAGATGGTCAGAAATGGAAATTTTTGAATGTTTAATTTTTTGACTGTTAATGACTATTCCATGTAAATTATCACTTTTGGAACAAAAATAAGTGTGTTTAGAGTCACTTTAATGCCTGAAATTGGTCAAAATAGAAGCTTCTGAATAGGAGAACAAGTCTGTAATAAAGGCAATTTTGGTCACATTGAGGCTTTAAAAAGTAGTTATTCAACATGAGGCACATTCCAAATGACATTTTTCTACAGTCCAAAAAATCAATTTTCTGATGAAAAACAATGACCCGTGACCTGTCGAAATTTCTCCAGATGGTCAGAAATGGAAATTTTTCAGTGTTTAATTTTTTGAGTGCTAATGACTATTCCATGTAAATTATCACTTTTGGAACAAAAATAAGTGTGTTTAGAGTCACATTAATGCCTGAAATTGGTCAAAATAGAAGCTTCTGAATAGGAGAAAAAGTCTGTAATAATGGCAATTTTGGTCACATTGAGGCTTTCAAAAATAGTTATTCAACATGAGGCACATTCCAAATGACATTTTGAATACATTTTTCTACGGTCCAAAAAATCAATTTTCTGATGAAAAACGATGTCGCGTGACCTGTCGAAATTTCTCCAGATGGTCAGAAATGGAAATTTTTCAGTGTTTAAGTTTTTTGAGTGCTAATGACTATTCCATGTAAATTATCACTTTTGGAACAAAAATAAGTGTGTTTAGAGTCACATTAATGCCTGAAAGTGGTCAAAATAGAAACTTCTGAATAGGAGAAAAAGTCTGTAATAATGGCAATTTTGGTCACATTGAGGCTTTAAAAAGTAGTTATTCAACATGAGGCACATTCCAAATGACATTTTAAATCAATTTTTCTACAGTCCAAAAAATCAATTTTCTGATGAAAAACGATGACCCGTGACCAGTCGAAATTTCTCCAGATGGTCAGAAATGGAAATTTTTCAATGTTTAATTTTTTGACTGCTAATGACTATTCCATGTAAATTATCACTTTTGGAACAAAAAGAAGTGTGTTTAGAATCACATTAATGCATGAAATTGGTCAAAATAGAAGCTACTGAATAGGAGAAAAAGTCTTTAATAATGGCAATTTTGGTCACATTGAGGCTTTAAAAAGTAGTTAGTCAACATGAGGCACATTCCAAATGACATTTTGAATCAATTTTTCTACAGTCCAAAAAATCAATTTTCTGATGAAAAACGATGATTCGTGACCCGTCAAAATTTCTCCAGATGGTCAGAAATGGAAATTTTTCAATATTTAATTTTTTGACTGCTAATGACTATTCCATGTAAATTATCAATTTTTTAACAAAAATAAATGTGTTTAGAGTCACATTAATGCCTGAAATTGGTAAAAATAGAAGCTTCTGAATAGGAGAAAAAGTCTGTAATAATGGCAATTTTGGTCACATTGAGGCTTTAAAAAGTAGTTATTAAACATGAGGCACATTCCAAATGACATTTTGAATCAATTTTTCTACAGTCCAAAAAATCAATTTTCTGATGAAAAACAATGACCCGTGACCTGTCGAAATTTCTCCAGATGGTCAGAAATGGAAATTTTTGAATGTTTAATTTTTTGACTGTTAATGACTATTCCATGTAAATTATCACTTTTGGAACAAAAATAAGTGTGTTTAGAGTCACTTTAATGCCTGAAATTGGTCAAAATAGAAGCTTCTGAATAGGAGAACAAGTCTGTAATAAAGGCAATTTTGGTCACATTGAGGCTTTAAAAAGTAGTTATTCAACATAAGGCACATTCCAAATGACATTTTTCTACAGTCCAAAAAATCAATTTTCTGATGAAAAACAATGACCCGTGACCTGTCGAAATTTCTCCAGATGGTCAGAAATGGAAATTTTTCAGTGTTTAATTTTTTGAGTGCTAATGACTATCCCATGTAAATTATCACTTTTGGAACAAAAATAAGTGTGTTTAGAGTCACATTAATGCCTGAAATTGGTCAAAATAGAAGCTTCTGAATAGGAGAAAAAGTCTGTAATAATGGCAATTTTGGTCACATTGAGGCTTTCAAAAATAGTTATTCAACATGAGGCACATTCCAAATGACATTTTGAATACATTTTTCTACAGTCCAATAAATCAATTTTCTGATGAAAAACGATGACCCGGGACCTGTCAAAATTTCTCCAGATGGTCAGAAATGCAATTTTTTTATTGTTTAATTTTTTTACTGCTAATGACTATTCCATGTAAATTATCACTTTTGGAACAAAAATAAGTCTGTTTAGAGCACTTTAATGCCTGAAATTGGTCAAAATAGAAGCTTCTGAATAGGAGAAAAAGTCTGTAATAATGGATATTTTGGTCACATTGAGGCTTTAAAAAGTAGTTATTCAACATGAGGCACATTCCAAATGACATTTTAAATCAATTTTTCTACAGTCCAGAAAATCAATTTTCTGATGAAAAACGATGACCCGTGACCAGTCGAAATTTCTCCAGATGGTCAGAAATGGAAATTTTTCAATGTTTAATTTTTTGACTGCTAATGACTATTCCATGTAAATTATCACTTTTGAACAAAAAGAAGTGTGTTTAGAATCACATTAATGCATGAAATTGGTCAAAATAGAAGCTTCTGAATAGGAGAAAAAGTCTGTAATAATGGCAATTTTGGTCACATTGAGGCTTTAAAAAGTAGTTAGTCAACATGAGGCACATTCCAAATGACATTTTGAATCAATTTTTCTACAGTCCAAAAAATCAATTTTCTGATGAAAAACGATGACCCGTGACCAGTCGAAATTTCTCCAGATGGTCAGAAATGGAAATTATTTAATGTTTAAGTTTTTTGAGTGCTAATGACTATTCCATGTAAATTATCACTTTTGGAACAAAAATAAGTGTGTTTAGAGTCACATTAATGCCTGAAAGTGGTCAAAATAGAAACTTCTGAATAGGAGAAAAAGTCTGTAATAATGGCAATTTTGGTCACATTGAGGCTTTAAAAAGTAGTTATTCAACATGAGGCACATTCCAAATGACATTTTAAATCAATTTTTCTACAGTCCAAAAAATCAATTTTCTGATGAAAAACGATGACCCGTGACCAGTCGAAATTTCTCCAGATGGTCAGAAATGGAAATTTTTCAATGTTTAATTTTTTGACTGCTAATGACTATTCCATGTAAATTATCACTTTTGGAACAAAAAGAAGTGTGTTTAGAATCACATTAATGCATGAAATTGGTCAAAATAGAAGCTTCTGAATAGGAGAAAAAGTCTGTAATAATGGCAATTTTGGTCACATTGAGGCTTTAAAAAGTAGTTAGTCAACATGAGGCACATTCCAAATGACATTTTGAATCAATTTTTCTACAGTCCAAAAAATCAATTTTCTGATGAAAAACGATGACCCGTGACCCGTCAAAATTTCTCCAGATGGTCAGAAATGGAAATTTTTCAATGTTTAATTTTTTGACTGCTAATGACTATTCCATGTAAATTATCAATTTTTTAACAAAAATAAGTGTGTTTAGAGTCACATTAATGCCTGAAATTGTTAAAAATAGAAGCTTCTGAATAGGAGAAAAAGTCTGTAATAATGGCAATTTTGGTCACATTGAGGCTTTAAAAAGTAGTTATTAAACATGAGGCACATTCCAAATGACATTTTGAATCAATTTTTCTACAGTCCAAAAAATCAATTTTCTGATGAAAAACGATGACCCGTGACCTGTCGAAATTTCTCCAGATGGTCAGAAATGGAAATTTTTTAATGTTTAATTTTTTGACTGCTAATGACTATTCCATGTAAATTATCACATTTGGAACAAAAATAAGTGTGTTTAGAGTCACATTAATGCCTGAAATTGGTCAAAATAGAAGCTTCTGAATAGGAGAAAAAGTCTGTAATAATAGCAATTTTGGACACATTGAGACTTTAAAAAGTAGTTATTCAACATGAGGCACATTCCAAATGACATTTGGAATCAATTTTTCTACAGTCCAAAAAATCAATTTTCTGATGAAAAACGATGACCCCTTGACCTGTCGAAATTTCTCCAGATGGTCAGAAATGGAAATTTTTCAGTGTTTAATTTTTTGACTGCTAATGTCTAGTCCATGTAAATTATCACTTTTGGAACAAAAATAAGTGTGTTTAAAGTCACATTAATGCCTGAAATTGGTCAAAATAGAAGCTTCTGAATAGGAGAAAAAGTCTGTAATAATGGCAATTTTGGTCACATTGAGGCTTTAAAAAGTAGTTATTCAACATGAGGCACATTCCAAATGACATTTTAAATCAATTTTTCTACAATCCAAAAAATCAATTTTCTGATGAAAAACGATGACCCGTGACCTGTCGAAATTTCTCCAGATGGTCAGTAATGGAAATTTTTCAATGTTTAATTTTTTGACTGCTAATGACTATTCCATGTAAATTATCACTTTTTGAACAAAAAGAAGTGTGTTTAGAGTCACATTAATGCCTGAAATTGGTCAAAATAGAAGCTTCTGAATAGGAGAAAAAGTCTGTAATAATGGCAATTTTGGTCACATTGAGGCTTTAAAAAGTAGTTATTCAACATGAGGCACATTCCAAATGACATTTTGAATCAATTTTTCTACAGTCCAAAAAATCAATTTTTTGATGAAAAACGATGACCCGTGACCTGTCGAAATTTCTCCAGATGGTCAGAAATGGAAATTTTTGAATGTTTAATTTTTTGACTGTTAATGACTATTCCATGTAAATTATCACTTTTGGAACAAAAATAAGTGTGTTTAGAGTCACTTTAATGCCTGAAATTGGTCAAAATAGAAGCTTCTGAATAGGAGAACAAGTCTGTAATAAAGGCAATTTTGGTCACATTGAGGCTTTAAAAAGTAGTTATTCAACATGAGGCACATTCCAAATGACATTTTTCTACAGTCCAAAAAATCAATTTTCTGATGAAAAACAATGACCCGTGACCTGTCGAAATTTCTCCAGATGGTCAGAAATGGAAATTTTTCAGTGTTTAATTTTTTGAGTGCTAATGACTATTCCATGTAAATTATCAATTTTGGAACAAAAATAAGTGTGTTTAGAGTCACATTAATGCCTGAAATTGGTCAAAATAGAAGCTTCTGAATAGGAGAAAAAGTCTGTAATAATGGCAATTTTGGTCACATTGAGGCTTTCAAAAATAGTTATTCAACATGAGGCACATTCCAAATGACATTTTGAATACATTTTTCTACGGTCCAAAAAATCAATTTTCTGATGAAAAACGATGTCGCGTGACCTGTCGAAATTTCTCCAGATGGTCAGAAATGGAAATTTTTCAGTGTTTAAGTTTTTGGAGTGCTAATGACCTATCCATGTAAATTATCACTTTTGGAACAAAAATAAGTGTGTTTAGAGTCACATTAATGCCTGAAAGTGGTCAAAATAGAAACTTCTGAATAGGAGAAAAAGTCTGTAATAATGGCAATTTTGGTCACATTGAGGCTTTAAAAAGTAGTTATTCAACATGAGGCACATTCCAAATGACATTTTAAATCAATTTTTCTACAGTCCAAAAAATCAATTTTCTGATGAAAAACGATGACCCGTGACCAGTCGAAATTTCTCCAGATGGTCAGAAATGGAAATTTTTCAATGTTTAATTTTTTGACTGCTAATGACTATTCCATGTAAATTATCACTTTTGGAACAAAAAGAAGTGTGTTTAGAATCACATTAATGCATGAAATTGGTCAAAATAGAAGCTACTGAATAGGAGAAAAAGTCTTTAATAATGGCAATTTTGGTCACATTGAGGCTTTAAAAAGTAGTTAGTCAACATGAGGCACATTCCAAATGACATTTTGAATCAATTTTTCTACAGTCCAAAAAATCAATTTTCTGATGAAAAACGATGATTCGTGACCCGTCAAAATTTCTCCAGATGGTCAGAAATGGAAATTTTTCAATGTTTAATTTTTTGACTGCTAATGACTATTCCATGTAAATTATCAATTTTTTAACAAAAATAAATGTGTTTAGAGTCACATTAATGCCTGAAATTGGTAAAAATAGAAGCTTCTGAATAGGAGAAAAAGTCTGTAATAATGGCAATTTTGGTCACATTGAGGCTTTAAAAAGTAGTTATTAAACATGAGGCACATTCCAAATGACATTTTGAATCAATTTTTCTACAGTCCAAAAAATCAATTTTCTGATGAAAAACAATGACCCGGGACCTGTCAAAATTTCTCCAGATGGTCAGAAATGCAATTTTTTTTATTGTTTAATTTTTTTACTGCTAATGACTATTCCATGTAAATTATCACTTTTGGAACAAAAATAAGTCTGTTTAGAGTCACTTTAATGCCTGAAATTTGTCAAAATAGAAGCTTCTGAATAGGAGAAAAAGTCTGTAATAATGGATATTTTGGTCACATTGAGGCTTTAAAAAGTAGTTATTCAACATGAGGCACATTCCAAATGACATTTTGAATCAATTTTTCTACAGTCCAAAAAATCAATTTTCTGATGAAAAACGATGACCCGTGACCAGTCGAAATTTCTCCAGATGGTCAGAAATGGAAATTTTTCAATGTTTAATTTTTTGACTGCTAATGACTATTCCATGTAAATTATCACTTTTGGAACAAAAAGAAGTGTGTTTAGAATCACATTAATGCATGAAATTGGTCAAAATAGAAGCTTCTGAGTAGGAGAAAAAGTCTGAAATAATGGCAATTTTGGTCACATTGAGGCTTTAAAAAGTAGTTAGTCAACATGAGGCACATTCCAAATGACATTTTGAATCAATTTTTCTACAGTCCAAAAAATCAATTTTCTGATGAAAAACGATGACCCGTGACCCGTCAAAATTTCTCCAGATGGTCAGAAATGGAAATTTTTCAATGTTTAATTTTTTGACTGCTAATGACTATTCCATGTAAATTATCAATTTTTTAACAAAAATAAGTGTGTTTAGAGTCACATTAATGCCTGAAATTGGTAAAAATAGAAGCTTCTGAATAGGAGAAAAAGTCTGAAATAATGGCAATTTTGGTCACATTGAGGCTTTAAAAAGTAGTTATTAAACATGAGGCACATTCCAAATGACATTTTGAATCAATTTTTCTACAGTCCAAAAAATCAATTTTCTGATGAAAAACGATGACCCGTGACCAGTCGAAATTTCTCCAGATGGTCAGAAATGGAAATTTTTCAATGTTTAATTTTTTGACTGCTAATGACTATTCCATGTAAATTATCACTTTTGGAACAAAAAGAAGTGTGTTTAGAATCACATTAATGCATGAAATTGGTCAAAATAGAAGCTACTGAATAGGAGAAAAAGTCTTTAATAATGGCAATTTTGGTCACATTGAGGCTTTAAAAAGTAGTTAGTCAACATGAGGCACATTCCAAATGACATTTTGAATCAATTTTTCTACAGTCCAAAAAATCAATTTTCTGATGAAAAACGATGATTCGTGACCCGTCAAAATTTCTCCAGATGGTCAGAAATGGAAATTTTTCAATGTTTAATTTTTTGACTGCTAATGACTATTCCATGTAAATTATCAATTTTTTAACAAAAATAAATGTGTTTAGAGTCACATTAATGCCTGAAATTGGTAAAAATAGAAGCTTCTGAATAGGAGAAAAAGTCTGTAATAATGGCAATTTTGGTCACATTGAGGCTTTAAAAAGTAGTTATTAAACATGAGGCACATTCCAAATGACATTTTGAATCAATTTTTCTACAGTCCAAAAAATCAATTTTCTGATGAAAAACAATGACCCGGGACCTGTCAAAATTTCTCCAGATGGTCAGAAATGCAATTTTTTTTATTGTTTAATTTTTTTACTGCTAATGACTATTCCATGTAAATTATCACTTTTGGAACAAAAATAAGTCTGTTTAGAGTCACTTTAATGCCTGAAATTTGTCAAAATAGAAGCTTCTGAATAGGAGAAAAAGTCTGTAATAATGGATATTTTGGTCACATTGAGGCTTTAAAAAGTAGTTATTCAACATGAGGCACATTCCAAATGACATTTTGAATCAATTTTTCTACAGTCCAAAAAATCAATTTTCTGATGAAAAACGATGACCCGTGACCAGTCGAAATTTCTCCAGATGGTCAGAAATGGAAATTTTTCAATGTTTAATTTTTTGACTGCTAATGACTATTCCATGTAAATTATCACTTTTGGAACAAAAAGAAGTGTGTTTAGAATCACATTAATGCATGAAATTGGTCAAAATAGAAGCTTCTGAGTAGGAGAAAAAGTCTGAAATAATGGCAATTTTGGTCACATTGAGGCTTTAAAAAGTAGTTAGTCAACATGAGGCACATTCCAAATGACATTTTGAATCAATTTTTCTACAGTCCAAAAAATCAATTTTCTGATGAAAAACGATGACCCGTGACCCGTCAAAATTTCTCCAGATGGTCAGAAATGGAAATTTTTCAATGTTTAATTTTTTGACTGCTAATGACTATTCCATGTAAATTATCAATTTTTTAACAAAAATAAGTGTGTTTAGAGTCACATTAATGCCTGAAATTGGTAAAAATAGAAGCTTCTGAATAGGAGAAAAAGTCTGAAATAATGGCAATTTTGGTCACATTGAGGCTTTAAAAAGTAGTTATTAAACATGAGGCACATTCCAAATGACATTTTGAATCAATTTTTCTACAGTCCAAAAAATCAATTTTCTGATGAAAAACGATGACCCGGGACCTGTCAAAATTTCTCCAGATGGTCAGAAATGCAATTTTTTTTATTGTTTAATTTTTTTACTGCTAATGACTATTCCATGTAAATTATCACTTTTGGAACAAAAATAAGTCTGTTTAGAGTCACATTAATGCCTGAAATTGGTCAAAATAGAAGCTTCTGAATAGGAGAAAAAGTCTGTAATAATGGCAATTTTGGTCACATTGAGGCTTTAAAAAGTAGTTATTCAACATGAGGCACATTCCAAATGACATTTTGAATCAATTTTGCTACAGTCCAAAAAATCAATTTTTTGATGAAAAACGATGACCCGTGACCTGTCGAAATTTCTCCAGAGGGTCAGAAATGGAAATTTTTGAATGTTTAATTTTTTGACTGTTAATGACTATTCCATGTAAATTATCACTTTTGGAACAAAAATAAGTGTGTTTAGAGTCACTTTAATGCCTGAAATTGGTCAAAATAGAAGCTTCTGAATAGGAGAACAAGTCTGTAATAAAGGCAATTTTGGTCACATTGAGGCTTTAAAAAGTAGTTATTCAACATGAGGCACATTCCAAATGACATTTTTCTACGGTCCAAAAAATCAATTTTCTGATGAAAAACAATGACCCGTGACCTGTCGAAATTTCTCCAGATGGTCAGAAATGGAAATTTTTCAGTGTTTAATTTTTTGAGTGCTAATGACTATTCCATGTAAATTATCACTTTTGGAACAAAAATAAGTGTGTTTAGAGTCACATTAATGCCTGAAATTGGTCAAAATAGAAGCTTCTGAATAGGAGAAAAAGTCTGTAATAATGGCAATTTTGGTCACATTGAGGCTTTAATAAATAGTTATTCAACATGAGGCACATTCCAAATGACATTTTGAATACATTTTTCTACAGTCCAAAAAATCAATTTTCTGATGAAAAACGATGTCGCGTGACCTGTCGAAATTTCTCCAGATGGTCAGAAATGGAAATTTTTCAGTGTTTAAGTTTTTTGAGTGCTAATGACTATTCCATGTAAATTATCACTTTTGGAACAAAAATAAGTGTGTTTAGAGTCACATTAATGCCTGAAAGTGGTCAAAATAGAAACTTCTGAATAGGAGAAAAAGTCTGTAATAATGGATATTTTGGTCACATTGAGGCTTTAAAAAGTAGTTATTCAACATGAGGCACATTCCAAATGACATTTTGAATCAATTTTTCTACAGTCCAAAAAATCAATTTTCTGATGAAAAACGATGACCCGTGACCAGTCGAAATTTCTCCAGATGGTCAGAAATGGAAATTTTTCAATGTTTAATTTTTTGACTGCTAATGACTATTCCATGTAAATTATCACTTTTGGAACAAAAAGAAGTGTGTTTAGAATCACATTAATGCATGAAATTGGTCAAAATAGAAGCTTCTGAGTAGGAGAAAAAGTCTGAAATAATGGCAATTTTGGTCACATTGAGGCTTTAAAAAGTAGTTAGTCAACATGCGGCACATTCCAAATGACATTTTGAATCAATTTTTCTACAGTCCAAAAAATCAATTTTCTGATGAAAAACGATGACCCGTGACCCGTCAAAATTTCTCCAGATGGTCAGAAATGGAAATTTTTCAATGTTTAATTTTTTGACTGCTAATGACTATTCCATGTAAATTATCAATTTTTTAACAAAAATAAGTGTGTTTAGAGTCACATTAATGCCTGAAATTGGTAAAAATAGAAGTTTCTGAATAGGAGAAAAAGTCTGAAATAATGGCAATTTTGGTCACATTGAGGCTTTAAAAAGTAGTTATTAAACATGAGGCACATTCCAAATGACATTTTGAATCAATTTTTCTACAGTCCAAAAAATCAATTTTCTGATGAAAAACGATGACCCGTGACCAGTCGAAATTTCTCCAGATGGTCAGAAATGGAAATTTTTCAATGTTTAATTTTTTGACTGCTAATGACTATTCCATGTAAATTATCACTTTTGGAACAAAAAGAAGTGTGTTTAGAATCACATTAATGCATGAAATTGGTCAAAATAGAAGCTACTGAATAGGAGAAAAAGTCTTTAATAATGGCAATTTTGGTCACATTGAGGCTTTAAAAAGTAGTTAGTCAACATGAGGCACATTCCAAATGACATTTTGAATCAATTTTTCTACAGTCCAAAAAATCAATTTTCTGATGAAAAACGATGATTCGTGACCCGTCAAAATTTCTCCAGATGGTCAGAAATGGAAATTTTTCAATGTTTAATTTTTTGACTGCTAATGACTATTCCATGTAAATTATCAATTTTTTAACAAAAATAAATGTGTTTAGAGTCACATTAATGCCTGAAATTGGTAAAAATAGAAGCTTCTGAATAGGAGAAAAAGTCTGTAATAATGGCAATTTTGGTCACATTGAGGCTTTAAAAAGTAGTTATTAAACATGAGGCACATTCCAAATGACATTTTGAATCAATTTTTCTACAGTCCAAAAAATCAATTTTCTGATGAAAAACAATGACCCGGGACCTGTCAAAATTTCTCCAGATGGTCAGAAATGCAATTTTTTTTATTGTTTAATTTTTTTACTGCTAATGACTATTCCATGTAAATTATCACTTTTGGAACAAAAATAAGTCTGTTTAGAGTCACTTTAATGCCTGAAATTGGTCAAAATAGAAGCTTCTGAATAGGAGAAAAAGTCTGTAATAATGGATATTTTGGTCACATTGAGGCTTTAAAAAGTAGTTATTCAACATGAGGCACATTCCAAATGACATTTTGAATCAATTTTTCTACAGTCCAAAAAATCAATTTTCTGATGAAAAACGATGACCCGTGACCAGTCGAAATTTCTCCAGATGGTCAGAAATGGAAATTTTTCAATGTTTAATTTTTTGACTGCTAATGACTATTCCATGTAAATTATCACTTTTGGAACAAAAAGAAGTGTGTTTAGAGTCACATTAATGCCTGAAATTGGTCAAATAGAAGCTTCTGAATAGGAGAAAAAGTCTGTAATAATGGCAATTTTGGTCACATTGAGGCTTTAAAAAGTAGTTATTCAACATGAGGCACATTCCAAATGACATTTTGAATCAATTTTTCTACAGTCCAAAAAATCAATTTTTTGATGAAAAACGATGACCCGTGACCTGTCGAAATTTCTCCAGATGGTCAGAAATGGAAATTTTTGAATGTTTAATTTTTTGACTGCTAATGACTATTCCATGTAAATTATCACTTTTGGAACAAAAATAAGTGTGTTTAGAGTCACTTTAATGCCTGAAATTGGTCAAAATAGAAGCTTCTGAATAGGAGAACAAGTCTGTAATAAAGGCAATTTTGGTCACATTGAGGCTTTAAAAAGTAGTTATTCAACATGAGGCACATTCCAAATGACATTTTTCTCCGGTCCAAAAAATCAATTTTCTGATGAAAAACAATGACCCGTGACCTGTCGAAATTTCTCCAGATGATCAGAAATGGAAATTTTTCAGTGTTTAATTTTTTGAGTGCTAATGACTATTCCATGTAAATTATCACTTTTGGAACAAAAATAAGTGTGTTTAGAGTCACATTAATGCCTGAAATTGGTCAAAATAGAAGCTTCTGAATAGGAGAAAAAGTCTGTAATAATGGCAATTTTGGTCACATTGAGGCTTTAAAAAATAGTTATTCAACATGAGGCACATTCCAAATGACATTTTGAATCAATTTTTCTACAGTCCAAAAAATCAATTTTCTGATGAAAAACGATGACCCGTGACCTGTCGAAATTTCTCCAGATGGTCAAAAATGCAATTTTTTTGATTGTTTAATTTTTTTACTGCTAATGACTATTCCATGTAAATTATCACTTTTGGAACAAAAATAAGTCTGTTTAGAGTCACATTAATGCCTGAAATTGGTCAAAATAGAAGCTTCTGAATAGGAGAAAAAGTCTGTAATAATGGCAATTTTGGTCACATTGAGGCTTTAAAAAGTAGTTAGTCAACATGAGGCACATTCCAAATGACATTTTGAATCAATTTTTCTACAGTCCAAAAAATCAATTTTTTGATGAAAAACGATGACCCGTGACCTGTCGAAATTTCTCCAGATGGTCAGAAATGGAAATTTTTGAATGTTTAATTTTTTGACTGCTAATGACTATTCCATGTAAATTATCACTTTTGGAACAAAAATAAGTGTGTTTAGAGTCACTTTAATGCCTGAAATTGGTCAAATAGAAGCTTCTGAATAGGAGAAAAAGTCTGTAATAATGGCAATTTTGGTCACATTGAGGCTTTAAAAAGTAGTTATTCAACATGAGTCACATTCCAAATGACATTTTGAATCAATTTTTCTACAGTCCAAAAAATCAATTTTCTGATGAAAACAATGACCCGTGACCTGTCGAAATTTCTCCAGATGGTCAGAAATGGAAATTTTTCAGTGTTTAATTTTTTGAGTGCTAATGACTATTCCATGTAAATTATCACTTTTGGAACAAAAATAAGTGTGTTTAGAGTCACATTAATGCCTGAAATTGGTCAAAATAGAAGCTTCTGAATAGGAGAAAAAGTCTGTAATAATGGCAATTTTGGTCACATTGAGGCTTTAAAAAATAGTTATTCAACATGAGGCACATTCCAAATGATATTTTGAATCAATTTTTCTACAGTCCAAAAAATCAATTTTCTGATGAAAAACGATGACCCGTGACCTGTCGAAATTTCTCCAGATGGTCAAAAATTGAAATTTTTCAATGTTTAATTCTTTGACTGCTAATGACTATTCCATGTAAATTATCACATTTGGAACAAAAATAAGTGTGTTTAGAGTCACTTTAATGCCTGAAATTGGTCAAAATAGAAGCTTCTGAATAGGAGAAAAAGTCTATAATAATGGCAATTTTGGTCACATTGAGGCTTTAAAAAGTAGTTATTCAACATGAGGCACATTCCAAATTACATTTTGAATACATTTTTCTACAGTCCAAAAAATCAATTTTCTGATGAAAAACGATGTCCCCTGACCTGTCGAAATTTCTCCAGATGGTCAGAAATGGAAATTTTTCAGTGTTTAAGTTTTTTGAGTGCTAATGACTATTCCATGTAAATTATCACTTTTGGAACAAAAATAAGTGTGTTTAGAGTCACATTAATGCCTGAAAGTGGTCAAAATAGAAACTTCTGAATAGGAGAAAAAGTCTGTAATAATGGCAATTTTGGTCACATTGAGGCTTTAAAAAGTAGTTATTCAACATGAGGCACATTCCAAATGACATTTTAAATCAATTTTTCTACAGTCCAAAAAATCAATTTTCTGATGAAAAACGATGACCCGTGACCAGTCGAAATTTCTCCAGATGGTCAGAAATGGAAATTTTTCAATGTTTAATTTATGACTGCTAATGACTATTCCATGTAAATTATCACTTTTGGAACAAAAAGAAGTGTGTTTAGAATCACATTAATGCATGAAATTGGTCAAAATAGAAGCTTCTGAATAGGAGAAAAAGTCTGTAATAATGGCAATTTTGGTCACATTGAGGCTTTAAAAAGTAGTTAGTCAACATGAGGCACATTCCAAATGACATTTTGAATCAATTTTTCTACAGTCCAAAAAATCAATTTTCTGATGAAAAACGATGACCCGTGACCCGTCAAAATTTCTCCAGATGGTCAGAAATGGAAATTTTTCAATGTTTAATTTTTTGACTGCTAATGACTATTCCATGTAAATTATCAATTTTTTAACAAAAATAAGTGTGTTTAGAGTCACATTAATGCCTGAAATTGGTAAAAATAGAAGCTTCTGAATAGGAGAAAAAGTCTGTAATAAAGGCAATTTTGGTCACATTGAGGCTTTAAAAAGTAGTTATTCAACATGAGGCACATTCCAAATGACATTTTTCTACAGTCCAAAAAATCAATTTTCTGATGAAAAACAATGACCCGTGACCTGTCGAAATTTCTCCAGATGGTCAGAAATGGAAATTTTTCAGTGTTTAATTTTTTGAGTGCTAATGACTATTCCATGTAAATTATCACTTTTGGAACAAAAATAAGTGTGTTTAGAGTCACATTAATGCCTGAAATTGGTCAAAATAGAAGCTTCTGAATAGGAGAAAAAGTCTGTAATAATGGCAATTTTGGTCACATTGAGGCTTTCAAAAATAGTTATTCAACATGAGGCACATTCCAAATGACATTTTGAATACATTTTTCTACGGTCCAAAAAATCAATTTTCTGATGAAAAACGATGTCGCGTGACCTGTCGAAATTTCTCCAGATGGTCAGAAATGGAAATTTTTCAGTGTTTAAGTTTTTTGAGTGCTAATGACTATTCCATGTAAATTATCACTTTTGGAACAAAAATAAGTGTGTTTAGAGTCACATTAATGCCTGAAAGTGGTCAAAATAGAAACTTCTGAATAGGAGAAAAAGTCTGTAATAATGGCAATTTTGGTCACATTGAGGCTTTAAAAAGTAGTTATTCAACATGAGGCACATTCCAAATGACATTTTAAATCAATTTTTCTACAGTCCAAAAAATCAATTTTCTGATGAAAAACGATGACCCGTGACCAGTCGAAATTTCTCCAGATGGTCAGAAATGGAAATTTTTCAATGTTTAATTTTTTGACTGCTAATGACTATTCCATGTAAATTATCACTTTTGGAACAAAAAGAAGTGTGTTTAGAATCACATTAATGCATGAAATTGGTCAAAATAGAAGCTACTGAATAGGAGAAAAAGTCTTTAATAATGGCAATTTTGGTCACATTGAGGCTTTAAAAAGTAGTTAGTCAACATGAGGCACATTCCAAATGACATTTTGAATCAATTTTTCTACAGTCCAAAAAATCAATTTTCTGATGAAAAACGATGACCCGTGACCAGTCGAAATTTCTCCAGATGGTCAGAAATGGAAATTTTTCAATGTTTAATTTTTTGACTGCTAATGACTATTCCATGTAAATTATCACTTTTGGAACAAAAAGAAGTGTGTTTAGAATCACATTAATGCATGAAATTGGTCAAAATAGAAGCTTCTGAGTAGGAGAAAAAGTCTGAAATAATGGCAATTTTGGTCACATTGAGGCTTTAAAAAGTAGTTAGTCAACATGAGGCACATTCCAAATGACATTTTGAATCAATTTTTCTACAGTCCAAAAAATCAATTTTCTGATGAAAAACGATGACCCGTGACCCGTCAAAATTTCTCCAGATGGTCAGAAATGGAAATTTTTCAATGTTTAATTTTTTGACTGCTAATGACTATTCCATGTAAATTATCAATTTTTTAACAAAAATAAGTGTGTTTAGAGTCACATTAATGCCTGAAATTGGTAAAAATAGAAGCTTCTGAATAGGAGAAAAAGTCTGAAATAATGGCAATTTTGGTCACATTGAGGCTTTAAAAAGTAGTTATTAAACATGAGGCACATTCCAAATGACATTTTGAATCAATTTTTCTACAGTCCAAAAAATCAATTTTCTGATGAAAAACGATGACCCGGGACCTGTCAAAATTTCTCCAGATGGTCAGAAATGCAATTTTTTTTATTGTTTAATTTTTTTACTGCTAATGACTATTCCATGTAAATTATCACTTTTGGAACAAAAATAAGTCTGTTTAGAGTCACATTAATGCCTGAAATTGGTCAAAATAGAAGCTTCTGAATAGGAGAAAAAGTCTGTAATAATGGCAATTTTGGTCACATTGAGGCTTTAAAAAGTAGTTATTCAACATGAGGCACATTCCACATGACATTTTGAATCAATTTTGCTACAGTCCAAAAAATCAATTTTTTGATGAAAAACGATGACCCGTGACCTGTCGAAATTTCTCCAGATGGTCAGAAATGGAAATTTTTGAATGTTTAATTTTTTGACTGTTAATGACTATTCCATGTAAATTATCACTTTTGGAACAAAAATAAGTGTGTTTAGAGTCACTTTAATGCCTGAAATTGGTCAAAATAGAAGCTTCTGAATAGGAGAACAAGTCTGTAATAAAGGCAATTTTGGTCACATTGAGGCTTTAAAAAGTAGTTATTCAACATGAGGCACATTCCAAATGACATTTTTCTACGGTCCAAAAAATCAATTTTCTGATGAAAAACAATGACCCGTGACCTGTCGAAATTTCTCCAGATGGTCAGAAATGGAAATTTTTCAGTGTTTAATTTTTTGAGTGCTAATGACTATTCCATGTAAATTATCACTTTTGGAACAAAAATAAGTGTGTTTAGAGTCACATTAATGCCTGAAATTGGTCAAAATAGAAGCTTCTGAATAGGAGAAAAAGTCTGTAATAATGGCAATTTTGGTCACATTGAGGCTTTAATAAATAGTTATTCAACATGAGGCACATTCCAAATGACATTTTGAATACATTTTTCTACAGTCCAAAAAATCAATTTTCTGATGAAAAACGATGTCGCGTGACCTGTCGAAATTTCTCCAGATGGTCAGAAATGGAAATTTTTCAGTGTTTAAGTTTTTTGAGTGCTAATGACTATTCCATGTAAATTATCACTTTTGGAACAAAAATAAGTGTGTTTAGAGTCACATTAATGCCTGAAAGTGGTCAAAATAGAAACTTCTGAATAGGAGAAAAAGTCTGTAATAATGGCAATTTTGGTCACATTGAGGCTTTAAAAAGTAGTTATTCAACATGAGGCACATTCCAAATGACATTTTAAATCAATTTTTCTATAGTCCAAAAAATCAATTTTCTGATGAAAAACGATGACCCGTGACCAGTCGAAATTTCTCCAGATGGTCAGAAATGGAAATTATTTAATGTTTAAGTTTTTTGAGTGCTAATGACTATTCCATGTAAATTATCACTTTTGGAACAAAAATAAGTCTGTTTAGAGTCACTTTAATGCCTGAAATTTGTCAAAATAGAAGCTTCTGAATAGGAGAAAAAGTCTGTAATAATGGATATTTTGGTCACATTGAGGCTTTAAAAAGTAGTTATTCAACATGAGGCACATTCCAAATGACATTTTGAATCAATTTTTCTACAGTCCAAAAAATCAATTTTCTGATGAAAAACGATGACCCGTGACCAGTCGAAATTTCTCCAGATGGTCAGAAATGGAAATTTTTCAATGTTTAATTTTTTGACTGCTAATGACTATTCCATGTAAATTATCACTTTTGGAACAAAAAGAAGTGTGTTTAGAATCACATTAATGCATGAAATTGGTCAAAATAGAAGCTTCTGAGAAGGAGAAAAAGTCTGAAATAATGGCAATTTTGGTCACATTGAGGCTTTAAAAAGTAGTTAGTCAACATGAGGCACATTCCAAATGACATTTTGAATCAATTTTTCTACAGTCCAAAAAATCAATTTTCTGATGAAAAACGATGACCCGTGACCCGTCAAAATTTCTCCAGATGGTCAGAAATGGAAATTTTTCAATGTTTAATTTTTTGACTGCTAATGACTATTCCATGTAAATTATCATTTTTTTAACAAAAATAAGTGTGTTTAGAGTCACATTAATGCCTGAAATTGGTAAAAATAGAAGCTTCTGAATAGGAGAAAAAGTCTGAAATAATGGCAATTTTGGTCACATTGAGGCTTTAAAAAGTAGTTATTAAACATGAGGCACATTCCAAATGACATTTTGAATCAATTTTTCTACAGTCCAAAAAATCAATTTTCTGATGAAAAACGATGACCCAGGACCTGTCAAAATTTCTCCAGATGGTCAGAAATGCAATTTTTTTATTGTTTAATTTTTTTACTGCTAATGACTATTCCATGTAAATTATCACTTTTGGAACAAAAATAAGTCTGTTTAGAGTCACTTTAATGCCTAAAATTGGTCAAAATAGAAGCTTCTGAATAGGAGAAAAAGTCTGTAATAATGGCAATTTTGGTCACATTGAGGCTTTAAAAAGTAGTTATTCAACATGAGGCACATTCCAAATGACATTTTGAATCAATTTTGCTACAGTCCAAAAAATCAATTTTTTGATGAAAAACGATGACCCGTGACCTGTCGAAATTTCTCCAGATGGTCAGAAATGGAAATTTTTGAATGTTTAATTTTTTGACTGTTAATGACTATTCCATGTAAATTATCACTTTTGGAACAAAAATAAGTGTGTTTAGAGTCACTTTAATGCCTGAAATTGGTCAAAATAGAAGCTTCTGAATAGGAGAACAAGTCTGTAATAAAGGCAATTTTGGTCACATTGAGGCTTTAAAAAGTAGTTATTCAACATGAGGCACATTCCAAATGACATTTTTCTACGGTCCAAAAAATCAATTTTCTGATGAAAAACAATGACCCGTGACCTGTCGAAATTTCTCCAGATGGTCAGAAATGGAAATTTTTCAGTGTTTAATTTTTTGAGTGCTAATGACTATTCCATGTAAATTATCACTTTTGGAACAAAAATAAGTGTGTTTAGAGTCACATTAATGCCTGAAATTGGTCAAAATAGAAGCTTCTGAATAGGAGAAAAAGTCTGTAATAATGGCAATTTTGGTCACATTGAGGCTTTAATAAATAGTTATTCAACATGAGGCACATTCCAAATGACATTTTGAATAGGCCTGGGCGGTAAATTCCGTTCCGCTCGCGGAATTTGCGGAATTTGCGTAATTTCGCGTTCCACGGAGAACGCGAAATTGCCCAAAAGTCTGCTTTCCGCGATTTCGCGAAATTGTTTGCTTGTTCGCGTTCTCAAAATGCGTGTTCGCGAGATATTTCTCCCCGAGCACGCAAACAGCGATTGTGAACAGGGAAAAAGCATCGCGAACAAGCAATTCCGCGTGTTCGCGGAATTTCTGCGTGTTCGCGGAGATTTTGTACCGTTTCGCGGAGATTTGCGTAACGCGATTACGCAAATTCCGCCCACCCCTAATTTTGAATACATTTTTCTACAGTCCAAAAAATCAATTTTCTGATGAAAAACGATGTCGCGTGACCTGTCGAAATTTCTCCAGATGGTCAGAAATGGAAATTTTTCAGTGTTTAAGTTTTTTGAGTGCTAATGACTATTCCATGTAAATTATCACTTTTGGAACAAAAATAAGTGTGTTTAGAGTCACATTAATGCCTGAAAGTGGTCAAAATAGAAACTTCTGAATAGGAGAAAAAGTCTGTAATAATGGCAATTTTGGTCACATTGAGGCTTTAAAAAGTAGTTATTCAACATGAGGCACATTCCAAATGACATTTTAAATCAATTTTTCTATAGTCCAAAAAATCAATTTTCTGATGAAAAACGATGACCCGTGACCAGTCGAAATTTCTCCAGATGGTCAGAAATGGAAATTATTTAATGTTTAAGTTTTTTGAGTGCTAATGACTATTCCATGTAAATTATCACTTTTGGAACAAAAATAAGTGTGTTTAGAGTCACATTAATGCCTGAAAGTGGTCAAAATAGAAACTTCTGAATAGGAGAAAAAGTCTGTAATAATGGCAATTTTGGTCACATTGAGGCTTTAAAAAGTAGTTATTCAACATGAGGCACATTCCAAATGACATTTTAAATCAATTTTTCTACAGTCCAAAAAATCAATTTTCTGATGAAAAACGATGACCCGTGACCAGTCGAAATTTCTCCAGATGGTCAGAAATGGAAATTTTTCAATGTTTAATTTTTTGACTGCTAATGACTATTCCATGTAAATTATCACTTTTGGAACAAAAAGAAGTGTGTTTAGAATCACATTAATGCATGAAATTGATCAAAATAGAAGCTTCTGAATAGGAGAAAAAGTCTGTAATAATGGCAATTTTGGTCACATTGAGGCTTTAAAAAGTAGTTAGTCAACATGAGGCACATTCCAAATGACATTTTGAATCAATTTTTCTACAGTCCAAAAAATCAATTTTCTGATGAAAAACGATGACCCGTGACCCGTCAAAATTTCTCCAGATGGTCAGAAATGGAAATTTTTCAATGTTTAATTTTTTGACTGCTAATGACTATTCCATGTAAATTATCAATTTTTTAACAAAAATAAGTGTGTTTAGAGTCACATTAATGCCTGAAATTGTTAAAAATAGAAGCTTCTGAATAGGAGAAAAAGTCTGTAATAATGGCAATTTTGGTCACATTGAGGCTTTAAAAAGTAGTTATTAAACATGAGGCACATTCCAAATGACATTTTGAATCAATTTTTCTACAGTCCAAAAAATCAATTTTCTGATGAAAAACGATGACCCGGGACCTGTCAAAATTTCTCCAGATGGTCAGAAGTGCAATTTTTGTTATTGTTTAATTTTTTTACTGCTAATGACTATTCCATGTAAATTATCACTTTTGGAACAAAAATAAGTCTGTTTAGAGTCACTTTAATGCCTGAAATTGGTCAAAATAGAAGCTTCTGAATAGGAGAAAAAGTCTGTAATAATGGCAATTTTGGTCACATTGAGGCTTTAAAAAGTAGTTATTCAACATGAGGCACATTCCAAATGACATTTTGAATCAATTTTTCTACAGTCCAAAAAATCAATTTTCTGATGAAAAACGATGACCCGTGACCTGTCGAAATTTCTCCAGATGGTCAGAAATGGAAATTTTTTAATGTTTAATTTTTTGACTGCTAATGACTATTCCATGTAAATTATCACATTTGGAACAAAAATAAGTGTGTTTAGAGTCACATTAATGCCTGAAATTGGTCAAAATAGAAGCTTCTGAATAGGAGAAAAAGTCTGTAATAATAGCAATTTTGGACACATTGAGACTTTAAAAAGTAGTTATTCAACATGAGGCACATTCCAAATGACATTTGGAATCAATTTTTCTACAGTCCAAAAAATCAATTTTCTGATGAAAAACGATGACCCCTTGACCTGTCGAAATTTCTCCAGATGGTCAGAAATGGAAATTTTTCAGTGTTTAATTTTTTGACTGCTAATGTCTAGTCCATGTAAATTATCACTTTTGGAACAAAAATAAGTGTGTTTAAAGTCACATTAATGCCTGAAATTGGTCAAAATAGAAGCTTCTGAATAGGAGAAAAAGTCTGTAATAATGGCAATTTTGGTCACATTGAGGCTTTAAAAAGTAGTTATTCAACATGAGGCACATTCCAAATGACATTTTAAATCAATTTTTCTACAATCCAAAAAATCAATTTTCTGATGAAAAACGATGACCCGTGACCTGTCGAAATTTCTCCAGATGGTCAGTAATGGAAATTTTTCAATGTTTAATTTTTTGACTGCTAATGACTATTCCATGTAAATTATCACTTTTTGAACAAAAAGAAGTGTGTTTAGAGTCACATTAATGCCTGAAATTGGTCAAAATAGAAGCTTCTGAATAGGAGAAAAAGTCTGTAATAATGGCAATTTTGGTCACATTGAGGCTTTAAAAAGTAGTTATTCAACATGAGGCACATTCCAAATGACATTTTGAATCAATTTTTCTACAGTCCAAAAAATCAATTTTTTGATGAAAAACGATGACCCGTGACCTGTCGAAATTTCTCCAGATGGTCAGAAATGGAAATTTTTGAATGTTTAATTTTTTGACTGTTAATGACTATTCCATGTAAATTATCACTTTTGGAACAAAAATAAGTGTGTTTAGAGTCACTTTAATGCCTGAAATTCGTCAAAATAGAAGCTTCTGAATAGGAGAACAAGTCTGTAATAAAGGCAATTTTGGTCACATTGAGGCTTTAAAAAGTAGTTATTCAACATGAGGCACATTCCAAATGACATTTTTCTACAGTCCAAAAAATCAATTTTCTGATGAAAAACAATGACCCGTGACCTGTCGAAATTTCTCCAGATGGTCAGAAATGGAAATTTTTCAGTGTTTAATATTTTGAGTGCTAATGACTATTCCATGTAAATTATCACTTTTGGAACAAAAATAAGTGTGTTTAGAGTCACATTAATGCCTGAAATTGGTCAAAATAGAAGCTTCTGAATAGGAGAAAAAGTCTGTAATAATGGCAATTTTGGTCACATTGAGGCTTTCAAAAATAGTTATTCAACATGAGGCACATTCCAAATGACATTTTGAATACATTTTTCTACGGTCCAAAAAATCAATTTTCTGATGAAAAACGATGTCGCGTGACCTGTCGAAATTTCTCCAGATGGTCAGAAATGGAAATTTTTCAGTGTTTAAGTTTTTTGAGTGCTAATGACTATTCCATGTAAATTATCACTTTTGGAACAAAAATAAGTGTGTTTAGAGTCACATTAATGCCTGAAAGTGGTCAAAATAGAAACTTCTGAATAGGAGAAAAAGTCTGTAATAATGGCAATTTTGGTCACATTGAGGCTTTAAAAAGTAGTTATTCAACATGAGGCACATTCCAAATGACATTTTAAATCAATTTTTCTACAGTCCAAAAAATCAATTTTCTGATGAAAAACGATGACCCGTGACCAGTCGAAATTTCTCCAGATGGTCAGAAATGGAAATTTTTCAATGTTTAATTTTTTGACTGCTAATGACTATTCCATGTAAATTATCACTTTTGGAACAAAAAGAAGTGTGTTTAGAATCACATTAATGCATGAAATTGGTCAAAATAGAAGCTACTGAATAGGAGAAAAAGTCTTTAATAATGGCAATTTTGGTCACATTGAGGCTTTAAAAAGTAGTTAGTCAACATGAGGCACATTCCAAATGACATTTTGAATCAATTTTTCTACAGTCCAAAAAATCAATTTTCTGATGAAAAACGATGATTCGTGACCCGTCAAAATTTCTCCAGATGGTCAGAAATGGAAATTTTTCAATGTTTAATTTTTTGACTGCTAATGACTATTCCATGTAAATTATCAATTTTTTAACAAAAATAAATGTGTTTAGAGTCACATTAATGCCTGAAATTGGTAAAAATAGAAGCTTCTGAATAGGAGAAAAAGTCTGTAATAATGGCAATTTTGGTCACATTGAGGCTTTAAAAAGTAGTTATTAAACATGAGGCACATTCCAAATGACATTTTGAATCAATTTTTCTACAGTCCAAAAAATCAATTTTCTGATGAAAAACAATGACCCGGGACCTGTCAAAATTTCTCCAGATGGTCAGAAATGCAATTTTTTTTATTGTTTAATTTTTTTACTGCTAATGACTATTCCATGTAAATTATCACTTTTGGAACAAAAATAAGTCTGTTTAGAGTCACTTTAATGCCTGAAATTGGTCAAAATAGAAGCTTCTGAATAGGAGAAAAAGTCTGTAATAATGGATATTTTGGTCACATTGAGGCTTTAAAAAGTAGTTATTCAACATGAGGCACATTCCAAATGACATTTTGAATCAATTTTTCTACAGTCCAAAAAATCAATTTTCTGATGAAAAACGATGACCCGTGACCAGTCGAAATTTCTCCAGATGGTCAGAAATGGAAATTTTTCAATGTTTAATTTTTTGACTGCTAATGACTATTCCATGTAAATTATCACTTTTGGAACAAAAAGAAGTGTGTTTAGAGTCACATTAATGCCTGAAATTGGTCAAATAGAAGCTTCTGAATAGGAGAAAAAGTCTGTAATAATGGCAATTTTGGTCACATTGAGGCTTTAAAAAGTAGTTATTCAACATGAGGCACATTCCAAATGACATTTTGAATCAATTTTTCTACAGTCCAAAAAATCAATTTTTTGATGAAAAACGATGACCCGTGACCTGTCGAAATTTCTCCAGATGGTCAGAAATGGAAATTTTTGAATGTTTAATTTTTTGACTGCTAATGACTATTCCATGTAAATTATCACTTTTGGAACAAAAATAAGTGTGTTTAGAGTCACTTTAATGCCTGAAATTGGTCAAAATAGAAGCTTCTGAATAGGAGAACAAGTCTGTAATAAAGGCAATTTTGGTCACATTGAGGCTTTAAAAAGTAGTTATTCAACATGAGGCACATTCCAAATGACATTTTTCTCCGGTCCAAAAAATCAATTTTCTGATGAAAAACAATGACCCGTGACCTGTCGAAATTTCTCCAGATGATCAGAAATGGAAATTTTTCAGTGTTTAATTTTTTGAGTGCTAATGACTATTCCATGTAAATTATCACTTTTGGAACAAAAATAAGTGTGTTTAGAGTCACATTAATGCCTGAAATTGGTCAAAATAGAAGCTTCTGAATAGGAGAAAAAGTCTGTAATAATGGCAATTTTGGTCACATTGAGGCTTTAAAAAATAGTTATTCAACATGAGGCACATTCCAAATGACATTTTGAATCAATTTTTCTACAGTCCAAAAAATCAATTTTCTGATGAAAAACGATGACCCGTGACCTGTCGAAATTTCTCCAGATGGTCAAAAATGCAATTTTTTTGATTGTTTAATTTTTTTACTGCTAATGACTATTCCATGTAAATTATCACTTTTGGAACAAAAATAAGTCTGTTTAGAGTCACATTAATGCCTGAAATTGGTCAAAATAGAAGCTTCTGAATAGGAGAAAAAGTCTGTAATAATGGCAATTTTGGTCACATTGAGGCTTTAAAAAGTAGTTAGTCAACATGAGGCACATTCCAAATGACATTTTGAATCAATTTTTCTACAGTCCAAAAAATCAATTTTTTGATGAAAAACGATGACCCGTGACCTGTCGAAATTTCTCCAGATGGTCAGAAATGGAAATTTTTGAATGTTTAATTTTTTGACTGCTAATGACTATTCCATGTAAATTATCACTTTTGGAACAAAAATAAGTGTGTTTAGAGTCACTTTAATGCCTGAAATTGGTCAAATAGAAGCTTCTGAATAGGAGAAAAAGTCTGTAATAATGGCAATTTTGGTCACATTGAGGCTTTAAAAAGTAGTTATTCAACATGAGTCACATTCCAAATGACATTTTGAATCAATTTTTCTACAGTCCAAAAAATCAATTTTCTGATGAAAACAATGACCCGTGACCTGTCGAAATTTCTCCAGATGGTCAGAAATGGAAATTTTTCAGTGTTTAATTTTTTGAGTGCTAATGACTATTCCATGTAAATTATCACTTTTGGAACAAAAATAAGTGTGTTTAGAGTCACATTAATGCCTGAAATTGGTCAAAATAGAAGCTTCTGAATAGGAGAAAAAGTCTGTAATAATGGCAATTTTGGTCACATTGAGGCTTTAAAAAATAGTTATTCAACATGAGGCACATTCCAAATGATATTTTGAATCAATTTTTCTACAGTCCAAAAAATCAATTTTCTGATGAAAAACGATGACCCGTGACCTGTCGAAATTTCTCCAGATGGTCAAAAATTGAAATTTTTCAATGTTTAATTCTTTGACTGCTAATGACTATTCCATGTAAATTATCACATTTGGAACAAAAATAAGTGTGTTTAGAGTCACTTTAATGCCTGAAATTGGTCAAAATAGAAGCTTCTGAATAGGAGAAAAAGTCTATAATAATGGCAATTTTGGTCACATTGAGGCTTTAAAAAGTAGTTATTCAACATGAGGCACATTCCAAATTACATTTTGAATACATTTTTCTACAGTCCAAAAAATCAATTTTCTGATGAAAAACGATGTCCCCTGACCTGTCGAAATTTCTCCAGATGGTCAGAAATGGAAATTTTTCAGTGTTTAAGTTTTTTGAGTGCTAATGACTATTCCATGTAAATTATCACTTTTGGAACAAAAATAAGTGTGTTTAGAGTCACATTAATGCCTGAAAGTGGTCAAAATAGAAACTTCTGAATAGGAGAAAAAGTCTGTAATAATGGCAATTTTGGTCACATTGAGGCTTTAAAAAGTAGTTATTCAACATGAGGCACATTCCAAATGACATTTTAAATCAATTTTTCTACAGTCCAAAAAATCAATTTTCTGATGAAAAACGATGACCCGTGACCAGTCGAAATTTCTCCAGATGGTCAGAAATGGAAATTTTTCAATGTTTAATTTATGACTGCTAATGACTATTCCATGTAAATTATCACTTTTGGAACAAAAAGAAGTGTGTTTAGAATCACATTAATGCATGAAATTGGTCAAAATAGAAGCTTCTGAATAGGAGAAAAAGTCTGTAATAATGGCAATTTTGGTCACATTGAGGCTTTAAAAAGTAGTTAGTCAACATGAGGCACATTCCAAATGACATTTTGAATCAATTTTTCTACAGTCCAAAAAATCAATTTTCTGATGAAAAACGATGACCCGTGACCCGTCAAAATTTCTCCAGATGGTCAGAAATGGAAATTTTTCAATGTTTAATTTTTTGACTGCTAATGACTATTCCATGTAAATTATCAATTTTTTAACAAAAATAAGTGTGTTTAGAGTCACATTAATGCCTGAAATTGGTAAAAATAGAAGCTTCTGAATAGGAGAAAAAGTCTGTAATAAAGGCAATTTTGGTCACATTGAGGCTTTAAAAAGTAGTTATTCAACATGAGGCACATTCCAAATGACATTTTTCTACAGTCCAAAAAATCAATTTTCTGATGAAAAACAATGACCCGTGACCTGTCGAAATTTCTCCAGATGGTCAGAAATGGAAATTTTTCAGTGTTTAATTTTTTGAGTGCTAATGACTATTCCATGTAAATTATCACTTTTGGAACAAAAATAAGTGTGTTTAGAGTCACATTAATGCCTGAAATTGGTCAAAATAGAAGCTTCTGAATAGGAGAAAAAGTCTGTAATAATGGCAATTTTGGTCACATTGAGGCTTTCAAAAATAGTTATTCAACATGAGGCACATTCCAAATGACATTTTGAATACATTTTTCTACGGTCCAAAAAATCAATTTTCTGATGAAAAACGATGTCGCGTGACCTGTCGAAATTTCTCCAGATGGTCAGAAATGGAAATTTTTCAGTGTTTAAGTTTTTTGAGTGCTAATGACTATTCCATGTAAATTATCACTTTTGGAACAAAAATAAGTGTGTTTAGAGTCACATTAATGCCTGAAAGTGGTCAAAATAGAAACTTCTGAATAGGAGAAAAAGTCTGTAATAATGGCAATTTTGGTCACATTGAGGCTTTAAAAAGTAGTTATTCAACATGAGGCACATTCCAAATGACATTTTAAATCAATTTTTCTACAGTCCAAAAAATCAATTTTCTGATGAAAAACGATGACCCGTGACCAGTCGAAATTTCTCCAGATGGTCAGAAATGGAAATTTTTCAATGTTTAATTTTTTGACTGCTAATGACTATTCCATGTAAATTATCACTTTTGGAACAAAAAGAAGTGTGTTTAGAATCACATTAATGCATGAAATTGGTCAAAATAGAAGCTACTGAATAGGAGAAAAAGTCTTTAATAATGGCAATTTTGGTCACATTGAGGCTTTAAAAAGTAGTTAGTCAACATGAGGCACATTCCAAATGACATTTTGAATCAATTTTTCTACAGTCCAAAAAATCAATTTTCTGATGAAAAACGATGATTCGTGACCCGTCAAAATTTCTCCAGATGGTCAGAAATGGAAATTTTTCAATGTTTAATTTTTTGACTGCTAATGACTATTCCATGTAAATTATCAATTTTTTAACAAAAATAAATGTGTTTAGAGTCACATTAATGCCTGAAATTGGTAAAAATAGAAGCTTCTGAATAGGAGAAAAAGTCTGTAATAATGGCAATTTTGGTCACATTGAGGCTTTAAAAAGTAGTTATTAAACATGAGGCACATTCCAAATGACATTTTGAATCAATTTTTCTACAGTCCAAAAAATCAATTTTCTGATGAAAAACAATGACCCGGGACCTGTCAAAATTTCTCCAGATGGTCAGAAATGCAATTTTTTTTATTGTTTAATTTTTTTACTGCTAATGACTATTCCATGTAAATTATCACTTTTGGAACAAAAATAAGTCTGTTTAGAGTCACTTTAATGCCTGAAATTGGTCAAAATAGAAGCTTCTGAATAGGAGAAAAAGTCTGTAATAATGGATATTTTGGTCACATTGAGGCTTTAAAAAGTAGTTATTCAACATGAGGCACATTCCAAATGACATTTTGAATCAATTTTTCTACAGTCCAAAAAATCAATTTTCTGATGAAAAACGATGACCCGTGACCAGTCGAAATTTCTCCAGATGGTCAGAAATGGAAATTTTTCAATGTTTAATTTTTTGACTGCTAATGACTATTCCATGTAAATTATCACTTTTGGAACAAAAAGAAGTGTGTTTAGAGTCACATTAATGCCTGAAATTGGTCAAATAGAAGCTTCTGAATAGGAGAAAAAGTCTGTAATAATGGCAATTTTGGTCACATTGAGGCTTTAAAAAGTAGTTATTCAACATGAGGCACATTCCAAATGACATTTTGAATCAATTTTTCTACAGTCCAAAAAATCAATTTTTTGATGAAAAACGATGACCCGTGACCTGTCGAAATTTCTCCAGATGGTCAGAAATGGAAATTTTTGAATGTTTAATTTTTTGACTGCTAATGACTATTCCATGTAAATTATCACTTTTGGAACAAAAATAAGTGTGTTTAGAGTCACTTTAATGCCTGAAATTGGTCAAAATAGAAGCTTCTGAATAGGAGAACAAGTCTGTAATAAAGGCAATTTTGGTCACATTGAGGCTTTAAAAAGTAGTTATTCAACATGAGGCACATTCCAAATGACATTTTTCTCCGGTCCAAAAAATCAATTTTCTGATGAAAAACAATGACCCGTGACCTGTCGAAATTTCTCCAGATGGTCAGAAATGGAAATTTTTCAGTGTTTAATTTTTTGAGTGCTAATGACTATTCCATGTAAATTATCACTTTTGGAACAAAAATAAGTGTGTTTAGAGTCACATTAATGCCTGAAATTGGTCAAAATAGAAGCTTCTGAATAGGAGAAAAAGTCTGTAATAATGGCAATTTTGGTCACATTGAGGCTTTAAAAAATAGTTATTCAACATGAGGCACATTCCAAATGACATTTTGAATCAATTTTTCTACAGTCCAAAAAATCAATTTTCTGATGAAAAACGATGACCCGTGACCTGTCGAAATTTCTCCAGATGGTCAAAAATGCAATTTTTTTGATTGTTTAATTTTTTTACTGCTAATGACTATTCCATGTAAATTATCACTTTTGGAACAAAAATAAGTCTGTTTAGAGTCACATTAATGCCTGAAATTGGTCAAAATAGAAGCTTCTGAATAGGAGAAAAAGTCTGTAATAATGGCAATTTTGGTCACATTGAGGCTTTAAAAAGTAGTTAGTCAACATGAGGCACATTCCAAATGACATTTTGAATCAATTTTTCTACAGTCCAAAAAATCAATTTTTTGATGAAAAACGATGACCCGTGACCTGTCGAAATTTCTCCAGATGGTCAGAAATGGAAATTTTTGAATGTTTAATTTTTTGACTGCTAATGACTATTCCATGTAAATTATCACTTTTGGAACAAAAATAAGTGTGTTTAGAGTCACTTTAATGCCTGAAATTGGTCAAAATAGAAGCTTCTGAATAGGAGAACAAGTCTGTAATAAAGGCAATTTTGGTCACATTGAGGCTTTAAAAAGTAGTTATTAAACATGAGGCACATTCCAAATGACATTTTGAATCAATTTTTCTACAGTCCAAAAAATCAATTTTCTGGTGAAAAACGATGACCCGGGACCTGTCAAAATTTCTCCAGATGGTCAGAAATGCAATTTTTTTGATTGTTTAATTTTTTTACTGCTAATGACTATTCCATGTAAATTATCACTTTTGGAACAAAAATAAGTCTGTTTAGAGTCACTTTAATGCCTGAAATTGGTCAAAATAGAAGCTTCTGAATAGGAGAAAAAGTCTGTAATAATGGATATTTTGGTCACATTGAGGCTTTAAAAAGTAGTTATTCAACATGAGGCACATTCCAAATGACATTTTGAATCAATTTTTCTACAGTCCAAAAAATTAATTTTCTGATGAAAAACGATGACCCGTGACCTGTCGAAATTTCTCCAGATGGTCAGAAATGAAAATTTTTTAATGTTTAATTTTTTGACTGCTAATGACTATTCCATGTAAATTATCACATTTGGAACAAAAATAAGTGTGTTTAGAGTCACATTAATGCCTGAAATTGGTCAAAATAGAAGCTTCTGAATAGGAGAAAAAGTCTGTAATAATAGCAATTTTGGACACATTGAGACTTTAAAAAGTAGTTATTCAACATGAGGCACATTCCAAATGACATTTTGAATCAATTTTTCTACAGTCCAAAAAATCAATTTTCTGATGAAAAACGATGACCCTTGACCTGTCGAAATTTCTCCAGATGGTCAGAAATGGAAATTTTTCAATGTTTAATTTTTTGACTGCTAATGTCTAGTCCATGTAAATTATCACTTTTGGAACAAAAATAAGTGTGTTTAAACTCACATTAATGCCTGAAATTGGTCAAAATAGAAGCTTCTGAATAGGAGAAAAAGTCTGTAATAATGGCAATTTTGGTCACATTGAGGCTTTAAAAAGTAGTTATTCAACATGAGGCACATTCCAAATGACATTTTAAATCAATTTTTCTACAATCCAAAAAATCAATTTTCTGATGAAAAACGATGACCCGTGACCTGTCGAAATTTCTCCAGATGGTCAGAAATGGAAATTTTTCAATGTTTAAGTTTTTTGACTGCTAATGACTATTCCATGTAAATTATCACTTTTGGAACAAAAAGAAGTGTGTTTAGAGTCACATTAATGCCTGAAATTGGTCAAATAGAAGCTTCTGAATAGGAGAAAAAGTCTGTAATAATGGCAATTTTGGTCACATTGAGGCTTTAAAAAGTAGTTATTCAACATGAGTCACATTCCAAATGACATTTTGAATCAATTTTTCTACAGTCCAAAAAATCAATTTTCTGATGAAAACAATGACCCGTGACCTGTCGAAATTTCTCCAGATGGTCAGAAATGGAAATTTTTCAGTGTTTAATTTTTTGAGTGCTAATGACTATTCCATGTAAATTATCACTTTTGGAACAAAAATAAGTGTGTTTAGAGTCACATTAATGCCTGAAATTGGTCAAAATAGAAGCTTCTGAATAGGAGAAAAAGTCTGTAATAATGGCAATTTTGGTCACATTGAGGCTTTAAAAAATAGTTATTCAACATGAGGCACATTCCAAATGATATTTTGAATCAATTTTTCTACAGTCCAAAAAATCAATTTTCTGATGAAAAACGATGACCCGTGACCTGTCGAAATTTCTCCAGATGGTCAAAAATTGAAATTTTTCAATGTTTAATTCTTTGACTGCTAATGACTATTCCATGTAAATTATCACTTTTGGAACAAAAATAAGTGTGTTTAGAGTCACTTTAATGCCTGAAATTGGTCAAAATAGAAGCTTCTGAATAGGAGAAAAAGTCTATAATAATGGCAATTTTGGTCACATTGAGGCTTTAAAAAGTAGTTATTCAACATGAGGCACATTCCAAATTACATTTTGAATACATTTTTCTACAGTCCAAAAAATCAATTTTCTGATGAAAAACGATGTCCCCTGACCTGTCGAAATTTCTCCAGATGGTCAGAAATGGAAATTTTTCAGTGTTTAAGTTTTTTGAGTGCTAATGACTATTCCATGTAAATTATCACTTTTGGAACAAAAATAAGTGTGTTTAGAGTCACATTAATGCCTGAAAGTGGTCAAAATAGAAACTTCTGAATAGGAGAAAAAGTCTGTAATAATGGCAATTTTGGTCACATTGAGGCTTTAAAAAGTAGTTATTCAACATGAGGCACATTCCAAATGACATTTTAAATCAATTTTTCTACAGTCCAAAAAATCAATTTTCTGATGAAAAACGATGACCCGTGACCAGTCGAAATTTCTCCAGATGGTCAGAAATGGAAATTTTTCAATGTTTAATTTATGACTGCTAATGACTATTCCATGTAAATTATCACTTTTGGAACAAAAAGAAGTGTGTTTAGAATCACATTAATGCATGAAATTGGTCAAAATAGAAGCTTCTGAATAGGAGAAAAAGTCTGTAATAATGGCAATTTTGGTCACATTGAGGCTTTAAAAAGTAGTTAGTCAACATGAGGCACATTCCAAATGACATTTTGAATCAATTTTTCTACAGTCCAAAAAATCAATTTTCTGATGAAAAACGATGACCCGTGACCCGTCAAAATTTCTCCAGATGGTCAGAAATGGAAATTTTTCAATGTTTAATTTTTTGACTGCTAATGACTATTCCATGTAAATTATCAATTTTTTAACAAAAATAAGTGTGTTTAGAGTCACATTAATGCCTGAAATTGGTAAAAATAGAAGCTTCTGAATAGGAGAAAAAGTCTGTAATAATGGCAATTTTGGTCACATTGAGGCTTTAAAAAGTAGTTATTAAACATGAGGCACATTCCAAATGACATTTTGAATCAATTTTTCTACAGTCCAAAAAATCAATTTTCTGATGAAAAACGATGACCCGGGACCTGTCAAAATTTCTCCAGATGGTCAGAAATGCAATTTTTTTTATTGTTTAATTTTTTAACTGCTAATGACTATTCCATGTAAATTATCACTTTTGGAACAAAAATAAGTCTGTTTAGAGTCACTTTAATGCCTGAAATTGGTCAAAATAGAATCTTCTGAATAGGAGAAAAAGTCTGTAATAATGGATATTTTGGTCACATTGAGGCTTTAAAAAGTAGTTATTCAACATGAGGCACATTCCAAATGACATTTTGAATCAATTTTTCTACAGTCCAAAAAATCAATTTTCTGATAAAAAACGATGACCCGTGACCTGTCGAAATTTCTCCAGATGGTCAGAAATGGAAATTTTTTAATGTTTAATTTTTTGACTGCTAATGACTATTCCATGTAAATTATCACATTTGGAACAAAAATAAGTGTGTTTAGAGTCACATTAATGCCTGAAATTGGTCAAAATAGAAGCTTCTGAATAGGAGAAAAAGTCTGTAATAATAGCAATTTTGGACACATTGAGACTTTAAAAAGTAGTTATTCAACATGAGGCACATTCCAAATGACATTTTGAATCAATTTTTCTACAGTCCAAAAAATCAATTTTCTGATGAAAAACGATGACCCTTGACCTGTCGAAATTTCTCCAGATGGTCAGAAATGGACATTTTTCAATGTTTAATTTTTTGACTGCTAATGTCTAGTCCATGTAAATTATCACTTTTGGAACAAAAATAAGTGTGTTTAAAGTCACATTAATGCCTGAAATTGGTCAAAATAGAAGCTTCTGAATAGGAGAAAAAGTCTGTAATAATGGCAATTTTGGTCACATTGAGGCTTTAAAAAGTAGTTATTCAACATGAGGCACATTCCAAATGACATTTTAAATCAATTTTTCTACAAACCAAAAAATCAATTTTCTGATGAAAAACGATGACCCGTGACCTGTCGAAATTTCTCCAGATGGTCAGAAAAGGAAATTTTTCAATGTTTAATTTTTTGACTGCTAATGACTATTCCATGTAAATTATCACTTTTGGAACAAAAAGAAGTGTGTTTAGAGTCACATTAATGCCTGAAATTGGTCAAAATAGAAGCTTCTGAATAGGAGAAAAAGTCTGTAATAATGGCAATTTTGGTCACATTGAGGCTTTAAAAAGTAGTTATTCAACATGAGGCACATTCCAAATGACATTTTTCTACAGTCCAAAAAATCAATTTTCTGATGAAAAACAATGACCCGTGACCTGTCGAAATTTCTCCAGATGGTCAGAAATGGAAATTTTTCAGTGTTTAATTTTTTGAGTGCTAATGACTATTCCATGTAAATTATCACTTTTGGAACAAAAATAAGTGTGATTAGAGTCACATTAATGCCTGAAATTGATAAAAATAGAAGCTTCTGAATAGGAGAAAAAGTCTGTAATAATGGCAATTTTGGTCACATTGAGGTTTTAAAAAATAGTTATTCAACATGAGGCACATTCCAAATGACATTTTGAATACATTTTTCTACAGTCCAAAAAATCAATTTTCTGATGAAAAACAATGTCGCGTGACCTGTCGAAATTTCTCCAGATGGTCAGAAATGGAAATTTTTCAGTGTTTAAGTTTTTTGAGTGCTAATGACTATTCCATGTAAATTATCACTTTTGGAACAAAAATAAGTGTGTTTAGAGTCACATTAATGCCTGAAAGTGGTCAAAATAGAAACTTCTGAATAGGAGAAAAAGTCTGTAATAATGGCAATTTTGGTCACATTGAGGCTTTAAAAAGTAGTTATTCAACATGAGGCACATTCCAAATGACATTTTAAATCAATTTTTCTACAGTCCAAAAAATCAATTTTCTGATGAAAAACGATGACCCGTGACCAGTCGAAATTTCTCCAGATGGTCAGAAATGGAAATTTTTCAATGTTTAATTTTATGACTGCTAATGACTATTCCATGTAAATTATCACTTTTGGAACAAAAAGAAGTGTGTTTAGAATCACATTAATGCATGAAATTGGTCAAAATAGAAGCTTCTGAATAGGAGAAAAAGTCTGTAATAATGGCAATTTTGGTCACATTGAGGCTTTAAAAAGTAGTTAGTCAACATGAGGCACATTCTAAATGACATTTTGAATCAATTTTTCTACAGTCCAAAAAATCAATTTTCTGATGAAAAACGATGACCCGTGACCCGTCAAAATTTCTCCAGATGGTCAGAAATGGAAATTTTTCAATGTTTAATTTTTTGACTGCTAATGACTATTCCATGTAAATTATCAATTTTTTAACAAAAATAAGTGTGTTTAGAGTCACATTAATGCCTGAAATTGATAAAAATAGAAGCTTCTGAATAGGAGAAAAAGTCTGTAATAATAGCAATTTTGGTCACATTGAGGCTGTAAAAAGTAGTTATTAAACATGAGGCACATTCCAAATGACATTTTGAATCAATTTTTCTACAGTCCAAAAAATCAATTTTCTGATGAAAAACGATGACCCGGGACCTGTCAAAATTTCTCCAGATGGTCAGAAATGCAATTTTTTTATTGTTTAATTTTTTTACTGCTAATGACTATTCCATGTAAATTATCACTTTTGGAACAAAAATAAGTCTGTTTAGAGTCACTTTAATGCCTGAAATTGGTCAAAATAGAAGCTTCTGAATAGGAGAAAAAGTCTGTAATAATGGATATTTTGGTCACATTGAGGCTTTAAAAAGTAGTTAATCAACATGAGGCACATTCCAAATGACATTTTGAATCAATTTTTCTACAGTCCAAAAAATCAATTTTCTGATGAAAAACGATGACCCGTGACCTGTCGAAATTTCTCCAGATGGTCAGAAATGGAAATTGTTTAATGTTTAATTTTTTGACTGCTAATGACTATTCCATGTAAATTATCACATTTGGAACAAAAATAAGTGTGTTTAGAGTCACATTAATGCCTGAAATTGGTCAAAATAGAAGCTTCTGAATAGGAGAAAAAGTCTGTAATAATAGCAATTTTGGACACATTGAGACTTTAAAAAGTAGTTATTCAACATGAGGCACATTCCAAATGACATTTTGAATCAATTTTTCTACAGTCCAAAAAATCAATTTTCTGATGAAAAACGATGACCCTTGACCTGTCGAAATTTCTCCAGATGGTCAGAAATGGAAATTTTTCAATGTTTAATTTTTTGACTGCTAATGTCTAGTCCATGTAAATTATCACTTTTGGAACAAAAATAAGTGTGTTTAAGTCACATTAATGCCTGAAATTGGTCAAAATAGAAGCTTCTGAATAGGAGAAAAAGTCTGTAATAATGGCAATTTTGGTCACATTGAGGCTTTAAAAAGTAGTTATTCAACATGAGGCACATTCCAAATGACATTTTAAATCAATTTTTCTACAATCCAAAAAATCAATTTTCTGATGAAAAACGATGACCCGTGACCTGTCGAAATTTCTCCAGATGGTCAGAAATGGAAATTTTTCAATGTTTAATTTTTTGACTGCTAATGACTATTCCATGTAAATTATCACTTTTGGAACAAAAAGAAGTGTGTTTAGAGTCACATTAATGCCTGAAATTGGTCAAAATTAGGCCTGGGCAAAAATTTCGTTCCGTTCGCCGAAATTGCGATAATTTGACATTTTTGCGTTCCGCGGAGAGCGCGAAAATGTCAAAAATTCCGGTTTCCGCAGCTTGGCGATAATTTGTTTCTTGCTCGCGCTGTAAAATAATACATTCTCGCGCGCGCGCGATCGCCTTACCTGAATCCCTGCGTTCGCCGACAAGTTTTCTTGATCCGGTCGCGTTCTCCATGAGATGTTGTATTGTTTTTAGCCATTTGCGCTGTCTCGCGACAGTTCGCGCCCGCAGTGACGTCATGCGTCGCGCGATCACGTCTTTCTTCTCGCGATCATGCACCGCGAGAACAACTCAAAACAAGATGGCCGCGCCCGCAAGCAACCACATGGGTAAGTTGGCGACCCGCAACCATGCAGAAAATCTCGCGAACATGCCGGAAAAAAACTTCCGCATCTTCGCGATATTTCTGCTTGTTTGCGATAATTTTAAACATTCTCGCGATAATTTGCGAAGGTTAATTCCGCAAATTCCGCCCACCCCTAGTCAAAATAGAAGCTTCTGAATAGGAGAAAAAGTCTGTAATAATGGCAATTTTGGTCACATTGAGGCTTTAAAAAGTAGTTATTCAACATGAGGCACATTCCAAATGACATTTTGAATCAATTTTTCTACAGTCCAAAAAATCAATTTTCTGATGAAAAACGATGACCCGGGACCTGTCAAAATTTCTCCAGATGGTCAGAAATGCAATTTTTTTTATTGTTTAATTTTTTTACTGCTAATGACTATTCCATGTAAATTATCACTTTTGGAACAAAAATAAGTCTGTTTAGAGTCACTTTAATGCCTGAAATTGGTCAAAATAGAAGCTTCTGAATAGGAGAAAAAGTCTGTAATAATAGATATTTTGGTCACATTGAGGCTTTAAAAAGTAGTTATTCAACATGAGGCACATTCCAAATGACATTTTGAATCAATTTTTCTACAGTCCAAAAAATCAATTTTCTGATGAAAAACGATGACCCGTGACCTGTCGAAATTTCTCCAGATGGTCAGAAATGGAAATTTTTTAATGTTTAATTTTTTGACTGCTAATGACTATTCCATGTAAATTATCACATTTGGAACAAAAATAAGTGTGTTTAGAGTCACATTAATGCCTGAAATTGGTCAAAATAGAAGCTTCTGAATAGGAGAAAAAGTCTGTAATAATAGCAATTTTGGACACATTGAGACTTTAAAAAGTAGTTATTCAACATGAGGCACATTCCAAATGACATTTTGAATCAATTTTTCTACAGTCCAAAAAATCAATTTTCTGATGAAAAACAATGACCCTTGACCTGTCGAAATTTCTCCAGATGGTCAGAAATGGAAATTTTTCAATGTTTAATTTTTTGACTGCTAATGTCTAGTCCATGTAAATTATCACTTTTGGAACAAAAATAAGTGTGTTTAAAGTCACATTAATGCCTGAAATTGGTCAAAATAGAAGCTTCTGAATAGGAGAAAAAGTCTGTAATAATGGCAATTTTGGTCACATTGAGGCTTTAAAAAGTAGTTATTCAACATGAGGCACATTCCAAATGACATTTTAAATCAATTTTTCTACAAACCAAAAAATCAATTTTCTGATGAAAAACGATGACCCGTGACCTGTCGAAATTTCTCCAGATGGTCAGAAAAGGAAATTTTTCAATGTTTAATTTTTTGACTGCTAATGACTATTCCATGTAAATTATCACTTTTGGAACAAAAAGAAGTGTGTTTAGAGTCACATTAATGCCTGAAATTGGTCAAAATAGAAGCTTCTGAATAGGAGAAAAAGTCTGTAATAATGGCAATTTTGGTCACATTGAGGCTTTAAAAAGTAGTTATTCAACATGAGGCACATTCCAAATGACATTTTTCTACAGTCCAAAAAATCAATTTTCTGATGAAAAACAATGACCCGTGACCTGTCGAAATTTCTCCAGATGGTCAGAAATGGAAATTTTTCAGTGTTTAATTTTTTGAGTGCTAATGACTATTCCATGTAAATTATCACTTTTGGAACAAAAATAAGTGTGATTAGAGTCACATTAATGCCTGAAATTGATAAAAATAGAAGCTTCTGAATAGGAGAAAAAGTCTGTAATAATGGCAATTTTGGTCACATTGAGGTTTTAAAAAATAGTTATTCAACATGAGGCACATTCCAAATGACATTTTGAATACATTTTTCTACAGTCCAAAAAATCAATTTTCTGATGAAAAACAATGTCGCGTGACCTGTCGAAATTTCTCCAGATGGTCAGAAATGGAAATTTTTCAGTGTTTAAGTTTTTTGAGTGCTAATGACTATTCCATGTAAATTATCACTTTTGGAACAAAAATAAGTGTGTTTAGAGTCACATTAATGCCTGAAAGTGGTCAAAATAGAAACTTCTGAATAGGAGAAAAAGTCTGTAATAATGGCAATTTTGGTCACATTGAGGCTTTAAAAAGTAGTTATTCAACATGAGGCACATTCCAAATGACATTTTAAATCAATTTTTCTACAGTCCAAAAAATCAATTTTCTGATGAAAAACGATGACCCGTGACCAGTCGAAATTTCTCCAGATGGTCAGAAATGGAAATTTTTCAATGTTTAATTTTATGACTGCTAATGACTATTCCATGTAAATTATCACTTTTGGAACAAAAAGAAGTGTGTTTAGAATCACATTAATGCATGAAATTGGTCAAAATAGAAGCTTCTGAATAGGAGAAAAAGTCTGTAATAATGGCAATTTTGGTCACATTGAGGCTTTAAAAAGTAGTTAGTCAACATGAGGCACATTCTAAATGACATTTTGAATCAATTTTTCTACAGTCCAAAAAATCAATTTTCTGATGAAAAACGATGACCCGTGACCCGTCAAAATTTCTCCAGATGGTCAGAAATGGAAATTTTTCAATGTTTAATTTTTTGACTGCTAATGACTATTCCATGTAAATTATCAATTTTTTAACAAAAATAAGTGTGTTTAGAGTCACATTAATGCCTGAAATTGATAAAAATAGAAGCTTCTGAATAGGAGAAAAAGTCTGTAATAATAGCAATTTTGGTCACATTGAGGCTGTAAAAAGTAGTTATTAAACATGAGGCACATTCCAAATGACATTTTGAATCAATTTTTCTACAGTCCAAAAAATCAATTTTCTGATGAAAAACGATGACCCGGGACCTGTCAAAATTTCTCCAGATGGTCAGAAATGCAATTTTTTTATTGTTTAATTTTTTTACTGCTAATGACTATTCCATGTAAATTATCACTTTTGGAACAAAAATAAGTCTGTTTAGAGTCACTTTAATGCCTGAAATTGGTCAAAATAGAAGCTTCTGAATAGGAGAAAAAGTCTGTAATAATGGATATTTTGGTCACATTGAGGCTTTAAAAAGTAGTTAATCAACATGAGGCACATTCCAAATGACATTTTGAATCAATTTTTCTACAGTCCAAAAAATCAATTTTCTGATGAAAAACGATGACCCGTGACCTGTCGAAATTTCTCCAGATGGTCAGAAATGGAAATTGTTTAATGTTTAATTTTTTGACTGCTAATGACTATTCCATGTAAATTATCACATTTGGAACAAAAATAAGTGTGTTTAGAGTCACATTAATGCCTGAAATTGGTCAAAATAGAAGCTTCTGAATAGGAGAAAAAGTCTGTAATAATAGCAATTTTGGACACATTGAGACTTTAAAAAGTAGTTATTCAACATGAGGCACATTCCAAATGACATTTTGAATCAATTTTTCTACAGTCCAAAAAATCAATTTTCTGATGAAAAACGATGACCCTTGACCTGTCGAAATTTCTCCAGATGGTCAGAAATGGAAATTTTTCAATGTTTAATTTTTTGACTGCTAATGTCTAGTCCATGTAAATTATCACTTTTGGAACAAAAATAAGTGTGTTTAAGTCACATTAATGCCTGAAATTGGTCAAAATAGAAGCTTCTGAATAGGAGAAAAAGTCTGTAATAATGGCAATTTTGGTCACATTGAGGCTTTAAAAAGTAGTTATTCAACATGAGGCACATTCCAAATGACATTTTAAATCAATTTTTCTACAATCCAAAAAATCAATTTTCTGATGAAAAACGATGACCCGTGACCTGTCGAAATTTCTCCAGATGGTCAGAAATGGAAATTTTTCAATGTTTAATTTTTTGACTGCTAATGACTATTCCATGTAAATTATCACTTTTGGAACAAAAAGAAGTGTGTTTAGAGTCACATTAATGCCTGAAATTGGTCAAAATAGAAGCTTCTGAATAGGAGAAAAAGTCTGTAATAATGGCAATTTTGGTCACATTGAGGCTTTAAAAAGTAGTTATTCAACATGAGGCACATTCCAAATGACATTTTGAATCAATTTTTCTACAGTCCAAAAAATCAATTTTTTGATGAAAAACGATGACCCGTGACCTGTCGAAATTTCTCCAGATGGTCAGAAATGGAAATTTTTGAATGTTTAATTTTTTGACTGCTAATGACTATTCCATGTAAATTATCACTTTTGGAACAAAAATAAGTGTGTTTAGAGTCACTTTAATGCCTGAAATTGGTCAAAATAGAAGCTTCTGAATAGGAGAACAAGTCTGTAATAAAGGCAATTTTGGTCACATTGAGGCTTTAAAAAGTAGTTATTCAACATGAGGCACATTCCAAATGACATTTTTCTACAGTCCAAAAAATCAATTTTCTGATGAAAAACAATGACCCGTGACCTGTCGAAATTTCTCCAGATGGTCAGAAATGGAAATTTTTCAGTGTTTAATTTTTTGAGTGCTAATGACTATTCCATGTAAATGATCACTTTTGGAACTAAAATAAGTGTGTTTAGAGTCACATTAATGCCTGAAATTGGTCAAAATAGAAGCTTCTGAATAGGAGAAAAAGTCTGTAATAATGGCAATTTTGGTCACATTGAGGCTTTAAAAAATAGTTATTCAACATGAGGCACATTCCAAATGACATTTTGAATACATTTTTCTACAGTACAAAAAATCAATTTTCTGATGAAAAAGATGTCGCGTGACCTGTCGAAATTTCTCCAGATGGTCAGAAATGGAAATTTTTCAGTGTTTAAGTTTTTTGAGTGCTAATGACTATTCCATGTAAATTATCACTTTTGGAACAAAAATAAGTGTGTTTAGAGTCACATTAATGCCTGAAAGTGGTCAAAATAGAAACTTCTGAATAGGAGAAAAAGTTTGTAATAATGGCAATTTTGGTCACATTGAGGCTTTAAAAAGTAGTTATTCAACATGAGGCACATTCCAAATGACATTTTAAATCAATTTTTCTACAGTCCAAAAAATCAATTTTCTGATGAAAAACGATGACCTGTGACCAGTCGAAATTTCTCCAGATGGTCAGAAATGGAAATTTTTCAATGTTTAATTTTATGACTGCTAATGACTATTCCATGCAAATTATCACTTTTGGAACAAAAAGAAGTGTGTTTAGAATCACATTAATGCATGAAATTGGTCAAAATAGAAGCTTCTGAATAGGAGAAAAAGTCTGTAATAATGGCAATTTTGGTCACATTGAGGCATTAAAAAGTAGTTAGTCAACATGAGGCACATTCCAAATGACATTTTGAATCAATTTTTCTACAGTCCAAAAAATCAATTTTCTGATGAAAAACGATGACCCGTGACCCGTCAAAATTTCTCCAGATGGTCAGAAATGGAAATTTTTCAATGTTTAATTTTTTGACTGCTAATGACTATTCCATGTAAATTATCAATTTTTTAACAAAAATAAGTGTGTTTAGAGTCACATTAATGCCTGAAATTGGTAAAAATAGAAGCTTCTGAATAGGAGAAAAAGTCTGTAATAATGGCAATTTTGGTCACATTGAGGCTTTAAAAAGTAGTTATTAAACATGAGGCACATTCCAAATGACATTTTGAATCAATTTTTCTACAGTCCAAAAAATCAATTTTCTGATGAAAAACGATGACCCGGGACCTGTCAAAATGTCTCCAGATGGTCAGAAATGCAATTTTTTTTATTGTTTAATTTTTTTACTGCTAATGACTATTCCATGTAAATTATCACTTTTGGAACAAAAATAAGTCTGTTTAGAGTCATTTTAATGCCTGAAATTGGTCAAAATAGAAGCTTCTGAATAGGAGAAAAAGTCTGTAATAATGGATATTTGGTCACATTGAGGCTTTAAAAAGTAGTTATTCAACATGAGGCACATTCCAAATGACATTTTGAATCAATTTTTCTACAGTCCAAAAAATCAATTTTCTGATGAAAAACGATGACCCTTGACCTGTCGAAATTTCTCCAGATGGTCAGAAATGGAAATTTTTCAATGTTTAATTTTTTGACTGCTAATGTCTAGTCCATGTAAATTATCACTTTTGGAACAAAAATAAGTGTGTTTAAACTCACATTAATGCCTGAAATTGGTCAAAATAGAAGCTTCTGAATAGGAGAAAAAGTCTGTAATAATGGCAATTTTGGTCACATTGAGGCTTTAAAAAGTAGTTATTCAACATGAGGCACATTCCAAATGACATTTTAAATCAATTTTTCTACAGTCCAAAAAATCAATTTTCTGATGAAAACAATGACCCGTGACCTGTCGAAATTTCTCCAGATGGTCAGAAATGGAAATTTTTCAGTGTTTAATTTTTTGAGTGCTAATGACTATTCCATGTAAATTATCACTTTTGGAACAAAAATAAGTGTGTTTAGAGTCACATTAATGCCTGAAATTGGTCAAAATAGAAGCTTCTGAATAGGAGAAAAAGTCTGTAATAATGGCAATTTTGGTCACATTGAGGCTTTAAAAAATAGTTATTCAACATGAGGCACATTCCAAATGATATTTTGAATCAATTTTTCTACAGTCCAAAAAATCAATTTTCTGATGAAAAACGATGACCCGTGACCTGTCGAAATTTCTCCAGATGGTCAAAAATTGAAATTTTTCAATGTTTAATTCTTTGACTGCTAATGACTATTCCATGTAAATTATCACTTTTGGAACAAAAATAAGTGTGTTTAGAGTCACTTTAATGCCTGAAATTGGTCAAAATAGAAGCTTCTGAATAGGAGAAAAAGTCTATAATAATGGCAATTTTGGTCACATTGAGGCTTTAAAAAGTAGTTATTCAACATGAGGCACATTCCAAATTACATTTTGAATACATTTTTCTACAGTCCAAAAAATCAATTTTCTGATGAAAAACGATGTCCCCTGACCTGTCGAAATTTCTCCAGATGGTCAGAAATGGAAATTTTTCAGTGTTTAAGTTTTTTGAGTGCTAATGACTATTCCATGTAAATTATCACTTTTGGAACAAAAATAAGTGTGTTTAGAGTCACATTAATGCCTGAAAGTGGTCAAAATAGAAACTTCTGAATAGGAGAAAAAGTCTGTAATAATGGCAATTTTGGTCACATTGAGGCTTTAAAAAGTAGTTATTCAACATGAGGCACATTCCAAATGACATTTTAAATCAATTTTTCTACAGTCCAAAAAATCAATTTTCTGATGAAAAACGATGACCCGTGACCAGTCGAAATTTCTCCAGATGGTCAGAAATGGAAATTTTTCAATGTTTAATTTATGACTGCTAATGACTATTCCATGTAAATTATCACTTTTGGAACAAAAAGAAGTGTGTTTAGAATCACATTAATGCATGAAATTGGTCAAAATAGAAGCTTCTGAATAGGAGAAAAAGTCTGTAATAATGGCAATTTTGGTCACATTGAGGCTTTAAAAAGTAGTTAGTCAACATGAGGCACATTCCAAATGACATTTTGAATCAATTTTTCTACAGTCCAAAAAATCAATTTTCTGATGAAAAACGATGACCCGTGACCCGTCAAAATTTCTCCAGATGGTCAGAAATGGAAATTTTTCAATGTTTAATTTTTTGACTGCTAATGACTATTCCATGTAAATTATCAATTTTTTAACAAAAATAAGTGTGTTTAGAGTCACATTAATGCCTGAAATTGGTAAAAATAGAAGCTTCTGAATAGGAGAAAAAGTCTGTAATAATGGATATTTTGGTCACATTGAGGCTTTAAAAAGTAGTTAATCAACATGAGGCACATTCCAAATGACATTTTGAATCAATTTTTCTACAGTCCAAAAAATCAATTTTCTGATGAAAAACGATGACCCGTGACCTGTCGAAATTTCTCCAGATGGTCAGAAATGGAAATTGTTTAATGTTTAATTTTTTGACTGCTAATGACTATTCCATGTAAATTATCACATTTGGAACAAAAATAAGTGTGTTTAGAGTCACATTAATGCCTGAAATTGGTCAAAATAGAAGCTTCTGAATAGGAGAAAAAGTCTGTAATAATAGCAATTTTGGACACATTGAGACTTTAAAAAGTAGTTATTCAACATGAGGCACATTCCAAATGACATTTTGAATCAATTTTTCTACAGTCCAAAAAATCAATTTTCTGATGAAAAACGATGACCCTTGACCTGTCGAAATTTCTCCAGATGGTCAGAAATGGAAATTTTTCAATGTTTAATTTTTTGACTGCTAATGTCTAGTCCATGTAAATTATCACTTTTGGAACAAAAATAAGTGTGTTTAAAGTCACATTAATGCCTGAAATTGGTCAAAATAGAAGCTTCTGAATAGGAGAAAAAGTCTGTAATAATGGCAATTTTGGTCACATTGAGGCTTTAAAAAGTAGTTATTCAACATGAGGCACATTCCAAATGACATTTTAAATCAATTTTTCTACAATCCAAAAAATCAATTTTCTGATGAAAAACGATGACCCGTGACCTGTCGAAATTTCTCCAGATGGTCAGAAATGGAAATTTTTCAATGTTTAATTTTTTGACTGCTAATGACTATTCCATGTAAATTATCACTTTTGGAACAAAAAGAAGTGTGTTTAGAGTCACATTAATGCCTGAAATTGGTCAAAATAGAAGCTTCTGAATAGGAGAAAAAGTCTGTAATAATGGCAATTTTGGTCACATTGAGGCTTTAAAAAGTAGTTATTCAACATGAGGCACATTCCAAATGACATTTTGAATCAATTTTTCTACAGTCCAAAAAATCAATTTTTTGATGAAAAACGATGACCCGTGACCTGTCGAAATTTCTCCAGATGGTCAGAAATGGAAATTTTTGAATGTTTAATTTTTTGACTGCTAATGACTATTCCATGTAAATTATCACTTTTGGAACAAAAATAAGTGTGTTTAGAGTCACTTTAATGCCTGAAATTGGTCAAAATAGAAGCTTCTGAATAGGAGAACAAGTCTGTAATAAAGGCAATTTTGGTCACATTGAGGCTTTAAAAAGTAGTTATTCAACATGAGGCACATTCCAAATGACATTTTTCTACAGTCCAAAAAATCAATTTTCTGATGAAAAACAATGACCCGTGACCTGTCGAAATTTCTCCAGATGGTCAGAAATGGAAATTTTTCAGTGTTTAATTTTTTGTGTGCTAATGACTATTCCATGTAAATGATCACTTTTGGAACAAAAATAAGTGTGTTTAGAGTCACATTAATGCCTGAAATTGGTCAAAATAGAAGCTTCTGAATAGGAGAAAAAGTCTGTAATAATGGCAATTTTGGTCACATTGAGGCTTTAAAAAATAGTTATTCAACATGAGGCACATTCCAAATGACATTTTGAATACATTTTTCTACAGTCCAAAAAATCAATTTTCTGATGAAAAACGATGTCCCCTGACCTGTCGAAATTTCTCCAGATGGTCAGAAATGGAAATTTTTCAGTGTTTAAGTTTTTTGAGTGCTAATGACTATTCCATGTAAATTATCACTTTTGGAACAAAAATAAGTGTGTTTAGAGTCACATTAATGCCTGAAAGTGGTCAAAATAGAAACTTCTGAATAGGAGAAAAAGTTTGTAATAATGGCAATTTTGGTCACATTGAGGCTTTAAAAAGTAGTTATTCAACATGAGGCACATTCCAAATGACATTTTAAATCAATTTTTCTACAGTCCAAAAAATCAATTTTCTGATGAAAAACGATGACCTGTGACCAGTCGAAATTTCTCCAGATGGTCAGAAATGGAAATTTTTCAATGTTTAATTTTATGACTGCTAATGACTATTCCATGCAAATTATCACTTTTGGAACAAAAAGAAGTGTGTTTAGAATCACATTAATGCATGAAATTGGTCAAAATAGAAGCTTCTGAATAGGAGAAAAAGTCTGTAATAATGGCAATTTTGGTCACATTGAGGCATTAAAAAGTAGTTAGTCAACATGAGGCACATTCCAAATGACATTTTGAATCAATTTTTCTACAGTCCAAAAAATCAATTTTCTGATGAAAAACGATGACCCGTGACCCGTCAAAATTTCTCCAGATGGTCAGAAATGGAAATTTTTCAATGTTTAATTTTTTGACTGCTAATGACTATTCCATGTAAATTATCAATTTTTTAACAAAAATAAGTGTGTTTAGAGTCACATTAATGCCTGAAATTGGTAAAAATAGAAGCTTCTGAATAGGAGAAAAAGTCTGTAATAATGGCAATTTTGGTCACATTGAGGCTTTAAAAAGTAGTTATTAAACATGAGGCACATTCCAAATGACATTTTGAATCAATTTTTCTACAGTCCAAAAAATCAATTTTCTGATGAAAAACGATGACCCGGGACCTGTCAAAATTTCTCCAGATGGTCAGAAATGCAATTTTTTTTATTGTTTAATTTTTTTACTGCTAATGACTATTCCATGTAAATTATCACTTTTGGAACAAAAATAAGTCTGTTTAGAGTCATTTTAATGCCTGAAATTGGTCAAAATAGAAGCTTCTGAATAGGAGAAAAAGTCTGTAATAATGGATATTTTGGTCACATTGAGGCTTTAAAAAGTAGTTATTCAACATGAGGCACATTCCAAATGACATTTTGAATCAATTTTTCTACAGTCCAAAAAATCAATTTTCTGATGAAAAACGATGACCCTTGACCTGTCGAAATTTCTCCAGATGGTCAGAAATGGAAATTTTTCAATGTTTAATTTTTTGACTGCTAATGTCTAGTCCATGTAAATTATCACTTTTGGAACAAAAATAAGTGTGTTTAAACTCACATTAATGCCTGAAATTGGTCAAAATAGAAGCTTCTGAATAGGAGAAAAAGTCTGTAATAATGGCAATTTTGGTCACATTGAGGCTTTAAAAAGTAGTTATTCAACATGAGGCACATTCCAAATGACATTTTAAATCAATTTTTCTACAATCCAAAAAATCAATTTTCTGATGAAAAACGATGACCCGTGACCTGTCGAAATTTCTCCAGATGGTCAGAAATGGAAATTTTTCAATGTTTAAGTTTTTTGACTGCTAATGACTATTCCATGTAAATTATCACTTTTGGAACAAAAAGAAGTGTGTTTAGAGTCACATTAATGCCTGAAATTGGTCAAATAGAAGCTTCTGAATAGGAGAAAAAGTCTGTAATAATGGCAATTTTGGTCACATTGAGGCTTTAAAAAGTAGTTATTCAACATGAGTCACATTCCAAATGACATTTTGAATCAATTTTTCTACAGTCCAAAAAATCAATTTTCTGATGAAAACAATGACCCGTGACCTGTCGAAATTTCTCCAGATGGTCAGAAATGGAAATTTTTCAGTGTTTAATTTTTTGAGTGCTAATGACTATTCCATGTAAATTATCACTTTTGGAACAAAAATAAGTGTGTTTAGAGTCACATTAATGCCTGAAATTGGTCAAAATAGAAGCTTCTGAATAGGAGAAAAAGTCTGTAATAATGGCAATTTTGGTCACATTGAGGCTTTAAAAAATAGTTATTCAACATGAGGCACATTCCAAATGATATTTTGAATCAATTTTTCTACAGTCCAAAAAATCAATTTTCTGATGAAAAACGATGACCCGTGACCTGTCGAAATTTCTCCAGATGGTCAAAAATTGAAATTTTTCAATGTTTAATTCTTTGACTGCTAATGACTATTCCATGTAAATTATCACTTTTGGAACAAAAATAAGTGTGTTTAGAGTCACTTTAATGCCTGAAATTGGTCAAAATAGAAGCTTCTGAATAGGAGAAAAAGTCTATAATAATGGCAATTTTGGTCACATTGAGGCTTTAAAAAGTAGTTATTCAACATGAGGCACATTCCAAATTACATTTTGAATACATTTTTCTACAGTCCAAAAAATCAATTTTCTGATGAAAAACGATGTCCCCTGACCTGTCGAAATTTCTCCAGATGGTCAGAAATGGAAATTTTTCAGTGTTTAAGTTTTTTGAGTGCTAATGACTATTCCATGTAAATTATCACTTTTGGAACAAAAATAAGTGTGTTTAGAGTCACATTAATGCCTGAAAGTGGTCAAAATAGAAACTTCTGAATAGGAGAAAAAGTCTGTAATAATGGCAATTTTGGTCACATTGAGGCTTTAAAAAGTAGTTATTCAACATGAGGCACATTCCAAATGACATTTTAAATCAATTTTTCTACAGTCCAAAAAATCAATTTTCTGATGAAAAACGATGACCCGTGACCAGTCGAAATTTCTCCAGATGGTCAGAAATGGAAATTTTTCAATGTTTAATTTATGACTGCTAATGACTATTCCATGTAAATTATCACTTTTGGAACAAAAAGAAGTGTGTTTAGAATCACATTAATGCATGAAATTGGTCAAAATAGAAGCTTCTGAATAGGAGAAAAAGTCTGTAATAATGGCAATTTTGGTCACATTGAGGCTTTAAAAAGTAGTTAGTCAACATGAGGCACATTCCAAATGACATTTTGAATCAATTTTTCTACAGTCCAAAAAATCAATTTTCTGATGAAAAACGATGACCCGTGACCCGTCAAAATTTCTCCAGATGGTCAGAAATGGAAATTTTTCAATGTTTAATTTTTTGACTGCTAATGACTATTCCATGTAAATTATCAATTTTTTAACAAAAATAAGTGTGTTTAGAGTCACATTAATGCCTGAAATTGGTAAAAATAGAAGCTTCTGAATAGGAGAAAAAGTCTGTAATAATGGATATTTTGGTCACATTGAGGCTTTAAAAAGTAGTTAATCAACATGAGGCACATTCCAAATGACATTTTGAATCATTTTTTCTACAGTCCAAAAAATCAATTTTCTGATGAAAAACGATGACCCGTGACCTGTCGAAATTTCTCCAGATGGTCAGAAATGGAAATTGTTTAATGTTTAATTTTTTGACTGCTAATGACTATTCCATGTAAATTATCACATTTGGAACAAAAATAAGTGTGTTTAGAGTCACATTAATGCCTGAAATTGGTCAAAATAGAAGCTTCTGAATAGGAGAAAAAGTCTGTAATAATAGCAATTTTGGACATATTGAGACTTTAAAAAGTAGTTATTCAACATGAGGCACATTCCAAATGACATTTTGAATCAATTTTTCTACAGTCCAAAAAATCAATTTTCTGATGAAAAACGATGACCCGTGACCTGTCGAAATTTCTCCAGATGGTCAAAAATTGAAATTTTTCAATGTTTAATTCTTTGACTGCTAATGACTATTCCATGTAAATTATCACTTTTGGAACAAAAATAAGTGTGTTTAGAGTCACTTTAATGCCTGAAATTGGTCAAAATAGAAGCTTCTGAATAGGAGAAAAAGTCTATAATAATGGCAATTTTGGTCACATTGAGGCTTTAAAAAGTAGTTATTCAACATGAGGCACATTCCAAATTACATTTTGAATACATTTTTCTACAGTCCAAAAAATCAATTTTCTGATGAAAAACGATGTCCCCTGACCTGTCGAAATTTCTCCAGATGGTCAGAAATGGAAATTTTTCAGTGTTTAAGTTTTTTGAGTGCTAATGACTATTCCATGTAAATTATCACTTTTGGAACAAAAATAAGTGTGTTTAGAGTCACATTAATGCCTGAAAGTGGTCAAAATAGAAACTTCTGAATAGGAGAAAAAGTCTGTAATAATGGCAATTTTGGTCACATTGAGGCTTTAAAAAGTAGTTATTCAACATGAGGCACATTCCAAATGACATTTTAAATCAATTTTTCTACAGTCCAAAAAATCAATTTTCTGATGAAAAACGATGACCCGTGACCAGTCGAAATTTCTCCAGATGGTCAGAAATGGAAATTTTTCAATGTTTAATTTATGACTGCTAATGACTATTCCATGTAAATTATCACTTTTGGAACAAAAAGAAGTGTGTTTAGAATCACATTAATGCATGAAATTGGTCAAAATAGAAGCTTCTGAATAGGAGAAAAAGTCTGTAATAATGGCAATTTTGGTCACATTGAGGCTTTAAAAAGTAGTTAGTCAACATGAGGCACATTCCAAATGACATTTTGAATCAATTTTTCTACAGTCCAAAAAATCAATTTTCTGATGAAAAACGATGACCCGTGACCCGTCAAAATTTCTCCAGATGGTCAGAAATGGAAATTTTTCAATGTTTAATTTTTTGACTGCTAATGACTATTCCATGTAAATTATCAATTTTTTAACAAAAATAAGTGTGTTTAGAGTCACATTAATGCCTGAAATTGGTAAAAATAGAAGCTTCTGAATAGGAGAAAAAGTCTGTAATAATGGATATTTTGGTCACATTGAGGCTTTAAAAAGTAGTTAATCAACATGAGGCACATTCCAAATGACATTTTGAATCAATTTTTCTACAGTCCAAAAAATCAATTTTCTGATGAAAAACGATGACCCGTGACCTGTCGAAATTTCTCCAGATGGTCAGAAATGGAAATTGTTTAATGTTTAATTTTTTGACTGCTAATGACTATTCCATGTAAATTATCACATTTGGAACAAAAATAAGTGTGTTTAGAGTCACATTAATGCCTGAAATTGGTCAAAATAGAAGCTTCTGAATAGGAGAAAAAGTCTGTAATAATAGCAATTTTGGACACATTGAGACTTTAAAAAGTAGTTATTCAACATGAGGCACATTCCAAATGACATTTTGAATCAATTTTTCTACAGTCCAAAAAATCAATTTTCTGATGAAAAACGATGACCCTTGACCTGTCGAAATTTCTCCAGATGGTCAGAAATGGAAATTTTTCAATGTTTAATTTTTTGACTGCTAATGTCTAGTCCATGTAAATTATCACTTTTGGAACAAAAATAAGTGTGTTTAAAGTCACATTAATGCCTGAAATTGGTCAAAATAGAAGCTTCTGAATAGGAGAAAAAGTCTGTAATAATGGCAATTTTGGTCACATTGAGGCTTTAAAAAGTAGTTATTCAACATGAGGCACATTCCAAATGACATTTTAAATCAATTTTTCTACAATCCAAAAAATCAATTTTCTGATGAAAAACGATGACCCGTGACCTGTCGAAATTTCTCCAGATGGTCAGAAATGGAAATTTTTCAATGTTTAATTTTTTGACTGCTAATGACTATTCCATGTAAATTATCACTTTTGGAACAAAAAGAAGTGTGTTTAGAGTCACATTAATGCCTGAAATTGGTCAAAATAGAAGCTTCTGAATAGGAGAAAAAGTCTGTAATAATGGCAATTTTGGTCACATTGAGGCTTTAAAAAGTAGTTATTCAACATGAGGCACATTCCAAATGACATTTTGAATCAATTTTTCTACAGTCCAAAAAATCAATTTTTTGATGAAAAACGATGACCCGTGACCTGTCGAAATTTCTCCAGATGGTCAGAAATGGAAATTTTTGAATGTTTAATTTTTTGACTGCTAATGACTATTCCATGTAAATTATCACTTTTGGAACAAAAATAAGTGTGTTTAGAGTCACTTTAATGCCTGAAATTGGTCAAAATAGAAGCTTCTGAATAGGAGAACAAGTCTGTAATAAAGGCAATTTTGGTCACATTGAGGCTTTAAAAAGTAGTTCTTCAACATGAGGCACATTCCAAATGACATTTTTCTACAGTCCAAAAAATCAATTTTCTGATGAAAAACAATGACCCGTGACCTGTCGAAATTTCTCCAGATGGTCAGAAATGGAAATTTTTCAGTGTTTAATTTTTTGAGTGCTAATGACTATTCCATGTAAATGATCACTTTTGGAACAAAAATAAGTGTGTTTAGAGTCACATTAATGCCTGAAATTGGTCAAAATAGAAGCTTCTGAATAGGAGAAAAAGTCTGTAATAATGGCAATTTTGGTCACATTGAGGCTTTAAAAAATAGTTATTCAACATGAGGCACATTCCAAATGACATTTTGAATACATTTTTCTACAGTACAAAAAATCAATTTTCTGATGAAAAAGATGTCGCGTGACCTGTCGAAATTTCTCCAGATGGTCAGAAATGGAAATTTTTCAGTGTTTAAGTTTTTTGATTGCTAATGACTATTCCATGTAAATTATCACTTTTGGAACAAAAATAAGTGTGTTTAGAGTCACATTAATGCCTGAAAGTGGTCAAAATAGAAACTTCTGAATAGGAGAAAAAGTTTGTAATAATGGCAATTTTGGTCACATTGAGGCTTTAAAAAGTAGTTATTCAACATGAGGCACATTCCAAATGACATTTTAAATCAATTTTTCTACAGTCCAAAAAATCAATTTTCTGATGAAAAACGATGACCTGTGACCAGTCGAAATTTCTCCAGATGGTCAGAAATGGAAATTTTTCAATGTTTAATTTTATGACTGCTAATGACTATTCCATGCAAATTATCACTTTTGGAACAAAAAGAAGTGTGTTTAGAATCACATTAATGCATGAAATTGGTCAAAATAGAAGCTTCTGAATAGGAGAAAAAGTCTGTAATAATGGCAATTTTGGTCACATTGAGGCATTAAAAAGTAGTTAGTCAACATGAGGCACATTCCAAATGACATTTTGAATCAATTTTTCTACAGTCCAAAAAATCAATTTTCTGATGAAAAACGATGACCCGTGACCCGTCAAAATTTCTCCAGATGGTCAGAAATGGAAATTTTTCAATGTTTAATTTTTTGACTGCTAATGACTATTCCATGTAAATTATCAATTTTTTAACAAAAATAAGTGTGTTTAGAGTCACATTAATGCCTGAAATTGGTAAAAATAGAAGCTTCTGAATAGGAGAAAAAGTCTGTAATAATGGCAATTTTGGTCACATTGAGGCTTTAAAAAGTAGTTATTAAACATGAGGCACATTCCAAATGACATTTTGAATCAATTTTTCTACAGTCCAAAAAATCAATTTTCTGATGAAAAACGATGACCCGGGACCTGTCAAAATTTCTCCAGATGGTCAGAAATGCAATTTTTTTTATTGTTTAATTTTTTTACTGCTAATGACTATTCCATGTAAATTATCACTTTTGGAACAAAAATAAGTCTGTTTAGAGTCATTTTAATGCCTGAAATTGGTCAAAATAGAAGCTTCTGAATAGGAGAAAAAGTCTGTAATAATGGATATTTTGGTCACATTGAGGCTTTAAAAAGTAGTTATTCAACATGAGGCACATTCCAAATGACATTTTGAATCAATTTTTCTACAGTCCAAAAAATCAATTTTCTGATGAAAAACGATGACCCTTGACCTGTCGAAATTTCTCCAGATGGTCAGAAATGGAAATTTTTCAATGTTTAATTTTTTGACTGCTAATGTCTAGTCCATGTAAATTATCACTTTTGGAACAAAAATAAGTGTGTTTAAACTCACATTAATGCCTGAAATTGGTCAAAATAGAAGCTTCTGAATAGGAGAAAAAGTCTGTAATAATGGCAATTTTGGTCACATTGAGGCTTTAAAAAGTAGTTATTCAACATGAGGCACATTCCAAATGACATTTTAAATCAATTTTTCTACAATCCAAAAAATCAATTTTCTGATGAAAAACGATGACCCGTGACCTGTCGAAATTTCTCCAGATGGTCAGAAATGGAAATTTTTCAATGTTTAAGTTTTTTGACTGCTAATGACTATTCCATGTAAATTATCACTTTTGGAACAAAAAGAAGTGTGTTTAGAGTCACATTAATGCCTGAAATTGGTCAAATAGAAGCTTCTGAATAGGAGAAAAAGTCTGTAATAATGGCAATTTTGGTCACATTGAGGCTTTAAAAAGTAGTTATTCAACATGAGTCACATTCCAAATGACATTTTGAATCAATTTTTCTACAGTCCAAAAAATCAATTTTCTGATGAAAACAATGACCCGTGACCTGTCGAAATTTCTCCAGATGGTCAGAAATGGAAATTTTTCAGTGTTTAATTTTTTGAGTGCTAATGACTATTCCATGTAAATTATCACTTTTGGAACAAAAATAAGTGTGTTTAGAGTCACATTAATGCCTGAAATTGGTCAAAATAGAAGCTTCTGAATAGGAGAAAAAGTCTGTAATAATGGCAATTTTGGTCACATTGAGGCTTTAAAAAATAGTTATTCAACATGAGGCACATTCCAAATGATATTTTGAATCAATCTTTCTACAGTCCAAAAAATCAATTTTCTGATGAAAAACGATGACCCGTGACCTGTCGAAATTTCTCCAGATGGTCAAAAATTGAAATTTTTCAATGTTTAATTCTTTGACTGCTAATGACTATTCCATGTAAATTATCACTTTTGGAACAAAAATAAGTGTGTTTAGAGTCACTTTAATGCCTGAAATTGGTCAAAATAGAAGCTTCTGAATAGGAGAAAAAGTCTATAATAATGGCAATTTTGGTCACATTGAGGCTTTAAAAAGTAGTTATTCAACATGAGGCACATTCCAAATTACATTTTGAATACATTTTTCTACAGTCCAAAAAATCAATTTTCTGATGAAAAACGATGTCCCCTGACCTGTCGAAATTTCTCCAGATGGTCAGAAATGGAAATTTTTCAGTGTTTAAGTTTTTTGAGTGCTAATGACTATTCCATGTAAATTATCACTTTTGGAACAAAAATAAGTGTGTTTAGAGTCACATTAATGCCTGAAAGTGGTCAAAATAGAAACTTCTGAATAGGAGAAAAAGTCTGTAATAATGGCAATTTTGGTCACATTGAGGCTTTAAAAAGTAGTTATTCAACATGAGGCACATTCCAAATGACATTTTAAATCAATTTTTCTACAGTCCAAAAAATCAATTTTCTGATGAAAAACGATGACCCGTGACCAGTCGAAATTTCTCCAGATGGTCAGAAATGGAAATTTTTCAATGTTTAATTTATGACTGCTAATGACTATTCCATGTAAATTATCACTTTTGGAACAAAAAGAAGTGTGTTTAGAATCACATTAATGCATGAAATTGGTCAAAATAGAAGCTTCTGAATAGGAGAAAAAGTCTGTAATAATGGCAATTTTGGTCACATTGAGGCTTTAAAAAGTAGTTAGTCAACATGAGGCACATTCCAAATGACATTTTGAATCAATTTTTCTACAGTCCAAAAAATCAATTTTCTGATGAAAAACGATGACCCGTGACCCGTCAAAATTTCTCCAGATGGTCAGAAATGGAAATTTTTCAATGTTTAATTTTTTGACTGCTAATGACTATTCCATGTAAATTATCAATTTTTTAACAAAAATAAGTGTGTTTAGAGTCACATTAATGCCTGAAATTGGTAAAAATAGAAGCTTCTGAATAGGAGAAAAAGTCTGTAATAATGGATATTTTGGTCACATTGAGGCTTTAAAAAGTAGTTAATCAACATGAGGCACATTCCAAATGACATTTTGAATCATTTTTTCTACAGTCCAAAAAATCAATTTTCTGATGAAAAACGATGACCCGTGACCTGTCGAAATTTCTCCAGATGGTCAGAAATGGAAATTGTTTAATGTTTAATTTTTTGACTGCTAATGACTATTCCATGTAAATTATCACATTTGGAACAAAAATAAGTGTGTTTAGAGTCACATTAATGCCTGAAATTGGTCAAAATAGAAGCTTCTGAATAGGAGAAAAAGTCTGTAATAATAGCAATTTTGGACACATTGAGACTTTAAAAAGTAGTTATTCAACATGAGGCACATTCCAAATGACATTTTGAATCAATTTTTCTACAGTCCAAAAAATCAATTTTCTGATGAAAAACGATGACCCTTGACCTGTCGAAATTTCTCCAGTCAGAAATGGAAATTTTTCAATGTTTAATTTTTTGACTGCTAATGTCTAGTCCATGTAAATTATCACTTTTGGAACAAAAATAAGTGTGTTTAAAGTCACATTAATGCCTGAAATTGGTCAAAATAGAAGCTTCTGAATAGGAGAAAAAGTCTGTAATAATGGCAATTTTGGTCACATTGAGGCTTTAAAAAGTAGTTATTCAACATGAGGCACATTCCAAATGACATTTTAAATCAATTTTTCTACAATCCAAAAAATCAATTTTCTGATGAAAAACGATGACCCGTGACCTGTCGAAATTTCTCCAGATGGTCAGAAATGGAAATTTTTCAATGTTTAATTTTTTGACTGCTAATGACTATTCCATGTAAATTATCACTTTTGGAACAAAAAGAAGTGTGTTTAGAGTCACATTAATGCCTGAAATTGGTCAAAATAGAAGCTTCTGAATAGGAGAAAAAGTCTGTAATAATGGCAATTTTGGTCACATTGAGGCTTTAAAAAGTAGTTATTCAACATGAGGCACATTCCAAATGACATTTTGAATCAATTTTTCTACAGTCCAAAAAATCAATTTTTTGATGAAAAACGATGACCCGTGACCTGTCGAAATTTCTCCAGATGGTCAGAAATGGAAATTTTTGAATGTTTAATTTTTTGACTGCTAATGACTATTCCATGTAAATTATCACTTTTGGAACAAAAATAAGTGTGTTTAGAGTCACTTTAATGCCTGAAATTGGTCAAAATAGAAGCTTCTGAATAGGAGAACAAGTCTGTAATAAAGGCAATTTTGGTCACATTGAGGCTTTAAAAAGTAGTTATTCAACATGAGGCACATTCCAAATGACATTTTTCTACAGTCCAAAAAATCAATTTTCTGATGAAAAACAATGACCCGTGACCTGTCGAAATTTCTCCAGATGGTCAGAAATGGAAATTTTTCAGTGTTTAATTTTTTGAGTGCTAATGACTATTCCATGTAATGTAAATGATCACTTTTGGAACAAAAATAAGTGTGTTTAGAGTCACATTAATGCCTGAAATTGGTCAAAATAGAAGCTTCTGAATAGGAGAAAAAGTCTGTAATAATGGCAATTTTGGTCACATTGAGGCTTTAAAAAATAGTTATTCAACATGAGGCACATTCCAAATGACATTTTGAATACATTTTTCTACAGTACAAAAAATCAATTTTCTGATGAAAAAGATGTCGCGTGACCTGTCGAAATTTCTCCAGATGGTCAGAAATGGAAATTTTTCAGTGTTTAAGTTTTTTGAGTGCTAATGACTATTCCATGTAAATTATCACTTTTGGAACAAAAATAAGTGTGTTTAGAGTCACATTAATGCCTGAAAGTGGTCAAAATAGAAACTTCTGAATAGGAGAAAAAGTTTGTAATAATGGCAATTTTGGTCACATTGAGGCTTTAAAAAGTAGTTATTCAACATGAGGCACATTCCAAATGACATTTTAAATCAATTTTTCTACAGTCCAAAAAATCAATTTTCTGATGAAAAACGATGACCTGTGACCAGTCGAAATTTCTCCAGATGGTCAGAAATGGAAATTTTTCAATGTTTAATTTTATGACTGCTAATGACTATTCCATGCAAATTATCACTTTTGGAACAAAAAGAAGTGTGTTTAGAATCACATTAATGCATGAAATTGGTCAAAATAGAAGCTTCTGAATAGGAGAAAAAGTCTGTAATAATGGCAATTTTGGTCACATTGAGGCATTAAAAAGTAGTTAGTCAACATGAGGCACATTCCAAATGACATTTTGAATCAATTTTTCTACAGTCCAAAAAATCAATTTTCTGATGAAAAACGATGACCCGTGACCCGTCAAAATTTCTCCAGATGGTCAGAAATGGAAATTTTTCAATGTTTAATTTTTTGACTGCTAATGACTATTCCATGTAAATTATCAATTTTTTAACAAAAATAAGTGTGTTTAGAGTCACATTAATGCCTGAAATTGGTAAAAATAGAAGCTTCTGAATAGGAGAAAAGTCTGTAATAATGGCAATTTTGGTCACATTGAGGCTTTAAAAAGTAGTTATTAAACATGAGGCACATTCCAAATGACATTTTGAATCAATTTTTCTACAGTCCAAAAAATCAATTTTCTGATGAAAAACGATGACCCGGGACCTGTCAAAATTTCTCCAGATGGTCAGAAATGCAATTTTTTTTATTGTTTAATTTTTTACTGCTAATGACTATTCCATGTAAATTATCACTTTTGGAACAAAAATAAGTCTGTTTAGAGTCATTTTAATGCCTGAAATTGGTCAAAATAGAAGCTTCTGAATAGGAGAAAAAGTCTGTAATAATGGATATTTTGGTCACATTGAGGCTTTAAAAAGTAGTTATTCAACATGAGGCACATTCCAAATGACATTTTGAATCAATTTTCTACAGTCCAAAAAATCAATTTTCTGATGAAAAACGATGACCCTTGACCTGTCGAAATTTCTCCAGATGGTCAGAAATGGAAATTTTTCAATGTTTAATTTTTTGACTGCTAATGTCTAGTCCATGTAAATTATCACTTTTGGAACAAAAATAAGTGTGTTTAAACTCACATTAATGCCTGAAATTGGTCAAAATAGAAGCTTCTGAATAGGAGAAAAAGTCTGTAATAATGGCAATTTTGGTCACATTGAGGCTTTAAAAAGTAGTTATTCAACATGAGGCACATTCCAAATGACATTTTAAATCAATTTTTCTACAATCCAAAAAATCAATTTCTGATGAAAAACGATGACCCGTGACCTGTCGAAATTTCTCCAGATGGTCAGAAATGGAAATTTTTCAATGTTTAAGTTTTTTGACTGCTAATGACTATTCCATGTAAATTATCACTTTTGGAACAAAAAGAAGTGTGTTTAGAGTCACATTAATGCCTGAAATTGGTCAAATAGAAGCTTCTGAATAGGAGAAAAAGTCTGTAATAATGGCAATTTTGGTCACATTGAGGCTTTAAAAAGTAGTTATTCAACATGAGTCACATTCCAAATGACATTTTGAATCAATTTTTCTACAGTCCAAAAAATCAATTTTCTGATGAAAACAATGACCCGTGACCTGTCGAAATTCTCCAGATGGTCAGAAATGGAAATTTTTCAGTGTTTAATTTTTTGAGTGCTAATGACTATTCCATGTAAATTATCACTTTTGGAACAAAAATAAGTGTGTTTAGAGTCACATTAATGCCTGAAATTGGTCAAAATAGAAGCTTCTGAATAGGAGAAAAAGTCTGTAATAATGGCAATTTTGGTCACATTGAGGCTTTAAAAAATAGTTATTCAACATGAGGCACATTCCAAATGATATTTTGAATCAATTTTTCTACAGTCCAAAAAATCAATTTTCTGATGAAAAACGATGACCCGTGACCTGTCGAAATTTCTCCAGATGGTCAAAAATTGAAATTTTTCAATGTTTAATTCTTTGACTGCTAATGACTATTCCATGTAAATTATCACTTTTGGAACAAAAATAAGTGTGTTTAGAGTCACTTTAATGCCTGAAATTGGTCAAAATAGAAGCTTCTGAATAGGAGAAAAAGTCTATAATAATGGCAATTTTGGTCACATTGAGGCTTTAAAAAGTAGTTATTCAACATGAGGCACATTCCAAATTACATTTTGAATACATTTTTCTACAGTCCAAAAAATCAAGTTTCTGATGAAAAACGATGTCCCCTGACCTGTCGAAATTTCTCCAGATGGTCAGAAATGGAAATTTTTCAGTGTTTAAGTTTTTTGAGTGCTAATGACTATTCCATGTAAATTATCACTTTTGGAACAAAAATAAGTGTGTTTAGAGTCACATTAATGCCTGAAAGTGGTCAAAATAGAAACTTCTGAATAGGAGAAAAAGTCTGTAATAATGGCAATTTTGGTCACATTGAGGCTTTAAAAAGTAGTTATTCAACATGAGGCACATTCCAAATGACATTTTAAATCAATTTTTCTACAGTCCAAAAAATCAATTTTCTGATGAAAAACGATGACCCGTGACCAGTCGAAATTTCTCCAGATGGTCAGAAATGGAAATTTTTCAATGTTTAATTTATGACTGCTAATGACTATTCCATGTAAATTATCACTTTTGGAACAAAAAGAAGTGTGTTTAGAATCACATTAATGCATGAAATTGGTCAAAATAGAAGCTTCTGAATAGGAGAAAAAGTCTGTAATAATGGCAATTTTGGTCACATTGAGGCTTTAAAAAGTAGTTAGTCAACATGAGGCACATTCCAAATGACATTTTGAATCAATTTTTCTACAGTCCAAAAAATCAATTTTCTGATGAAAAACGATGACCCGTGACCCGTCAAAATTTCTCCAGATGGTCAGAAATGGAAATTTTTCAATGTTTAATTTTTTGACTGCTAATGACTATTCCATGTAAATTATCAATTTTTTAACAAAAATAAGTGTGTTTAGAGTCACATTAATGCCTGAAATTGGTAAAAATAGAAGCTTCTGAATAGGAGAAAAAGTCTGTAATAATGGATATTTTGGTCACATTGAGGCTTTAAAAAGTAGTTATTCAACATGAGGCACATTCCAAATGACATTTTGAATCAATTTTTCTACAGTCCAAAAAATCAATTTTCTGATGAAAAACGATGACCCGTGACCTGTCGAAATTTCTCCAGATGGTCAGAAATGGAAATTTTTTAATGTTTAATTTTTTGACTGCTAATGACTATTCCATGTAAATTATCACATTTGGAACAAAAATAAGTGTGTTTAGAGTCACATTAATGCCTGAAATTGGTCAAAATAGAAGCTTCTGAATAGGAGAAAAAGTCTGTAATAATAGCAATTTTGGACACATTGAGACTTTAAAAAGTAGTTATTCAACATGAGGCACATTCCAAATGACATTTTGAATCAATTTTTCTACAGTCCATAAAATCAATTTTCTGATGAAAAACGATGACCCTTGACCTGTCGAAATTTCTCCAGATGGTCAGAAATGGAAATTTTTCAATGTTTAATTTTTTGACTGCTAATGTCTAGTCCATGTAAATTATCACTTTTGGAACAAAAATAAGTGTGTTTAAAGTCACATTAATGCCTGAAATTGGTCAAAATAGAAGCTTCTGAATAGGAGAAAAAGTCTGTAATAATGGCAATTTTGGTCACATTGAGGCTTTAAAAAGTAGTTATTCAACATGAGGCACATTCCAAATGACATTTTAAATCAATTTTTCTACAAACCAAAAAATCAATTTTCTGATGAAAAACGATGACCCGTGACCTGTCGAAATTTCTCCAGATGGTCAGAAAAGGAAATTTTTCAATGTTTAATTTTTTGACTGCTAATGACTATTCCATGTAAATTATCACTTTTGGAACAAAAAGAAGTGTGTTTAGAGTCACATTAATGCCTGAAATTGGTCAAAATAGAAGCTTCTGAATAGGAGAAAAAGTCTGTAATAATGGCAATTTTGGTCACATTGAGGCTTTAAAAAGTAGTTATTCAACATGAGGCACATTCCAAATGACATTTTTCTACAGTCCAAAAAATCAATTTTCTGATGAAAAACAATGACCCGTGACCTGTCGAAATTTCTCCAGATGGTCAGAAATGGAAATTTTTCAGTGTTTAATTTTTTGAGTGCTAATGACTATTCCATGTAAATTATCACTTTTGGAACAAAAATAAGTGTGATTAGAGTCACATTAATGCCTGAAATTGATAAAAATAGAAGCTTCTGAATAGGAGAAAAAGTCTGTAATAATGGCAATTTTGGTCACATTGAGGTTTTAAAAAATAGTTATTCAACATGAGGCACATTCCAAATGACATTTTGAATACATTTTTCTACAGTCCAAAAAATCAATTTTCTGATGAAAAACAATGTCGCGTGACCTGTCGAAATTTCTCCAGATGGTCAGAAATGGAAATTTTTCAGTGTTTAAGTTTTTTGAGTGCTAATGACTATTCCATGTAAATTATCACTTTTGGAACAAAAATAAGTGCGTTTAGAGTCACATTAATGCCTGAAAGTGGTCAAAATAGAAACTTCTGAATAGGAGAAAAAGTCTGTAATAATGGCAATTTTGGTCACATTGAGGCTTTAAAAAGTAGTTATTCAACATGAGGCACATTCCAAATGACATTTTAAATCAATTTTTCTACAGTCCAAAAAATCAATTTTCTGATGAAAAACAATGTCGCGTGACCTGTCGAAATTTCTCCAGATGGTCAGAAATGGAAATTTTTCAATGTTTAATTTTATGACTGCTAATGACTATTCCATGTAAATTATCACTTTTGGAACAAAAAGAAGTGTGTTTAGAATCACATTAATGCATGAAATTGGTCAAAATAGAAGCTTCTGAATAGGAGAAAAAGTCTGTAATAATGGCAATTTTGGTCACATTGAGGCTTTAAAAAGTAGTTAGTCAACATGAGGCACATTCTAAATGACATTTTGAATCAATTTTTCTACAGTCCAAAAAATCAATTTTCTGATGAAAAACGATGACCCGTGACCCGTCAAAATTTCTCCAGATGGTCAGAAATGGAAATTTTTCAATGTTTAATTTTTTGACTGCTAATGACTATTCCATGTAAATTATCAATTTTTTAACAAAAATAAGTGTGTTTAGAGTCACATTAATGCCTGAAATTGATAAAAATAGAAGCTTCTGAATAGGAGAAAAAGTCTGTAATAATAGCAATTTTGGTCACATTGAGGCTGTAAAAAGTAGTTATTAAACATGAGGCACATTCCAAATGACATTTTGAATCAATTTTTCTACAGTCCAAAAAATCAATTTTCTGATGAAAAACGATGACCCGGGACCTGTCAAAATTTCTCCAGATGGTCAGAAATGCAATTTTTTTATTGTTTAATTTTTTTACTGCTAATGACTATTCCATGTAAATTATCACTTTTGGAACAAAAATAAGTCTGTTTAGAGTCACTTTAATGCCTGAAATTGGTCAAAATAGAAGCTTCTGAATAGGAGAAAAAGTCTGTAATAATGGATATTTTGGTCACATTGAGGCTTTAAAAAGTAGTTAATCAACATGAGGCACATTCCAAATGACATTTTGAATCAATTTTTCTACAGTCCAAAAAATCAATTTTCTGATGAAAAACGATGACCCGTGACCTGTCGAAATTTCTCCAGATGGTCAGAAATGGAAATTGTTTAATGTTTAATTTTTTGACTGCTAATGACTATTCCATGTAAATTATCACATTTGGAACAAAAATAAGTGTGTTTAGAGTCACATTAATGCCTGAAATTGGTCAAAATAGAAGCTTCTGAATAGGAGAAAAAGTCTGTAATAATAGCAATTTTGGACACATTGAGACTTTAAAAAGTAGTTATTCAACATGAGGCACATTCCAAATGACATTTTGAATCAATTTTTCTACAGTCCAAAAAATCAATTTTCTGATGAAAAACGATGACCCTTGACCTGTCGAAATTTCTCCAGATGGTCAGAAATGGAAATTTTTCAATGTTTAATTTTTTGACTGCTAATGTCTAGTCCATGTAAATTATCACTTTTGGAACAAAAATAAGTGTGTTTAAAGTCACATTAATGCCTGAAATTGGTCAAAATAGAAGCTTCTGAATAGGAGAAAAAGTCTGTAATAATGGCAATTTTGGTCACATTGAGGCTTTAAAAAGTAGTTTTCAACATGAGGCACATTCCAAATGACATTTTAAATCAATTTTTCTACAATCCAAAAAATCAATTTTCTGATGAAAAACGATGACCCGTGACCTGTCGAAATTTCTCCAGATGGTCAGAAATGGAAATTTTTCAATGTTTAATTTTTTGACTGCTAATGACTATTCCATGTAAATTATCACTTTTGGAACAAAAAGAAGTGTGTTTAGAGTCACATTAATGCCTGAAATTGGTCAAAATAGAAGCTTCTGAATAGGAGAAAAAGTCTGTAATAATGGCAATTTTGGTCACATTGAGGCTTTAAAAAGTAGTTATTCAACATGAGGCACATTCCAAATGACATTTTGAATCAATTTTTCTACAGTCCAAAAAATCAATTTTTTGATGAAAAACGATGACCCGTGACCTGTCGAAATTTCTCCAGATGGTCAGAAATGGAAATTTTTGAATGTTTAATTTTTTGACTGCTAATGACTATTCCATGTAAATTATCACTTTTGGAACAAAAATAAGTGTGTTTAGAGTCACTTTAATGCCTGAAATTGGTCAAAATAGAAGCTTCTGAATAGGAGAACAAGTCTGTAATAAAGGCAATTTTGGTCACATTGAGGCTTTAAAAAGTAGTTATTCAACATGAGGCACATTCCAAATGACATTTTTCTACAGTCCAAAAAATCAATTTTCTGATGAAAAACAATGACCCGTGACCTGTCGAAATTTCTCCAGATGGTCAGAAATGGAAATTTTTCAGTGTTTAATTTTTTGAGTGCTAATGACTATTCCATGTAAATGATCACTTTTGGAACAAAAATAAGTGTGTTTAGAGTCACATTAATGCCTGAAATTGGTCAAAATAGAAGCTTCTGAATAGGAGAAAAAGTCTGTAATAATGGCAATTTTGGTCACATTGAGGCTTTAAAAAATAGTTATTCAACATGAGGCACATTCCAAATGACATTTTGAATACATTTTTCTACAGTACAAAAAATCAATTTTCTGATGAAAAAGATGTCGCGTGACCTGTCGAAATTTCTCCAGATGGTCAGAAATGGAAATTTTTCAGTGTTTAAGTTTTTTGAGTGCTAATGACTATTCCATGTAAATTATCACTTTTGGAACAAAAATAAGTGTGTTTAGAGTCACATTAATGCCTGAAAGTGGTCAAAATAGAAACTTCTGAATAGGAGAAAAAGTTTGTAATAATGGCAATTTTGGTCACATTGAGGCTTTAAAAAGTAGTTATTCAACATGAGGCACATTCCAAATGACATTTTAAATCAATTTTTCTACAGTCCAAAAAATCAATTTTCTGATGAAAAACGATGACCTGTGACCAGTCGAAATTTCTCCAGATGGTCAGAAATGGAAATTTTTCAATGTTTAATTTTATGACTGCTAATGACTATTCCATGCAAATTATCACTTTTGGAACAAAAAGAAGTGTGTTTAGAATCACATTAATGCATGAAATTGGTCAAAATAGAAGCTTCTGAATAGGAGAAAAAGTCTGTAATAATGGCAATTTTGGTCACATTGAGGCATTAAAAAGTAGTTAGTCAACATGAGGCACATTCCAAATGACATTTTGAATCAATTTTTCTACAGTCCAAAAAATCAATTTTCTGATGAAAAACGATGACCCGTGACCCGTCAAAATTTCTCCAGATGGTCAGAAATGGAAATTTTTCAATGTTTAATTTTTTGACTGCTAATGACTATTCCATGTAAATTATCAATTTTTTAACAAAAATAAGTGTGTTTAGAGTCACATTAATGCCTGAAATTGGTAAAAATAGAAGCTTCTGAATAGGAGAAAAAGTCTGTAATAATGGCAATTTTGGTCACATTGAGGCTTTAAAAAGTAGTTATTAAACATGAGGCACATTCCAAATGACATTTTGAATCAATTTTTCTACAGTCCAAAAAATCAATTTTCTGATGAAAAACGATGACCCGGGACCTGTCAAAATTTCTCCAGATGGTCAGAAATGCAATTTTTTTTATTGTTTAATTTTTTTACTGCTAATGACTATTCCATGTAAATTATCACTTTTGGAACAAAAATAAGTCTGTTTAGAGTCATTTTAATGCCTGAAATTGGTCAAAATAGAAGCTTCTGAATAGGAGAAAAAGTCTGTAATAATGGATATTTTGGTCACATTGAGGCTTTAAAAAGTAGTTATTCAACATGAGGCACATTCCAAATGACATTTTGAATCAATTTTTCTACAGTCCAAAAAATCAATTTTCTGATGAAAAACGATGACCCTTGACCTGTCGAAATTTCTCCAGATGGTCAGAAATGGAAATTTTTCAATGTTTAATTTTTTGACTGCTAATGTCTAGTCCATGTAAATTATCACTTTTGGAACAAAAATAAGTGTGTTTAAACTCACATTAATGCCTGAAATTGGTCAAAATAGAAGCTTCTGAATAGGAGAAAAAGTCTGTAATAATGGCAATTTTGGTCACATTGAGGCTTTAAAAAGTAGTTATTCAACATGAGGCACATTCCAAATGACATTTTAAATCAATTTTTCTACAATCCAAAAAATCAATTTTCTGATGAAAAACGATGACCCGTGACCTGTCGAAATTTCTCCAGATGGTCAGAAATGGAAATTTTTCAATGTTTAAGTTTTTTGACTGCTAATGACTATTCCATGTAAATTATCACTTTTGGAACAAAAAGAAGTGTGTTTAGAGTCACATTAATGCCTGAAATTGGTCAAATAGAAGCTTCTGAATAGGAGAAAAAGTCTGTAATAATGGCAATTTTGGTCACATTGAGGCTTTAAAAAGTAGTTATTCAACATGAGTCACATTCCAAATGACATTTTGAATCAATTTTTCTACAGTCCAAAAAATCAATTTTCTGATGAAAACAATGACCCGTGACCTGTCGAAATTTCTCCAGATGGTCAGAAATGGAAATTTTTCAGTGTTTAATTTTTTGAGTGCTAATGACTATTCCATGTAAATTATCACTTTTGGAACAAAAATAAGTGTGTTTAGAGTCACATTAATGCCTGAAATTGGTCAAAATAGAAGCTTCTGAATAGGAGAAAAAGTCTGTAATAATGGCAATTTTGGTCACATTGAGGCTTTAAAAAATAGTTATTCAACATGAGGCACATTCCAAATGATATTTTGAATCAATTTTTCTACAGTCCAAAAAATCAATTTTCTGATGAAAAACGATGACCCGTGACCTGTCGAAATTTCTCCAGATGGTCAAAAATTGAAATTTTTCAATGTTTAATTCTTTGACTGCTAATGACTATTCCATGTAAATTATCACTTTTGGAACAAAAATAAGTGTGTTTAGAGTCACTTTAATGCCTGAAATTGGTCAAAATAGAAGCTTCTGAATAGGAGAAAAAGTCTATAATAATGGCAATTTTGGTCACATTGAGGCTTTAAAAAGTAGTTATTCAACATGAGGCACATTCCAAATTACATTTTGAATACATTTTTCTACAGTCCAAAAAATCAAGTTTCTGATGAAAAACGATGTCCCCTGACCTGTCGAAATTTCTCCAGATGGTCAGAAATGGAAATTTTTCAGTGTTTAAGTTTTTTGAGTGCTAATGACTATTCCATGTAAATTATCACTTTTGGAACAAAAATAAGTGTGTTTAGAGTCACATTAATGCCTGAAAGTGGTCAAAATAGAAACTTCTGAATAGGAGAAAAAGTCTGTAATAATGGCAATTTTGGTCACATTGAGGCTTTAAAAAGTAGTTATTCAACATGAGGCACATTCCAAATGACATTTTAAATCAATTTTTCTACAGTCCAAAAAATCAATTTTCTGATGAAAAACGATGACCCGTGACCAGTCGAAATTTCTCCAGATGGTCAGAAATGGAAATTTTTCAATGTTTAATTTATGACTGCTAATGACTATTCCATGTAAATTATCACTTTTGGAACAAAAAGAAGTGTGTTTAGAATCACATTAATGCATGAAATTGGTCAAAATAGAAGCTTCTGAATAGGAGAAAAAGTCTGTAATAATGGCAATTTTGGTCACATTGAGGCTTTAAAAAGTAGTTAGTCAACATGAGGCACATTCCAAATGACATTTTGAATCAATTTTTCTACAGTCCAAAAAATCAATTTTCTGATGAAAAACGATGACCCGTGACCCGTCAAAATTTCTCCAGATGGTCAGAAATGGAAATTTTTCAATGTTTAATTTTTTGACTGCTAATGACTATTCCATGTAAATTATCAATTTTTTAACAAAAATAAGTGTGTTTAGAGTCACATTAATGCCTGAAATTGGTAAAAATAGAAGCTTCTGAATAGGAGAAAAAGTCTGTAATAATGGATATTTTGGTCACATTGAGGCTTTAAAAAGTAGTTATTCAACATGAGGCACATTCCAAATGACATTTTGAATCAATTTTTCTACAGTCCAAAAAATCAATTTTCTGATGAAAAACGATGACCCGTGACCTGTCGAAATTTCTCCAGATGGTCAGAAATGGAAATTTTTTAATGTTTAATTTTTTGACTGCTAATGACTATTCCATGTAAATTATCACATTTGGAACAAAAATAAGTGTGTTTAGAGTCACATTAATGCCTGAAATTGGTCAAAATAGAAGCTTCTGAATAGGAGAAAAAGTCTGTAATAATAGCAATTTTGGACACATTGAGACTTTAAAAAGTAGTTATTCAACATGAGGCACATTCCAAATGACATTTTGAATCAATTTTTCTACAGTCCATAAAATCAATTTTCTGATGAAAAACGATGACCCTTGACCTGTCGAAATTTCTCCAGATGGTCAGAAATGGAAATTTTTCAATGTTTAATTTTTTGACTGCTAATGTCTAGTCCATGTAAATTATCACTTTTGGAACAAAAATAAGTGTGTTTAAAGTCACATTAATGCCTGAAATTGGTCAAAATAGAAGCTTCTGAATAGGAGAAAAAGTCTGTAATAATGGCAATTTTGGTCACATTGAGGCTTTAAAAAGTAGTTATTCAACATGAGGCACATTCCAAATGACATTTTAAATCAATTTTTCTACAAACCAAAAAATCAATTTTCTGATGAAAAACGATGACCCGTGACCTGTCGAAATTTCTCCAGATGGTCAGAAAAGGAAATTTTTCAATGTTTAATTTTTTGACTGCTAATGACTATTCCATGTAAATTATCACTTTTGGAACAAAAAGAAGTGTGTTTAGAGTCACATTAATGCCTGAAATTGGTCAAAATAGAAGCTTCTGAATAGGAGAAAAAGTCTGTAATAATGGCAATTTTGGTCACATTGAGGCTTTAAAAAGTAGTTATTCAACATGAGGCACATTCCAAATGACATTTTTCTACAGTCCAAAAAATCAATTTTCTGATGAAAAACAATGACCCGTGACCTGTCGAAATTTCTCCAGATGGTCAGAAATGGAAATTTTTCAGTGTTTAATTTTTTGAGTGCTAATGACTATTCCATGTAAATTATCACTTTTGGAACAAAAATAAGTGTGATTAGAGTCACATTAATGCCTGAAATTGATAAAAATAGAAGCTTCTGAATAGGAGAAAAAGTCTGTAATAATGGCAATTTTGGTCACATTGAGGTTTTAAAAAATAGTTATTCAACATGAGGCACATTCCAAATGACATTTTGAATACATTTTTCTACAGTCCAAAAAATCAATTTTCTGATGAAAAACAATGTCGCGTGACCTGTCGAAATTTCTCCAGATGGTCAGAAATGGAAATTTTTCAGTGTTTAAGTTTTTTGAGTGCTAATGACTATTCCATGTAAATTATCACTTTTGGAACAAAAATAAGTGCGTTTAGAGTCACATTAATGCCTGAAAGTGGTCAAAATAGAAACTTCTGAATAGGAGAAAAAGTCTGTAATAATGGCAATTTTGGTCACATTGAGGCTTTAAAAAGTAGTTATTCAACATGAGGCACATTCCAAATGACATTTTAAATCAATTTTTCTACAGTCCAAAAAATCAATTTTCTGATGAAAAACAATGTCGCGTGACCTGTCGAAATTTCTCCAGATGGTCAGAAATGGAAATTTTTCAATGTTTAATTTTATGACTGCTAATGACTATTCCATGTAAATTATCACTTTTGGAACAAAAAGAAGTGTGTTTAGAATCACATTAATGCATGAAATTGGTCAAAATAGAAGCTTCTGAATAGGAGAAAAAGTCTGTAATAATGGCAATTTTGGTCACATTGAGGCTTTAAAAAGTAGTTAGTCAACATGAGGCACATTCTAAATGACATTTTGAATCAATTTTTCTACAGTCCAAAAAATCAATTTTCTGATGAAAAACGATGACCCGTGACCCGTCAAAATTTCTCCAGATGGTCAGAAATGGAAATTTTTCAATGTTTAATTTTTTGACTGCTAATGACTATTCCATGTAAATTATCAATTTTTTAACAAAAATAAGTGTGTTTAGAGTCACATTAATGCCTGAAATTGATAAAAATAGAAGCTTCTGAATAGGAGAAAAAGTCTGTAATAATAGCAATTTTGGTCACATTGAGGCTGTAAAAAGTAGTTATTAAACATGAGGCACATTCCAAATGACATTTTGAATCAATTTTTCTACAGTCCAAAAAATCAATTTTCTGATGAAAAACGATGACCCGGGACCTGTCAAAATTTCTCCAGATGGTCAGAAATGCAATTTTTTTATTGTTTAATTTTTTTACTGCTAATGACTATTCCATGTAAATTATCACTTTTGGAACAAAAATAAGTCTGTTTAGAGTCACTTTAATGCCTGAAATTGGTCAAAATAGAAGCTTCTGAATAGGAGAAAAAGTCTGTAATAATGGATATTTTGGTCACATTGAGGCTTTAAAAAGTAGTTAATCAACATGAGGCACATTCCAAATGACATTTTGAATCAATTTTTCTACAGTCCAAAAAATCAATTTTCTGATGAAAAACGATGACCCGTGACCTGTCGAAATTTCTCCAGATGGTCAGAAATGGAAATTGTTTAATGTTTAATTTTTTGACTGCTAATGACTATTCCATGTAAATTATCACATTTGGAACAAAAATAAGTGTGTTTAGAGTCACATTAATGCCTGAAATTGGTCAAAATAGAAGCTTCTGAATAGGAGAAAAAGTCTGTAATAATAGCAATTTTGGACACATTGAGACTTTAAAAAGTAGTTATTCAACATGAGGCACATTCCAAATGACATTTTGAATCAATTTTTCTACAGTCCAAAAAATCAATTTTCTGATGAAAAACGATGACCCTTGACCTGTCGAAATTTCTCCAGATGGTCAGAAATGGAAATTTTTCAATGTTTAATTTTTTGACTGCTAATGTCTAGTCCATGTAATTTATCACTTTTGGAACAAAAATAAGTGTGTTTAAAGTCACATTAATGCCTGAAATTGGTCAAAATAGAAGCTTCTGAATAGGAGAAAAAGTCTGTAATAATGGCAATTTTGGTCACATTGAGGCTTTAAAAAGTAGTTTTCAACATGAGGCACATTCCAAATGACATTTTAAATCAATTTTTCTACAATCCAAAAAATCAATTTTCTGATGAAAAACGATGACCCGTGACCTGTCGAAATTTCTCCAGATGGTCAGAAATGGAAATTTTTCAATGTTTAATTTTTTGACTGCTAATGACTATTCCATGTAAATTATCACTTTTGGAACAAAAAGAAGTGTGTTTAGAGTCACATTAATGCCTGAAATTGGTCAAAATAGAAGCTTCTGAATAGGAGAAAAAGTCTGTAATAATGGCAATTTTGGTCACATTGAGGCTTTAAAAAGTAGTTATTCAACATGAGGCACATTCCAAATGACATTTTGAATCAATTTTTCTACAGTCCAAAAAATCAATTTTTTGATGAAAAACGATGACCCGTGACCTGTCGAAATTTCTCCAGATGGTCAGAAATGGAAATTTTTGAATGTTTAATTTTTTGACTGCTAATGACTATTCCATGTAAATTATCACTTTTGGAACAAAAATAAGTGTGTTTAGAGTCACTTTAATGCCTGAAATTGGTCAAAATAGAAGCTTCTGAATAGGAGAACAAGTCTGTAATAAAGGCAATTTTGGTCACATTGAGGCTTTAAAAAGTAGTTATTCAACATGAGGCACATTCCAAATGACATTTTTCTACAGTCCAAAAAATCAATTTTCTGATGAAAAACAATGACCCGTGACCTGTCGAAATTTCTCCAGATGGTCAGAAATGGAAATTTTTCAGTGTTTAATTTTTTGAGTGCTAATGACTATTCCATGTAAATGATCACTTTTGGAACAAAAATAAGTGTGTTTAGAGTCACATTAATGCCTGAAATTGGTCAAAATAGAAGCTTCTGAATAGGAGAAAAAGTCTGTAATAATGGCAATTTTGGTCACATTGAGGCTTTAAAAAATAGTTATTCAACATGAGGCACATTCCAAATGACATTTTGAATACATTTTTCTACAGTACAAAAAATCAATTTTCTGATGAAAAAGATGTCGCGTGACCTGTCGAAATTTCTCCAGATGGTCAGAAATGGAAATTTTTCAGTGTTTAAGTTTTTTGAGTGCTAATGACTATTCCATGTAAATTATCACTTTTGGAACAAAAATAAGTGTGTTTAGAGTCACATTAATGCCTGAAAGTGGTCAAAATAGAAACTTCTGAATAGGAGAAAAAGTTTGTAATAATGGCAATTTTGGTCACATTGAGGCTTTAAAAAGTAGTTATTCAACATGAGGCACATTCCAAATGACATTTTAAATCAATTTTTCTACAGTCCAAAAAATCAATTTTCTGATGAAAAACGATGACCTGTGACCAGTCGAAATTTCTCCAGATGGTCAGAAATGGAAATTTTTCAATGTTTAATTTTATGACTGCTAATGACTATTCCATGCAAATTATCACTTTTGGAACAAAAAGAAGTGTGTTTAGAATCACATTAATGCATGAAATTGGTCAAAATAGAAGCTTCTGAATAGGAGAAAAAGTCTGTAATAATGGCAATTTTGGTCACATTGAGGCATTAAAAAGTAGTTAGTCAACATGAGGCACATTCCAAATGACATTTTGAATCAATTTTTCTACAGTCCAAAAAATCAATTTTCTGATGAAAAACGATGACCCGTGACCCGTCAAAATTTCTCCAGATGGTCAGAAATGGAAATTTTTCAATGTTTAATTTTTTGACTGCTAATGACTATTCCATGTAAATTATCAATTTTTTAACAAAAATAAGTGTGTTTAGAGTCACATTAATGCCTGAAATTGGTAAAAATAGAAGCTTCTGAATAGGAGAAAAAGTCTGTAATAATGGCAATTTTGGTCACATTGAGGCTTTAAAAAGTAGTTATTAAACATGAGGCACATTCCAAATGACATTTTGAATCAATTTTTCTACAGTCCAAAAAATCAATTTTCTGATGAAAAACGATGACCCGGGACCTGTCAAAATTTCTCCAGATGGTCAGAAATGCAATTTTTTTTATTGTTTAATTTTTTTACTGCTAATGACTATTCCATGTAAATTATCACTTTTGGAACAAAAATAAGTCTGTTTAGAGTCATTTTAATGCCTGAAATTGGTCAAAATAGAAGCTTCTGAATAGGAGAAAAAGTCTGTAATAATGGATATTTTGGTCACATTGAGGCTTTAAAAAGTAGTTATTCAACATGAGGCACATTCCAAATGACATTTTGAATCAATTTTTCTACAGTCCAAAAAATCAATTTTCTGATGAAAAACGATGACCCTTGACCTGTCGAAATTTCTCCAGATGGTCAGAAATGGAAATTTTTCAATGTTTAATTTTTTGACTGCTAATGTCTAGTCCATGTAAATTATCACTTTTGGAACAAAAATAAGTGTGTTTAAACTCACATTAATGCCTGAAATTGGTCAAAATAGAAGCTTCTGAATAGGAGAAAAAGTCTGTAATAATGGCAATTTTGGTCACATTGAGGCTTTAAAAAGTAGTTATTCAACATGAGGCACATTCCAAATGACATTTTAAATCAATTTTTCTACAATCCAAAAAATCAATTTTCTGATGAAAAACGATGACCCGTGACCTGTCGAAATTTCTCCAGATGGTCAGAAATGGAAATTTTTCAATGTTTAAGTTTTTTGACTGCTAATGACTATTCCATGTAAATTATCACTTTTGGAACAAAAAGAAGTGTGTTTAGAGTCACATTAATGCCTGAAATTGGTCAAATAGAAGCTTCTGAATAGGAGAAAAAGTCTGTAATAATGGCAATTTTGGTCACATTGAGGCTTTAAAAAGTAGTTATTCAACATGAGTCACATTCCAAATGACATTTTGAATCAATTTTTCTACAGTCCAAAAAATCAATTTTCTGATGAAAACAATGACCCGTGACCTGTCGAAATTTCTCCAGATGGTCAGAAATGGAAATTTTTCAGTGTTTAATTTTTTGAGTGCTAATGACTATTCCATGTAAATTATCACTTTTGGAACAAAAATAAGTGTGTTTAGAGTCACATTAATGCCTGAAATTGGTCAAAATAGAAGCTTCTGAATAGGAGAAAAAGTCTGTAATAATGGCAATTTTGGTCACATTGAGGCTTTAAAAAATAGTTATTCAACATGAGGCACATTCCAAATGATATTTTGAATCAATTTTTCTACAGTCCAAAAAATCAATTTTCTGATGAAAAACGATGACCCGTGACCTGTCGAAATTTCTCCAGATGGTCAAAAATTGAAATTTTTCAATGTTTAATTCTTTGACTGCTAATGACTATTCCATGTAAATTATCACTTTTGGAACAAAAATAAGTGTGTTTAGAGTCACTTTAATGCCTGAAATTGGTCAAAATAGAAGCTTCTGAATAGGAGAAAAAGTCTATAATAATGGCAATTTTGGTCACATTGAGGCTTTAAAAAGTAGTTATTCAACATGAGGCACATTCCAAATTACATTTTGAATACATTTTTCTACAGTCCAAAAAATCAAGTTTCTGATGAAAAACGATGTCCCCTGACCTGTCGAAATTTCTCCAGATGGTCAGAAATGGAAATTTTTCAGTGTTTAAGTTTTTTGAGTGCTAATGACTATTCCATGTAAATTATCACTTTTGGAACAAAAATAAGTGTGTTTAGAGTCACATTAATGCCTGAAAGTGGTCAAAATAGAAACTTCTGAATAGGAGAAAAAGTCTGTAATAATGGCAATTTTGGTCACATTGAGGCTTTAAAAAGTAGTTATTCAACATGAGGCACATTCCAAATGACATTTTAAATCAATTTTTCTACAGTCCAAAAAATCAATTTTCTGATGAAAAACGATGACCCGTGACCAGTCGAAATTTCTCCAGATGGTCAGAAATGGAAATTTTTCAATGTTTAATTTATGACTGCTAATGACTATTCCATGTAAATTATCACTTTTGGAACAAAAAGAAGTGTGTTTAGAATCACATTAATGCATGAAATTGGTCAAAATAGAAGCTTCTGAATAGGAGAAAAAGTCTGTAATAATGGCAATTTTGGTCACATTGAGGCTTTAAAAAGTAGTTAGTCAACATGAGGCACATTCCAAATGACATTTTGAATCAATTTTTCTACAGTCCAAAAAATCAATTTTCTGATGAAAAACGATGACCCGTGACCCGTCAAAATTTCTCCAGATGGTCAGAAATGGAAATTTTTCAATGTTTAATTTTTTGACTGCTAATGACTATTCCATGTAAATTATCAATTTTTTAACAAAAATAAGTGTGTTTAGAGTCACATTAATGCCTGAAATTGGTAAAAATAGAAGCTTCTGAATAGGAGAAAAAGTCTGTAATAATGGATATTTTGGTCACATTGAGGCTTTAAAAAGTAGTTATTCAACATGAGGCACATTCCAAATGACATTTTGAATCAATTTTTCTACAGTCCAAAAAATCAATTTTCTGATGAAAAACGATGACCCGTGACCTGTCGAAATTTCTCCAGATGGTCAGAAATGGAAATTTTTTAATGTTTAATTTTTTGACTGCTAATGACTATTCCATGTAAATTATCACATTTGGAACAAAAATAAGTGTGTTTAGAGTCACATTAATGCCTGAAATTGGTCAAAATAGAAGCTTCTGAATAGGAGAAAAAGTCTGTAATAATAGCAATTTTGGACACATTGAGACTTTAAAAAGTAGTTATTCAACATGAGGCACATTCCAAATGACATTTTGAATCAATTTTTCTACAGTCCATAAAATCAATTTTCTGATGAAAAACGATGACCCTTGACCTGTCGAAATTTCTCCAGATGGTCAGAAATGGAAATTTTTCAATGTTTAATTTTTTGACTGCTAATGTCTAGTCCATGTAAATTATCACTTTTGGAACAAAAATAAGTGTGTTTAAAGTCACATTAATGCCTGAAATTGGTCAAAATAGAAGCTTCTGAATAGGAGAAAAAGTCTGTAATAATGGCAATTTTGGTCACATTGAGGCTTTAAAAAGTAGTTATTCAACATGAGGCACATTCCAAATGACATTTTAAATCAATTTTTCTACAAACCAAAAAATCAATTTTCTGATGAAAAACGATGACCCGTGACCTGTCGAAATTTCTCCAGATGGTCAGAAAAGGAAATTTTTCAATGTTTAATTTTTTGACTGCTAATGACTATTCCATGTAAATTATCACTTTTGGAACAAAAAGAAGTGTGTTTAGAGTCACATTAATGCCTGAAATTGGTCAAAATAGAAGCTTCTGAATAGGAGAAAAAGTCTGTAATAATGGCAATTTTGGTCACATTGAGGCTTTAAAAAGTAGTTATTCAACATGAGGCACATTCCAAATGACATTTTTCTACAGTCCAAAAAATCAATTTTCTGATGAAAAACAATGACCCGTGACCTGTCGAAATTTCTCCAGATGGTCAGAAATGGAAATTTTTCAGTGTTTAATTTTTTGAGTGCTAATGACTATTCCATGTAAATTATCACTTTTGGAACAAAAATAAGTGTGATTAGAGTCACATTAATGCCTGAAATTGATAAAAATAGAAGCTTCTGAATAGGAGAAAAAGTCTGTAATAATGGCAATTTTGGTCACATTGAGGTTTTAAAAAATAGTTATTCAACATGAGGCACATTCCAAATGACATTTTGAATACATTTTTCTACAGTCCAAAAAATCAATTTTCTGATGAAAAACAATGTCGCGTGACCTGTCGAAATTTCTCCAGATGGTCAGAAATGGAAATTTTTCAGTGTTTAAGTTTTTTGAGTGCTAATGACTATTCCATGTAAATTATCACTTTTGGAACAAAAATAAGTGCGTTTAGAGTCACATTAATGCCTGAAAGTGGTCAAAATAGAAACTTCTGAATAGGAGAAAAAGTCTGTAATAATGGCAATTTTGGTCACATTGAGGCTTTAAAAAGTAGTTATTCAACATGAGGCACATTCCAAATGACATTTTAAATCAATTTTTCTACAGTCCAAAAAATCAATTTTCTGATGAAAAACAATGTCGCGTGACCTGTCGAAATTTCTCCAGATGGTCAGAAATGGAAATTTTTCAATGTTTAATTTTATGACTGCTAATGACTATTCCATGTAAATTATCACTTTTGGAACAAAAAGAAGTGTGTTTAGAATCACATTAATGCATGAAATTGGTCAAAATAGAAGCTTCTGAATAGGAGAAAAAGTCTGTAATAATGGCAATTTTGGTCACATTGAGGCTTTAAAAAGTAGTTAGTCAACATGAGGCACATTCTAAATGACATTTTGAATCAATTTTTCTACAGTCCAAAAAATCAATTTTCTGATGAAAAACGATGACCCGTGACCCGTCAAAATTTCTCCAGATGGTCAGAAATGGAAATTTTTCAATGTTTAATTTTTTGACTGCTAATGACTATTCCATGTAAATTATCAATTTTTTAACAAAAATAAGTGTGTTTAGAGTCACATTAATGCCTGAAATTGATAAAAATAGAAGCTTCTGAATAGGAGAAAAAGTCTGTAATAATAGCAATTTTGGTCACATTGAGGCTGTAAAAAGTAGTTATTAAACATGAGGCACATTCCAAATGACATTTTGAATCAATTTTTCTACAGTCCAAAAAATCAATTTTCTGATGAAAAACGATGACCCGGGACCTGTCAAAATTTCTCCAGATGGTCAGAAATGCAATTTTTTTATTGTTTAATTTTTTTACTGCTAATGACTATTCCATGTAAATTATCACTTTTGGAACAAAAATAAGTCTGTTTAGAGTCACTTTAATGCCTGAAATTGGTCAAAATAGAAGCTTCTGAATAGGAGAAAAAGTCTGTAATAATGGATATTTTGGTCACATTGAGGCTTTAAAAAGTAGTTAATCAACATGAGGCACATTCCAAATGACATTTTGAATCAATTTTTCTACAGTCCAAAAAATCAATTTTCTGATGAAAAACGATGACCCGTGACCTGTCGAAATTTCTCCAGATGGTCAGAAATGGAAATTGTTTAATGTTTAATTTTTTGACTGCTAATGACTATTCCATGTAAATTATCACATTTGGAACAAAAATAAGTGTGTTTAGAGTCACATTAATGCCTGAAATTGGTCAAAATAGAAGCTTCTGAATAGGAGAAAAAGTCTGTAATAATAGCAATTTTGGACACATTGAGACTTTAAAAAGTAGTTATTCAACATGAGGCACATTCCAAATGACATTTTGAATCAATTTTTCTACAGTCCAAAAAATCAATTTTCTGATGAAAAACGATGACCCTTGACCTGTCGAAATTTCTCCAGATGGTCAGAAATGGAAATTTTTCAATGTTTAATTTTTTGACTGCTAATGTCTAGTCCATGTAATTTATCACTTTTGGAACAAAAATAAGTGTGTTTAAAGTCACATTAATGCCTGAAATTGGTCAAAATAGAAGCTTCTGAATAGGAGAAAAAGTCTGTAATAATGGCAATTTTGGTCACATTGAGGCTTTAAAAAGTAGTTTTCAACATGAGGCACATTCCAAATGACATTTTAAATCAATTTTTCTACAATCCAAAAAATCAATTTTCTGATGAAAAACGATGACCCGTGACCTGTCGAAATTTCTCCAGATGGTCAGAAATGGAAATTTTTCAATGTTTAATTTTTTGACTGCTAATGACTATTCCATGTAAATTATCACTTTTGGAACAAAAAGAAGTGTGTTTAGAGTCACATTAATGCCTGAAATTGGTCAAAATAGAAGCTTCTGAATAGGAGAAAAAGTCTGTAATAATGGCAATTTTGGTCACATTGAGGCTTTAAAAAGTAGTTATTCAACATGAGGCACATTCCAAATGACATTTTGAATCAATTTTTCTACAGTCCAAAAAATCAATTTTTTGATGAAAAACGATGACCCGTGACCTGTCGAAATTTCTCCAGATGGTCAGAAATGGAAATTTTTGAATGTTTAATTTTTTGACTGCTAATGACTATTCCATGTAAATTATCACTTTTGGAACAAAAATAAGTGTGTTTAGAGTCACTTTAATGCCTGAAATTGGTCAAAATAGAAGCTTCTGAATAGGAGAACAAGTCTGTAATAAAGGCAATTTTGGTCACATTGAGGCTTTAAAAAGTAGTTATTCAACATGAGGCACATTCCAAATGACATTTTTCTACAGTCCAAAAAATCAATTTTCTGATGAAAAACAATGACCCGTGACCTGTCGAAATTTCTCCAGATGGTCAGAAATGGAAATTTTTCAGTGTTTAATTTTTTGAGTGCTAATGACTATTCCATGTAAATGATCACTTTTGGAACAAAAATAAGTGTGTTTAGAGTCACATTAATGCCTGAAATTGGTCAAAATAGAAGCTTCTGAATAGGAGAAAAAGTCTGTAATAATGGCAATTTTGGTCACATTGAGGCTTTAAAAAATAGTTATTCAACATGAGGCACATTCCAAATGACATTTTGAATACATTTTTCTACAGTACAAAAAATCAATTTTCTGATGAAAAAGATGTCGCGTGACCTGTCGAAATTTCTCCAGATGGTCAGAAATGGAAATTTTTCAGTGTTTAAGTTTTTTGAGTGCTAATGACTATTCCATGTAAATTATCACTTTTGGAACAAAAATAAGTGTGTTTAGAGTCACATTAATGCCTGAAAGTGGTCAAAATAGAAACTTCTGAATAGGAGAAAAAGTTTGTAATAATGGCAATTTTGGTCACATTGAGGCTTTAAAAAGTAGTTATTCAACATGAGGCACATTTCAAATGACATTTTAAATCAATTTTTCTACAGTCCAAAAAATCAATTTTCTGATGAAAAACGATGACCTGTGACCAGTCGAAATTTCTCCAGATGGTCAGAAATGGAAATTTTTCAATGTTTAATTTTATGACTGCTAATGACTATTCCATGCAAATTATCACTTTTGGAACAAAAAGAAGTGTGTTTAGAATCACATTAATGCATGAAATTGGTCAAAATAGAAGCTTCTGAATAGGAGAAAAAGTCTGTAATAATGGCAATTTTGGTCACATTGAGGCATTAAAAAGTAGTTAGTCAACATGAGGCACATTCCAAATGACATTTTGAATCAATTTTTCTACAGTCCAAAAAATCAATTTTCTGATGAAAAACGATGACCCGTGACCCGTCAAAATTTCTCCAGATGGTCAGAAATGGAAATTTTTCAATGTTTAATTTTTTGACTGCTAATGACTATTCCATGTAAATTATCAATTTTTTAACAAAAATAAGTGTGTTTAGAGTCACATTAATGCCTGAAATTGGTAAAAATAGAAGCTTCTGAATAGGAGAAAAAGTCTGTAATAATGGCAATTTTGGTCACATTGAGGCTTTAAAAAGTAGTTATTAAACATGAGGCACATTCCAAATGACATTTTGAATCAATTTTTCTACAGTCCAAAAAATCAATTTTCTGATGAAAAACGATGACCCGGGACCTGTCAAAATTTCTCCAGATGGTCAGAAATGCAATTTTTTTTATTGTTTAATTTTTTTACTGCTAATGACTATTCCATGTAAATTATCACTTTTGGAACAAAAATAAGTCTGTTTAGAGTCATTTTAATGCCTGAAATTGGTCAAAATAGAAGCTTCTGAATAGGAGAAAAAGTCTGTAATAATGGATATTTTGGTCACATTGAGGCTTTAAAAAGTAGTTATTCAACATGAGGCACATTCCAAATGACATTTTGAATCAATTTTTCTACAGTCCAAAAAATCAATTTTCTGATGAAAAACGATGACCCGTGACCTGTCGAAATTTCTCCAGATGGTCAGAAATGGAAATTTTTTAATGTTTAATTTTTTGACTGCTAATGACTATTCCATGTAAATTATCACATTTGGAACAAAAATAAGTGTGTTTAGAGTCACATTAATGCCTGAAATTGGTCAAAATAGAAGCTTCTGAATAGGAGAAAAAGTCTGTAATAATAGCAATTTTGGACACATTGAGACATTAAAAAGTAGTTATTCAACATGAGGCACATTCCAAATGACATTTTGAATCAATTTTTCTACAGTCCAAAAAATCAATTTTCTGATGAAAAACGATGACCCTTGACCTGTCGAAATTTCTCCAGATGGTCAGAAATGGAAATTTTTCAATGTTTAATTTTTTGACTGCTAATGTCTAGTCCATGTAAATTATCACTTTTGGAACAAAAATAAGTGTGTTTAAAGTCACATTAATGCCTGAAATTGGTCAAAATAGAAGCTTCTGAATAGGAGAAAAAGTCTGTAATAATGGCAATTTTGGTCACATTGAGGCTTTAAAAAGTAGTTATTCAACATGAGGCACATTCCAAATGACATTTTAAATCAATTTTTCTACAATCCAAAAAATCAATTTTCTGATGAAAAACGATGACCCGTGACCTGTCGAAATTTCTCCAGATGGTCAGAAATGGAAATTTTTCAATGTTTAATTTTTTGACTGCTAATGACTATTCCATGTAAATTATCACATTTGGAACAAAAATAAGTGTGTTTAAACTCACATTAATGCCTGAAATTGGTCAAAATAGAAGCTTCTGAATAGGAGAAAAAGTCTGAATTAATGGCAATTTTGGTCACATTGAGGCTTTAAAAAGTAGTTATTCAACATGAGGCACATTCCAAATGACATTTTAAATCAATTTTTCTACAATCCAAAAAATCAATTTTCTGATGAAAAACGATGACTCTTGACCTGTCGAAATTTCTCCAGATGGTCAGAAATGGAAATTTTTCAATGTTTAAGTTTTTTGACTGCTAATGACTATTCCATGTAAATTATCACTTTTGGAACAAAAAGAAGTGTGTTTAGAGTCACATTAATGCCTGAAATTGGTCAAATAGAAGCTTCTGAATAGGAGAAAAAGTCTGTAATAATGGCAATTTTGGTCACATTGAGGCTTTAAAAAGTAGTTATTCAACATGAGGCACATTCCAAATGACATTTTGAATCAATTTTTCTACAGTCCAAAAAATCAATTTTCTGATGAAAAACGATGACCCGTGACCTGTCGAAATTTCTCCAGATGGTCAGAAATGGAAATTTTTTAATGTTTAATTTTTTGACTGCTAATGACTATTCCATGTAAATTATCACATTTGGAACAAAAATAAGTGTGTTTAGAGTCACATTAATGCCTGAAATTGGTCAAAATAGAAGCTTCTGAATAGGAGAAAAAGTCTGTAATAATAGCAATTTTGGACACATTGAGACTTTAAAAAGTAGTTATTCAACATGAGGCACATTCCAAATGACATTTTGAATCAATTTTTCTACAGTCCAAAAAATCAATTTTCTGATGAAAAACGATGACCCTTGACCTGTCGAAATTTCTCCAGATGGTCAGAAATGGAAATTTTTCAATGTTTAATTTTTTGACTGCTAATGTCTAGTCCATGTAAATTATCACTTTTGGAACAAAAATAAGTGTGTTTAAAGTCACATTAATGCCTGAAATTGGTCAAAATAGAAGCTTCTGAATAGGAGAAAAAGTCTGTAATAATGGCAATTTTGGTCACATTGAGGCTTTAAAAAGTAGTTATTCAACATGAGGCACATTCCAAATGACATTTTAAATCAATTTTTCTACAAACCAAAAAATCAATTTACTGATGAAAAACGATGACCCGTGACCTGTCGAAATTTCTCCAGATGGTCAGAAAAGGAAATTTTTCAATGTTTAATTTTTTGACTGCTAATGACTATTCCATGTAAATTATCACTTTTGGAACAAAAAGAAGTGTGTTTAGAGTCACATTAATGCCTGAAATTGGTCAAAATAGAAGCTTCTGAATAGGAGAAAAAGTCTGTAATAATGGCAATTTTGGTCACATTGAGGCTTTAAAAAGTAGTTATTCAACATGAGGCACATTCCAAATGACATTTTTCTACAGTCCAAAAAATCTATTTTCTGATGAAAAACAATGACCCGTGACCTGTCGAAATTTCTCCAGATGGTCAGAAATGGAAATTTTTCAGTGTTTAATTTTTTGAGTGCTAATGACTATTCCATGTAAATTATCACTTTTGGAACAAAAATAAGTGTGTTTAGAGTCACATTAATGCCTGAAATTGATAAAAATAGAAGCTTCTGAATAGGAGAAAAAGTCTGTAATAATGGCAATTTTGGTCACATTGAGGCTTTAAAAAGTAGTTATTCAACATGAGGCACATTCCAAATGACATTTTAAATCAATTTTTCTACAGTCCAAAAAATCAATTTTCTGATGAAAAACGATGACCCGTGACCAGTCGAAATTTCTCCAGATGGTCAGAAATGGAAATTTTTCAATGTTTAATTTTATGACTGCTAATGACTATTCCATGTAAATTATCACTTTTGGAACAAAAAGAAGTGTGTTTAGAATCACATTAATGCATGAAATTGGTCAAAATAGAAGCTTCTGAATAGGAGAAAAAGTCTGTAATAATGGCAATTTTGGTCACATTGAGGCTTTAAAAAGTAGTTAGTCAACATGAGGCACATTCTAAATGACATTTTGAATCAATTTTTCTACAGTCCAAAAAATCAATTTTCTGATGAAAAACGATGACCCGTGACCCGTCAAAATTTCTCCAGATGGTCAGAAATGGAAATTTTTCAATGTTTAATTTTTTGACTGCTAATGACTATTCCATGTAAATTATCAATTTTGGAACAAAAATAAGTCTGTTTAGAGTCACATTAATGCCTGAAATTGATAAAAATAGAAGCTTCTGAATAGGAGAAAAAGTCTGTAATAATGGCAATTTTGGTCACATTGAGGCTGTAAAAAGTAGTTATTAAACATGAGGCACATTCCAAATGACATTTTGAATCAATTTTTCTACAGTCCAAAAAATCAATTTTCTGATGAAAAACGATGACCCGGGACCTGTCAAAATTTCTCCAGATGGTCAGAAATGCAATTTTTTTATTGTTTAATTTTTTTACTGCTAATGACTATTCCATGTAAATTATCACTTTTGGAACAAAAATAAGTCTGTTTAGAGTCACTTTAATGCCTGAAATTGGTCAAAATAGAAGCTTCTGAATAGGAGAAAAAGTCTGTAATAATGGATATTTTGGTCACATTGAGGCTTTAAAAAGTAGTTAATCAACATGAGGCACATTCCAAATGACATTTTGAATCAATTTTTCTACAGTCCAAAAAATCAATTTTCTGATGAAAAACGATGACCCGTGACCTGTCGAAATTTCTCCAGATGGTCAGAAATGGAAATTGTTTAATGTTTAATTTTTTGACTGCTAATGACTATTCCATGTAAATTATCACATTTGGAACAAAAATAAGTGTGTTTAGAGTCACATTAATGCCTGAAATTGGTCAAAATAGAAGCTTCTGAATAGGAGAAAAAGTCTGTAATAATAGCAATTTTGGACACATTGAGACTTTAAAAAGTAGTTATTCAACATGAGGCACATTCCAAATGACATTTTGAATCAATTTTTCTACAGTCCAAAAAATCAATTTTCTGATGAAAAACGATGACCCTTGACCTGTCGAAATTTCTCCAGATGGTCAGAAATGGAAATTTTTCAATGTTTAATTTTTTGACTGCTAATGTCTAGTCCATGTAAATTATCACTTTTGGAACAAAAATAAGTGTGTTTAAAGTCACATTAATGCCTGAAATTGGTCAAAATAGAAGCTTCTGAATAGGAGAAAAAGTCTGTAATAATGGCAATTTTGGTCACATTGAGGCTTTAAAAAGTAGTTATTCAACATGAGGCACATTCCAAATGACATTTTAAATCAATTTTTCTACAATCCAAAAAATCAATTTTCTGATGAAAAACGATGACCCGTGACCTGTCGAAATTTCTCCAGATGGTCAGAAATGGAAATTTTTCAATGTTTAAGTTTTTTGACTGCTAATGACTATTCCATGTAAATTATCACTTTTGGAACAAAAAGAAGTGTGTTTAGAGTCACATTAATGCCTGAAATTGGTCAAATAGAAGCTTCTGAATAGGAGAAAAAGTCTGTAATAATGGCAATTTTGGTCACATTGAGGCTTTAAAAAGTAGTTATTCAACATGAGGCACATTCCAAATGACATTTTGAATACATTTTTCTACAGTCCAAAAAATCAATTTTTTGATGAAAAACGATGACCCGTGACCTGTCGAAATTTCTCCAGATGGTCAGAAATGGAAATTTTTGAATGTTTAATTTTTTGACTGCTAATGACTATTCCATGTAAATTATCACTTTTGGAACAAAAATAAGTGTGTTTAGAGTCACTTTAATGCCTGAAATTGGTCAAAATAGAAGCTTCTGAATAGGAGAACAAGTCTGTAATAAAGGCAATTTTGGTCACATTGAGGCTTTAAAAAGTAGTTATTCAACATGAGGCACATTCCAAATGACATTTTTCTACAGTCCAAAAAATCAATTTTCTGATGAAAAACAATGACCCGTGACCTGTCGAAATTTCTCCAGATGGTCAGAAATGGAAATTTTTCAGTGTTTAATTTTTTGAGTGCTAATGACTATTCCATGTAAATGATCACTTTTGGAACAAAAATAAGTGTGTTTAGAGTCACATTAATGCCTGAAATTGGTCAAAATAGAAGCTTCTGAATAGGAGAAAAAGTCTGTAATAATGGCAATTTTGGTCACATTGAGGCTTTAAAAAATAGTTATTCAACATGAGGCACATTCCAAATGACATTTTGAATACATTTTTCTACAGTACAAAAAATCAATTTTCTGATGAAAAAGATGTCGCGTGACCTGTCGAAATTTCTCCAGATGGTCAGAAATGGAAATTTTTCAGTGTTTAAGTTTTTTGAGTGCTAATGACTATTCCATGTAAATTATCACTTTTGGAACAAAAATAAGTGTGTTTAGAGTCACATTAATGCCTGAAAGTGGTCAAAATAGAAACTTCGGAATAGGAGAAAAAGTTTGTAATAATGGCAATTTTGGTCACATTGAGGCTTTAAAAAGTAGTTATTCAACATGAGGCACATTCCAAATGACATTTTAAATCAATTTTTCTACAGTCCAAAAAATCAATTTTCTGATGAAAAACGATGACCTGTGACCAGTCGAAATTTCTCCAGATGGTCAGAAATGGAAATTTTTCAATGTTTAATTTTATGACTGCTAATGACTATTCCATGCAAATTATCACTTTTGGAACAAAAAGAAGGGTGTTTAGAATCACATTAATGCATGAAATTGGTCAAAATAGAAGCTTCTGAATAGTAGAAAAAGTCTGTAATAATGGCAATTTTGGTCACATTGAGGCATTAAAAAGTAGTTAGTCAACATGAGGCACATTCCAAATGACATTTTGAATCAATTTTTCTACAGTCCAAAAAATCAATTTTCTGATGAAAAACGATGACCCGTGACCCGTCAAAATTTCTCCAGATGGTCAGAAATGGAAATTTTTCAATGTTTAATTTTTTGACTGCTAATGACTATTCCATGTAAATTATCAATTTTTTAACAAAAATAAGTGTGTTTAGAGTCACATTAATGCCTGAAATTGGTAAAAATAGAAGCTTCTGAATAGGAGAAAAAGTCTGTAATAATGGCAATTTTGGTCACATTGAGGCTTTAAAAAGTAGTTATTAAACATGAGGCACATTCCAAATGACATTTTGAATCAATTTTTCTACAGTCCAAAAAATCAATTTTCTGATGAAAAACGATGACCCGGGACCTGTCAAAATTTCTCCAGATGGTCAGAAATGCAATTTTTTTTATTGTTTAATTTTTTTACTGCTAATGACTATTCCATGTAAATTATCACTTTTGGAACAAAAATAAGTCTGTTTAGAGTCATTTTAATGCCTGAAATTGGTCAAAATAGAAGCTTCTGAATAGGAGAAAAAGTCTGTAATAATGGATATTTTGGTCACATTGAGGCTTTAAAAAGTAGTTATTCAACATGAGGCACATTCCAAATGACATTTTGAATCAATTTTTCTACAGTCCAAAAAATCAATTTTCTGATGAAAAACGATGACCCGTGACCTGTCGAAATTTCTCCAGATGGTCAGAAATGGAAATTTTTTAATGTTTAATTTTTTGACTGCTAATGACTATTCCATGTAAATTATCAAATTTGGAACAAAAATAAGTGTGTTTAGAGTCACATTAATGCCTGAAATTGGTCAAAATAGAAGCTTCTGAATAGGAGAAAAAGTCTGTAATAATAGCAATTTTGGACACATTGAGACATTAAAAAGTAGTTATTCAACATGAGGCACATTCCAAATGACATTTTGAATCAATTTTTCTACAGTCCAAAAAATCAATTTTCTGATGAAAAACGATGACCCTTGACCTGTCGAAATTTCTCCAGATGGTCAGAAATGGAAATTTTTCAATGTTTAATTTTTTGACTGCTAATGTCTAGTCCATGTAAATTATCACTTTTGGAACAAAAATAAGTGTGTTTAAAGTCACATTAATGCCTGAAATTGGTCAAAATAGAAGCTTCTGAATAGGAGAAAAAGTCTGTAATAATGGCAATTTTGGTCACATTGAGGCTTTAAAAAGTAGTTATTCAACATGAGGCACATTCCAAATGACATTTTAAATCAATTTTTCTACAATCCAAAAAATCAATTTTCTGATGAAAAACGATGACCCGTGACCTGTCGAAATTTCTCCAGATGGTCAGAAATGGAAATTTTTCAATGTTTAATTTTTTGACTGCTAATGACTATTCCATGTAAATTATCACATTTGGAACAAAAATAAGTGTGTTTAGAGTCACATTAATGCCTGAAATTGGTCAAAATAGAAGCTTCTGAATAGGAGAAAAAGTCTGTAATAATAGCAATTTTGGACACATTGAGACTTTAAAAAGTAGTTATTCAACATGAGGCACATTCCAAATGACATTTTGAATCAATTTTCCTACAGTCCAAAAAATCAATTTTCTGATGAAAAACGATGACCCTTGACCTGTCGAAATTTCTCCAGATGGTCAGAAATGGAAATTTTTCAATGTTTAATTTTTTGACTGCTAATGTCTAGTCCATGTAAATTATCACTTTTGGAACAAAAATAAGTGTGTTTAAACTCACATTAATGCCTGAAATTGGTCAAAATAGAAGCTTCTGAATAGGAGAAAAAGTCTGTAATAATGGCAATTTTGGTCACATTGAGGCTTTAAAAAGTAGTTATTCAACATGAGGCACATTCCAAATGACATTTTAAATCAATTTTTCTACAATCCAAAAAATCAATTTTCTGATGAAAAACGATGACCCGTGACCTGTCGAAATTTCTCCAGATGGTCAGAAATGGAAATTTTTCAATGTTTAAGTTTTTTGACTGCTAATGACTATTCCATGTAAATTATCACTTTTGGAACAAAAAGAAGTGTGTTTAGAGTCACATTAATGCCTGAAATTGGTCAAATAGAAGCTTCTGAATAGGAGAAAAAGTCTGTAATAATGGCAATTTTGGTCACATTGAGGCTTTAAAAAGTAGTTATTCAACATGAGGCACATTCCAAATGACATTTTGAATCAATTTTTCTACAGTCCAAAAAATCAATTTTTTGATGAAAAACGATGACCCGTGACCTGTCGAAATTTCTCCAGATGGTCAGAAATGGAAATTTTTGAATGTTTAATTTTTTGACTGCTAATGACTATTCCATGTAAATTATCACTTTTGGAACAAAAATAAGTGTGTTTAGAGTCACTTTAATGCCTGAAATTGGTCAAAATAGAAGCTTCTGAATAGGAGAACAAGTCTGTAATAAAGGCAATTTTGGTCACATTGAGGCTTTAAAAAGTAGTTATTAAACATGAGGCACATTCCAAATGACATTTTGAATCAATTTTTCTACAGTCCAAAAAATCAATTTTCTGGTGAAAAACGATGACCCGGGACCTGTCAAAATTTCTCCAGATGGTCAGAAATGCAATTTTTTTGATTGTTTAATTTTTTTACTGCTAATAACTATTCCATGTAAATTATCACTTTTGGAACAAAAATAAGTCTGTTTAGAGTCACTTTAATGCCTGAAATTGGTCAAAATAGAAGCTTCTGAATAGGAGAAAAAGTCTGTAATAATGGATATTTTGGTCACATTGAGGCTTTAAAAAGTAGTTATTCAACATGAGGCACATTCCAAATGACATTTTGAATTAATTTTTCTACAGTCCAAAAAATCAATTTTCTGATGAAAAACGATGACCCGTGACCTGTCGAAATTTCTCCAGATGGTCAGAAATGGAAATTTTTTAATGCTTAATTTTTTGACTGCTAATGACTATTCCATGTAAATTATCACATTTGGAACAAAAATAAGTGTGTTTAGAGTCACATTAATGCCTGAAATTGGTCAAAATAGAAGCTTCTGAATAGGAGAAAAAGTCTGTAATAATGGCAATTTTGGTCACATTGAGGCTTTAAAAAGTAGTTATTCAACATGAGGCACATTCCAAATGACATTTTAAATCAATTTTTCTACAATCCAAAAAATCAATTTTCTGATGAAAAACGATGACCCGTGACCTGTCGAAATTTCTCCAGATGGTCAGAAATGGAAATTTTTCAATGTTTAATTTTTTGACTGCTAATGACTATTCCATGTAAATTATCACTTTTGGAACAAAAAGAAGTGTGTTTAGAGTCACATTAATGCCTGAAATTGGTCAAAATAGAAGCTTCTGAATAGGAGAAAAAGTCTGTAATAATGGCAATTTTGGTCACATTGAGGCTTTAAAAAGTAGTTATTCAACATGAGGCACATTCCAAATGACATTTTGAATCAATTTTTCTACAGTCCAAAAAATCAATTTTTTGATGAAAAACGATGACCCGTGACCTGTCGAAATTTCTCCAGATGGTCAGAAATGGAAATTTTTGAATGTTTAATTTTTTGACTGCTAATGACTATTCCATGTAAATTATCACTTTTGGAACAAAAATAAGTGTGTTTAGAGTCACTTTAATGCCTGAAATTGGTCAAAATAGAAGCTTCTGAATAGGAGAACAAGTCTGTAATAAAGGCAATTTTGGTCACATTGAGGCTTTAAAAAGTAGTTATTCAACATGAGGCACATTCCAAATGACATTTTTCTACAGTCCAAAAAATCAATTTTCTGATGAAAAACAATGACCCGTGACCTGTCGAAATTTCTCCAGATGGTCAGAAATGGAAATTTTTCAGTGTTTAATTTTTTGAGTGCTAATGACTATTCCATGTAAATGATCACTTTTGGAACAAAAATAAGTGTGTTTAGAGTCACATTAATGCCTGAAATTGGTCAAAATAGAAGCTTCTGAATAGGAGAAAAAGTCTGTAATAATGGCAATTTTGGTCACATTGAGGCTTTAAAAAATAGTTATTCAACATGAGGCACATTCCAAATGACATTTTGAATACATTTTTCTACAGTACAAAAAATCAATTTTCTGATGAAAAAGATGTCGCGTGACCTGTCGAAATTTCTCCAGATGGTCAGAAATGGAAATTTTTCAGTGTTTAAGTTTTTTGAGTGCTAATGACTATTCCATGTAAATTATCACTTTTGGAACAAAAATAAGTGTGTTTAGAGTCACATTAATGCCTGAAAGTGGTCAAAATAGAAACTTCTGAATAGGAGAAAAAGTTTGTAATAATGGCAATTTTGGTCACATTGAGGCTTTAAAAAGTAGTTATTCAACATGAGGCACATTCCAAATGACATTTTAAATCAATTTTTCTACAGTCCAAAAAATCAATTTTCTGATGAAAAACGATGACCTGTGACCAGTCGAAATTTCTCCAGATGGTCAGAAATGGAAATTTTTCAATGTTTAATTTTATGACTGCTAATGACTATTCCATGCAAATTATCACTTTTGGAACAAAAAGAAGTGTGTTTAGAATCACATTAATGCATGAAATTGGTCAAAATAGAAGCTTCTGAATAGGAGAAAAAGTCTGTAATAATGGCAATTTTGGTCACATTGAGGCATTAAAAAGTAGTTAGTCAACATGAGGCACATTCCAAATGACATTTTGAATCAATTTTTCTACAGTCCAAAAAATCAATTTTCTGATGAAAAACGATGACCCGTGACCCGTCAAAATTTCTCCAGATGGTCAGAAATGGAAATTTTTCAATGTTTAATTTTTTGACTGCTAATGACTATTCCATGTAAATTATCAATTTTTTAACAAAAATAAGTGTGTTTAGAGTCACATTAATGCCTGAAATTGGTAAAAATAGAAGCTTCTGAATAGGAGAAAAAGTCTGTAATAATGGCAATTTTGGTCACATTGAGGCTTTAAAAAGTAGTTATTAAACATGAGGCACATTCCAAATGACATTTTGAATCAATTTTTCTACAGTCCAAAAAATCAATTTTCTGATGAAAAACGATGACCCGGGACCTGTCAAAATTTCTCCAGATGGTCAGAAATGCAATTTTTTTTATTGTTTAATTTTTTTACTGCTAATGACTATTCCATGTAAATTATCACTTTTGGAACAAAAATAAGTCTGTTTAGAGTCATTTTAATGCCTGAAATTGGTCAAAATAGAAGCTTCTGAATAGGAGAAAAAGTCTGTAATAATGGATATTTTGGTCACATTGAGGCTTTAAAAAGTAGTTATTCAACATGAGGCACATTCCAAATGACATTTTGAATCAATTTTTCTACAGTCCAAAAAATCAATTTTCTGATGAAAAACGATGACCCGTGACCTGTCGAAATTTCTCCAGATGGTCAGAAATGGAAATTTTTTAATGTTTAATTTTTTGACTGCTAATGACTATTCCATGTAAATTATCACATTTGGAACAAAAATAAGTGTGTTTAGAGTCACATTAATGCCTGAAATTGGTCAAAATAGAAGCTTCTGAATAGGAGAAAAAGTCTGTAATAATAGCAATTTTGGACACATTGAGACATTAAAAAGTAGTTATTCAACATGAGGCACATTCCAAATGACATTTTGAATCAATTTTTCTACAGTCCAAAAAATCAATTTTCTGATGAAAAACGATGACCCTTGACCTGTCGAAATTTCTCCAGATGGTCAGAAATGGAAATTTTTCAATGTTTAATTTTTTGACTGCTAATGTCTAGTCCATGTAAATTATCACTTTTGGAACAAAAATAAGTGTGTTTAAAGTCACATTAATGCCTGAAATTGGTCAAAATAGAAGCTTCTGAATAGGAGAAAAAGTCTGTAATAATGGCAATTTTGGTCACATTGAGGCTTTAAAAAGTAGTTATTCAACATGAGGCACATTCCAAATGACATTTTAAATCAATTTTTCTACAATCCAAAAAATCAATTTTCTGATGAAAAACGATGACCCGTGACCTGTCGAAATTTCTCCAGATGGTCAGAAATGGAAATTTTTCAATGTTTAATTTTTTGACTGCTAATGACTATTCCAAATAAATTATCACATTTGGAACAAAAATAAGTGTGTTTAGAGTCACATTAATGCCTGAAATTGGTCAAAATAGAAGCTTCTGAATAGGAGAAAAAGTCTGTAATAATAGCAATTTTGGACACATTGAGACTTTAAAAAGTAGTTATTCAACATGAGGCACATTCCAAATGACATTTTGAATCAATTTTTCTACAGTCCAAAAAATCAATTTTCTGATGAAAAACGATGACCCTTGACCTGTCGAAATTTCTCCAGATGGTCAGAAATGGAAATTTTTCAATGTTTAATTTTTTGACTGCTAATGTCTAGTCCATGTAAATTATCACTTTTGGAACAAAAATAAGTGTGTTTAAACTCACATTAATGCCTGAAATTGGTCAAAATAGAAGCTTCTGAATAGGAGAAAAAGTCTGTAATAATGGCAATTTTGGTCACATTGAGGCTTTAAAAAGTAGTTATTCAACATGAGGCACATTCCAAATGACATTTTAAATCAATTTTTCTACAATCCAAAAAATCAATTTTCTGATGAAAAACGATGACCCGTGACCTGTCGAAATTTCTCCAGATGGTCAGAAATGGAAATTTTTCAATGTTTAAGTTTTTTGACTGCTAATGACTATTCCATGTAAATTATCACTTTTGGAACTAAAAGAAGTGTGTTTAGAGTCACATTAATGCCTGAAATTGGTCAAATAGAAGCTTCTGAATAGGAGAAAAAGTCTGTAATAATGGCAATTTTGGTCACATTGAGGCTTTAAAAAGTAGTTATTCAACATGAGGCACATTCCAAATGACATTTTGAATCAATTTTTCTACAGTCCAAAAAATCAATTTTTTGATGAAAAACGATGACCCGTGACCTGTCGAAATTTCTCCAGATGGTCAGAAATGGAAATTTTTGAATGTTTAATTTTTTGACTGCTAATGACTATTCCATGTAAATTATCACTTTTGGAACAAAAATAAGTGTGTTTAGAGTCACTTTAATGCCTGAAATTGGTCAAAATAGAAGCTTCTGAATAGGAGAACAAGTCTGTAATAAAGGCAATTTTGGTCACATTGAGGCTTTAAAAAGTAGTTATTAAACATGAGGCACATTCCAAATGACATTTTGAATCAATTTTTCTACAGTCCAAAAAATCAATTTTCTGGTGAAAAACGATGACCCGGGACCTGTCAAAATTTCTCCAGATGGTCAGAAATGCAATTTTTTTGATTGTTTAATTTTTTTACTGCTAATGACTATTCCATGTAAATTATCACTTTTGGAACAAAAATAAGTCTGTTTAGAGTCACTTTAATGCCTGAAATTGGTCAAAATAGAAGCTTCTGAATAGGAGAAAAAGTCTGTAATAATGGATATTTTGGTCACATTGAGGCTTTAAAAAGTAGTTATTCAACATGAGGCACATTCCAAATGACATTTTGAATCAATTTTTCTACAGTCCAAAAAATCAATTTTCTGATGAAAAACGATGACCCGTGACCTGTCGAAATTTCTCCAGATGGTCAGAAATGGAAATTTTTTAATGCTTAATTTTTTGACTGCTAATGACTATTCCATGTAAATTATCACATTTGGAACAAAAATAAGTGTGTTTAGAGTCACATTAATGCCTGAAATTGGTCAAAATAGAAGCTTCTGAATAGGAGAAAAAGTCTGTAATAATAGCAATTTTGGACACATTGAGACTTTAAAAAGTAGTTATTCAACATGAGGCACATTCCAAATGACATTTTGAATCAATTTTTCTACAGTCCAAAAAATCAATTTTCTGATGAAAAACGATGACCCTTGACCTGTCGAAATTTCTCCAGATGGTCAGAAATGGAAATTTTTCAATGTTTAATTTTTTGACTGCTAATGTCTAGTCCATGTAAATTATCACTTTTGGAACAAAAATAAGTGTGTTTAAACTCACATTAATGCCTGAAATTGGTCAAAATAGAAGCTTCTGAATAGGAGAAAAAGTCTGTAATAATGGCAATTTTGGTCACATTGAGGCTTTAAAAAGTAGTTATTCATTATGAGGCACATTCCAAATGACATTTTAAATCAATTTTTCTACAATCCAAAAAATCAATTTTCTGATGAAAAACGATGACCCGTGACCTGTCGAAATTTCTCCAGATGGTCAGAAATGGAAATTTTTCAATGTTTAAGTTTTTTGACTGCTAATGACTATTCCATGTAAATTATCACTTTTGGAACAAAAAGAAGTGTGTTTAGAGTCACATTAATGCCTGAAATTGGTCAAATAGAAGCTTCTGAATAGGAGAAAAAGTCTGTAATAATGGCAATTTTGGTCACATTGAGGCTTTAAAAAGTAGTTATTCAACATGAGGCACATTCCAAATGACATTTTGAATCAATTTTTCTACAGTCCAAAAAATCAATTTTTTGATGAAAAACGATGACCCGTGACCTGTCGAAATTTCTCCAGATGGTCAGAAATGGAAATTTTTGAATGTTTAATTTTTTGACTGCTAATGACTATTCCATGTAAATTATCACTTTTGGAACAAAAATAAGTGTGTTTAGAGTCACTTTAATGCCTGAAATTGGTCAAAATAGAAGCTTCTGAATAGGAGAACAAGTCTGTAATAAAGGCAATTTTGGTCACATTGAGGCTTTAAAAAGTAGTTATTCAACATGAGGCACATTCCAAATGACATTTTTCTCCGGTCCAAAAAATCAATTTTCTGATGAAAAACAATGACCCGTGACCTGTCGAAATTTCTCCAGATGGTCAGAAATGGAAATTTTTCAGTGTTTAATTTTTTGAGTGCTAATGACTATTCCATGTAAATTATCACTTTTGGAACAAAAATAAGTGTGTTTAGAGTCACATTAATGCCTGAAATTGGTCAAAATAGAAGCTTCTGAATAGGAGAAAAAGTCTGTAATAATGGCAATTTTGGTCACATTGAGGCTTTAAAAAATAGTTATTCAACATGAGGCACATTCCAAATGACATTTTGAATCAATTTTTCTACAGTCCAAAAAATCAATTTTCTGATGAAAAACGATGACCCGTGACCTGTCGAAATTTCTCCAGATGGTCAAAAATTGAAATTTTTCAATGTTTAATTCTTTGACTGCTAATGACTATTCCATGTAAATTATCACTTTTGGAACAAAAATAAGTGTGTTTAGAGTCACTTTAATGCCTGAAATTGGTCAAAATAGAAGCTTCTGAATAGGAGAAAAAGTCTATAATAATGGCAATTTTGGTCACATTGAGGCTTTAAAAAGTAGTTATTCAACATGAGGCACATTCCAAATTACATTTTGAATACATTTTTCTACAGTCCAAAAAATCAATTTTCTGATGAAAAACGATGTCCCCTGACCTGTCGAAATTTCTCCAGATGGTCAGAAATGGAAATTTTTCAGTGTTTAAGTTTTTTGAGTGCTAATGACTATTCCATGTAAATTATCACTTTTGGAACAAAAATAAGTGTGTTTAGAGTCACATTAATGCCTGAAAGTGGTCAAAATAGAAACTTCTGAATAGGAGAAAAAGTCTGTAATAATGGCAATTTTGGTCACATTGAGGCTTTAAAAAGTAGTTATTCAACATGAGGCACATTCCAAATGACATTTTAAATCAATTTTTCTACAGTCCAAAAAATAAATTTTCTGATGAAAAACGATGACCCGTGACCAGTCGAAATTTCTCCAGATGGTCAGAAATGGAAATTTTTCAATGTTTAATTTATGACTGCTAATGACTATTCCATGTAAATTATCACTTTTGGAACAAAAAGAAGTGTGTTTAGAATCACATTAATGCATGAAATTGGTCAAAATAGAAGCTTCTGAATAGGAGAAAAAGTCTGTAATAATGGCAATTTTGGTCACATTGAGGCTTTAAAAAGTAGTTAGTCAACATGAGGCACATTCCAAATGACATTTTGAATCAATTTTTCTACAGTCCAAAAAATCAATTTTCTGGTGAAAAACGATGACCCGGGACCTGTCAAAATTTCTCCAGATGGTCAGAAATGCAATTTTTTTGATTGTTTAATTTTTTTACTGCTAATAACTATTCCATGTAAATTATCACTTTTGGAACAAAAATAAGTCTGTTTAGAGTCACTTTAATGCCTGAAATTGGTCAAAATAGAAGCTTCTGAATAGGAGAAAAAGTCTGTAATAATGGATATTTTGGTCACATTGAGGCTTTAAAAAGTAGTTATTCAACATGAGGCACATTCCAAATGACATTTTGAATTAATTTTTCTACAGTCCAAAAAATCAATTTTCTGATGAAAAACGATGACCCGTGACCTGTCGAAATTTCTCCAGATGGTCAGAAATGGAAATTTTTTAATGCTTAATTTTTTGACTGCTAATGACTATTCCATGTAAATTATCACATTTGGAACAAAAATAAGTGTGTTTAGAGTCACATTAATGCCTGAAATTGGTCAAAATAGAAGCTTCTGAATAGGAGAAAAAGTCTGTAATAATGGCAATTTTGGTCACATTGAGGCTTTAAAAAGTAGTTATTCAACATGAGGCACATTCCAAATGACATTTTAAATCAATTTTTCTACAATCCAAAAAATCAATTTTCTGATGAAAAACGATGACCCGTGACCTGTCGAAATTTCTCCAGATGGTCAGAAATGGAAATTTTTCAATGTTTAATTTTTTGACTGCTAATGACTATTCCATGTAAATTATCACTTTTGGAACAAAAAGAAGTGTGTTTAGAGTCACATTAATGCCTGAAATTGGTCAAAATAGAAGCTTCTGAATAGGAGAAAAAGTCTGTAATAATGGCAATTTTGGTCACATTGAGGCTTTAAAAAGTAGTTATTCAACATGAGGCACATTCCAAATGACATTTTGAATCAATTTTTCTACAGTCCAAAAAATCAATTTTTTGATGAAAAACGATGACCCGTGACCTGTCGAAATTTCTCCAGATGGTCAGAAATGGAAATTTTTGAATGTTTAATTTTTTGACTGCTAATGACTATTCCATGTAAATTATCACTTTTGGAACAAAAATAAGTGTGTTTAGAGTCACTTTAATGCCTGAAATTGGTCAAAATAGAAGCTTCTGAATAGGAGAACAAGTCTGTAATAAAGGCAATTTTGGTCACATTGAGGCTTTAAAAAGTAGTTATTAAACATGAGGCACATTCCAAATGACATTTTTCTACAGTCCAAAAAATCAATTTTCTGATGAAAAACAATGACCCGTGACCTGTCGAAATTTCTCCAGATGGTCAGAAATGGAAATTTTTCAGTGTTTAATTTTTTGAGTGCTAATGACTATTCCATGTAAATTATCACTTTTGGAACAAAAATAAGTGTGTTTAGAGTCACATTAATGCCTGAAATTGGTCAAAATAGAAGCTTCTGAATAGGAGAAAAAGTCTGTAATAATGGCAATTTTGGTCACATTGAGGTTTTAAAAAATAGTTATTCAACATGAGGCACATTCCAAATGACATTTTGAATACATTTTTCTACAGTCCAAAAAATCAATTTTCTGATGAAAAACAATGTCGCGTGACCTGTCGAAATTTCTCCAGATGGTCAGAAATGGAAATTTTTCAGTGTTTAAGTTTTTTGAGTGCTAATGACTATTCCATGTAAATTATCACTTTTGGAACAAAAATAAGTGTGTTTAGAGTCACATTAATGCCTGAAATTGGTAAAAATAGAAGCTTCTGAATAGGAGAAAAAGTCTGTAATAATGGCAATTTTGGTCACATTGAGGCTTTAAAAAGTAGTTATTAAACATGAGGCACATTCCAAATGACATTTTTCTACAGTCCAAAAAATCAATTTTCTGATGAAAAACAATGACCCGTGACCTGTCGAAATTTCTCCAGATGGTCAGAAATGGAAATTTTTCAGTGTTTAATTTTTTGAGTGCTAATGACTATTCCATGTAAATTATCACTTTTGGAACAAAAATAAGTGTGTTTAGAGTCACATTAATGCCTGAAATTGGTCAAAATAGAAGCTTCTGAATAGGAGAAAAAGTCTGTAATAATGGCAATTTTGGTCACATTGAGGTTTTAAAAAATAGTTATTCAACATGAGGCACATTCCAAATGACATTTTGAATACATTTTTCTACAGTCCAAAAAATCAATTTTCTGATGAAAAACAATGTCGCGTGACCTGTCGAAATTTCTCCAGATGGTCAGAAATGGAAATTTTTCAGTGTTTAAGTTTTTTGAGTGCTAATGACTATTCCATGTAAATTATCACTTTTGGAACAAAAATAAGTGTGTTTAGAGTCACATTAATGCCTGAAAGTGGTCAAAATAGAAACTTCTGAATAGGAGAAAAAGTCTGTAATAATGGCAATTTTGGTCACATTGAGGCTTTAAAAAGTAGTTATTCAACATGAGGCACATTCCAAATGACATTTTAAATCAATTTTTCTACAGTCCAAAAAATCAATTTTCTGATGAAAAACGATGACCCGTGACCAGTCGAAATTTCTCCAGATGGTCAGAAATGGAAATTTTTCAATGTTTAATTTTATGACTGCTAATGACTATTCCATGTAAATTATCACTTTTGGAACAAAAAGAAGTGTGTTTAGAATCACATTAATGCATGAAATTGGTCAAAATAGAAGCTTCTGAATAGGAGAAAAAGTCTGTAATAATGGCAATTTTGGTCACATTGAGGCTTTAAAAAGTAGTTAGTCAACATGAGGCACATTCTAAATGACATTTTGAATCAATTTTTCTACAGTCCAAAAAATCAATTTTCTGATGAAAAACGATGACCCGTGACCCGTCAAAATTTCTCCAGATGGTCAGAAATGGAAATTTTTCAATGTTTAATTTTTTGACTGCTAATGACTATTCCATGTAAATTATCAATTTTTTAACAAAAATAAGTGTGTTTAGAGTCACATTAATGCCTGAAATTGATAAAAATAGAAGCTTCTGAATAGGAGAAAAAGTCTGTAATAATGGCAATTTTGGTCACATTGAGGCTGTAAAAAGTAGTTAATCAACATGAGGCACATTCCAAATGACATTTTGAATCAATTTTTCTACAGTCCAAAAAATCAATTTTCTGATGAAAAACGATGACCCGTGACCTGTCGAAATTTCTCCAGATGGTCAGAAATGCAATTTTTTTATTGTTTAATTTTTTTACTGCTAATGACTATTCCATGTAAATTATCACTTTTGGAACAAAAATAAGTCTGTTTAGAGTCACTTTAATGCCTGAAATTGGTCAAAATAGAAGCTTCTGAATAGGAGAAAAAGTCTGTAATAATGGATATTTTGGTCACATTGAGGCTTTAAAAAGTAGTTAATCAACATGAGGCACATTCCAAATGACATTTTGAATCAATTTTTCTACAGTCCAAAAAATCAATTTTCTGATGAAAAACGATGACCCGTGACCTGTCGAAATTTCTCCAGATGGTCAGAAATGGAAATTGTTTAATGTTTAATTTTTTGACTGCTAATGACTATTCCATGTAAATTATCACATTTGGAACAAAAATAAGTGTGTTTAGAGTCACATTAATGCCTGAAATTGGTCAAAATAGAAGCTTCTGAATAGGAGAAAAAGTCTGTAATAATAGCAATTTTGGACACATTGAGACTTTAAAAAGTAGTTATTCAACATGAGGCACATTCCAAATGACATTTTGAATCAATTTTTCTACAGTCCAAAAAATCAATTTTCTGATGAAAAACGATGACCCTTGACCTGTCGAAATTTCTCCAGATGGTCAGAAATGGAAATTTTTCAATGTTTAATTTTTTGACTGCTAATGTCTAGTCCATGTAAATTATCACTTTTGGAACAAAAATAAGTGTGTTTAAAGTCACATTAATGCCTGAAATTGGTCAAAATAGAAGCTTCTGAATAGGAGAAAAAGTCTGTAATAATGGCAATTTTGGTCACATTGAGGCTTTAAAAAGTAGTTATTCAACATGAGGCACATTCCAAATGACATTTTAAATCAATTTTTCTACAATCCAAAAAATCAATTTTCTGATGAAAAACGATGACCCGTGACCTGTCGAAATTTCTCCAGATGGTCAGAAATGGAAATTTTTCAATGTTTAATTTTTTGACTGCTAATGACTATTCCATGTAAATTATCACTTTTGGAACAAAAAGAAGTGTGTTTAGAGTCACATTAATGCCTGAAATTGGTCAAAATAGAAGCTTCTGAATAGGAGAAAAAGTCTGTAATAATGGCAATTTTGGTCACATTGAGGCTTTAAAAAGTAGTTATTCAACATGAGGCACATTCCAAATGACATTTTGAATCAATTTTTCTACAGTCCAAAAAATCAATTTTTTGATGAAAAACGATGACCCGTGACCTGTCGAAATTTCTCCAGATGGTCAGAAATGGAAATTTTTGAATGTTTAATTTTTTGACTGCTAATGACTATTCCATGTAAATTATCACTTTTGGAACAAAAATAAGTGTGTTTAGAGTCACTTTAATGCCTGAAATTGGTCAAAATAGAAGCTTCTGAATAGGAGAACAAGTCTGTAATAAAGGCAATTTTGGTCACATTGAGGCTTTAAAAAGTAGTTATTCAACATGAGGCACATTCCAAATGACATTTTTCTACAGTCCCAAAAATCAATTTTCTTATGAAAAACAATGACCCGTGACCTGTCGAAATTTCTCCAGATGGTCAGAAATGGAAATTTTTCAGTGTTTAAGTTTTTTGAGTGCTAATGACTATTCCATGTAAATTATCACTTTTGGAACAAAAATAAGTGTGTTTAGAGTCACATTAATGCCTGAAAGTGGTCAAAATAGAAACTTCTGAATAGGAGAAAAAGTTTGTAATAATGGCAATTTTGGTCACATTGAGGCTTTAAAAAGTAGTTATTCAACATGAGGCACATTCCAAATGACATTTTAAATCAATTTTTCTACAGTCCAAAAAATCAATTTTCTGATGAAAAACGATGACCTGTGACCAGTCGAAATTTCTCCAGATGGTCAGAAATGGAAATTTTTCAATGTTTAATTTTATGACTGCTAATGACTATTCCATGTAAATTATCACTTTTGGAACAAAAAGAAGTGTGTTTAGAATCACATTAATGCATGAAATTGGTCAAAATAGAAGCTTCTGAATAGGAGAAAAAGTCTGTAATAATGGCAATTTTGGTCACATTGAGGCATTAAAAAGTAGTTAGTCAACATGAGGCACATTCCAAATGACATTTTGAATCAATTTTTCTACAGTCCAAAAAATCAATTTTCTGATGAAAAACGATGACCCGTGACCCGTCAAAATTTCTCCAGATGGTCAGAAATGGAAATTTTTCAATGTTTAATTTTTTGACTGCTAATGACTATTCCATGTAAATTATCAATTTTTTAACAAAAATAAGTGTGTTTAGAGTCACATTAATGCCTGAAATTGGTAAAAATAGAAGCTTCTGAATAGGAGAAAAAGTCTGTAATAATGGCAATTTTGGTCACATTGAGGCTTTAAAAAGTAGTTATTAAACATGAGGCACATTCCAAATTACATTTTGAATCAATTTTTCTACAGTCCAAAAAATCAATTTTCTGATGAAAAACGATGACCCGGGACCTGTCAAAATTTCTCCAGATGGTCAGAAATGCAATTTTTTTTATTGTTTAATTTTTTTACTGCTAATGACTATTCCATGTAAATTATCACTTTTGGAACAAAAATAAGTCTGTTTAGAGTCATTTTAATGCCTGAAATTGGTCAAAATAGAAGCTTCTGAATAGGAGAAAAAGTCTGTAATAATGGATATTTTGGTCACATTGAGGCTTTAAAAAGTAGTTATTCAACATGAGGCACATTCCAAATGACATTTTGAATCAATTTTTCTACAGTCCAAAAAATCAATTTTCTGATGAAAAACGATGACCCGTGACCTGTCGAAATTTCTCCAGATGGTCAGAAATGGAAATTTTTTAATGTTTAATTTTTTGACTGCTAATGACTATTCCATGTAAATTATCACATTTGGAACAAAAATAAGTGTGTTTAGAGTCACATTAATGCCTGAAATTGGTCAAAATAGAAGCTTCTGAATAGGAGAAAAAGTCTGTAATAATAGCAATTTTGGACACATTGAGACATTAAAAAGTAGTTATTCAACATGAGGCACATTCCAAATGACATTTTGAATCAATTTTTCTACAGTCCAAAAAATCAATTTTCTGATGAAAAACGATGACCCTTGACCTGTCGAAATTTCTCCAGATGGTCAGAAATGGAAATTTTTCAATGTTTAATTTTTTGACTGCTAATGTCTAGTCCATGTAAATTATCACTTTTGGAACAAAAATAAGTGTGTTTAAAGTCACATTAATGCCTGAAATTGGTCAAAATAGAAGCTTCTGAATAGGAGAAAAAGTCTGTAATAATGGCAATTTTGGTCACATTGAGGCTTTAAAAAGTAGTTATTCAACATGAGGCACATTCCAAATGACATTTTAAATCAATTTTTCTACAATCCAAAAAATCAATTTTCTGATGAAAAACGATGACCCGTGACCTGTCGAAATTTCTCCAGATGGTCAGAAATGGAAATTTTTCAATGTTTAATTTTTTGACTGCTAATGACTATTCCATGTAAATTATCACATTTGGAACAAAAATAAGTGTGTTTAGAGTCACATTAATGCCTGAAATTGGTCAAAATAGAAGCTTCTGAATAGGAGAAAAAGTCTGTAATAATAGCAATTTTGGACACATTGAGACTTTAAAAAGTAGTTATTCAACATGAGGCACATTCCAAATGACATTTTGAATCAATTTTTCTACAGTCCAAAAAATCAATTTTCTGATGAAAAACGATGACCCTTGACCTGTCGAAATTTCTCCAGATGGTCAGAAATGGAAATTTTTCAATGTTTAATTTTTTGACTGCTAATGTCTAGTCCATGTAAATTATCACTTTTGGAACAAAAATAAGTGTGTTTAAACTCACATTAATGCCTGAAATTGGTCAAAATAGAAGCTTCTGAATAGGAGAAAAAGTCTGTAATAATGGCAATTTTGGTCACATTGAGGCTTTAAAAAGTAGTTATTCAACATGAGGCACATTCCAAATGACATTTTAAATCAATTTTTCTACAATCCAAAAAATCAATTTTCTGATGAAAAACGATGACCCGTGACCTGTCGAAATTTCTCCAGATGGTCAGAAATGGAAATTTTTCAATGTTTAAGTTTTTTGACTGCTAATGACTATTCCATGTAAATTATCACTTTTGGAACAAAAAGAAGTGTGTTTAGAGTCACATTAATGCCTGAAATTGGTCAAATAGAAGCTTCTGAATAGGAGAAAAAGTCTGTAATAATGGCAATTTTGGTCACATTGAGGCTTTAAAAAGTAGTTATTCAACATGAGGCACATTCCAAATGACATTTTGAATCAATTTTTCTACAGTCCAAAAAATCAATTTTTTGATGAAAAACGATGACCCGTATCCTGTCGAAATTTCTCCAGATGGTCAGAAATGGAAATTTTTGAATGTTTAATTTTTTGACTGCTAATGACTATTCCATGTAAATTATCACTTTTGGAACAAAAATAAGTGTGTTTAGAGTCACTTTAATGCCTGAAATTGGTCAAAATAGAAGCTTCTGAATAGGAGAACAAGTCTGTAATAATAGCAATTTTGGACACATTGAGACTTTAAAAAGTAGTTATTCAACATGAGGCACATTCCAAATGACATTTTGAATCAATTTTTCTACAGTCCAAAAAATCAATTTTCTGATGAAAAACGATGACCCGTGACCTGTCGAAATTTCTCCAGATGGTCAGAAATGGAAATTTTTGAATGTTTAATTTTTTGACTGCTAATGACTATTCCATGTAAATTATCACTTTTGGAACAAAAATAAGTGTGTTTAGAGTCACTTTAATGCCTGAAATTGGTCAAAATAGAAGCTTCTGAATAGGAGAACAAGTCTGTAATAAAGGCAATTTTGGTCACATTGAGGCTTTAAAAAGTAGTTATTCAACATGAGGCACATTCCAAATGACATTTTTCTACAGTCAAAAAAATCAATTTTCTGATGAAAAACAATGACCCGTGACCTGTCGAAATTTCTCCAGATGGTCAGAAATGGAAATTTTTCAGTGTTTAATTTTTTGAGTGCTAATGACTATTCCATGTAAATGATCACTTTTGGAACAAAAATAAGTGTGTTTAGAGTCACATTAATGCCTGAAATTGGTCAAAATAGAAGCTTCTGAATAGGAGAAAAAGTCTGTAATAATGGCAATTTTGGTCACATTGAGGCTTTAAAAAATAGTTATTCAACATGAGGCACATTCCAAATGACATTTTGAATACATTTTTCTACAGTACAAAAAATCAATTTTCTGATGAAAAAGATGTCGCGTGACCTGTCGAAATTTCTCCAGATGGTCAGAAATGGAAATTTTTCAGTGTTTAAGTTTTTTGAGTGCTAATGACTATTCCATGTAAATTATCACTTTTGGAACAAAAATAAGTGTGTTTAGAGTCACATTAATGCCTGAAAGTGGTCAAAATAGAAACTTCTGAATAGGAGAAAAAGTTTGTAATAATGGCAATTTTGGTCACATTGAGGCTTTAAAAAGTAGTTATTCAACATGAGGCACATTCCAAATGACATTTTAAATCAATTTTTCTACAGTCCAAAAAATCAATTTTCTGATGAAAAACGATGACCTGTGACCAGTCGAAATTTCTCCAGATGGTCAGAAATGGAAATTTTTCAATGTTTAATTTTATGACTGCTAATGACTATTCCATGTAAATTATCACTTTTGGAACAAAAAGAAGTGTGTTTAGAATCACATTAATGCATGAAATTGGTCAAAATAGAAGCTTCTGAATAGGAGAAAAAGTCTGTAATAATGGCAATTTTGGTCACATTGAGGCATTAAAAAGTAGTTAGTCAACATGAGGCACATTCCAAATGACATTTTGAATCAATTTTTCTACAGTCCAAAAAATCAATTTTCTGATGAAAAACGATGACCCGTGACCCGTCAAAATTTCTCCAGATGGTCAGAAATGGAAATTTTTCAATGTTTAATTTTTTGACTGCTAATGACTATTCCATGTAAATTATCAATTTTTTAACAAAAATAAGTGTGTTTAGAGTCACATTAATGCCTGAAATTGGTAAAAATAGAAGCTTCTGAATAGGAGAAAAAGTCTGTAATAATGGCAATTTTGGTCACATTGAGGCTTTAAAAAGTAGTTATTAAACATGAGGCACATTCCAAATGACATTTTGAATCAATTTTTCTACAGTCCAAAAAATCTATTTTCTGATGAAAAACGATGACCCGGGACCTGTCAAAATTTCTCCAGATGGTCAGAAATGCAATTTTTTTTATTGTTTAATTTTTTTACTGCTAATGACTATTCCATGTAAATTATCACTTTTGGAACAAAAATAAGTCTGTTTAGAGTCATTTTAATGCCTGAAATTGGTCAAAATAGAAGCTTCTGAATAGGAGAAAAAGTCTGTAATAATGGATATTTTGGTCACATTGAGGCTTTAAAAAGTAGTTATTCAACATGCGGCACATTCCAAATGACATTTTGAATCAATTTTTCTACAGTCCAAAAAATCAATTTTCTGATGAAAAACGATGACCCGTGACCTGTCGAAATTTCTCCAGATGGTCAGAAATGGAAATTTTTTAATGTTTAATTTTTTGACTGCTAATGACTATTCCATGTAAATTATCACATTTGGAACAAAAATAAGTGTGTTTAGAGTCACATTAATGCCTGAAATTGGTCAAAATAGAAGCTTCTGAATAGGAGAAAAAGTCTGTAATAATAGCAATTTTGGACACATTGAGACATTAAAAAGTAGTTATTCAACATGAGGCACATTCCAAATGACATGTTAAATCAATTTTCCTACAGTCCAAAAAATCAATTTTCTGATGAAAAACGATGACCCTTGACCTGTCGAAATTTCTCCAGATGGTCAGAAATGGAAATTTTTCAATGTTTAATTTTTTGACTGCTAATGTCTAGTCCATGTAAATTATCACTTTTGGAACAAAAATAAGTGTGTTTAAAGTCACATTAATGCCTGAAATTGGTCAAAATAGAAGCTTCTGAATAGGAGAAAAAGTCTGTAATAATGGCAATTTTGGTCACATTGAGGCTTTAAAAAGTAGTTATTCAACATGAGGCACATTCCAAATGACATTTTAAATCAATTTTTCTACAATCCAAAAAATCAATTTTCTGATGAAAAACGATGACCCGTGACCTGTCGAAATTTCTCCAGATGGTCAGAAATGGAAATTTTTCAATGTTTAAGTTTTTTGACTGCTAATGACTATTCCATGTAAATTATCACTTTTGGAACAAAAAGAAGTGTGTTTAGAGTCACATTAATGCCTGAAATTGGTCAAATAGAAGCTTCTGAATAGGAGAAAAAGTCTGTAATAATGGCAATTTTGGTCACATTGAGGCTTTAAAAAGTAGTTATTCAACATGAGGCACATTCCAAATGACATTTTGAATCAATTTTTCTACAGTCCAAAAATCAATTTTTTGATGAAAAACGATGACCCGTGACCTGTCGAAATTTCTCCAGATGGTCAGAAATGGAAATTTTTGAATGTTTAATTTTTTGACTGCTAATGACTATTCCATGTAAATTATCACTTTTGGAACAAAAATAAGTGTGTTTAGAGTCACTTTAATGCCTGAAATTGGTCAAAATAGAAGCTTCTGAATAGGAGAACAAGTCTGTAATAATAGCAATTTTGGACACATTGAGACTTTAAAAAGTAGTTATTCAACATGAGGCACATTCCAAATGACATTTTGAATCAATTTTTCTACAGTCCAAAAAATCAATTTTCTGATGAAAAACGATGACCCTTGACCTGTCGAAATTTCTCCAGATGGTCAGAAATGGAAATTTTCAATGTTTAATTTTTTGACTGCTAATGTCTAGTCCATGTAAATTATCACTTTTGGAACAAAAATAAGTGTGTTTAAAGTCACATTAATGCCTGAAATTGGTCAAAATAGAAGCTTCTGAATAGGAGAAAAAGTCTGTAATAATGGCAATTTTGGTCACATTGAGGCTTTAAAAAGTAGTTATTCAACATGAGGCACATTCCAAATGACATTTTAAATCAATTTTTCTACAATCCAAAAAATCAATTTTCTGATGAAAAACGATGACCCGTGACCTGTCGAAATTTCTCCAGATGGTCAGAAATGGAAATTTTTCAATGTTTAATTTTTTGACTGCTAATGACTATTCCATGTAAATTATCACTTTTGGAACAAAAAGAAGTGTGTTTAGAGTCACATTAATGCCTGAAATTGGTCAAAATAGAAGCTTCTGAATAGGAGAAAAAGTCTGTAATAATGGCAATTTTGGTCACATTGAGGCTTTAAAAAGTAGTTATTCAACATGAGGCACATTCCAAATGACATTTTGAATCAATTTTTCTACAGTCCAAAAAATCAATTTTTTGATGAAAAACGATGACCCGTGACCTGTCGAAATTTCTCCAGATGGTCAGAAATGGAAATTTTTGAATGTTTAATTTTTGACTGCTAATGACTATTCCATGTAAATTATCACTTTTGGAACAAAAATAAGTGTGTTTAGAGTCACTTTAATGCCTGAAATTGGTCAAAATAGAAGCTTCTGAATAGGAGAACAAGTCTGTAATAAAGGCAATTTTGGTCACATTGAGGCTTTAAAAAGTAGTTATTCAACATGAGGCACATTCCAAATGACATTTTTCTACAGTCCAAAAAATCAATTTTCTGATGAAAAACAATGACCCGTGACCTGTCGAAATTTCTCCAGATGGTCAGAAATGGAAATTTTTCAGTGTTTAATTTTTTGAGTGCTAATGACTATTCCATGTAAATGATCACTTTTGGAACAAAAATAAGTGTGTTTAGAGTCACATTAATGCCTGAAATTGGTCAAAATAGAAGCTTCTGAATAGGAGAAAAAGTCTGTAATAATGGCAATTTTGGTCACATTGAGGCTTTAAAAAATAGTTATTCAACATGAGGCACATTCCAAATGACATTTTGAATACATTTTTCTACAGTACAAAAAATCAATTTTCTGATGAAAAAGATGTCGCGTGACCTGTCGAAATTTCTCCAGATGGTCAGAAATGGAAATTTTTCAGTGTTTAAGTTTTTTGAGTGCTAATGACTATTCCATGTAAATTATCACTTTTGGAACAAAAATAAGTGTGTTTAGAGTCACATTAATGCCTGAAAGTGGTCAAAATAGAAACTTCTGAATAGGAGAAAAAGTTTGTAATAATGGCAATTTTGGTCACATTGAGGCTTTAAAAAGTAGTTATTCAACATGAGGCACATTCCAAATGACATTTTAAATCAATTTTTCTACAGTCCAAAAAATCAATTTTCTGATGAAAAACGATGACCTGTGACCAGTCGAAATTTCTCCAGATGGTCAGAAATGGAAATTTTTCAATGTTTAATTTTATGACTGCTAATGACTATTCCATGTAAATTATCACTTTTGGAACAAAAAGAAGTGTGTTTAGAATCACATTAATGCATGAAATTGGTCAAAATAGAAGCTTCTGAATAGGAGAAAAAGTCTGTAATAATGGCAATTTTGGTCACATTGAGGCATTAAAAAGTAGTTAGTCAACATGAGGCACATTCCAAATGACATTTTGAATCAATTTTTCTACAGTCCAAAAAATCAATTTTCTGATGAAAAACGATGACCCGTGACCCGTCAAAATTTCTCCAGATGGTCAGAATGGAAATTTTTCAATGTTTAATTTTTTGACTGCTAATGACTATTCCATGTAAATTATCAATTTTTTAACAAAAATAAGTGTGTTTAGAGTCACATTAATGCCTGAAATTGGTAAAAATAGAAGCTTCTGAATAGGAGAAAAAGTCTGTAATAATGGGCAATTTTGGTCACATTGAGGCTTTAAAAAGTAGTTATTAAACATGAGGCACATTCCAAATTACATTTTGAATCAATTTTTCTACAGTCCAAAAAATCAATTTTCTGATGAAAAACGATGACCCGGGACCTGTCAAAATTTCTCCAGATGGTCAGAAATGCAATTTTTTTTATTGTTTAATTTTTTTACTGCTAATGACTATTCCATGTAAATTATCACTTTTGGAACAAAAATAAGTCTGTTTAGAGTCATTTTAATGCCTGAAATTGGTCAAAATAGAAGCTTCTGAATAGGAGAAAAAGTCTGTAATAATGGATATTTTGGTCACATTGAGGCTTTAAAAAGTAGTTATTCAACATGAGGCACATTCCAAATGACATTTTGAATCAATTTTTCTACAGTCCAAAAAATCAATTTTCTGATGAAAAACGATGACCCGTGACCTGTCGAAATTTCTCCAGATGGTCAGAAATGGAAATTTTTTAATGTTTAATTTTTTGACTGCTAATGACTATTCCATGTAAATTATCACATTTGGAACAAAAATAAGTGTGTTTAGAGTCACATTAATGCCTGAAATTGGTCAAAATAGAAGCTTCTGAATAGGAGAAAAAGTCTGTAATAATAGCAATTTTGGACACATTGAGACATTAAAAAGTAGTTATTCAACATGAGGCACATTCCAAATGACATTTTGAATCAATTTTTCTACAGTCCAAAAAATCAATTTTCTGATGAAAAACGATGACCCTTGACCTGTCGAAATTTCTCCAGATGGTCAGAAATGGAAATTTTTCAATGTTTAATTTTTTGACTGCTAATGTCTAGTCCATGTAAATTATCACTTTTGGAACAAAAATAAGTGTGTTTAAAGTCACATTAATGCCTGAAATTGGTCAAAATAGAAGCTTCTGAATAGGAGAAAAAGTCTGTAATAATGGCAATTTTGGTCACATTGAGGCTTTAAAAAGTAGTTATTCAACATGAGGCACATTCCAAATGACATTTTAAATCAATTTTTCTACAATCCAAAAAATCAATTTTCTGATGAAAAACGATGACCCGTGACCTGTCGAAATTTCTCCAGATGGTCAGAAATGGAAATTTTTCAATGTTTAATTTTTTGACTGCTAATGACTATTCCATGTAAATTATCACATTTGGAACAAAAATAAGTGTGTTTAGAGTCACATTAATGCCTGAAATTGGTCAAAATAGAAGCTTCTGAATAGGAGAAAAAGTCTGTAATAATAGCAATTTTGGACACATTGAGACTTTAAAAAGTAGTTATTCAACATGAGGCACATTCCAAATGACATTTTGAATCAATTTTTCTACAGTCCAAAAAATCAATTTTCTGATGAAGATGACCCTTGACCTGTCGAAATTTCTCCAGATGGTCAGAAATGGAAATTTTTCAATGTTTAATTTTTTGACTGCTAATGTCTAGTCCATGTAAATTATCACTTTTGGAACAAAAATAAGTGTGTTTAAACTCACATTAATGCCTGAAATTGGTCAAAATAGAAGCTTCTGAATAGGAGAAAAAGTCTGTAATAATGGCAATTTTGGTCACATTGAGGCTTTAAAAAGTAGTTATTCAACATGAGGCACATTCCAAATGACATTTTAAATCAATTTTTCTACAATCCAAAAAATCAATTTTCTGATGAAAAACGATGACCCGTGACCTGTCGAAATTTCTCCAGATGGTCAGAAATGGAAATTTTTCAATGTTTAAGTTTTTTGACTGCTAATGACTATTCCATGTAAATTATCACTTTTGGAACAAAAAGAAGTGTGTTTAGAGTCACATTAATGCCTGAAATTGGTCAAATAGAAGCTTCTGAATAGGAGAAAAAGTCTGTAATAATGGCAATTTTGGTCACATTGAGGCTTTAAAAAGTAGTTATTCAACATGAGGCACATTCCAAATGACATTTTGAATCAATTTTTCTACAGTCCAAAAAATCAATTTTTTGATGAAAAACGATGACCCGTGACCTGTCGAAATTTCTCCAGATGGTCAGAAATGGAAATTTTTTGAATGTTTAATTTTTTGACTGCTAATGACTATTCCATGTAAATTATCACTTTTGGAACAAAAATAAGTGTGTTTAGAGTCACTTTAATGCCTGAAATTGGTCAAAATAGAAGCTTCTGAATAGGAGAACAAGTCTGTAATAATAGCAATTTTGGACACATTGAGACTTTAAAAAGTAGTTATTCAACATGAGGCACATTCCAAATGACATTTTGAATCAATTTTTCTACAGTCCAAAAAATCAATTTTCTGATGAAAAACGATGACCCGTGACCTGTCGAAATTTCTCCAGATGGTCAGAAATGGAAATTTTTGAATGTTTAATTTTTTGACTGCTAATGACTATTCCATGTAAATTATCACTTTTGGAACAAAAATAAGTGTGTTTAGAGTCACTTTAATGCCTGAAATTGGTCAAAATAGAAGCTTCTGAATAGGAGAACAAGTCTGTAATAAAGGCAATTTTGGTCACATTGAGGCTTTAAAAAGTAGTTATTCAACATGAGGCACATTCCAAATGACATTTTTCTACAGTCAAAAAAATCAATTTTCTGATGAAAAACAATGACCCGTGACCTGTCGAAATTTCTCCAGATGGTCAGAAATGGAAATTTTTCAGTGTTTAATTTTTTGAGTGCTAATGACTATTCCATGTAAATGATCACTTTTGGAACAAAAATAAGTGTGTTTAGAGTCACATTAATGCCTGAAATTGGTCAAAATAGAAGCTTCTGAATAGGAGAAAAAGTCTGTAATAATGGCAATTTTGGTCACATTGAGGCTTTAAAAAATAGTTATTCAACATGAGGCACATTCCAAATGACATTTTGAATACATTTTTCTACAGTACAAAAAATCAATTTTCTGATGAAAAAGATGTCGCGTGACCTGTCGAAATTTCTCCAGATGGTCAGAAATGGAAATTTTTCAGTGTTTAAGTTTTTTGAGTGCTAATGACTATTCCATGTAAATTATCACTTTTGGAACAAAAATAAGTGTGTTTAGAGTCACATTAATGCCTGAAAGTGGTCAAAATAGAAACTTCTGAATAGGAGAAAAAGTTTGTAATAATGGCAATTTTGGTCACATTGAGGCTTTAAAAAGTAGTTATTCAACATGAGGCACATTCCAAATGACATTTTAAATCAATTTTTCTACAGTCCAAAAAATCAATTTTCTGATGAAAAACGATGACCTGTGACCAGTCGAAATTTCTCCAGATGGTCAGAAATGGAAATTTTTCAATGTTTAATTTTATGACTGCTAATGACTATTCCATGTAAATTATCACTTTTGGAACAAAAAGAAGTGTGTTTAGAATCACATTAATGCATGAAATTGGTCAAAATAGAAGCTTCTGAATAGGAGAAAAAGTCTGTAATAATGGCAATTTTGGTCACATTGAGGCATTAAAAAGTAGTTAGTCAACATGAGGCACATTCCAAATGACATTTTGAATCAATTTTTCTACAGTCCAAAAAATCAATTTTCTGATGAAAAACGATGACCCGTGACCCGTCAAAATTTCTCCAGATGGTCAGAAATGGAAATTTTTCAATGTTTAATTTTTTGACTGCTAATGACTATTCCATGTAAATTATCAATTTTTTAACAAAAATAAGTGTGTTTAGAGTCACATTAATGCCTGAAATTGGTAAAAATAGAAGCTTCTGAATAGGAGAAAAAGTCTGTAATAATGGCAATTTTGGTCACATTGAGGCTTTAAAAAGTAGTTATTAAACATGAGGCACATTCCAAATGACATTTTGAATCAATTTTTCTACAGTCCAAAAAATCTATTTTCTGATGAAAAACGATGACCCGGGACCTGTCAAAATTTCTCCAGATGGTCAGAAATGCAATTTTTTTATTGTTTAATTTTTTTACTGCTAATGACTATTCCATGTAAATTATCACTTTTGGAACAAAAATAAGTCTGTTTAGAGTCATTTTAATGCCTGAAATTGGTCAAAATAGAAGCTTCTGAATAGGAGAAAAAGTCTGTAATAATGGATATTTTGGTCACATTGAGGCTTTAAAAAGTAGTTATTCAACATGCGGCACATTCCAAATGACATTTTGAATCAATTTTTCTACAGTCCAAAAAATCAATTTTCTGATGAAAAACGATGACCCGTGACCTGTCGAAATTTCTCCAGATGGTCAGAAATGGAAATTTTTTAATGTTTAATTTTTTGACTGCTAATGACTATTCCATGTAAATTATCACATTTGGAACAAAAATAAGTGTGTTTAGAGTCACATTAATGCCTGAAATTGGTCAAAATAGAAGCTTCTGAATAGGAGAAAAAGTCTGTAATAATAGCAATTTTGGACACATTGAGACATTAAAAAGTAGTTATTCAACATGAGGCACATTCCAAATGACATGTTAAATCAATTTTCCTACAGTCCAAAAAATCAATTTTCTGATGAAAAACGATGACCCTTGACCTGTCGAAATTTCTCCAGATGGTCAGAAATGGAAATTTTTCAATGTTTAATTTTTTGACTGCTAATGTCTAGTCCATGTAAATTATCACTTTTGGAACAAAAATAAGTGTGTTTAAAGTCACATTAATGCCTGAAATTGGTCAAAATAGAAGCTTCTGAATAGGAGAAAAAGTCTGTAATAATGGCAATTTTGGTCACATTGAGGCTTTAAAAAGTAGTTATTCAACATGAGGCACATTCCAAATGACATTTTAAATCAATTTTTCTACAATCCAAAAAATCAATTTTCTGATGAAAAACGATGACCCGTGACCTGTCGAAATTTCTCCAGATGGTCAGAAATGGAAATTTTTCAATGTTTAAGTTTTTTGACTGCTAATGACTATTCCATGTAAATTATCACTTTTGGAACAAAAAGAAGTGTGTTTAGAGTCACATTAATGCCTGAAATTGGTCAAATAGAAGCTTCTGAATAGGAGAAAAAGTCTGTAATAATGGCAATTTTGGTCACATTGAGGCTTTAAAAAGTAGTTATTCAACATGAGGCACATTCCAAATGACATTTTGAATCAATTTTTCTACAGTCCAAAAAATCAATTTTTTGATGAAAAACGATGACCCGTGACCTGTCGAAATTTCTCCAGATGGTCAGAAATGGAAATTTTTGAATGTTTAATTTTTTGACTGCTAATGACTATTCCATGTAAATTATCACTTTTGGAACAAAAATAAGTGTGTTTAGAGTCACTTTAATGCCTGAAATTGGTCAAAATAGAAGCTTCTGAATAGGAGAACAAGTCTGTAATAATAGCAATTTTGGACACATTGAGACTTTAAAAAGTAGTTATTCAACATGAGGCACATTCCAAATGACATTTTGAATCAATTTTTCTACAGTCCAAAAAATCAATTTTCTGATGAAAAACGATGACCCTTGACCTGTCGAAATTTCTCCAGATGGTCAGAAATGGAAATTTTTCAATGTTTAATTTTTTGACTGCTAATGTCTAGTCCATGTAAATTATCACTTTTGGAACAAAAATAAGTGTGTTTAAAGTCACATTAATGCCTGAAATTGGTCAAAATAGAAGCTTCTGAATAGGAGAAAAAGTCTGTAATAATGGCAATTTTGGTCACATTGAGGCTTTAAAAAGTAGTTATTCAACATGAGGCACATTCCAAATGACATTTTAAATCAATTTTTCTACAATCCAAAAAATCAATTTTCTGATGAAAAACGATGACCCGTGACCTGTCGAAATTTCTCCAGATGGTCAGAAATGGAAATTTTTCAATGTTTAATTTTTTGACTGCTAATGACTATTCCATGTAAATTATCACTTTTGGAACAAAAAGAAGTGTGTTTAGAGTCACATTAATGCCTGAAATTGGTCAAAATAGAAGCTTCTGAATAGGAGAAAAAGTCTGTAATAATGGCAATTTTGGTCACATTGAGGCTTTAAAAAGTAGTTATTCAACATGAGGCACATTCCAAATGACATTTTGAATCAATTTTTCTACAGTCCAAAAAATCAATTTTTTGATGAAAAACGATGACCCGTGACCTGTCGAAATTTCTCCAGATGGTCAGAAATGGAAATTTTTGAATGTTTAATTTTTTGACTGCTAATGACTATTCCATGTAAATTATCACTTTTGGAACAAAAATAAGTGTGTTTAGAGTCACTTTAATGCCTGAAATTGGTCAAAATAGAAGCTTCTGAATAGGAGAACAAGTCTGTAATAAAGGCAATTTTGGTCACATTGAGGCTTTAAAAAGTAGTTATTCAACATGAGGCACATTCCAAATGACATTTTTCTACAGTCCAAAAAATCAATTTTCTGATGAAAAACAATGACCCGTGACCTGTCGAAATTTCTCCAGATGGTCAGAAATGGAAATTTTTCAGTGTTTAATTTTTTGAGTGCTAATGACTATTCCATGTAAATGATCACTTTTGGAACAAAAATAAGTGTGTTTAGAGTCACATTAATGCCTGAAATTGGTCAAAATAGAAGCTTCTGAATAGGAGAAAAAGTCTGTAATAATGGCAATTTTGGTCACATTGAGGCTTTAAAAAATAGTTATTCAACATGAGGCACATTCCAAGGGGGCGTGGTTTGGACGCCGATCGGGATGGCGGCGTGAGCCTGCAGCTCCGTGCCTAATCCCCGATATTTCTCCTGCAATCCGGCCAAAACGCGCCGCAGCTGGTGCGAGCCTGCCGCGTTGAGCGCCGGGACGACGGGGGACGCCGCGCACGAGACGGCGGGGGCCCGAGCGAGGCACTGGAGCCGGGACACAGAGCGAGGCGACCGGCGTAGGCTGCACAAGATGGCGGCGGCCCCGGACCGAGCAGAGTAAACAGGCTCGGACGGAGGCTGGGGACCAAGGAACAGCCGGCCGAGGGTGCAGCTGAGCGGAGCCGATAGCCTGTTGCCCGGGGCTCCGGGACCACGGTGCTGAGGGGCGGCGCTGTCCACCACAGCGGCGACGACGGATCCTGTTGGCCCCTCCCCCCTCGAGGCGCCTAACACGCACTATTGAGGAGACGGGGGAGCCGGCGCTGGACACCGGAGCGGGGCGCCTGCCCACCGGCGAATGCGGCCGCTGGACTGCGGAGGGGGCGAGAGAGCGAGAGTGGCAGAGGGGCTCCCGAACGCCTAGCGCCCATTGATGGAGGTGGACGGGGCTGACGGCCTGACGAGATAGTGGCGCTGGGCCGCAGAAGCGCTGCGGAGCGGTGGGCCCGAGGACCGCGTGGAGGTGCTCTCCTCCTGGATGTGAGGCTGATCCGTTGAGGTGAACTAAGCGGGAGCGACTCGGGTGCTGGAGCAGGAAAGTGGTGGGCCCGCGCTGTGCGCTATCGCTGAGTGAAGCTGCGGGGGACCCGCGCACTGGTGGCGGGTGGCCTTGGCGCAAGGACGACTGACTGGCGGCGAGCCGGAAGGCCCTGAGCTGGACGGCCGGGCCCTGGGGAGCGGACTGCCCTGAGGAGAGCACTGAGAACGGGGAGCGGGTGCCGGACCCTGCCTCTTCGCTCCCGGAGTGGACAGACGGCGACGTCGATCTGCCTGCTAGTGGGGCACGGCACTGGAACTGGTGCAGGGCGGGATGCCCACGAAGGGGGTCGCGCTGCATGTGCCCCCTAGGCACGACCGGGCGGCGGAAGCGGCCGCAGATGGAAGTCCCCAAGATGACCCGGGGGACACAGCGCAGGAACGGCGCTTAAACAAACGGCTGGATGGGATCCTGGAGGCCATCACGGCGACCAAGGAGGCCCTGCATCAGGACATAGCGCAGGTCGCTACTGGGCTGGGACTCTTGCGGGCCGATCATGCCAAACTGGCGGACAGAGTCAAAGACAACGAGGTGACGATCCGGGAGCTCAAGCCAGCGGCGGCAACCGCAGAACGCAAAATTGCTGAGATCCTGGGCCGCCTGGCGACGCTGGAGAGGCGAGCGGAAGACGCCGAAGGACGCAATCGGAGAAATAACGTGAGGGTGGTGGGACTGCCGGAAAAAATTGAAGGGGATGACGCCGTGGCGTACATGGAGGACTGGTTCAGAAAGACCGTGGCCCCGGAGGGCCTCTCCGCCTTCTTCTCCCTGGAGCGGGCGCATAGGGTCCCGGCTCGCCCGCCGGCGCAGGGCCGCCCTCCCCGACCCATGCTGGTTAGGCTCTTGCACTATAGAGACAGGGACCTGCTGATCCAGAAGGCACGTGCAAATGGCCCCTTCCAGGTGGCGAACAGCTCGGTCACGGTGTTCCCAGATTACACGCAGGAGGTGCAGAAGGCCAGGACCTCCTTTCTGGCCGTCAAAAAGGAACTACGGGTCGAGGGACTACAGTACTCCCTGCTGTTTCCAGCGAAACTGCGGGTAATCCTGAGTGGGACGACCCACTTCTTTCAAACCCCTGAGGAAGCATGGGCATGGCTGGAGTCGTATCGGGCGGGCACGGCCCGGGGAAGGACGGAGGAAAAAGGGAGGCAGAAACCGACCCAGGTGCGGAAATCGCAACGGATCCGCAGGCGCAACAAACTTCAGGGAGCGGAGCGGGATGGACAGATGGCGGACGACAGGCGGAGGGCGCTGGCGGCGACGGCGATCATAACGGGCTCTCAGGGGGAGCGGACCCCAGTGGCCTCGGAGTCTGGCGAGGAGGCCGGGCAGTCTGGCGGAGAGACATCGGAGGTGGAAAGCTCCGGGGGGCCGGTGGTCACCCCGCAGACGGCGGATGGACTATTCGATGGGTAATGCGGATGGGGGGACCACATTGGTGACTCCGGGTTCGGACAGGGGGTCCCGGTGCTCGATGGACTTGCAGGTATGGTGCTGAGACATTCGGGGGATGCTGGGTGCGGGACGGAGGGCTTGGCCTGCCCTAGGTCGGCTCTGACCACCCTCGAACGGCCCCTAAGGCCTTCTGTGGAGACGACCACAGAGTAAGGAAGGTTGGGTGGGTTATAGGTTTGGATGGGGGCTGATAGTGCGTTATTAGGTCCTGTTCTGGGGAGTGGGTGGGGGGGAGTTTGGGGGGTTGTTGTTGTTGCGGGGTTCTATTGCGCTGCTGTAGGGGGCCCGGGAATGTTGGTGTGCGGGGGGGGTACTGGTTACAATGGGGACGTTACCTAATTTAAAATGCCTCACGTGGAATGTTCGCGGCCTCCGCACTATGTCGAGGCGCCACAAGGTCCATGCCCATCTGGTGAGGCGAGGTGTACAAATTGCACTCCTGCAGGAAACTCATTTAACCCAACAGGAACTCACTGCGCTGCAAAGGAGGTGGCGTGGCCAGGTGTTTGGGACTACTTGCTCAGCGTTTGCCAGGGGAGTGTTGATATGGATACGGGCAGGGATCCCATTTCAGGCTGAGACCCAATTGGTGGACCCGGGGGGTAGGTTTGTGGTGGTGAGAGGGAAGCTCTATGGTCAGGATGTGGCCTTATGCAGTATATATGCCCCCAACACGGATCAGGCCCGCTTTTTTGTTAGCTTGACGGGTTCCCTGGCGCACTTCCTGGCGGGCCCAATCCTGATAGGAGGGGACTTTAACTCGATCACTGATGTAGCACTAGACCGGTCGCATCCGCCACTGGCTGACTCGCCGGTGCGACGATTAGCGGCACACAGGGCGGACTGGCAGGAGAGGTGGGGGCTGATAGATGTGTGGAGGGAGCAGCATCCGGGACACAGGGATTATTCCTTCTTCTCCGCGCTACACGCGCTCCACGTTAGGATAGATGGCTTGTTGTGCAGCAGGGACTTGGCGCCCATGATGGCTCACACGGAGTACCTCGCCAGAACGATATCGGACCACAACCCGCTGCTGCTGACGTTGCAGTGGCGGCGGCCGAGGTCGGCGGTCCCGACATGGCGCTTGAGGCCAGAAGCATTGGAAGACCCGGTGTTTGGGGATGCGATCAAGCGGGGCATAGAGCAGTATTTTACGGAGAATGAGGGTTCAACGGCCACGAGGGCGATGGAATGGGACGCCATGAAGGTGGTGACCAGAGGCATTTGCATGGGAACATTTGCGAATGTGAGAACCACTATCCTGACGGCCCTGGAGAAGGCGGAAGGGGTGTTGCGGGAGCTGGAGCAGCGTAGGCCTGAGCGACCAGAGTTGCAGGACAGGCTGCTTGAGGCGAAGGAGGTGGTAGCGACAGAAACTGAACGGCTGCGGGGCTTTGACTACAAGCGGTATCTCGTCAGAGTGCATGCGGAACGGGACAAGGTAGGCACGCTCCTGGCCAGATTAGCAAACCCGGAACCCCGGGGCTGTCCGGTTCTCAGTATTAGAACGGAGATGGGGGAGATGGTTTACTCGCAGGGGGCGGTGCTCCAGCGGTTCAGGTCCTACTATTCGGTCCTCTATGAGAGCCAGCTGGGGGTGGAGACCTCCGCGATAACTGATTGTCTGGCGACTCTTTACCTTCCCCGGGTAGAGGCGGAGACTGCGATGGAGCTGGGAGGCCCCATTACGCTGCAGGAGATTCGAGTGGCTATTAAGCAGATGGCCCGAAACAAAACGCCGGGGGTGGATGGCCTGCCGATCGAGTTCTACTCGCAATACGTGGAGGCCTTGGCGCCCAGGCTCTTGCTGGTCTACGCTGAGGCCTTGGAGCTGGGGAGACTCCCACAGTCGATGAGGGAGGCCTTGGTGGTGCCGTTATTGAAGCCCGGCAGGGACGCCTTGGAGGTGACGTCCTATAGACCCTTGTCTATGCTGACGGTCGACTACAAAATATTGAGTCGCATATTAGCCACTAGATTATTACCGTACATGACCACACTGGTTCACGGGGACCAAGCCGGCTTTATCCCCACTAGGAGTACAGCATGGAATATTCGCCGCCTGGTCCGTATCATGGACAACGTCTGGGACCCAGCACAGCGGCCGGCAGTGCTCGCCGTGGACATCGAAAAGGCTTTTGACAGCCTAGAATGGGGATACCTCGATGCGGTGCTCGAGAAGTCCGGCCTGGGGGAGGGGTTCGGACGTTGGACGCGGGTCCTATACTCCTCCGCTACGGCCAGGGTGCGGCTGGGAGCGGTCGTGTCCGAGGCCTATCCAGTGCGCAGGGGCACACGGCAGGGTTGCTCGTTATCTCCCCTGCTGTTCGCCTTGGCGATGGAGCCTTTGGCGGCGCAAGCACGGACAGGAGCGGTGTACGGCGGGGTTCGCTGTGGGGAGGAGGAACATTATATATCCCTGTACGCGGATGACCTCCTGCTGTACCTGGAGGACTCCGGGGATGCCCTGGACGGGGCTGTGGAGATGCTCTCGCGCTTTGGCGAGCTCTCGGGCCTCAAGGTCAACTGGACCAAAACCTGCGTTTTCCCGCTGCGGGCAGGGGTCCCGTATTGCCCTCCCACTCGGGATGTAGTATGGGAGGCCAAATGCTTTACCTACCTGGGCGTCCGGATATACCACGACGTCGAAAATCTGTTGGACGGTAATGTAGGGCGTTGTATACGGGCTCTGAAGGGATGCATGGCCTTCTGGGCCGCCCTCCCGCTCTCGGTCCTGGGCCGGGTCGCGTTGCTGAAGATGGTGGCCCTGCCCCGACTGCTCTATTACTTCCGCACACTGCCGATATGGATCCCGCAGAGGATCTTTAAAGAGCTAAGGTCGCAGATCATCAGCTTCCTATGGGGGACGGAGACGAGTAGCCCTGACGATACTGATGCGGCCTAAACTAGAGGGAGGACTGGCGGTCCCCGATTTTGAGTTGTACTACCTGGCGGCGCAACTACAAGTGCTGACACAGAATGTGGCCAGAGTATTCCGGGGCCCGGAGCCGGGACGGGGGACGGGCATCCAGAGACATGTCCTGTCTTACATAATCATGCAACAGAAGTTAGACCTGAGAGACTTATCCATTGAGGAGAGGACTCTCCGGCTATGCTGGCAGAGGAGCATGCGGAGAGCAAAGACGGTGAGACCTTATGCACCGGAGCTCCCGCTGGGGATGCTGACGGCGCTGCCGCATGGAGGCGATTGGTCCCCGCTAGCGGAATGGGAGGAGCTGGGGTTGCAGATGGTGGGGGACCTCTATATCGATGGGGCGCTGGCCCCCTTCGGGGCTCTGCAGGAGCAGTTTGGCCTCCCGGATGGGAGTTATCTCCTGCACGCGGCGGTGAGCGCGGCAATACAGAAACACTGGAGGAAGGGGCTGGAGGAGCCCACTGTGGCGCTAACCTGCCAGTACGTGGCAATGGCGGCGGGCACGATCAAGGCGGTGACATGCCTACAGGCTAGACTGCTGCAGGAGGGGTTGGAGCCGCTTGCGGCACTAAAGGAGCGGTGGGAGGAAAGCATAGGTAAACCCATTCCGGACACGGTCTGGAGCCACGTCATGCGGAGGACGTGGAAGGGTAGCGGGAATGCCCGCTTTCAGCAGGTGCACTTCTTCATCGTTCACAGGGCGTATTTGACCCCGGGAAAGATTAGCCGGCACTTTAAGGTGCAGGAGGCTGCTTGCCCGCGCTGCTTCACACTGGGAGCTGAACTAGAGCATATGCTGTGGGGGTGCCCGAAGCTCGGGTCGTATTGGGCTGAGGTGGGAGAGATCTTGAATACTGCGACGGATAGGGAGGTCGAGTTTGATATGGGGGCGTGCCTGCTGCTCTGGTTCCCTCACACAACAAAGACAAAAGTGACGAGTAAATTTATAGACTTGGGGCTTATGTTGGCCCAGAGAGAGATTACGTGGCACTGGAAGTCCCGGGAGGGCCCATCGATCGGGCGGTGGTTCTCCGAGTTACTAAAATGGTCAGGATGTGAGAGTGAAGTCAGAAGGCGCCAAGCGATTAGGACGGACAATGAAGCGGGGCTGGAGTGGGTAAGGGCATGGGAGCAGATCAAGCAGGCCCTGCAGGATTGCCGGCTCGAGCGAGCGGAACGGGAGCGTGAGGAGAACGGAGTTCCTTGAGCCTGAGGACAATAGATGTACCCCAGATAGCTGGCACGAACTAGAGTTAGGGACCACTGGAGGGGCCCGCAGCAGCAGCAGTTGGGGGGGGCGGGATGGGAGGGGGGGGAGTTCCTGCGGTGGGAGGGTAATGCTACACTGAGTTGGGTGAAGAATGTAGCTGGTGGGACAGAAAAGCAGAGGCTCCCATGGGGCATGCACCAGGCACCGCTGTGAGGCGATAGTTGTGTTCCATTGCTTAACTATCCATCTATGCCGCCCGGCCTCCGGGATGTGGGCTGAATGGCTGTGTGCGTTGCTAAACCGAGGAATATGACCGGAGATTGTAGGGGGTGCCGGTTGCCCCGATGGTTATGTTGCTGAAAATGTTGCAATAAAAAACATGTTAAAAAAAAAAAAAAAAAAAAAAAATGAGGCACATTCCAAATGACATTTTGAATACATTTTTCTACAGTACAAAAAATCAATTTTCTGATGAAAAAGATGTCGCGTGACCTGTCGAAATTTCTCCAGATGGTCAGAAATGGAAATTTTTCAGTGTTTAAGTTTTTTGAGTGCTAATGACTATTCCATGTAAATTATCACTTTTGGAACAAAAATAAGTGTGTTTAGAGTCACATTAATGCCTGAAAGTGGTCAAAATAGAAACTTCTGAATAGGAGAAAAAGTTTGTAATAATGGCAATTTTGGTCACATTGAGGCTTTAAAAAGTAGTTATTCAACATGAGGCACATTCCAAATGACATTTTAAATCAATTTTTCTACAGTCCAAAAAATCAATTTTCTGATGAAAAACGATGACCTGTGACCAGTCGAAATTTCTCCAGATGGTCAGAAATGGAAATTTTTCAATGTTTAATTTTATGACTGCTAATGACTATTCCATGTAAATTATCACTTTTGGAACAAAAAGAAGTGTGTTTAGAATCACATTAATGCATGAAATTGGTCAAAATAGAAGCTTCTGAATAGGAGAAAAAGTCTGTAATAATGGCAATTTTGGTCACATTGAGGCATTAAAAAGTAGTTAGTCAACATGAGGCACATTCCAAATGACATTTTGAATCAATTTTTCTACAGTCCAAAAAATCAATTTTCTGATGAAAAACGATGACCCGTGACCCGTCAAAATTTCTCCAGATGGTCAGAAATGGAAATTTTTCAATGTTTAATTTTTTGACTGCTAATGACTATTCCATGTAAATTATCAATTTTTTAACAAAAATAAGTGTGTTTAGAGTCACATTAATGCCTGAAATTGGTAAAAATAGAAGCTTCTGAATAGGAGAAAAAGTCTGTAATAATGGCAATTTTGGTCACATTGAGGCTTTAAAAAGTAGTTATTAAACATGAGGCACATTCCAAATGACATTTTGAATCAATTTTTCTACAGTCCAAAAAATCAATTTTCTGATGAAAAACGATGACCCGGGACCTGTCAAAATTTCTCCAGATGGTCAGAAATGCAATTTTTTTTATTGTTTAATTTTTTTACTGCTAATGACTATTCCATGTAAATTATCACTTTTGGAACAAAAATAAGTCTGTTTAGAGTCATTTTAATGCCTGAAATTGGTCAAAATAGAAGCTTCTGAATAGGAGAAAAAGTCTGTAATAATGGATATTTTGGTCACATTGAGGCTTTAAAAAGTAGTTATTCAACATGAGGCACATTCCAAATGACATTTTGAATCAATTTTTCTACAGTCCAAAAAATCAATTTTCTGATGAAAAACGATGACCCGTGACCTGTCGAAATTTCTCCAGATGGTCAGAAATGGAAATTTTTTAATGTTTAATTTTTTGACTGCTAATGACTATTCCATGTAAATTATCACATTTGGAACAAAAATAAGTGTGTTTAGAGTCACATTAATGCCTGAAATTGGTCAAAATAGAAGCTTCTGAATAGGAGAACAAGTCTGTAATAATGGCAATTTTGGTCACATTGAGGCTTTAAAAAGTAGATAGTCAACATGAGGCACATTCCAAAAGACATTTTGAATCAATTTTTCTACAGTCCAAAAAATCAATTTTCTGATGAAAAACGATGACCCGTGACCCGTCAAAATTTCTCCAGATGGTCAGAAATGGAAATTTTTCAATGTTTAATTTTTTGACTGCTAATGACTATTCCATGTAAATTATCAATTTTTTAACAAAAATAAGTGTGTTTAGAGTCACATTAATGCCTGAAATTGGTAAAAATAGAAGCTTCTGAATAGGAGAAAAAGTCTGTAATAATGGCAATTTTGGTCACATTGAGGCTGTAAAAAGTAGTTATTAAACATGAGGCACATTCCAAATGACATTTTGAATCAATTTTTCTACAGTCCAAAAAATCAATTTTCTGATGAAAAACGATGACCCGGGACCTGTCAAAATTTCTCCAGATGGTCAGAAATGCAATTTTTTTTATTGTTTAATTTTTTTTCTGCTAATGACTATTCCATGTAAATTATCACTTTTGGAACAAAAATAAGTCTGTTTAGAGTCACTTTAATGCCTGAAATTGGTCAAAATAGAAGCTTCTGAATAGGAGAAAAAGTCTGTAATAATGGATATTTTGGTCACATTGAGGCTTTAAAAAGTAGTTATTCAACATGAGGCACATTCCAAATGAAAGTTTTGAATCAATTTTTCTACAGTCCAAAAAATCAATTTTCTCATGAAAAACGATGACCCGTGACCTGTCGAAATTTCTCCAGATGGTCAGAAATGGAAATTTTTTAATGTTTAATTTTTTGACGGCTAATGACTATTCCATGTAAATTATCACATTTGGAACAAAAATAAGTGTGTTTAGAGTCACATTAATGCCTGAAATTGGTCAAAATAGAAGCTTCTGAATAGGAGAAAAAGTCTGTAATAATAGCAATTTTGGACACATTGAGACTTTAAAAAGTAGTTATTCAACATGAGGCACATTCCAAATGACATTTTGAATCAATTTTTCTACAGTCCAAAAAATCAATTTTCTGATGAAAAACGATGACCCGTGACCTGTCGAAATTTCTCCAGATGGTCAGAAATGGAAATTTTTCAATGTTTAATTTTTTGACTGCTAATGACTATTCCATGTAAATTATCACTTTTGGAACAAAAAGAAGTGTGTTTAGAGTCACATTAATGCCTGAAATTGGTCAAAATAGAAGCTTCTGAATAGGAGAAAAAGTCTGTAATAATGGCAATTTTGGTCACATTGAGGCTTTAAAAAGTAGTTATTCAACATGAGGCACATTCCAAATGACATTTTGAATCAATTTTTCTACAGTCCAAAAAATCAATTTTTTGATGAAAAACGATGACCCGTGACCTGTCGAAATTTCTCCAGGTGGTCAGAAATGGAAATTTTTGAATGTTTAATTTTTTGACTGCTAATGACTATTCCATGTAAATTATCACTTTTGGAACAAAAATAAGTGTGTTTAGAGTCACTTTAATGCCTAAAATTGGTCAAAATAGAAGCTTCTGAATAGGAGAACAAGTCTGTAATAAAGGCAATTTTGGTCACATTGAGGCTTTAAAAAGTAGTTATTCAACATGAGGCACATTCCAAATGACATTTTTCTACAGTCCAAAAAATCAATTTTCTGATGAAAAACAATGACCCGTGACCTGTCGAAATTTCTCCAATGGTCAGAAATGGAAATTTTTCAGTGTTTAATTTTTTGAGTACTAATGACTATTCCATGTAAATTATCACTTTTGGAACAAAAATAAGTGTGTTTAGAGTAGGCCTGGGCAAAAATTTCGTTCCGTTCGCGGAAATTGCGATAATTTGACATTTTTGCGTTCCGCGGAGAGCGCGAAAATGTCAAAAATTCCGGTTTCCGCAGCTTGGCGATAATTTGTTTCTTGCTCGCGCTGTAAAATGATACATTTCCGCGCGCGCGCGATCGCCTTACCTGAATCCCTGCGTTCGCCGACAAGTTTTCTTGATCCGGTCGCGTTCTCCATGAGATGTTGTATTGTTTTTAGCCATTTGCGCTGTCTCGCGACAGTTCGCGCCCGCAGTGACGTCATGCGTCGCGCGATCACGTCTTTCTTCTCGCGATCATGCACCGCGAGAACAACTCAAAACAAGATGGCCGCGCCCGCAAGCAACCACATGGGTAAGTTGGCGACCCGCAACCATGCAGAAAATCTCGCGAACATGCCGGAAAAAAACTTCCGCATCTTCGCGATATTTCTGCTTGTTTGCGATAATTTTAAACATTCTCGCGATAATTTGCGAAGGTTAGTTCCGCAAATTCCGCCCACCCCTAGTTTAGAGTCACATTAACGCCTGAAATTGGTCAAAATAGAAGCTTCTGAATAGGAGAAAAAGTCTGTAATAATGGCAATTTTGGTCACATTGAGGCTTTAAAAAATAGTTATTCAACATGAGGCACATTCCAAATGACATTTTGAATACATTTTTCTACAGTCCAAAAAATCAATTTTCTGATGAAAAACGATGTCGCGTGACCTGTCGAAATTTCTCCAGATGGTCAGAAATGGACATTTTTCAGTGTTTAAGTTTTTTGAGTGCTAATGACTATTCCATGTAAATTATCACTTTTGGAACAAAAATAAGTGTGTTTAGAGTCACATTAATGCCTGAAAGTGGTCAAAATAGAAACTTCTGAATAGGAGAAAAAGTCTGTAATAATAGCAATTTTGGACACATTGAGACTTTAAAAAGTAGTTATTCAACATGAGGCACATTCCAAATGACATTTTAAATCAATTTTTCTACAGTCCAAAAAATCAATTTTCTGATGAAGAACGATGACCCTTGACCTGTCGAAATTTCTCCAGATGGTTAGAAATGGAAATTTTTCAATGTTTAATTTTTTGACTGCTAATGTCTAGTCCATGTAAATTATCACTTTTGGAACAAAAATAAGTGTGTTTAAAGTCACATTAATGCCTGAAATTGGTCAAAATAGAAGCTTCTGAATAGGAGAAAAAGTCTGTAATAATGGCAATTTTGGTCACATTGAGGCTTTAAAAAGTAGTTATTCAACATGAGGCACATTCCAAATGACATTTTAAATCAATTTTTCTACAATCCAAAAAAACAATTTTCTGATGAAAAACGATGACCCGTGACCTGTCGAAATTTCTCCAGATGGTCAGAAATGGAAATTTTTCAATGTTTAATTTTTTGACTGCTAATGACTATTCCATGTAAATTATCACTTTTGGAACAAAAAGAAGTGTGTTTAGAGTCACATTAATGCCTGAAATTGGTCAAAATAGAAGCTTCTGAATAGGAGAAAAAGTCTGTAATAATGGCAATTTTGGTCACATTGAGGCTTTAAAAAGTAGTTATTCAACATGAGGCACATTCCAAATGACATTTTGAATCAATTTTTCTACAGTCCAAAAAATCAATTTTTTGATGAAAAACGATGACCCGTGACCTGTCGAAATTTCTCCAGATGGTCAGAAATGGAAATTTTTGAATGTTTAATTTTTTGACTGCTAATGACTATTCCATGTAAATTATCACTTTTGGAACAAAAATAATTGTGTTTAGAGTCACTTTAATGCCTGAAATTGGTCAAAATAGAAGCTTCTGAATAGGAGAACAAGTCTGTAATAAATTCAATTTTGGTCACATTGAGGCTTTAAAAAGTAGTTATTCAACATGAGGCACATTCCAAATGACATTTTTCTACAGTCCAAAAAATCAATTTTCTGATGAAAAACAATGACCCGTGACCTGTCGAAATTTCTCCAGATGGTCAGAAATGGAAATTTTTCAGTGTTTAATTTTTTGAGTGCTAATGACTATTCCATGTAAATTATCACTTTTGGAACAAAAATAAGTGTGTTTAGAGTCACATTAATGCCTGAAATTGGTCAAAATAGAAGCTTCTGAATAGGAGAAAAAGTCTGTAATAATGGCAATTTTGGTCACATTGAGGCTTTAAAAAATAGTTATTCAACATGAGGCACATTCCAAATGACATTTTGAATACATTTTTCTACAGTCCAAAAAATCAATTTTCTGATGAAAAACGATGTCGCGTGACCTGTCGAAATTTCTCCAGATGGTCAGAAATGGAAATTTTTCAGTGTTTAAGTTTTTTGAGTGCTAATGACTATTCCATGTAAATTATCACTTTTGGAACAAAAATAAGTGTGTTTAGAGTCACATTAATGCCTGAAAGTGGTCAAAATAGAAACTTCTGAATAGGAGAAAAAGTCTGTAATAATGGCAATTTTGGTCACATTGAGGCTTTAAAAAGTAGTTATTCAACATGAGGCACATTCCAAATGACATTTTAAATCAATTTTTCTACAGTCCAAAAAATCAATTTTCTGATGAAAAACGATGACCCCGTGACCAGTCGAAATTTCTCCAGATGGTCAGAAATGGAAATTTTTCAATGTTTAATTTTATGACTGCTAATGACTATTCCATGTAAATTATCACTTTTGGAACAAAAAGAAGTGTGTTTAGAATCACATTAATGCATGAAATTGGTCAAAATAGAAGCTTCTGAATAGGAGAAAAAGTCTGTAATAATGGATATTTTGGTCACATTGAGGCTTTAAAAAGTAGTTATTCAACATGAGGCACATTCCAAATGACATTTTGAATCAATTTTTCTACAGTCCAAAAAATCAATTTTCTGATGAAAAACGATGACCCGTGACCTGTCGAAATTTCTCCAGATGGTCAGAAATGGAAATTTTTTAATGTTTAATTTTTTGACGGCTAATGACTATTCCATGTAAATTATCACTTTTGGAACAAAAATAAGTGTGTTTAAAGTCACATTAATGCCTGAAATTGGTCAAAATAGAAGCTTCTGAATAGGAGAAAAAGTCTGTAATAATGGCAATTTTGGTCACATTGAGGCTTTAAAAAGTAGTTATTCAACATGAGGCACATTCCAAATGACATTTTAAATCAATTTTTCTACAATCCAAAAAATCAATTTTCTGATGAAAAACGATGACCCGTGACCTGTCGAAATTTCTCCAGATGGTCAGAAATGGAAATTTTTCAATGTTTAATTTTTTGACTGCTAATGACTATTCCATGTAAATTATCACTTTTGGAACAAAAAGAAGTGTGTTTAGAGTTACATTAATGCCTGAAATTGGTCAAAATAGAAGCTTCTGAATAGGAGAAAAAGTCTGTAATAATGGCAATTTTGGTCACATTGAGGCTTTAAAAAGTAGTTATTCAACATGAGGCACATTCCAAATGACATTTTAAATCAATTTTTCTACAGTCCAAAAAATCAATTTTCTGATGAAAAACGATGACCCGTGACCAGTCGAAATTTCTCCAGATGGTCAGAAATGGAAATTTTTCAATGTTTAATTTTATGACTGCTAATGACTATTCCATGTAAATTATCACTTTTGGAACAAAAAGAAGTGTGTTTAGAATCACATTAATGCATGAAATTGGTCAAAATAGAAGCTTCTGAATAGGAGAAAAAGTCTGTAATAATGGCAATTTTGGTCACATTGAGGCTTTAAAAAGTAGTTAGTCAACATGAGGCACATTCCAAATGACATTTTGAATACATTTTTCTACAGTCCAAAAAATCAATTTTCTGATGAAAAACGATGACCCGTGACCCGTCAAAATTTCTCCAGATGGTCAGAAATGGAAATTTTTCAATGTTTAATTTTTTGACTGCTAATGACTATTCCATGTAAATTATCAATTTTTTAACAAAAATAAGTGTGTTTAGAGTCACATTAATGCCTGAAATTGGTAAAAATAGAAGCTTCTGAATAGGAGAAAAAGTCTGTAATAATGGCAATTTTGGTCACATTGAGGCTGTAAAAAGTAGTTATTAAACATGAGGCACATTCCAAATGACATTTTGAATCAATTTTTCTACAGTCCAAAAAATCAATTTTCTGATGAAAAACGATGACCCGGGACCTGTCAAAATTTCTCCAGATGGTCAGAAATGCAATTTTTTTTATTGTTTAATTTTTTTACTGCTAATGACTATTCCATGTAAATTATCACTTTTGGAACAAAAATAAGTCTGTTTAGAGTCACTTTAATGCCTGAAATTGGTCAAAATAGAAGCTTCTGAATAGGAGAAAAAGTCTGTAATAATGGATATTTTGGTCACATTGAGGCTTTAAAAAGTAGTTAATCAACATGAGGCACATTCCAAATGACATTTTGAATCAATTTTTCTACAGTCCAAAAAATCAATTTTCTGATGAAAAACGATGACCCGTGACCTGTCGAAATTTCTCCAGATGGTCAGAAATGGAAATTGTTTAATGTTTAATTTTTTGACTGCTAATGACTATTCCATGTAAATTATCACATTTGGAACAAAAATAAGTGTGTTTAGAGTCACATTAATGCCTGAAATTGGTCAAAATAGAAGCTTCTGAATAGGAGAAAAAGTCTGTAATAATAGCAATTTTGGACACATTGAGACTTTAAAAAGTAGTTATTCAACATGAGGCACATTCCAAATGACATTTTGAATCAATTTTTCTACAGTCCAAAAAATCAATTTTCTGATGAAAAACGATGACCCTTGACCTGTCGAAATTTCTCCAGATGGTCAGAAATGGAAATTTTTCAATGTTTAATTTTTTGACTGCTAGTGTCTAGTCCATGTAAATTATCACTTTTGGAACAAAAATAAGTGTGTTTAAAGTCACATTAATGCCTGAAATTGGTCAAAATAGAAGCTTCTGAATAGGAGAAAAAGTCTGTAATAATGGCAATTTTGGTCACATTGAGGCTTTAAAAAGTAGTTATTCAACATGAGGCACATTCCAAATGACATTTTAAATCAATTTTTCTACAATCCAAAAAATCAATTTTCTGATGAAAAACGATGACCCGTGACCTGTCGAAATTTCTCCAGATGGTCAGAAATGGAAATTTTTCAATGTTTAATTTTTTGACTGCTAATGACTATTCCATGTAAATTATCACTTTTGGAACAAAAAGAAGTGTGTTTAGAGTCACATTAATGCCTGAAATTGGTCAAAATAGAAGCTTCTGAATAGGAGAAAAAGTCTGTAATAATGGCAATTTTGGTCACATTGAGGCTTTAAAAAGTAGTTATTCAACATGAGGCACATTCCAAATGACATTTTGAATCAATTTTTCTACAGTCCAAAAAATCAATTTTTTGATGAAGAACGATGACCCGTGACCTGTCGAAATTTCTCCAGATGGTCAGAAATGGAAATTTTTGAATGTTTAAGTTTTTTGACTGCTAATGACTATTCCATGTAAATTATCACTTTTGGAACAAAAATAAGTGTGTTTAGAGTCACTTTAATGCCTGAAATTGGTCAAAATAGAAGCTTCTGAATAGGAGAACAAGTCTGTAATAAAGGCAATTTTGGTCACATTGAGGCTTTAAAAAGTAGTTATTCAACATGAGGCACATTCCAAATGACATTTTTCTACAGTCCAAAAAATCAATTTTCTGATGAAAAACAATGACCCGTGACCTGTCGAAATTTCTCCAATGGTCAGAAATGGAAATTTTTCAGTGTTTAATTTTTTGAGTACTAATGACTATTCCATGTAAATTATCACTTTTGGAACAAAAATAAGTGTGTTTAGAGTCACATTAATGCCTGAAATTGGTCAAAATAGAAGCTTCTGAATAGGAGAAAAAGTCTGTAATAATGGCAATTTTGGTCACATTTAGGCTTTAAAAAATAGTTATTCAACATGAGGCACATTCCAAATGACATTTTGAATCAATTTTTCTACAGTCCAAAAAATCAATTTTCTGATGAAAAACGATGACCCGGGACCTGTCAAAATTTCTCCAGATGGTCAGAAATGCAATTTTTTTTATTGTTTAATATTTTTTCTGCTAATGACTATTCCATGTAAATTATCACTTTTGGAACAAAAATAAGTCTGTTTAGAGTCACTTTAATGCCTGAAATTGGTCAAAATAGAAGCTTCTGAATAGGAGAAAAAGTCTGTAATAATGGATATTTTGGTCACATTGAGGCTTTAAAAAGTAGTTATTCAACATGAGGCACATTCCAAATGACATTTTGAATCAATTTTTCTACAGTCCAAAAAATCAATTTTCTGATGAAAAACGATGACCCGTGACCTGTCGAAATTTCTCCAGATGGTCAGAAATGGAAATTTTTTAATGTTTAATTTTTTGACGGCTAATGACTATTCCATGTAAATTATCACATTTGGAACAAAATTAAGTGTGTTTAGAGTCACATTAATGCCTGAAATTGGTCAAAATAGAAGCTTCTGAATAGGAGAAAAAGTCTGTAATAATAGCAATTTTGGACACATTGAGACTTTAAAAAGTAGTTATTCAACATGAGGCACATTCCAAATGACATTTTGAATCAATTTTTCTACAGTCCAAAAAATCAATTTTCTGATGAAAAACGATGACCCTTGACCTGTCGAAATTTCTCCAGATGGTCAGAAATGGAAATTTTTCAATGTTTAATTTTTTGACTGCTAGTGTCTAGTCCATGTAAATTATCACTTTTGGAACAAAAATAAGTGTGTTTAAAGTCACATTAATGCCTGAAATTGGTCAAAATAGAAGCTTCTGAATAGGAGAAAAAGTCTGTAATAATGGCAATTTTGGTCACATTGAGGCTTTAAAAAGTAGTTATTCAACATGAGGCACATTCCAAATGACATTTTAAATCAATTTTTCTACAATCCAAAAAATCAATTTTCTGATGAAAAACGATGACCCGTGACCAGTCGAAATTTCTCCAGATGGTCAGAAATGGAAATTTTTCAATGTTTAATTTTATGACTGCTAATGACTATTCCATATAAATTATCACTTTTGGAACAAAAAGAAGTGTGTTTAGAATCACATTAATGCATGAAATTGGTCAAAATAGAAGCTTCTGAATAGGAGAAAAAGTCTGTAATAATGGCAATTTTGGTCACATTGAGGCTTTAAAAAGTAGTTAGTCAACATGAGGCATATTCCAAATGACATTTTGAATCAATTTTTCTACAGTCCAAAAAATCAATTTTCTGATGAAAAACGATGACCCGTGACCCGTCAAAATTTCTCCAGATGGTCAGAAATGGAAATTTTTCAATGTTTAATTTTTTGACTGCTAATGACTATTCCATGTAAATTATCAATTTTTTAACAAAAATAAGTGTGTTTAGAGTCACATTAATGCCTGAAATTGGTAAAAATAGAAGCTTCTGAATAGGAGAAAAAGTCTGTAATAATGGCAATTTTGGTCACATTGAGGCTGTAAAAAGTAGTTATTAAACATGAGGCACATTCCAAATGACATTTTGAATCAATTTTTCTACAGTCCAAAAAATCAATTTTCTGATGAAAAACGATGACCCGGGACCTGTCAAAATTTCTCCAGATGGTCAGAAATGCAATTTTTTTTATTGTTTAATTTTTTTTCTGCTAATGACTATTCCATGTAAATTATCACTTTTGGAACAAAAATAAGTCTGTTTAGAGTCACTTTAATGCCTGAAATTGGTCAAAATAGAAGCTTCTGAATAGGAGAAAAAGTCTGTAATAATGGATATTTTGGTCACATTGAGGCTTTAAAAAGTAGTTATTCAACATGAGGCACATTCCAAATGACATTTTGAATCAATTTTTGTACAGTCCAAAAAATCAATTTTCTGATGAAAAACGATGACCCGTGACCTGTCGAAATTTCTCCAGATGGTCAGAAATGGAAATTTTTTAATGTTTAATTTTTTGACGGCTAATGACTATTCCATGTAAATTATCACATTTGGAACAAAAATAAGTGTGTTTAGAGTCACATTAATGCCTGAAATTGGTCAAAATAGAAGCTTCTGAATAGGAGAAAAAGTCTGTAATAATAGCAATTTTGGACACATTGAGACTTTAAAAAGTAGTTATTCAACATGAGGCACATTCCAAATGACATTTTGAATCAATTTTTCTACAGTCCAAAAAATCAATTTTCTGATGAAAAACGATGACCCTTGACCTGTCGAAATTTCTCCAGATGGTCAGAAATGGAAATTTTTCAATGTTTAATTTTTTGACTGCTAGTGTCTAGTCCATGTAAATTATCACTTTTGGAACAAAAATAAGTGTGTTTAAAGTCACATTAATGCCTGAAATTGTTCAAAATAGAAGCTTCTGAATAGGAGAAAAAGTCTGTAATAATGGCAATTTTGGTCACATTGAGGCTTTAAAAAGTAGTTATTCAACATGAGGCACATTCCAAATGACATTTTAAATCAATTTTTCTACAATCCAAAAAATCAATTTTCTGATGAAAAACGATGACCCGTGACCTGTCGAAATTTCTCCAGATGGTCAGAAATGGAAATTTTTCAATGTTTAATTTTTTGACTGCTAATGACTATTCCATGTAAATTATCACTTTTGGAACAAAAAGAAGTGTGTTTAGAGTCACATTAATGCCTGAAATTGGTCAAAATAGAAGCTTCTGAATAGGAGAAAAAGTCTGTAATTATGGCAATTTTGGTCACATTGAGGCTTTAAAAAGTAGTTATTCAACATGAGGCACATTCCAAATGACATTTTGAATCAATTTTTCTACAGTCCAAAAAATCAATTTTTTGATGAAAAACGATGACCCGTGACCTGTCGAAATTTCTCCAGATGGTCAGAAATGGAAATTTTTGAATGTTTAATTTTTTGACTGCTAATGACTATTCCATGTAAATTATCACTTTTGGAACAAAAATAAGTGTGTTTAGAGTCACTTTAATGCCTGAAATTGGTCAAAATAGAAGCTTCTGAATAGGAGAACAAGTCTGTAATAAAGGCAATTTTGGTCACATTGAGGCTTTAAAAAGTAGTTATTCAACATGAGGCACATTCCAAATGACATTTTTCTACAGTCCAAAAAATCAATTTTCTGATGAAAAACAATGACCCGTGACCTGTCGAAATTTCTCCAATGGTCAGAAATGGAAATTTTTCAGTGTTTAATTTTTTGAGTGCTAATGACTATTCCATGTAAATTATCACTTTTGGAACAAAAATAAGTGTGTTTAGAGTCACATTAATGCCTGAAAGTGGTCAAAATAGAAACTTCTGAATAGGAGAAAAAGTCTGTAATAATAGCAATTTTGGACACATTGAGACTTTAAAAAGTAGTTATTCAACATGAGGCACATTCCAAATGACATTTTAAATCAATTTTTCTACAGTCCAAAAAATCAATTTTCTGATGAAGAACGATGACCCTTGACCTGTCGAAATTTCTCCAGATGGTTAGAAATGGAAATTTTTCAATGTTTAATTTTTTGACTGCTAATGTCTAGTCCATGTAAATTATCACTTTTGGAACAAAAATAAGTGTGTTTAAAGTCACATTAATGCCTGAAATTGGTCAAAATAGAAGCTTCTGAATAGGAGAAAAAGTCTGTAATAATGGCAATTTTGGTCACATTGAGGCTTTAAAAAGTAGTTATTCAACATGAGGCACATTCCAAATGACATTTTAAATCAATTTTTCTACAATCCAAAAAAACAATTTTCTGATGAAAAACGATGACCCGTGACCTGTCGAAATTTCTCCAGATGGTCAGAAATGGAAATTTTTCAATGTTTAATTTTTTGACTGCTAATGACTATTCCATGTAAATTATCACTTTTGGAACAAAAAGAAGTGTGTTTAGAGTCACATTAATGCCTGAAATTGGTCAAAATAGAAGCTTCTGAATAGGAGAAAAAGTCTGTAATAATGGCAATTTTGGTCACATTGAGGCTTTAAAAAGTAGTTATTCAACATGAGGCACATTCCAAATGACATTTTGAATCAATTTTTCTACAGTCCAAAAAATCAATTTTTTGATGAAAAACGATGACCCGTGACCTGTCGAAATTTCTCCAGATGGTCAGAAATGGAAATTTTTGAATGTTTAATTTTTTGACTGCTAATGACTATTCCATGTAAATTATCACTTTTGGAACAAAAATAATTGTGTTTAGAGTCACTTTAATGCCTGAAATTGGTCAAAATAGAAGCTTCTGAATAGGAGAACAAGTCTGTAATAAATTCAATTTTGGTCACATTGAGGCTTTAAAAAGTAGTTATTCAACATGAGGCACATTACAAATGACATTTTTCTACAGTCCAAAAAATCAATTTTCTGATGAAAAACAATGACCCGTGACCTGTCGAAATTTCTCCAGATGGTCAGAAATGGAAATTTTTCAGTGTTTAATTTTTTGAGTGCTAATGACTATTCCATGTAAATTATCACTTTTGGAACAAAAATAAGTGTGTTTAGAGTCACATTAATGCCTGAAATTGGTCAAAATAGAAGCTTCTGAATAGGAGAAAAAGTCTGTAATAATGGCAATTTTGGTCACATTGAGGCTTTAAAAAATAGTTATTCAACATGAGGCACATTCCAAATGACATTTTGAATACATTTTTCTACAGTCCAAAAAATCAATTTTCTGATGAAAAACGATGTCGCGTGACCTGTCGAAATTTCTCCAGATGGTCAGAAATGGAAATTTTTCAGTGTTTAAGTTTTTTGAGTGCTAATGACTATTCCATGTAAATTATCACTTTTGGAACAAAAAGAAGTGTGTTTAGAGTCACATTAATGCCTGAAATTGGTCAAAATAGAAGCTTCTGAATAGGAGAAAAAGTCTGTAATAATGGCAATTTTGGTCACATTGAGGCTTTAAAAAGTAGTTATTCAACATGAGGCACATTCCAAATGACATTTTAAATCAATTTTTCTACAGTCCAAAAAATCAATTTTCTGATGAAAAACGATGACCCGTGACCAGTCGAAATTTCTCCAGATGGTCAGAAATGGAAATTTTTCAATGTTTAATTTTATGACTGCTAATGACTATTCCATGTAAATTATCACTTTTGGAACAAAAAGAAGTGTGTTTAGAATCACATTAATGCATGAAATTGGTCAAAATAGAAGCTTCTGAATAGGAGAAAAAGTCTGTAATAATGGCAATTTTGGTCACATTGAGGCTTTAAAAAGTAGTTAGTCAACATGAGGCACATTCCAAATGACATTTTGAATCAATTTTTCTACAGTCCAAAAAATCAATTTTCTGATGAAAAACGATGACCCGTGACCCGTCAAAATTTCTCCAGATGGTCAGAAATGGAAATTTTTCAATGTTTAATTTTTTGACTGCTAATGACTATTCCATGTAAATTATCAAGTTTTTTAACAAAAATAAGTGTGTTTAGAGTCACATTAATGCCTGAAATTGGTAAAAATAGAAGCTTCTGAATAGGAGAAAAAGTCTGTAATAATGGCAATTTTGGTCACATTGAGGCTGTAAAAAGTAGTTATTAAACATGAGGCACATTCCAAATGACATTTTGAATCAATTTTTCTACAGTCCAAAAAATCAATTTTCTGATGAAAAACGATGACCCGGGACCTGTCAAAATTTCTCCAGATGGTCAGAAATGCAATTTTTTTTATTGTTTAATTTTTTTTCTGCTAATGACTATTCCATGTAAATTATCACTTTTGGAACAAAAATAAGTCTGTTTAGAGTCACTTTAATGCCTGAAATTGGTCAAAATAGAAGCTTCTGAATAGGAGAAAAAGTCTGTAATAATGGATATTTTGGTCACATTGAGGCTTTAAAAAGTAGTTATTCAACATGAGGCACATTCCAAATGACATTTTGAATCAATTTTTCTACAGTCCAAAAAATCAATTTTCTGATGAAAAACGATGACCCGTGACCTGTCGAAATTTCTCCAGATGGTCAGAAATGGAAATTTTTTAATGTTTAATTTTTTGACGGCTAATGACTATTCCATGTAAATTATCACATTTGGAACAAAAATAAGTGTGTTTAGAGTCACATTAATGCCTGAAATTGGTCAAAATAGAAGCTTCTGAATAGGAGAAAAAGTCTGTAATAATAGCAATTTTGGACACATTGAGACTTTAAAAAGTAGTTATTCAACATGAGGCACATTCCAAATGACATTTTGAATCAATTTTTCTACAGTCCAAAAAATCAATTTTCTGATGAAAAACGATGACCCTTGACCTGTCGAAATTTCTCCAGATGGTCAGAAATGGAAATTTTTCAATGTTTAATTTTTTGACTGCTAGTGTCTAGTCCATGTAAATTATCACTTTTGGAACAAAAATAAGTGTGTTTAAAGTCACATTAATGCCTGAAATTGGTCAAAATAGAAGCTTCTGAATAGGAGAAAAAGTCTGTAATAATGGCAATTTTGGTCACATTGAGGCTTTAAAAAGTAGTTATTCAACATGAGGCACATTCCAAATGACATTTTAAATCAATTTTTCTACAATCCAAAAAATCAATTTTCTGATGAAAAACGATGACCCGTGACCTGTCGAAATTTCTCCAGATGGTCAGAAATGGAAATTTTTGAATGTTTAATTTTTTGACTGCTAATGACTATTCCATGTAAATTATCACTTTTGGAACAAAAATAAGTGTGTTTAGAGTCACTTTAATGCCTGAAATTGGTCAAAATAGAAGCTTCTGAATAGGAGAAAAAGTCTGTAATAATGGCAATTTTGGTCACATTGAGGCTTTAAAAAGTAGTTATTCAACATGAGGCACATTCCAAATGACATTTTGAATCAATTTTTCTACAGTCCAAAAAATCAATTTTTTGATGAAAAACGATGACCCGTGACCTGTCGAAATTTCTCCAGATGGTCAGAAATGGAAATTTTTGAATGTTTAATTTTTTGACTGCTAATGACTATTCCATGTAAATTATCACTTTTGGAACAAAAATAAGTGTGTTTAGAGTCACTTTAATGCCTGAAATTGGTCAAAATAGAAGCTTCTGAATAGGAGAACAAGTCTGTAATAAAGGCAATTTTGGTCACATTGAGGCTTTAAAAAGTAGTTATTCAACATGAGGCACATTCCAAATGACATTTTTCTACAGTCCAAAAAATCAATTTTCTGATGAAAAACAATGACCCGTGACCTGTCGAAATTTCTCCAATGGTCAGAAATGGAAATTTTTCAGTGTTTAATTTTTTGAGTACTAATGACTATTCCATGTAAATTATCACTTTTGGAACAAAAATAAGTGTGTTTAGAGTCACATTAATGCCTGAAATTGGTCAAAATAGAAGCTTCTGAATAGGAGAAAAAGTCTGTAATAATGGCAATTTTGGTCACATTTAGGCTTTAAAAAATAGTTATTCAACATGAGGCACATTCCAAATGACATTTTGAATACATTTTTCTACAGTCCAAAAAATCAATTTTCTGATGAAAAACGATGTCGCGTGACCTGTCGAAATTTCTCCAGATGGTCAGAAATGGAAATTTTTCAGTGTTTAAGTTTTTTGAGTGCTAATGACTATTCCATGTAAATTATCACTTTTGGAACAAAAATAAGTGTGTTTAGAGTCACATTAATGCCTGAAAGTGGTCAAAATAGAAACTTCTGAATAGGAGAAAAAGTCTGTAATAATAGCAATTTTGGACACATTGAGACTTTAAAAAGTAGTTATTCAACATGAGGCACATTCCAAATGACATTTTAAATCAATTTTTCTACAGTCCAAAAAATCAATTTTCTGATGAAGAACGATGACCCTTGACCTGTCGAAATTTCTCCAGATGGTTAGAAATGGAAATTTTTCAATGTTTAATTTTTTGACTGCTAATGTCTAGTCCATGTAAATTATCACTTTTGGAACAAAAATAAGTGTGTTTAAAGTCACATTAATGCCTGAAATTGGTCAAAATAGAAGCTTCTGAATAGGAGAAAAAGTCTGTAATAATGGCAATTTTGGTCACATTGAGGCTTTAAAAAGTAGTTATTCAACATGAGGCACATTCCAAATGACATTTTAAATCAATTTTTCTACAATCCAAAAAAACAATTTTCTGATGAAAAACGATGACCCGTGACCTGTCGAAATTTCTCCAGATGGTCAGAAATGGAAATTTTTCAATGTTTAATTTTTTGACTGCTAATGACTATTCCATGTAAATTATCACTTTTGGAACAAAAAGAAGTGTGTTTAGAGTCACATTAATGCCTGAAATTGGTCAAAATAGAAGCTTCTGAATAGGAGAAAAAGTCTGTAATAATGGCAATTTTGGTCACATTGAGGCTTTAAAAAGTAGTTATTCAACATGAGGCACATTCCAAATGACATTTTGAATCAATTTTTCTACAGTCCAAAAAATCAATTTTTTGATGAAAAACGATGACCCGTGACCTGTCGAAATTTCTCCAGATGGTCAGAAATGGAAATTTTTGAATGTTTAATTTTTTGACTGCTAATGACTATTCCATGTAAATTATCACTTTTGGAACAAAAATAATTGTGTTTAGAGTCACTTTAATGCCTGAAATTGGTCAAAATAGAAGCTTCTGAATAGGAGAACAAGTCTGTAATAAATTCAATTTTGGTCACATTGAGGCTTTAAAAAGTAGTTATTCAACATGAGGCACATTTCAAATGACATTTTTCGACAGTCCAAAAAATCAATTTTCTGATGAAAAACAATGACCCGTGACCTGTCGAAATTTCTCCAGATGGTCAGAAATGGAAATTTTTCAGTGTTTAATTTTTTGAGTGCTAATGACTATTCCATGTAAATTATCACTTTTGGAACAAAAATAAGTGTGTTTAGAGTCACATTAATGCCTGAAATTGGTCAAAATAGAAGCTTCTGAATAGGAGAAAAAGTCTGTAATAATGGCAATTTTGGTCACATTGAGGCTTTAAAAAATAGTTATTCAACATGAGGCACATTCCAAATGACATTTTGAATACATTTTTCTACAGTCCAAAAAATCAATTTTCTGATGAAAAACGATGTCGCGTGACCTGTCGAAATTTCTCCAGATGGTCAGAAATGGAAATTTTTCAGTGTTTAAGTTTTTTGAGTGCTAATGACTATTCCATGTAAATTATCACTTTTGGAACAAAAATAAGTGTGTTTAGAGTCACATTAATGCCTGAAAGTGGTCAAAATAGAAACTTCTGAATAGGAGAAAAAGTCTGTAATAATGGCAATTTTGGTCACATTGAGGCTTTAAAAAGTAGTTATTCAACATGAGGCACATTCCAAATGACATTTTAAATCAATTTTTCTACAGTCCAAAAAATCAATTTTCTGATGAAAAACGATGACCCCGTGACCAGTCGAAATTTCTCCAGATGGTCAGAAATGGAAATTTTTCAATGTTTAATTTTTTGACTGCTAATGACTATTCCATGTAAATTATCACTTTTGGAACAAAAGAAGTGTGTTTAGAATCACATTAATGCATGAAATTGGTCAAAATAGAAGCTTCTGAATGGGAGAAAAAGTCTGTAATAATGGCAATTTTGGTCACATTGAGGCTTTAAAAAGTAGTTAGTCAACATGAGGCACATTCCAAATGACATTTTGAATCAATTTTTCTACAGTCCAAAAAATCAATTTTCTGATGAAAAACGATGATTCGTGACCCATCAAAATTTCTCCAGATGGTCAGAAATGGAAATTTTTCAATGTTTAAATTTTTTGACTGCTAATGACTATTCCATGTAAATTATCAATTTTTTAACAAAAATAAGTGTGTTTAGAGTCACATTAATGCCTGAAATTGGTAAAAATAGAAGCTTCTGAATAGGAGAAAAAGTCTGTAATAATGGCAATTTTGGTCACATTGAGGCTTTAAAAAGTAGTTATTAAACATGAGGCACATTCCAAATGACATTTTAAATCAATTTTTCTACAGTCCAAAAAATCAATTTTCTGATGAAAAACGATGACCCGTGACCAGTCGAAATGACTCCAGATGGTCAGAAATGGAAATTTTTCAATGTTTAATTTTTTGACTGCTAATGACTATTCCATGTAAATTATCACTTTTGGAACAAAAAGAAGTGTGTTTAGAATCACATTAATGCATGAAATTGGTCAAAATAGAAGCTTCTGAATAGGAGAAAAAGTCTGTAATAATGGCAATTTTGGTCACATTGAGGCTTTAAAAAGTAGTTAGTCAACATGAGGCACATTCCAAATGACATTTTGAATCAATTTTTCTACAGTCCAAAAAATCAATTTTCTGATGAAAAACGATGATTCGTGACCCGTCAAAATTTCTCCAGATGGTCAGAAATGGAAATTTTTCAATGTTTAATTTTTTGACTGCTAATGACTATTCCATGTAAATTATCACTTTTTTAACAAAAATAAGTGTGTTTAGAGTCACATTAATGCCTGAAATTGGTAAAAATAGAAGCTTCTGAATAGGAGAAAAAGTCTGTAATAATGGCAATTTTGGTCACATTGAGGCTTTAAAAAGTAGTTATTAAACATGAGGCACATTCCAAATGACATTTTGAATCAATTTTTCTACAGTCCAAAAAATCAATTTTCTGATGAAAAACGATGACCCTTGACCTGTCGAAATTTCTCCAGATGGTCAGAAATGGAAATTTTTCAATGTTTAATTTTTTGACTGCTAATGTCTAGTCCATGTAAATTATCACTTTTGGAACAAAAATAAGTGTGTTTAAAGTCACATTAATGCCTTAAATTGGTCAAAATAGAAGCTTCTGAATAGGAGAAAAAGTCTGTAATAATGGCAATTTTGGTCACATTGAGGCTTTAAAAAGTAGTTATTCAACATGAGGCACATTCCAAATGACATTTTAAATCAATTTTTCTACAATCCAAAAAATCAATTTTCTGATGAAAAACGATGACTCTTGACCTGTCGAAATTTCTCCAGATGGTCAGAAATGGAAATTTTTCAATGTTTAATTTTTTGACTGCTAATGACTATTCCATGTAAATTATCACTTTTGGAACAAAAAGAAGTGTGTTTAGAGTCACATTAATGCCTGAAATTGGTCAAAATAAAAGCCTCTGAATAGGAGAAAAAGTCTGTAATAATGGCAATTTTGGTCACATTGAGGCTTTAAAAAGTAGTTATTCAACATGAGGCACATTCCAAATGACATTATGAATCAATTTTTCTACAGTCCATAAAATCAATTTTTTGATGAAAAACGATGACCCGTGACCCGTCAAAATTTCTCCAGATGGTCAGAAATGGAAATTTTTCAATGTTTAACTTTTTTGACTGCAAATGACTATTCCATGTAAATTATCACTTTTGGAACAAAAATAAATGTGTTTAGAGTCACATTAATGCCTGAAATTGGTCAAAATAGAAGCTTCTGAATAGGAGAAAAAGTCTGTAATAATGGCAATTTTGGTCACATTGAGGCTTTAAAAAGTAGTTATTCAACATGAGGCACATTCCAAATGACATTTTAAATCAATTTTTCTACAGTCCAAAAAATCAATTTTCTGATGAAAAACGATGACCCGTGACCAGTCGAAATTTCTCCAGATGGTCAGAAATGGAAATTTTTCAATGTTTAATTTTATGACTGCTAATGACTATTCCATGTAAATTATCACTTTTGGAACAAAAAGAAGTGTGTTTAGAATCACATTAATGCATGAAATTGGTCAAAATAGAAGCTTCTGAATAGGAGAAAAAGTCTGTAATAATGGCAATTTTGGTCACATTGAGGCTTTAAAAAGTAGTTAGTCAACATGAGGCACATTCCAAATGACATTTTGAATCAATTTTTCTACAGTCCAAAAAATCAATTTTCTGATGAAAAACGATGACCCGTGACCCGTCAAAATTTCTCCAGATGGTCAGAAATGGAAATTTTTCAATGTTTAATTTTTTGACTGCTAATGACTATTCCATGTAAATTATCAATTTTTTAACAAAAATAAGTGTGTTTAGAGTCACATTAATGCCTGAAATTGGTAAAAATAGAAGCTTCTGAATAGGAGAAAAAGTCTGTAATAATGGCAATTTTGGTCACATTGAGGCTGTAAAAAGTAGTTATTAAACATGAGGCACATTCCAAATGACATTTTGAATCAATTTTTCTACAGTCCAAAAAATCAATTTTCTGATGAAAAACGATGACCCGGGACCTGTCAAAATTTCTCCAGATGGTCAGAAATGCAATTTTTTTTATTGTTTAATTTTTTTTCTGCTAATGACTATTCCATGTAAATTATCACTTTTGGAACAAAAATAAGTCTGTTTAGAGTCACTTTAATGCCTGAAATTGGTCAAAATAGAAGCTTCTGAATAGGAGAAAAAGTCTGTAATAATGGATATTTTGGTCACATTGAGGCTTTAAAAAGTAGTTATTCAACATGAGGCACATTCCAAATGACATTTTGAATCAATTTTTCTACAGTCCAAAAAATCAATTTTCTGATGAAAAACGATGACCCGTGACCTGTCGAAATTTCTCCAGATGGTCAGAAATGGAAATTTTTTAATGTTTAATTTTTTGACGGCTAATGACTATTCCATGTAAATTATCACATTTGGAACAAAAATAAGTGTGTTTAGAGTCACATTAATGCCTGAAATTGGTCAAAATAGAAGCTTCTGAATAGGAGAAAAAGTCTGTAATAATAGCAATTTTGGACACATTGAGACTTTAAAAAGTAGTTATTCAACATGAGGCACATTCCAAATGACATTTTGAATCAATTTTTCTACAGTCCAAAAAATCAATTTTCTGATGAAAAACGATGACCCTTGACCTGTCGAAATTTCTCCAGATGGTCAGAAATGGAAATTTTTCAATGTTTAATTTTTTGACTGCTAGTGTCTAGTCCATGTAAATTATCACTTTTGGAACAAAAATAAGTGTGTTTAAAGTCACATTAATGCCTGAAATTGGTCAAAATAGAAGCTTCTGAATAGGAGAAAAAGTCTGTAATAATGGCAATTTTGGTCACATTGAGGCTTTAAAAAGTAGTTATTCAACATGAGGCACATTCCAAATGACATTTTAAATCAATTTTTCTACAATCCAAAAAATCAATTTTCTGATGAAAAACGATGACCCGTGACCTGTCGAAATTTCTCCAGATGGTCAGAAATGGAAATTTTTCAATGTTTAATTTTTTGACTGCTAATGACTATTCCATGTAAATTATCACTTTTGGAACAAAAAGAAGTGTGTTTAGAGTCACATTAATGCCTGAAATTGGTCAAAATAGAAGCTTCTGAATAGGAGAAAAAGTCTGTAATAATGGCAATTTTGGTCACATTGAGGCTTTAAAAAGTAGTTATTCAACATGAGGCACATTCCAAATGACATTTTGAATCAATTTTTCTACAGTCCAAAAAATCAATTTTTTGATGAAGAACGATGACCCGTGACCTGTCGAAATTTCTCCAGATGGTCAGAAATGGAAATTTTTGAATGTTTAAGTTTTTTGACTGCTAATGACTATTCCATGTAAATTATCACTTTTGGAACAAAAATAAGTGTGTTTAGAGTCACTTTAATGCCTGAAATTGGTCAAAATAGAAGCTTCTGAATAGGAGAACAAGTCTGTAATAAAGGCAATTTTGGTCACATTGAGGCTTTAAAAAGTAGTTATTCAACATGAGGCACATTCCAAATGACATTTTTCTACAGTCCAAAAAATCAATTTTCTGATGAAAAACAATGACCCGTGACCTGTCGAAATTTCTCCAATGGTCAGAAATGGAAATTTTTCAGTGTTTAATTTTTTGAGTACTAATGACTATTCCATGTAAATTATCACTTTTGGAACAAAAATAAGTGTGTTTAGAGTCACATTAATGCCTGAAATTGGTCAAAATAGAAGCTTCTGAATAGGAGAAAAAGTCTGTAATAATGGCAATTTTGGTCACATTTAGGCTTTAAAAAATAGTTATTCAACATGAGGCACATTCCAAATGACATTTTGAATCAATTTTTCTACAGTCCAAAAAATCAATTTTCTGATGAAAAACGATGACCCGGGACCTGTCAAAATTTCTCCAGATGGTCAGAAATGCAATTTTTTTTATTGTTTAATTTTTTTTCTGCTAATGACTATTCCATGTAAATTATCACTTTTGGAACAAAAATAAGTCTGTTTAGAGTCACTTTAATGCCTGAAATTGGTCAAAATAGAAGCTTCTGAATAGGAGAAAAAGTCTGTAATAATGGATATTTTGGTCACATTGAGGCTTTAAAAAGTAGTTATTCAACATGAGGCACATTCCAAATGACATTTTGAATCAATTTTTCTACAGTCCAAAAAATCAATTTTCTGATGAAAAACGATGACCCGTGACCTGTCGAAATTTCTCCAGATGGTCAGAAATGGAAATTTTTTAATGTTTAATTTTTTGACGGCTAATGACTATTCCATGTAAATTATCACATTTGGAACAAAATTAAGTGTGTTTAGAGTCACATTAATGCCTGAAATTGGTCAAAATAGAAGCTTCTGAATAGGAGAAAAAGTCTGTAATAATAGCAATTTTGGACACATTGAGACTTTAAAAAGTAGTTATTCAACATGAGGCACATTCCAAATGACATTTTGAATCAATTTTTCTACAGTCCAAAAAATCAATTTTCTGATGAAAAACGATGACCCTTGACCTGTCGAAATTTCTCCAGATGGTCAGAAATGGAAATTTTTCAATGTTTAATTTTTTGACTGCTAGTGTCTAGTCCATGTAAATTATCACTTTTGGAACAAAAATAAGTGTGTTTAAAGTCACATTAATGCCTGAAATTGGTCAAAATAGAAGCTTCTGAATAGGAGAAAAAGTCTGTAATAATGGCAATTTTGGTCACATTGAGGCTTTAAAAAGTAGTTATTCAACATGAGGCACATTCCAAATGACATTTTAAATCAATTTTTCTACAATCCAAAAAATCAATTTTCTGATGAAAAACGATGACCCGTGACCTGTCGAAATTTCTCCAGATGGTCAGAAATGGAAATTTTTCAATGTTTAATTTTTTGACTGCTAATGACTATTCCATGTAAATTATCACTTTTGGAACAAAAAGAAGTGTGTTTAGAGTCACATTAATGCCTGAAATTGGTCAAAATAGAAGCTTCTGAATAGGAGAAAAAGTCTGTAATAATGGCAATTTTGGTCACATTGAGGCTTTAAAAAGTAGTTATTCAACATGAGGCACATTCCAAATGACATTTTAAATCAATTTTTCTACAGTCCAAAAAATCAATTTTCTGATGAAAAACGATGACCCGTGACCAGTCGAAATTTCTCCAGATGGTCAGAAATGGAAATTTTTCAATGTTTAATTTTATGACTGCTAATGACTATTCCATATAAATTATCACTTTTGGAACAAAAAGAAGTGTGTTTAGAATCACATTAATGCATGAAATTGGTCAAAATAGAAGCTTCTGAATAGGAGAAAAAGTCTGTAATAATGGCAATTTTGGTCACATTGAGGCTTTAAAAAGTAGTTAGTCAACATGAGGCATATTCCAAATGACATTTTGAATCAATTTTTCTACAGTCCAAAAAATCAATTTTCTGATGAAAAACGATGACCCGTGACCCGGTCAAAAATTTCTCCAGATGGTCAGAAATGGAAATTTTTCAATGTTTAATTTTTTGACTGCTAATGACTATTCCATGTAAATTATCAATTTTTTAACAAAAATAAGTGTGTTTAGAGTCACATTAATGCCTGAAATTGGTAAAAATAGAAGCTTCTGAATAGGAGAAAAAGTCTGTAATAATGGCAATTTTGGTCACATTGAGGCTGTAAAAAGTAGTTATTAAACATGAGGCACATTCCAAATGACATTTTGAATCAATTTTTCTACAGTCCAAAAATCAATTTTCTGATGAAAAACGATGACCCGGGACCTGTCAAAATTTCTCCAGATGGTCAGAAATGCAATTTTTTTTATTGTTTAATTTTTTTCTGCTAATGACTATTCCATGTAAATTATCACTTTTGGAACAAAAATAAGTCTGTTTAGAGTCACTTTAATGCCTGAAATTGGTCAAAATAGAAGCTTCTGAATAGGAGAAAAAGTCTGTAATAATGGATATTTTGGTCACATTGAGGCTTTAAAAAGTAGTTATTCAACATGAGGCACATTCCAAATGACATTTTGAATCAATTTTTGTACAGTCCAAAAAATCAATTTTCTGATGAAAAACGATGACCCGTGACCTGTCGAAATTTCTCCAGATGGTCAGAAATGGAAATTTTTTAATGTTTAATTTTTTGACGGCTAATGACTATTCCATGTAAATTATCACATTTGGAACAAAAATAAGTGTGTTTAGAGTCACATTAATGCCTGAAATTGGTCAAAATAGAAGCTTCTGAATAGGAGAAAAAGTCTGTAATAATAGCAATTTTGGACACATTGAGACTTTAAAAAGTAGTTATTCAACATGAGGCACATTCCAAATGACATTTTGAATCAATTTTTCTACAGTCCAAAAAATCAATTTTCTGATGAAAAACGATGACCCTTGACCTGTCGAAATTTCTCCAGATGGTCAGAAATGGAAATTTTTCAATGTTTAATTTTTTGACTGCTAGTGTCTAGTCCATGTAAATTATCACTTTTGGAACAAAAATAAGTGTGTTTAAAGTCACATTAATGCCTGAAATTGGTCAAAATAGAAGCTTCTGAATAGGAGAAAAAGTCTGTAATAATGGCAATTTTGGTCACATTGAGGCTTTAAAAAGTAGTTATTCAACATGAGGCACATTCCAAATGACATTTTAAATCAATTTTTCTACAGTCCAAAAAATCAATTTTCTGATGAAAAACGATGACCCGTGACCTGTCGAAATTTCTCCAGATGGTCAGAAATGGAAATTTTTTAATGTTTAATTTTTTGACGGCTAATGACTATTCCATGTAAATTATCACATTTGGAACAAAAATAAGTGTGTTTAGAGTCACATTAATGCCTGAAATTGGTCAAAATAGAAGCTTCTGAATAGGAGAAAAAGTCTGTAATAATAGCAATTTTGGACACATTGAGACTTTAAAAAGTAGTTATTCAACATGAGGCACATTCCAAATGACATTTTGAATCAATTTTTCTACAGTCCAAAAAATCAATTTTCTGATGAAAAACGATGACCCTTGACCTGTCGAAATTTCTCCAGATGGTCAGAAATGGAAATTTTTCAATGTTTAATTTTTTGACTGCTAGTGTCTAGTCCATGTAAATTATCACTTTTGGAACAAAAATAAGTGTGTTTAAAGTCACATTAATGCCTGAAATTGGTCAAAATAGAAGCTTCTGAATAGGAGAAAAAGTCTGTAATAATGGCAATTTTGGTCACATTGAGGCTTTAAAAAGTAGTTATTCAACATGAGGCACATTCCAAATGACATTTTAAATCAATTTTTCTACAATCCAAAAAATCAATTTTCTGATGAAAAACGATGACCCGTGACCTGTCGAAATTTCTCCAGATGGTCAGAAATGGAAATTTTTCAATGTTTAATTTTTTGACTGCTAATGACTATTCCATGTAAATTATCACTTTTGGAACAAAAAGAAGTGTGTTTAGAGTCACATTAATGCCTGAAATTGGTCAAAATAGAAGCTTCTGAATAGGAGAAAAAGTCTGTAATAATGGCAATTTTGGTCACATTGAGGCTTTAAAAAGTAGTTATTCAACATGAGGCACATTCCAAATGACATTTTGAATCAATTTTTCTACAGTCCAAAAAATCAATTTTTTGATGAAGAACGATGACCCGTGACCTGTCGAAATTTCTCCAGATGGTCAGAAATGGAAATTTTTGAATGTTTAAGTTTTTTGACTGCTAATGACTATTCCATGTAAATTATCACTTTTGGAACAAAAATAAGTGTGTTTAGAGTCACTTTAATGCCTGAAATTGGTCAAAATAGAAGCTTCTGAATAGGAGAACAAGTCTGTAATAAAGGCAATTTTGGTCACATTGAGGCTTTAAAAAAGTAGTTATTCAACATGAGGCACATTCCAAATGACATTTTTCTACAGTCCAAAAAATCAATTTTCTGATGAAAAACAATGACCCGTGACCTGTCGAAATTTCTCCAATGGTCAGAAATGGAAATTTTTCAGTGTTTAATTTTTTGAGTACTAATGACTATTCCATGTAAATTATCACTTTTGGAACAAAAATAAGTGTGTTTAGAGTCACATTAATGCCTGAAATTGGTCAAAATAGAAGCTTCTGAATAGGAGAAAAAGTCTGTAATAATGGCAATTTTGGTCACATTTAGGCTTTAAAAAATAGTTATTCAACATGAGGCACATTCCAAATGACATTTTGAATCAATTTTTCTACAGTCCAAAAAATCAATTTTCTGATGAAAAACGATGACCCGGGACCTGTCAAAATTTCTCCAGATGGTCAGAAATGCAATTTTTTTTATTGTTTAATTTTTTTTCTGCTAATGACTATTCCATGTAAATTATCACTTTTGGAACAAAAATAAGTCTGTTTAGAGTCACTTTAATGCCTGAAATTGGTCAAAATAGAAGCTTCTGAATAGGAGAAAAAGTCTGTAATAATGGATATTTTGGTCACATTGAGGCTTTAAAAAGTAGTTATTCAACATGAGGCACATTCCAAATGACATTTTGAATCAATTTTTCTACAGTCCAAAAAATCAATTTTCTGATGAAAAACGATGACCCGTGACCTGTCGAAATTTCTCCAGATGGTCAGAAATGGAAATTTTTTAATGTTTAATTTTTTGACGGCTAATGACTATTCCATGTAAATTATCACATTTGGAACAAAAATAAGTGTGTTTAGAGTCACATTAATGCCTGAAATTGGTCAAAATAGAAGCTTCTGAATAGGAGAAAAAGTCTGTAATAATAGCAATTTTGGACACATTGAGACTTTAAAAAGTAGTTATTCAACATGAGGCACATTCCAAATGACATTTTGAATCAATTTTTCTACAGTCCAAAAAATCAATTTTCTGATGAAAAACGATGACCCTTGACCTGTCGAAATTTCTCCAGATGGTCAGAAATGGAAATTTTCAATGTTTAATTTTTTGACTGCTAGTGTCTAGTCCATGTAAATTATCACTTTTGGAACAAAAATAAGTGTGTTTAAAGTCACATTAATGCCTGAAATTGGTCAAAATAGAAGCTTCTGAATAGGAGAAAAAGTCTGTAATAATGGCAATTTTGGTCACATTGAGGCTTTAAAAAGTAGTTATTCAACATGAGGCACATTCCAAATGACATTTTAAATCAATTTTTCTACAATCCAAAAAATCAATTTTCTGATGAAAAACGATGACCCGTGACCTGTCGAAATTTCTCCAGATGGTCAGAAATGGAAATTTTTCAATGTTTAATTTTTTGACTGCTAATGACTATTCCATGTAAATTATCACTTTTGGAACAAAAAGAAGTGTGTTTAGAGTCACATTAATGCCTGAAATTGGTCAAAATAGAAGCTTCTGAATAGGAGAAAAAGTCTGTAATAATGGCAATTTTGGTCACATTGAGGCTTTAAAAAGTAGTTATTCAACATGAGGCACATTCCAAATGACATTTTGAATCAATTTTTCTACAGTCCAAAAAATCAATTTTTTGATGAAGAACGATGACCCGTGACCTGTCGAAATTTCTCCAGATGGTCAGAAATGGAAATTTTTGAATGTTTAAGTTTTTTGACTGCTAATGACTATTCCATGTAAATTATCACTTTTGGAACAAAAATAAGTGTGTTTAGAGTCACTTTAATGCCTGAAATTGGTCAAAATAGAAGCTTCTGAATAGGAGAACAAGTCTGTAATAAAGGCAATTTTGGTCACATTGAGGCTTTAAAAAGTAGTTATTCAACATGAGGCACATTCCAAATGACATTTTTCTACAGTCCAAAAAATCAATTTTCTGATGAAAAACAATGACCCGTGACCTGTCGAAATTTCTCCAATGGTCAGAAATGGAAATTTTTCAGTGTTTAATTTTTTGAGTACTAATGACTATTCCATGTAAATTATCACTTTTGGAACAAAAATAAGTGTGTTTAGAGTCACATTAATGCCTGAAATTGGTCAAAATAGAAGCTTCTGAATAGGAGAAAAAGTCTGTAATAATGGCAATTTTGGTCACATTTAGGCTTTAAAAAATAGTTATTCAACATGAGGCACATTCCAAATGACATTTTGAATCAATTTTTCTACAGTCCAAAAAATCAATTTTCTGATGAAAAACGATGACCCGGGACCTGTCAAAATTTCTCCAGATGGTCAGAAATGCAATTTTTTTTATTGTTTAATTTTTTTTCTGCTAATGACTATTCCATGTAAATTATCACTTTTGGAACAAAAATAAGTCTGTTTAGAGTCACTTTAATGCCTGAAATTGGTCAAAATAGAAGCTTCTGAATAGGAGAAAAAGTCTGTAATAATGGATATTTTGGTCACATTGAGGCTTTAAAAAGTAGTTATTCAACATGAGGCACATTCCAAATGACATTTTGAATCAATTTTTCTACAGTCCAAAAAATCAATTTTCTGATGAAAAACGATGACCCGTGACCTGTCGAAATTTCTCCAGATGGTCAGAAATGGAAATTTTTTAATGTTTAATTTTTTGACGGGCTAATGACTATTCCATGTAAATTATCACATTTGGAACAAAATTAAGTGTGTTTAGAGTCACATTAATGCCTGAAATTGGTCAAAATAGAAGCTTCTGAATAGGAGAAAAAGTCTGTAATAATAGCAATTTTGGACACATTGAGACTTTAAAAAGTAGTTATTCAACATGAGGCACATTCCAAATGACATTTTGAATCAATTTTTCTACAGTCCAAAAAATCAATTTTCTGATGAAAAACGATGACCCTTGACCTGTCGAAATTTCTCCAGATGGTCAGAAATGGAAATTTTTCAATGTTTAATTTTTTGACTGCTAGTGTCTAGTCCATGTAAATTATCACTTTTGGAACAAAAATAAGTGTGTTTAAAGTCACATTAATGCCTGAAATTGGTCAAAATAGAAGCTTCTGAATAGGAGAAAAAGTCTGTAATAATGGCAATTTTGGTCACATTGAGGCTTTAAAAAGTAGTTATTCAACATGAGGCACATTCCAAATGACATTTTAAATCAATTTTTCTACAATCCAAAAAATCAATTTTCTGATGAAAAACGATGACCCGTGACCTGTCGAAATTTCTCCAGATGGTCAGAAATGGAAATTTTTCAATGTTTAATTTTTTGACTGCTAATGACTATTCCATGTAAATTATCACTTTTGGAACAAAAAGAAGTGTGTTTAGAGTCACATTAATGCCTGAAATTGGTCAAAATAGAAGCTTCTGAATAGGAGAAAAAGTCTGTAATAATGGCAATTTTGGTCACATTGAGGCTTTAAAAAGTAGTTATTCAACATGAGGCACATTCCAAATGACATTTTAAATCAATTTTTCTACAGTCCAAAAAATCAATTTTCTGATGAAAAACGATGACCCGTGACCAGTCGAAATTTCTCCAGATGGTCAGAAATGGAAATTTTTCAATGTTTAATTTTATGACTGCTAATGACTATTCCATATAAATTATCACTTTTGGAACAAAAAGAAGTGTGTTTAGAATCACATTAATGCATGAAATTGGTCAAAATAGAAGCTTCTGAATAGGAGAAAAAGTCTGTAATAATGGCAATTTTGGTCACATTGAGGCTTTAAAAAGTAGTTAGTCAACATGAGGCATATTCCAAATGACATTTTGAATCAATTTTTCTACAGTCCAAAAAATCAATTTTCTGATGAAAAACGATGACCCGTGACCCGTCAAAATTTCTCCAGATGGTCAGAAATGGAAATTTTTCAATGTTTAATTTTTTGACTGCTAATGACTATTCCATGTAAATTATCAATTTTTTAACAAAAATAAGTGTGTTTAGAGTCACATTAATGCCTGAAATTGGTAAAAATAGAAGCTTCTGAATAGGAGAAAAAGTCTGTAATAATGGCAATTTTGGTCACATTGAGGCTGTAAAAAGTAGTTATTAAACATGAGGCACATTCCAAATGACATTTTGAATCAATTTTTCTACAGTCCAAAAAATCAATTTTCTGATGAAAAACGATGACCCGGGACCTGTCAAAATTTCTCCAGATGGTCAGAAATGCAATTTTTTTTATTGTTTAATTTTTTTTCTGCTAATGACTATTCCATGTAAATTATCACTTTTGGAACAAAAATAAGTCTGTTTAGAGTCACTTTAATGCCTGAAATTGGTCAAAATAGAAGCTTCTGAATAGGAGAAAAAGTCTGTAATAATGGATATTTTGGTCACATTGAGGCTTTAAAAAGTAGTTATTCAACATGAGGCACATTCCAAATGACATTTTGAATCAATTTTTGTACAGTCCAAAAAATCAATTTTCTGATGAAAAACGATGACCCGTGACCTGTCGAAATTTCTCCAGATGGTCAGAAATGGAAATTTTTTAATGTTTAATTTTTTGACGGCTAATGACTATTCCATGTAAATTATCACATTTGGAACAAAAATAAGTGTGTTTAGAGTCACATTAATGCCTGAAATTGGTCAAAATAGAAGCTTCTGAATAGGAGAAAAAGTCTGTAATAATAGCAATTTTGGACACATTGAGACTTTAAAAAGTAGTTATTCAACATGAGGCACATTCCAAATGACATTTTGAATCAATTTTTCTACAGTCCAAAAAATCAATTTTCTGATGAAAAACGATGACCCTTGACCTGTCGAAATTTCTCCAGATGGTCAGAAATGGAAATTTTTCAATGTTTAATTTTTTGACTGCTAGTGTCTAGTCCATGTAAATTATCACTTTTGGAACAAAAATAAGTGTGTTTAAAGTCACATTAATGCCTGAAATTGGTCAAAATAGAAGCTTCTGAATAGGAGAAAAAGTCTGTAATAATGGCAATTTTGGTCACATTGAGGCTTTAAAAAGTAGTTATTCAACATGAGGCACATTCCAAATGACATTTTAAATCAATTTTTCTACAATCCAAAAAATCAATTTTCTGATGAAAAACGATGACCCGTGACCTGTCGAAATTTCTCCAGATGGTCAGAAATGGAAATTTTTCAATGTTTAATTTTTTGACTGCTAATGACTATTCCATGTAAATTATCACTTTTGGAACAAAAAGAAGTGTGTTTAGAGTCACATTAATGCCTGAAATTGGTCAAAATAGAAGCTTCTGAATAGGAGAAAAAGTCTGTAATTATGGCAATTTTGGTCACATTGAGGCTTTAAAAAGTAGTTATTCAACATGAGGCACATTCCAAATGACATTTTTCTACAGTCCAAAAAATCAATTTTCTGATGAAAAACAATGACCCGTGACCTGTCGAAATTTCTCCAATGGTCAGAAATGGAAATTTTTCAGTGTTTAATTTTTTGAGTGCTAATGACTATTCCATGTAAATTATCACTTTTGGAACAAAAATAAGTGTGTTTAGAGTCACATTAATGCCTGAAAGTGGTCAAAATAGAAACTTCTGAATAGGAGAAAAAGTCTGTAATAATAGCAATTTTGGACACATTGAGACTTTAAAAAGTAGTTATTCAACATGAGGCACATTCCAAATGACATTTTAAATCAATTTTTCTACAGTCCAAAAAATCAATTTTCTGATGAAGAACGATGACCCTTGACCTGTCGAAATTTCTCCAGATGGTTAGAAATGGAAATTTTTCAATGTTTAATTTTTTGACTGCTAATGTCTAGTCCATGTAAATTATCACTTTTGGAACAAAAATAAGTGTGTTTAAAGTCACATTAATGCCTGAAATTGGTCAAAATAGAAGCTTTTGAATAGGAGAAAAAGTCTGTAATAATGGCAATTTTGGTCACATTGAGGCTTTAAAAAGTAGTTATTCAACATGAGGCACATTCCAAATGACATTTTAAATCAATTTTTCTACAATCCAAAAAAACAATTTTCTGATGAAAAACGATGACCCGTGACCTGTCGAAATTTCTCCAGATGGTCAGAAATGGAAATTTTTCAATGTTTAATTTTTTGACTGCTAATGACTATTCCATGTAAATTATCACTTTTGGAACAAAAAGAAGTGTGTTTAGAGTCACATTAATGCCTGAAATTGGTCAAAATAGAAGCTTCTGAATAGGAGAAAAAGTCTGTAATAATGGCAATTTTGGTCACATTGAGGCTTTAAAAAGTAGTTATTCAACATGAGGCACATTCCAAATGACATTTTGAATCAATTTTTCTACAGTCCAAAAAATCAATTTTTTGATGAAAAACGATGACCCGTGACCTGTCGAAATTTCTCCAGATGGTCAGAAATGGAAATTTTTGAATGTTTAATTTTTTGACTGCTAATGACTATTCCATGTAAATTATCACTTTTGGAACAAAAATAATTGTGTTTAGAGTCACTTTAATGCCTGAAATTGGTCAAAATAGAAGCTTCTGAATAGGAGAACAAGTCTGTAATAAATTCAATTTTGGTCACATTGAGGCTTTAAAAAGTAGTTATTCAACATGAGGCACATTCCAAATGACATTTTTCTACAGTCCAAAAAATCAATTTTCTGATGAAAAACAATGACCCGTGACCTGTCGAAATTTCTCCAGATGGTCAGAAATGGAAATTTTTCAGTGTTTAATTTTTTGAGTGCTAATGACTATTCCATGTAAATTATCACTTTTGGAACAAAAATAAGTGTGTTTAGAGTCACATTAATGCCTGAAATTGGTCAAAATAGAAGCTTCTGAATAGGAGAAAAAGTCTGTAATAATGGCAATTTTGGTCACATTGAGGCTTTAAAAAATAGTTATTCAACATGAGGCACATTCCAAATGACATTTTGAATACATTTTTCTACAGTCCAAAAAATCAATTTTCTGATGAAAAACGATGTCGCGTGACCTGTCGAAATTTCTCCAGATGGTCAGAAATGGAAATTTTTCAGTGTTTAAGTTTTTTGAGTGCTAATGACTATTCCATGTAAATTATCACTTTTGGAACAAAAAGAAGTGTGTTTAGAGTCACATTAATGCCTGAAATTGGTCAAAATAGAAGCTTCTGAATAGGAGAAAAAGTCTGTAATAATGGCAATTTTGGTCACATTGAGGCTTTAAAAAGTAGTTATTCAACATGAGGCACATTCCAAATGACATTTTAAATCAATTTTTCTACAGTCCAAAAAATCAATTTTCTGATGAAAAACGATGACCCGTGACCAGTCGAAATTTCTCCAGATGGTCAGAAATGGAAATTTTTCAATGTTTAATTTTATGACTGCTAATGACTATTCCATGTAAATTATCACTTTTGGAACAAAAAGAAGTGTGTTTAGAATCACATTAATGCATGAAATTGGTCAAAATAGAAGCTTCTGAATAGGAGAAAAAGTCTGTAATAATGGCAATTTTGGTCACATTGAGGCTTTAAAAAGTAGTTAGTCAACATGAGGCACATTCCAAATGACATTTTGAATCAATTTTTCTACAGTCCAAAAAATCAATTTTCTGATGAAAAACGATGACCCGTGACCCGTCAAAATTTCTCCAGATGGTCAGAAATGGAAATTTTTCAATGTTTAATTTTTTGACTGCTAATGACTATTCCATGTAAATTATCAAGTTTTTTAACAAAAATAAGTGTGTTTAGAGTCACATTAATGCCTGAAATTGGTAAAAATAGAAGCTTCTGAATAGGAGAAAAAGTCTGTAATAATGGCAATTTTGGTCACATTGAGGCTGTAAAAAGTAGTTATTAAACATGAGGCACATTCCAAATGACATTTTGAATCAATTTTTCTACAGTCCAAAAAATCAATTTTCTGATGAAAAACGATGACCCGGGACCTGTCAAAATTTCTCCAGATGGTCAGAAATGCAATTTTTTTTATTGTTTAATTTTTTTTCTGCTAATGACTATTCCATGTAAATTATCACTTTTGGAACAAAAATAAGTCTGTTTAGAGTCACTTTAATGCCTGAAATTGGTCAAAATAGAAGCTTCTGAATAGGAGAAAAAGTCTGTAATAATGGATATTTTGGTCACATTGAGGCTTTAAAAAGTAGTTATTCAACATGAGGCACATTCCAAATGACATTTTGAATCAATTTTTCTACAGTCCAAAAAATCAATTTTCTGATGAAAAACGATGACCCGTGACCTGTCGAAATTTCTCCAGATGGTCAGAAATGGAAATTTTTTAATGTTTAATTTTTTGACGGCTAATGACTATTCCATGTAAATTATCACATTTGGAACAAAAATAAGTGTGTTTAGAGTCACATTAATGCCTGAAATTGGTCAAAATAGAAGCTTCTGAATAGGAGAAAAAGTCTGTAATAATAGCAATTTTGGACACATTGAGACTTTAAAAAGTAGTTATTCAACATGAGGCACATTCCAAATGACATTTTGAATCAATTTTTCTACAGTCCAAAAAATCAATTTTCTGATGAAAAACGATGACCCTTGACCTGTCGAAATTTCTCCAGATGGTCAGAAATGGAAATTTTTCAATGTTTAATTTTTTGACTGCTAGTGTCTAGTCCATGTAAATTATCACTTTTGGAACAAAAATAAGTGTGTTTAAAGTCACATTAATGCCTGAAATTGGTCAAAATAGAAGCTTCTGAATAGGAGAAAAAGTCTGTAATAATGGCAATTTTGGTCACATTGAGGCTTTAAAAAGTAGTTATTCAACATGAGGCACATTCCAAATGACATTTTAAATCAATTTTTCTACAATCCAAAAAATCAATTTTCTGATGAAAAACGATGACCCGTGACCTGTCGAAATTTCTCCAGATGGTCAGAAATGGAAATTTTTGAATGTTTAATTTTTTGACTGCTAATGACTATTCCATGTAAATTATCACTTTTGGAACAAAAATAAGTGTGTTTAGAGTCACTTTAATGCCTGAAATTGGTCAAAATAGAAGCTTCTGAATAGGAGAAAAAGTCTGTAATAATGGCAATTTTGGTCACATTGAGGCTTTAAAAAGTAGTTATTCAACATGAGGCACATTCCAAATGACATTTTGAATCAATTTTTCTACAGTCCAAAAAATCAATTTTTTGATGAAAAACGATGACCCGTGACCTGTCGAAATTTCTCCAGATGGTCAGAAATGGAAATTTTTGAATGTTTAATTTTTTGACTGCTAATGACTATTCCATGTAAATTATCACTTTTGGAACAAAAATAAGTGTGTTTAGAGTCACTTTAATGCCTGAAATTGGTCAAAATAGAAGCTTCTGAATAGGAGAACAAGTCTGTAATAAAGGCAATTTTGGTCACATTGAGGCTTTAAAAAGTAGTTATTCAACATGAGGCACATTCCAAATGACATTTTTCTACAGTCCAAAAAATCAATTTTCTGATGAAAAACAATGACCCGTGACCTGTCGAAATTTCTCCAATGGTCAGAAATGGAAATTTTTCAGTGTTTAATTTTTTGAGTACTAATGACTATTCCATGTAAATTATCACTTTTGGAACAAAAATAAGTGTGTTTAGAGTCACATTAATGCCTGAAATTGGTCAAAATAGAAGCTTCTGAATAGGAGAAAAAGTCTGTAATAATGGCAATTTTGGTCACATTTAGGCTTTAAAAAATAGTTATTCAACATGAGGCACATTCCAAATGACATTTTGAATACATTTTTCTACAGTCCAAAAAATCAATTTTCTGATGAAAAACGATGTCGCGTGACCTGTCGAAATTTCTCCAGATGGTCAGAAATGGAAATTTTTCAGTGTTTAAGTTTTTTGAGTGCTAATGACTATTCCATGTAAATTATCACTTTTGGAACAAAAATAAGTGTGTTTAGAGTCACATTAATGCCTGAAAGTGGTCAAAATAGAAACTTCTGAATAGGAGAAAAAGTCTGTAATAATAGCAATTTTGGACACATTGAGACTTTAAAAAGTAGTTATTCAACATGAGGCACATTCCAAATGACATTTTAAATCAATTTTTCTACAGTCCAAAAAATCAATTTTCTGATGAAGAACGATGACCCTTGACCTGTCGAAATTTCTCCAGATGGTTAGAAATGGAAATTTTTCAATGTTTAATTTTTTGACTGCTAATGTCTAGTCCATGTAAATTATCACTTTTGGAACAAAAATAAGTGTGTTTAAAGTCACATTAATGCCTGAAATTGGTCAAAATAGAAGCTTCTGAATAGGAGAAAAAGTCTGTAATAATGGCAATTTTGGTCACATTGAGGCTTTAAAAAGTAGTTATTCAACATGAGGCACATTCCAAATGACATTTTAAATCAATTTTTCTACAATCCAAAAAAACAATTTTCTGATGAAAAACGATGACCCGTGACCTGTCGAAATTTCTCCAGATGGTCAGAAATGGAAATTTTTCAATGTTTAATTTTTTGACTGCTAATGACTATTCCATGTAAATTATCACTTTTGGAACAAAAAGAAGTGTGTTTAGAGTCACATTAATGCCTGAAATTGGTCAAAATAGAAGCTTCTGAATAGGAGAAAAAGTCTGTAATAATGGCAATTTTGGTCACATTGAGGCTTTAAAAAGTAGTTATTCAACATGAGGCACATTCCAAATGACATTTTGAATCAATTTTTCTACAGTCCAAAAAATCAATTTTTTGATGAAAAACGATGACCCGTGACCTGTCGAAATTTCTCCAGATGGTCAGAAATGGAAATTTTTGAATGTTTAATTTTTTGACTGCTAATGACTATTCCATGTAAATTATCACTTTTGGAACAAAAATAATTGTGTTTAGAGTCACTTTAATGCCTGAAATTGGTCAAAATAGAAGCTTCTGAATAGGAGAAAAAGTCTGTAATAATGGCAATTTTGGTCACATTGAGGCTTTAAAAAATAGTTATTCAACATGAGGCACATTCCAAATGACATTTTGAATACATTTTTCTACAGTCCAAAAAATCAATTTTCTGATGAAAAACGATGTCGCGTGACCTGTCGAAATTTCTCCAGATGGTCAGAAATGGAAATTTTTCAGTGTTTAAGTTTTTTGAGTGCTAATGACTATTCCATGTAAATTATCACTTTTGGAACAAAAATAAGTGTGTTTAGAGTCACATTAATGCCTGAAAGTGGTCAAAATAGAAACTTCTGAATAGGAGAAAAAGTCTGTAATAATGGCAATTTTGGTCACATTGAGGCTTTAAAAAGTAGTTATTCAACATGAGGCACATTCCAAATGACATTTTAAATCAATTTTTCTACAGTCCAAAAAATCAATTTTCTGATGAAAAACGATGACCCCGTGACCAGTCGAAATTTCTCCAGATGGTCAGAAATGGAAATTTTTCAATGTTTAATTTTTTGACTGCTAATGACTATTCCATGTAAATTATCACTTTTGGAACAAAAGAAGTGTGTTTAGAATCACATTAATGCATGAAATTGGTCAAAATAGAAGCTTCTGAATGGGAGAAAAAGTCTGTAATAATGGCAATTTTGGTCACATTGAGGCTTTAAAAAGTAGTTAGTCAACATGAGGCACATTCCAAATGACATTTTGAATCAATTTTTCTACAGTCCAAAAAATCAATTTTCTGATGAAAAACGATGATTCGTGACCCATCAAAATTTCTCCAGATGGTCAGAAATGGAAATTTTTCAATGTTTAAATTTTTTGACTGCTAATGACTATTCCATGTAAATTATCAATTTTTTAACAAAAATAAGTGTGTTTAGAGTCACATTAATGCCTGAAATTGGTAAAAATAGAAGCTTCTGAATAGGAGAAAAAGTCTGTAATAATGGCAATTTTGGTCACATTGAGGCTTTAAAAAGTAGTTATTAAACATGAGGCACATTCCAAATGACATTTTAAATCAATTTTTCTACAGTCCAAAAAATCAATTTTCTGATGAAAAACGATGACCCGTGACCAGTCGAAATGACTCCAGATGGTCAGAAATGGAAATTTTTCAATGTTTAATTTTTTGACTGCTAATGACTATTCCATGTAAATTATCACTTTTGGAACAAAAAGAAGTGTGTTTAGAATCACATTAATGCATGAAATTGGTCAAAATAGAAGCTTCTGAATAGGAGAAAAAGTCTGTAATAATGGCAATTTTGGTCACATTGAGGCTTTAAAAAGTAGTTAGTCAACATGAGGCACATTCCAAATGACATTTTGAATCAATTTTTCTACAGTCCAAAAAATCAATTTTCTGATGAAAAACGATGATTCGTGACCCGTCAAAATTTCTCCAGATGGTCAGAAATGGAAATTTTTCAATGTTTAATTTTTTGACTGCTAATGACTATTCCATGTAAATTATCACTTTTTTAACAAAAATAAGTGTGTTTAGAGTCACATTAATGCCTGAAATTGGTAAAAATAGAAGCTTCTGAATAGGAGAAAAAGTCTGTAATAATGGCAATTTTGGTCACATTGAGGCTTTAAAAAGTAGTTATTAAACATGAGGCACATTCCAAATGACATTTTGAATCAATTTTTCTACAGTCCAAAAAATCAATTTTCTGATGAAAAACGATGACCCTTGACCTGTCGAAATTTCTCCAGATGGTCAGAAATGGAAATTTTTCAATGTTTAATTTTTTGACTGCTAATGTCTAGTCCATGTAAATTATCACTTTTGGAACAAAAATAAGTGTGTTTAAAGTCACATTAATGCCTTAAATTGGTCAAAATAGAAGCTTCTGAATAGGAGAAAAAGTCTGTAATAATGGCAATTTTGGTCACATTGAGGCTTTAAAAAGTAGTTATTCAACATGAGGCACATTCCAAATGACATTTTAAATCAATTTTTCTACAATCCAAAAAATCAATTTTCTGATGAAAAACGATGACCCTTGACCTGTCGAAATTTCTCCAGATGGTCAGAAATGGAAATTTTTCAATGTTTAATTTTTTGACTGCTAATGACTATTCCATGTAAATTATCACTTTTGGAACAAAAAGAAGTGTGTTTAGAGTCACATTAATGCCTGAAATTGGTCAAAATAAAAGCCTCTGAATAGGAGAAAAAGTCTGTAATAATGGCAATTTTGGTCACATTGAGGCTTTAAAAAGTAGTTATTCAACATGAGGCACATTCCAAATGACATTATGAATCAATTTTTCTACAGTCCATAAAATCAATTTTTTGATGAAAAACGATGACCCGTGACCTGTCGAAATTTCTCCAGATGGTCAGAAATGGAATTTTTTTAATGTTTAACTTTTTTGACTGCAAATGACTATTCCATGTAAATTATCACTTTTGGAACAAAAATAAATGTGTTTAGAGTCACTTTAATGCCTGAAATTGGTCGAAAAAGAAGCTTCTGAGTAGGAGAAAATGTCTGTAATAATGGCAATTTTGGTCACATTGGGTCTTTAAAAAGTAGTTATTCAACATGAGGCACATTCCAAATGACATTTTGAATCATTTTTTCTACAGTCCAAAAAATCAATTTTCTGATGAAAAACGATGACCCGTGACCTGTCGAAATTTCTCCAGATGGTCAGAAATTGAAATTTTTTTATGTTAAATTTTTTGACTGTAAATGACTATTGCATGTGAATTATCACTCTTGCAACAAAAATAGGTGTGCTTAGAGTCACTTTGATGCCTGAAATTGGTCGAAATAGAAGCTTCTGAATATGAGAAAAAGTCTGTAATAATGGCAATTTTGGTCACATTGAGGCTTTAAAAAGTAGTTATTCAACATGAGGCACATTACAATTGACATTTTGAATCAATTTTTCTACAGTCCAAAAAATCAATTTTCTGATGAAAAACGATGACCCGTGACCTGCCGAAATTTCTCCAGATGGTCAGAAATGGAAATTTTTTTATGTTAAATTTTTTGACTGTAAATGACTATTGCATGTGAATTATCACTCTTGCAACAAAAATAGGTGTGCTTAGAGTCACTTTGATGCCTGAAATTGGTCGAAATAGAAGCTTCTGAATATGAGAAAAAGTCTGTAATAATGGCAATTTTGGTCACATTGAGGCTTTAAAAAGTAGTTATTCAACATGAGGCACATTACAATTGACATTTTGAATCAATTTTTCTACAGTCCAAAAAATCAATTTTCTGATGAAAAACGATGACCCGTGACCTGCCGAAATTTCTCCAGATGGTCAGAAATGGAAATTTTTTAATGTTAAATTGTTTGACTGCAAATGACTATTCCATGTAAATTATCACTCTTGGATCAAAAATAAGTGTGCTTAGAGTCACTTTAATGCCTGAAATTGGTTGAAATAGAAGCTTCTGAATAGGAGAAAATGTCTATAAAAATGGCAATTTTGGTCACATCGAGGCTTTAAAAAGTAGGTATTCAACATGAGGCATATTCCAAATGACATCTTGAATCAATTTTCCTACAGTCCAAAAAATCGATTTTCTGATGAAAAACGATGACCTGTGACCTGTCGAAATTTCTCTAGATGGTCAGAAATGGGAATTTTTTAATGTTTAAGTTTTTTGACTGCAAATGACTATTCCATGTAAATTATCACTCTTGGAACAGAAATAAGTGTGCTTAGAGTCACTTTAATGCCTGAAATTGGTCGAAGTAGAAGCTTCTGAATAGGAGAAAAAATCTGTAATAATGGCAATTTTGGTCATATTGGGTCTTTAAAAAGTAGTTATTCAACATGAGGCACATTCCAAATGACATTTTGAAACAATTTTCCTACAGTCCAAAAAATCAATTTTCTGATGAAAAACGATGACCCGTGACCTGTCGAAATTTCTCCAGATGGTCAGAAATGGAAATTTTTTCATGTTTAATTTTTTGACTGCAAATGACTATTCCATGTAAATTATCACTCTTGGAACAGATATAAGTGTGCTTAGAGTCACTTTAATGCCTGAAATTGGTAGAAATGGAAGCTTCTGAATAGGAGAAAAAGTCTGTAATAATGGCAATTTTGGTCACATTGGGGCTTTAAAAAGTAGTTATTCAACATAAGGCACATTACAATTGACATTTTGAATCAATTTTTGTACAGTCCAAAAAATCAATTTTCTGATGAAAAACGATGACCCGTGACCTGCCGAAATTTCTCCAGATGGTCAGAAATGGAAATTTTTTAATGTTAAATTGTTTGACTGCAAATGACTATTCCATGTAAATTATCACTCTTGGATCAAAAATAAGTGTGCTTAGAGTCACATTAATGCCTGAAAGTGGTCAAAATAGAAACTTCTGAATAGGAGAAAATGTCTATAAAAATGGCAATTTTGGTCACATTGAGGCTTTAAAAAGTAGTTATTCAACATGAGGCACATTCCAAATGACATTTTAAATCAATTTTTCTACAGTCCAAAAAATCAATTTTCTGATGAAAAACGATGACCCCGTGACCAGTCGAAATTTCTCCAGATGGTCAGAAATGGAAATTTTTCAATGTTTAATTTTTTGACTGCTAATGACTATTCCATGTAAATTATCACTTTTGGAACAAAAGAAGTGTGTTTAGAATCACATTAATGCATGAAATTGGTCAAAATAGAAGCTTCTGAATGGGAGAAAAAGTCTGTAATAATGGCAATTTTGGTCACATTGAGGCTTTAAAAAGTAGTTAGTCAACATGAGGCACATTCCAAATGACATTTTGAATCAATTTTTCTACAGTCCAAAAAATCAATTTTCTGATGAAAAACGATGATTCGTGACCCATCAAAATTTCTCCAGATGGTCAGAAATGGAAATTTTTCAATGTTTAAAGTTTTTTGACTGCTAATGACTATTCCATGTAAATTATCAATTTTTTAACAAAAATAAGTGTGTTTAGAGTCACATTAATGCCTGAAATTGGTAAAATAGAAGCTTCTGAATAGGAGAAAAAGTCTGTAATAATGGCAATTTTGGTCACATTGAGGCTTTAAAAAGTAGTTAGTCAACATGAGGCACATTCCAAATGACATTTTGAATCAATTTTTCTACAGTCCAAAAAATCAATTTTCTGATGAAAAACGATGACCCGTGACCCGTCAAAATTTCTCCAGATGGTCAGAAATGGAAATTTTTCAATGTTTAATTTTTTGACTGCTAATGACTATTCCATGTAAATTATCAAGTTTTTTAACAAAAATAAGTGTGTTTAGAGTCACATTAATGCCTGAAATTGGTAAAAATAGAAGCTTCTGAATAGGAGAAAAAGTCTGTAATAATGGCAATTTTGGTCACATTGAGGCTGTAAAAAGTAGTTATTAAACATGAGGCACATTCCAAATGACATTTTGAATCAATTTTTCTACAGTCCAAAAAATCAATTTTCTGATGAAAAACGATGACCCGGGACCTGTCAAAATTTCTCCAGATGGTCAGAAATGCAATTTTTTTTATTGTTTAATTTTTTTTCTGCTAATGACTATTCCATGTAAATTATCACTTTTGGAACAAAAATAAGTCTGTTTAGAGTCACTTTAATGCCTGAAATTGGTCAAAATAGAAGCTTCTGAATAGGAGAAAAAGTCTGTAATAATGGATATTTTGGTCACATTGAGGCTTTAAAAAGTAGTTATTCAACATGAGGCACATTCCAAATGACATTTTGAATCAATTTTTCTACAGTCCAAAAAATCAATTTTCTGATGAAAAACGATGACCCGTGACCTGTCGAAATTTCTCCAGATGGTCAGAAATGGAAATTTTTTAATGTTTAATTTTTTGACGGCTAATGACTATTCCATGTAAATTATCACATTTGGAACAAAAATAAGTGTGTTTAGAGTCACATTAATGCCTGAAATTGGTCAAAATAGAAGCTTCTGAATAGGAGAAAAAGTCTGTAATAATAGCAATTTTGGACACATTGAGACTTTAAAAAGTAGTTATTCAACATGAGGCACATTCCAAATGACATTTTGAATCAATTTTTCTACAGTCCAAAAAATCAATTTTCTGATGAAAAACGATGACCCTTGACCTGTCGAAATTTCTCCAGATGGTCAGAAATGGAAATTTTTCAATGTTTAATTTTTTGACTGCTAGTGTCTAGTCCATGTAAATTATCACTTTTGGAACAAAAATAAGTGTGTTTAAAGTCACATTAATGCCTGAAATTGGTCAAAATAGAAGCTTCTGAATAGGAGAAAAAGTCTGTAATAATGGCAATTTTGGTCACATTGAGGCTTTAAAAAGTAGTTATTCAACATGAGGCACATTCCAAATGACATTTTGAATCAATTTTTCTACAGTCCAAAAAATCAATTTTTTGATGAAAAACGATGACCCGTGACCTGTCGAAATTTCTCCAGATGGTCAGAAATGGAAATTTTTGAATGTTTAATTTTTTGACTGCTAATGACTATTCCATGTAAATTATCACTTTTGGAACAAAAATAAGTGTGTTTAGAGTCACTTTAATGCCTGAAATTGGTCAAAATAGAAGCTTCTGAATAGGAGAACAAGTCTGTAATAAAGGCAATTTTGGTCACATTGAGGCTTTAAAAAGTAGTTATTCAACATGAGGCACATTCCAAATGACATTTTTCTACAGTCCAAAAAATCAATTTTCTGATGAAAAACAATGACCCGTGACCTGTCGAAATTTCTCCAATGGTCAGAAATGGAAATTTTTCAGTGTTTAATTTTTTGAGTACTAATGACTATTCCATGTAAATTATCACTTTTGGAACAAAAATAAGTGTGTTTAGAGTCACATTAATGCCTGAAATTGGTCAAAATAGAAGCTTCTGAATAGGAGAAAAAGTCTGTAATAATGGCAATTTTGGTCACATTTAGGCTTTAAAAAATAGTTATTCAACATGAGGCACATTCCAAATGACATTTTGAATACATTTTTCTACAGTCCAAAAAATCAATTTTCTGATGAAAAACGATGTCGCGTGACCTGTCGAAATTTCTCCAGATGGTCAGAAATGGAAATTTTTCAGTGTTTAAGTTTTTTGAGTGCTAATGACTATTCCATGTAAATTATCACTTTTGGAACAAAAATAAGTGTGTTTAGAGTCACATTAATGCCTGAAAGTGGTCAAAATAGAAACTTCTGAATAGGAGAAAAAGTCTGTAATAATAGCAATTTTGGACACATTGAGACTTTAAAAAGTAGTTATTCAACATGAGGCACATTCCAAATGACATTTTAAATCAATTTTTCTACAGTCCAAAAAATCAATTTTCTGATGAAGAACGATGACCCTTGACCTGTCGAAATTTCTCCAGATGGTTAGAAATGGAAATTTTTCAATGTTTAATTTTTTGACTGCTAATGTCTAGTCCATGTAAATTATCACTTTTGGAACAAAAATAAGTGTGTTTAAAGTCACATTAATGCCTGAAATTGGTCAAAATAGAAGCTTCTGAATAGGAGAAAAAGTCTGTAATAATGGCAATTTTGGTCACATTGAGGCTTTAAAAAGTAGTTATTCAACATGAGGCACATTCCAAATGACATTTTAAATCAATTTTTCTACAATCCAAAAAAACAATTTTCTGATGAAAAACGATGACCCGTGACCTGTCGAAATTTCTCCAGATGGTCAGAAATGGAAATTTTTCAATGTTTAATTTTTTGACTGCTAATGACTATTCCATGTAAATTATCACTTTTGGAACAAAAAGAAGTGTGTTTAGAGTCACATTAATGCCTGAAATTGGTCAAAATAGAAGCTTCTGAATAGGAGAAAAAGTCTGTAATAATGGCAATTTTGGTCACATTGAGGCTTTAAAAAGTAGTTATTCAACATGAGGCACATTCCAAATGACATTTTGAATCAATTTTTCTACAGTCCAAAAAATCAATTTTTTGATGAAAAACGATGACCCGTGACCTGTCGAAATTTCTCCAGATGGTCAGAAATGGAAATTTTTGAATGTTTAATTTTTTGACTGCTAATGACTATTCCATGTAAATTATCACTTTTGGAACAAAAATAATTGTGTTTAGAGTCACTTTAATGCCTGAAATTGGTCAAAATAGAAGCTTCTGAATAGGAGAAAAAGTCTGTAATAATGGCAATTTTGGTCACATTGAGGCTTTAAAAAATAGTTATTCAACATGAGGCACATTCCAAATGACATTTTGAATACATTTTTCTACAGTCCAAAAAATCAATTTTCTGATGAAAAACGATGTCGCGTGACCTGTCGAAATTTCTCCAGATGGTCAGAAATGGAAATTTTTCAGTGTTTAAGTTTTTTGAGTGCTAATGACTATTCCATGTAAATTATCACTTTTGGAACAAAAATAAGTGTGTTTAGAGTCACATTAATGCCTGAAAGTGGTCAAAATAGAAACTTCTGAATAGGAGAAAAAGTCTGTAATAATGGCAATTTTGGTCACATTGAGGCTTTAAAAAGTAGTTATTCAACATGAGGCACATTCCAAATGACATTTTAAATCAATTTTTCTACAGTCCAAAAAATCAATTTTCTGATGAAAAACGATGACCCCGTGACCAGTCGAAATTTCTCCAGATGGTCAGAAATGGAAATTTTTCAATGTTTAATTTTTTGACTGCTAATGACTATTCCATGTAAATTATCACTTTTGGAACAAAAGAAGTGTGTTTAGAATCACATTAATGCATGAAATTGGTCAAAATAGAAGCTTCTGAATGGGAGAAAAAGTCTGTAATAATGGCAATTTTGGTCACATTGAGGCTTTAAAAAGTAGTTAGTCAACATGAGGCACATTCCAAATGACATTTTGAATCAATTTTTCTACAGTCCAAAAAATCAATTTTCTGATGAAAAACGATGATTCGTGACCCATCAAAATTTCTCCAGATGGTCAGAAATGGAAATTTTTCAATGTTTAAATTTTTTGACTGCTAATGACTATTCCATGTAAATTATCAATTTTTTAACAAAAATAAGTGTGTTTAGAGTCACATTAATGCCTGAAATTGGTAAAAATAGAAGCTTCTGAATAGGAGAAAAAGTCTGTAATAATGGCAATTTTGGTCACATTGAGGCTTTAAAAAGTAGTTATTAAACATGAGGCACATTCCAAATGACATTTTAAATCAATTTTTCTACAGTCCAAAAAATCAATTTTCTGATGAAAAACGATGACCCGTGACCAGTCGAAATGACTCCAGATGGTCAGAAATGGAAATTTTTCAATGTTTAATTTTTTGACTGCTAATGACTATTCCATGTAAATTATCACTTTTGGAACAAAAAGAAGTGTGTTTAGAATCACATTAATGCATGAAATTGGTCAAAATAGAAGCTTCTGAATAGGAGAAAAAGTCTGTAATAATGGCAATTTTGGTCACATTGAGGCTTTAAAAAGTAGTTAGTCAACATGAGGCACATTCCAAATGACATTTTGAATCAATTTTTCTACAGTCCAAAAAATCAATTTTCTGATGAAAAACGATGATTCGTGACCCGTCAAAATTTCTCCAGATGGTCAGAAATGGAAATTTTTCAATGTTTAATTTTTTGACTGCTAATGACTATTCCATGTAAATTATCACTTTTTTAACAAAAATAAGTGTGTTTAGAGTCACATTAATGCCTGAAATTGGTAAAAATAGAAGCTTCTGAATAGGAGAAAAAGTCTGTAATAATGGCAATTTTGGTCACATTGAGGCTTTAAAAAGTAGTTATTAAACATGAGGCACATTCCAAATGACATTTTGAATCAATTTTTCTACAGTCCAAAAAATCAATTTTCTGATGAAAAACGATGACCCTTGACCTGTCGAAATTTCTCCAGATGGTCAGAAATGGAAATTTTTCAATGTTTAATTTTTTGAGTGCTAATGTCTAGTCCATGTAAATTATCACTTTTGGAACAAAAATAAGTGTGTTTAAAGTCACATTAATGCCTTAAATTGGTCAAAATAGAAGCTTCTGAATAGGAGAAAAAGTCTGTAATAATGGCAATTTTGGTCACATTGAGGCTTTAAAAAGTAGTTATTCAACATGAGGCACATTCCAAATGACATTTTAAATCAATTTTTCTACAATCCAAAAAATCAATTTTCTGATGAAAAACGATGACCCTTGACCTGTCGAAATTTCTCCAGATGGTCAGAAATGGAAATTTTTCAATGTTTAATTTTTTGACTGCTAATGACTATTCCATGTAAATTATCACTTTTGGAACAAAAAGAAGTGTGTTTAGAGTCACATTAATGCCTGAAATTGGTCAAAATAAAAGCCTCTGAATAGGAGAAAAAGTCTGTAATAATGGCAATTTTGGTCACATTGAGGCTTTAAAAAGTAGTTATTCAACATGAGGCACATTCCAAATGACATTATGAATCAATTTTTCTACAGTCCATAAAATCAATTTTTTGATGAAAAACGATGACCCGTGACCTGTCGAAATTTCTCCAGATGGTCAGAAATGGAATTTTTTTAATGTTTAACTTTTTTGACTGCAAATGACTATTCCATGTAAATTATCACTTTTGGAACAAAAATAAATGTGTTTAGAGTCACTTTAATGCCTGAAATTGGTCGAAAAAGAAGCTTCTGAGTAGGAGAAAATGTCTGTAATAATGGCAATTTTGGTCACATTGGGTCTTTAAAAAGTAGTTATTCAACATGAGGCACATTCCAAATGACATTTTGAATCATTTTTTCTACAGTCCAAAAAATCAATTTTCTGATGAAAAACGATGACCCGTGACCTGTCGAAATTTCTCCAGATGGTCAGAAATTGAAATTTTTTTATGTTAAATTTTTTGACTGTAAATGACTATTGCATGTGAATTATCACTCTTGCAACAAAAATAGGTGTGCTTAGAGTCACTTTGATGCCTGAAATTGGTCGAAATAGAAGCTTCTGAATATGAGAAAAAGTCTGTAATAATGGCAATTTTGGTCACATTGAGGCTTTAAAAAGTAGTTATTCAACATGAGGCACATTACAATTGACATTTTGAATCAATTTTTCTACAGTCCAAAAAATCAATTTTCTGATGAAAAACGATGACCCGTGACCTGCCGAAATTTCTCCAGATGGTCAGAAATGGAAATTTTTTTATGTTAAATTTTTTGACTGTAAATGACTATTGCATGTGAATTATCACTCTTGCAACAAAAATAGGTGTGCTTAGAGTCACTTTGATGCCTGAAATTGGTCGAAATAGAAGCTTCTGAATATGAGAAAAAGTCTGTAATAATGGCAATTTTGGTCACATTGAGGCTTTAAAAAGTAGTTATTCAACATGAGGCACATTACAATTGACATTTTGAATCAATTTTTCTACAGTCCAAAAAATCAATTTTCTGATGAAAAACGATGACCCGTGACCTGCCGAAATTTCTCCAGATGGTCAGAAATGGAAATTTTTTAATGTTAAATTGTTTGACTGCAAATGACTATTCCATGTAAATTATCACTCTTGGATCAAAAATAAGTGTGCTTAGAGTCACTTTAATGCCTGAAATTGGTTGAAATAGAAGCTTCTGAATAGGAGAAAATGTCTATAAAAATGGCAATTTTGGTCACATCGAGGCTTTAAAAAGTAGGTATTCAACATGAGGCATATTCCAAATGACATCTTGAATCAATTTTCCTACAGTCCAAAAAATCGATTTTCTGATGAAAAACGATGACCTGTGACCTGTCGAAATTTCTCTAGATGGTCAGAAATGGGAATTTTTTAATGTTTAAGTTTTTTGACTGCAAATGACTATTCCATGTAAATTATCACTCTTGGAACAGAAATAAGTGTGCTTAGAGTCACTTTAATGCCTGAAATTGGTCGAAGTAGAAGCTTCTGAATAGGAGAAAAAATCTGTAATAATGGCAATTTTGGTCATATTGGGTCTTTAAAAAGTAGTTATTCAACATGAGGCACATTCCAAATGACATTTTGAAACAATTTTCCTACAGTCCAAAAAATCAATTTTCTGATGAAAAACGATGACCCGTGACCTGTCGAAATTTCTCCAGATGGTCAGAAATGGAAATTTTTTCATGTTTAATTTTTTGACTGCAAATGACTATTCCATGTAAATTATCACTCTTGGAACAGATATAAGTGTGCTTAGAGTCACTTTAATGCCTGAAATTGGTAGAAATGGAAGCTTCTGAATAGGAGAAAAAGTCTGTAATAATGGCAATTTTGGTCACATTGGGGCTTTAAAAAGTAGTTATTCAACATAAGGCACATTACAATTGACATTTTGAATCAATTTTTGTACAGTCCAAAAAATCAATTTTCTGATGAAAAACGATGACCCGTGACCTGCCGAAATTTCTCCAGATGGTCAGAAATGGAAATTTTTTAATGTTAAATTGTTTGACTGCAAATGACTATTCCATGTAAATTATCACTCTTGGATCAAAAATAAGTGTGCTTAGAGTCACATTAATGCCTGAAAGTGGTCAAAATAGAAACTTCTGAATAGGAGAAAATGTCTATAAAAATGGCAATTTTGGTCACATTGAGGCTTTAAAAAGTAGTTATTCAACATGAGGCACATTCCAAATGACATTTTAAATCAATTTTTCTACAGTCCAAAAAATCAATTTTCTGATGAAAAACGATGACCCCGTGACCAGTCGAAATTTCTCCAGATGGTCAGAAATGGAAATTTTTCAATGTTTAATTTTTTGACTGCTAATGACTATTCCATGTAAATTATCACTTTTGGAACAAAAGAAGTGTGTTTAGAATCACATTAATGCATGAAATTGGTCAAAATAGAAGCTTCTGAATGGGAGAAAAAGTCTGTAATAATGGCAATTTTGGTCACATTGAGGCTTTAAAAAGTAGTTAGTCAACATGAGGCACATTCCAAATGACATTTTGAATCAATTTTTCTACAGTCCAAAAAATCAATTTTCTGATGAAAAACGATGATTCGTGACCCATCAAAATTTCTCCAGATGGTCAGAAATGGAAATTTTTCAATGTTTAAATTTTTTGACTGCTAATGACTATTCCATGTAAATTATCAATTTTTTAACAAAAATAAGTGTGTTTAGAGTCACATTAATGCCTGAAATTGGTAAAATAGAAGCTTCTGAATAGGAGAAAAAGTCTGTAATAATGGCAATTTTGGTCACATTGAGGCTTTAAAAAGTAGTTATTAAACATGAGGCACATTCCAAATGACATTTTAAATCAATTTTTCTACAGTCCAAAAAATCAATTTTCTGATGAAAAACGATGACCCGTGACCAGTCGAAATGACTCCAGATGGTCAGAAATGGAAATTTTTCAATGTTTAATTTTTTGACTGCTAATGACTATTCCATGTAAATTATCACTTTTGGAACAAAAAGAAGTGTGTTTAGAATCACATTAATGCATGAAATTGGTCAAAATAGAAGCTTCTGAATAGGAGAAAAAGTCTGTAATAATGGCAATTTTGGTCACATTGAGGCTTTAAAAAGTAGTTAGTCAACATGAGGCACATTCCAAATGACATTTTGAATCAATTTTTCTACAGTCCAAAAAATCAATTTTCTGATGAAAAACGATGATTCGTGACCCGTCAAAATTTCTCCAGATGGTCAGAAATGGAAATTTTTCAATGTTTAATTTTTGGACTGCTAATGACTATTCCATGTAAATTATCACTTTTTTAACAAAAATAAGTGTGTTTAGAGTCACATTAATGCCTGAAATTGGTAAAAATAGAAGCTTCTGAATAGGAGAAAAAGTCTGTAATAATGGCAATTTTGGTCACATTGAGGCTTTAAAAAGTAGTTATTAAACATGAGGCACATTCCAAATGACATTTTGAATCAATTTTTCTACAGTCCAAAAAATCAATTTTCTGATGAAAAACGATGACCCTTGACCTGTCGAAATTTCTCCAGATGGTCAGAAATGGAAATTTTTCAATGTTTAATTTTTTGACTGCTAATGTCTAGTCCATGTAAATTATCACTTTTGGAACAAAAATAAGTGTGTTTAAAGTCACATTAATGCCTTAAATTGGTCAAAATAGAAGCTTCTGAATAGGAGAAAAAGTCTGTAATAATGGCAATTTTGGTCACATTGAGGCTTTAAAAAGTAGTTATTCAACATGAGGCACATTCCAAATGACATTTTAAATCAATTTTTCTACAATCCAAAAAATCAATTTTCTGATGAAAAACGATGACCCTTGACCTGTCGAAATTTCTCCAGATGGTCAGAAATGGAAATTTTTCAATGTTTAATTTTTTGACTGCTAATGACTATTCCATGTAAATTATCACTTTTGGAACAAAAAGAAGTGTGTTTAGAGTCACATTAATGCCTGAAATTGGTCAAAATAAAAGCCTCTGAATAGGAGAAAAAGTCTGTAATAATGGCAATTTTGGTCACATTGAGGCTTTAAAAAGTAGTTATTCAACATGAGGCACATTCCAAATGACATTATGAATCAATTTTTCTACAGTCCATAAAATCAATTTTTTGATGAAAAACGATGACCCGTGACCTGTCGAAATTTCTCCAGATGGTCAGAAATGGAATTTTTTTAATGTTTAACTTTTTTGACTGCAAATGACTATTCCATGTAAATTATCACTTTTGGAACAAAAATAAATGTGTTTAGAGTCACTTTAATGCCTGAAATTGGTCGAAAAAGAAGCTTCTGAGTAGGAGAAAATGTCTGTAATAATGGCAATTTTGGTCACATTGGGTCTTTAAAAAGTAGTTATTCAACATGAGGCACATTCCAAATGACATTTTGAATCATTTTTTCTACAGTCCAAAAAATCAATTTTCTGATGAAAAACGATGACCCGTGACCTGTCGAAATTTCTCCAGATGGTCAGAAATTGAAATTTTTTTATGTTAAATTTTTTGACTGTAAATGACTATTGCATGTGAATTATCACTCTTGCAACAAAAATAGGTGTGCTTAGAGTCACTTTGATGCCTGAAATTGGTCGAAATAGAAGCTTCTGAATATGAGAAAAAGTCTGTAATAATGGCAATTTTGGTCACATTGAGGCTTTAAAAAGTAGTTATTCAACATGAGGCACATTACAATTGACATTTTGAATCAATTTTTCTACAGTCCAAAAAATCAATTTTCTGATGAAAAACGATGACCCGTGACCTGCCGAAATTTCTCCAGATGGTCAGAAATGGAAATTTTTTTATGTTAAATTTTTTGACTGTAAATGACTATTGCATGTGAATTATCACTCTTGCAACAAAAATAGGTGTGCTTAGAGTCACTTTGATGCCTGAAATTGGTCGAAATAGAAGCTTCTGAATATGAGAAAAAGTCTGTAATAATGGCAATTTTGGTCACATTGAGGCTTTAAAAAGTAGTTATTCAACATGAGGCACATTACAATTGACATTTTGAATCAATTTTTCTACAGTCCAAAAAATCAATTTTCTGATGAAAAACGATGACCCGTGACCTGCCGAAATTTCTCCAGATGGTCAGAAATGGAAATTTTTTAATGTTAAATTGTTTGACTGCAAATGACTATTCCATGTAAATTATCACTCTTGGATCAAAAATAAGTGTGCTTAGAGTCACTTTAATGCCTGAAATTGGTTGAAATAGAAGCTTCTGAATAGGAGAAAATGTCTATAAAAATGGCAATTTTGGTCACATCGAGGCTTTAAAAAGTAGGTATTCAACATGAGGCATATTCCAAATGACATCTTGAATCAATTTTCCTACAGTCCAAAAAATCGATTTTCTGATGAAAAACGATGACCTGTGACCTGTCGAAATTTCTCTAGATGGTCAGAAATGGGAATTTTTTAATGTTTAAGTTTTTTGACTGCAAATGACTATTCCATGTAAATTATCACTCTTGGAACAGAAATAAGTGTGCTTAGAGTCACTTTAATGCCTGAAATTGGTCGAAGTAGAAGCTTCTGAATAGGAGAAAAAATCTGTAATAATGGCAATTTTGGTCATATTGGGTCTTTAAAAAGTAGTTATTCAACATGAGGCACATTCCAAATGACATTTTGAAACAATTTTCCTACAGTCCAAAAAATCAATTTTCTGATGAAAAACGATGACCCGTGACCTGTCGAAATTTCTCCAGATGGTCAGAAATGGAAATTTTTTCATGTTTAATTTTTTGACTGCAAATGACTATTCCATGTAAATTATCACTCTTGGAACAGATATAAGTGTGCTTAGAGTCACTTTAATGCCTGAAATTGGTAGAAATGGAAGCTTCTGAATAGGAGAAAAAGTCTGTAATAATGGCAATTTTGGTCACATTGGGGCTTTAAAAAGTAGTTATTCAACATAAGGCACATTACAATTGACATTTTGAATCAATTTTTGTACAGTCCAAAAAATCAATTTTCTGATGAAAAACGATGACCCGTGACCTGCCGAAATTTCTCCAGATGGTCAGAAATGGAAATTTTTTAATGTTAAATTGTTTGACTGCAAATGACTATTCCATGTAAATTATCACTCTTGGATCAAAAATAAGTGTGCTTAGAGTCACATTAATGCCTGAAAGTGGTCAAAATAGAAACTTCTGAATAGGAGAAAATGTCTATAAAAATGGCAATTTTGGTCACATTGAGGCTTTAAAAAGTAGTTATTCAACATGAGGCACATTCCAAATGACATTTTAAATCAATTTTTCTACAGTCCAAAAAATCAATTTTCTGATGAAAAACGATGACCCCGTGACCAGTCGAAATTTCTCCAGATGGTCAGAAATGGAAATTTTTCAATGTTTAATTTTTTGACTGCTAATGACTATTCCATGTAAATTATCACTTTTGGAACAAAAGAAGTGTGTTTAGAATCACATTAATGCATGAAATTGGTCAAAATAGAAGCTTCTGAATGGGAGAAAAAGTCTGTAATAATGGCAATTTTGGTCACATTGAGGCTTTAAAAAGTAGTTAGTCAACATGAGGCACATTCCAAATGACATTTTGAATCAATTTTTCTACAGTCCAAAAAATCAATTTTCTGATGAAAAACGATGATTCGTGACCCATCAAAATTTCTCCAGATGGTCAGAAATGGAAATTTTTCAATGTTTAAATTTTTTGACTGCTAATGACTATTCCATGTAAATTATCAATTTTTTAACAAAAATAAGTGTGTTTAGAGTCACATTAATGCCTGAAATTGGTAAAAATAGAAGCTTCTGAATAGGAGAAAAAGTCTGTAATAATGGCAATTTTGGTCACATTGAGGCTTTAAAAAGTAGTTATTAAACATGAGGCACATTCCAAATGACATTTTAAATCAATTTTTCTACAGTCCAAAAAATCAATTTTCTGATGAAAAACGATGACCCGTGACCAGTCGAAATGACTCCAGATGGTCAGAAATGGAAATTTTTCAATGTTTAATTTTTTGACTGCTAATGACTATTCCATGTAAATTATCACTTTTGGAACAAAAAGAAGTGTGTTTAGAATCACATTAATGCATGAAATTGGTCAAAATAGAAGCTTCTGAATAGGAGAAAAAGTCTGTAATAATGGCAATTTTGGTCACATTGAGGCTTTAAAAAGTAGTTAGTCAACATGAGGCACATTCCAAATGACATTTTGAATCAATTTTTCTACAGTCCAAAAAATCAATTTTCTGATGAAAAACGATGATTCGTGACCCGTCAAAATTTCTCCAGATGGTCAGAAATGGAAATTTTTCAATGTTTAATTTTTGGACTGCTAATGACTATTCCATGTAAATTATCACTTTTTTAACAAAAATAAGTGTGTTTAGAGTCACATTAATGCCTGAAATTGGTAAAAATAGAAGCTTCTGAATAGGAGAAAAAGTCTGTAATAATGGCAATTTTGGTCACATTGAGGCTTTAAAAAGTAGTTATTAAACATGAGGCACATTCCAAATGACATTTTGAATCAATTTTTCTACAGTCCAAAAAATCAATTTTCTGATGAAAAACGATGACCCTTGACCTGTCGAAATTTCTCCAGATGGTCAGAAATGGAAATTTTTCAATGTTTAATTTTTTGACTGCTAATGTCTAGTCCATGTAAATTATCACTTTTGGAACAAAAATAAGTGTGTTTAAAGTCACATTAATGCCTTAAATTGGTCAAAATAGAAGCTTCTGAATAGGAGAAAAAGTCTGTAATAATGGCAATTTTGGTCACATTGAGGCTTTAAAAAGTAGTTATTCAACATGAGGCACATTCCAAATGACATTTTAAATCAATTTTTCTACAATCCAAAAAATCAATTTTCTGATGAAAAACGATGACCCTTGACCTGTCGAAATTTCTCCAGATGGTCAGAAATGGAAATTTTTCAATGTTTAATTTTTTGACTGCTAATGACTATTCCATGTAAATTATCACTTTTGGAACAAAAAGAAGTGTGTTTAGAGTCACATTAATGCCTGAAATTGGTCAAAATAAAAGCCTCTGAATAGGAGAAAAAGTCTGTAATAATGGCAATTTTGGTCACATTGAGGCTTTAAAAAGTAGTTATTCAACATGAGGCACATTCCAAATGACATTATGAATCAATTTTTCTACAGTCCATAAAATCAATTTTTTGATGAAAAACGATGACCCGTGACCTGTCGAAATTTCTCCAGATGGTCAGAAATGGAATTTTTTTAATGTTTAACTTTTTTGACTGCAAATGACTATTCCATGTAAATTATCACTTTTGGAACAAAAATAAATGTGTTTAGAGTCACTTTAATGCCTGAAATTGGTCGAAAAAGAAGCTTCTGAGTAGGAGAAAAAGTCTGTAATAATGGCAATTTTGGTCACATTGGGTCTTTAAAAAGTAGTTATTCAACATGAGGCACATTCCAAATGACATTTTGAATCATTTTTTCTACAGTCCAAAAAATCAATTTTCTGATGAAAAACGATGACCCGTGACCTGTCGAAATTTCTCCAGATGGTCAGAAATTGAAATTTTTTTATGTTAAATTTTTTGACTGTAAATGACTATTGCATGTGAATTATCACTCTTGCAACAAAAATAGGTGTGCTTAGAGTCACTTTGATGCCTGAAATTGGTCGAAATAGAAGCTTCTGAATATGAGAAAAAGTCTGTAATAATGGCAATTTTGGTCACATTGAGGCTTTAAAAAGTAGTTATTCAACATGAGGCACATTACAATTGACATTTTGAATCAATTTTTCTACAGTCCAAAAAATCTATTTTCTGATGAAAAACGATGACCCGTGACCTGCCGAAATTTCTCCAGATGGTCAGAAATGGAAATTTTTTTATGTTAAATTTTTTGACTGTAAATGACTATTGCATGTGAATTATCACTCTTGCAACAAAAATAGGTGTGCTTAGAGTCACTTTGATGCCTGAAATTGGTCGAAATAGAAGCTTCTGAATATGAGAAAAAGTCTGTAATAATGGCAATTTTGGTCACATTGAGGCTTTAAAAAGTAGTTATTCAACATGAGGCACATTACAATTGACATTTTGAATCAATTTTTCTACAGTCCAAAAAATCAATTTTCTGATGAAAAACGATGACCCGTGACCTGCCGAAATTTCTCCAGATGGTCAGAAATGGAAATTTTTTAATGTTAAATTGTTTGACTGCAAATGACTATTCCATGTAAATTATCACTCTTGGATCAAAAATAAGTGTGCTTAGAGTCACTTTAATGCCTGAAATTGGTTGAAATAGAAGCTTCTGAATAGGAGAAAATGTCTATAAAAATGGCAATTTTGGTCACATCGAGGCTTTAAAAAGTAGGTATTCAACATGAGGCATATTCCAAATGACATCTTGAATCAATTTTCCTACAGTCCAAAAAATCGATTTTCTGATGAAAAACGATGACCTGTGACCTGTCGAAATTTCTCTAGATGGTCAGAAATGGGAATTTTTTAATGTTTAAGTTTTTTGACTGCAAATGACTATTCCATATAAATTATCACTCTTGGAACAGAAATAAGTGTGCTTAGAGTCACTTTAATGCCTGAAATTGGTCGAAGTAGAAGCTTCTGAATAGGAGAAAAAGTCTGTAATAATGGCAATTTTGGTCATATTGGGTCTTTAAAAAGTAGTTATTCAACATGAGGCACATTCCAAATGACATTTTGAAACAATTTTCCTACAGTCCAAAAAATCAATTTTCTGATGAAAAACGATGACCCGTGACCTGTCGAAATTTCTCCAGATGGTCAGAAATGGAAATTTTTTCATGTTTAATTTTTTGACTGCAAATGACTATTCCATGTAAATTATCACTCTTGGAACAGATATAAGTGTGCTTAGAGTCACTTTAATGCCTGAAATTGGTAGAAATGGAAGCTTCTGAATAGGTGAAAAAGTCTGTAATAATGGCAATTTTGGTCACATTGGGGCTTTAAAAAGTAGTTATTCAACATAAGGCACATTACAATTGACATTTTGAATCAATTTTTGTACAGTCCAAAAAATCAATTTTCTGATGAAAAACGATGACCCGTGACCTGCCGAAATTTCTCCAGATGGTCAGAAATGGAAATTTTTTAATGTTAAATTGTTTGACTGCAAATGACTATTCCATGTAAATTATCACTCTTGGATCAAAAATAAGTGTGCTTAGAGTCACTTTAATGCCTGAAATTGGTCGAAATAGAAGCTTCTGAATAGGAGAAAATGTCTATAAAAATGGCAATTTTGGTCACATCGAGGCTTTAAAAATTAGTTATTCAACATGAAGCATATTCCAAATGACATTTTGAACCAATTTTCCTACAGTCCAAAAAATCAATTTTCTGATGAAAAACGATGACCCGTGACCTGTCGAAATTTCTCTAGATGGTCAGAAATGGGAATTTTTTAATGTTTAATTTCTTGACTGCAAATGACTATTCCATGTAAATTATCACTTTTGGAACAAAAATACGTGTGTTTAGAGTCACTTTAATGCCTGAAATTGGTCGAAATAGAAGCTTCTGAATATGGGAAAAAGGCTGTAATAAAGGCAATTTTGGTCACATTGAGGCTTTAAAATGTAGTTATTCAACATGAGGCACATTCCAAATGACATTTTGAATCAATTTTTCTACAGTCCAAAAAATCAATTTTCTGATGAAAAACGATGACCCTTGACCTGTCGAAATTTCTCCAGATGGTCAGAAATGGAAATTTTTTTATGTTAAATTTTTTGACTGTAAATGACTATTGCATGTGAATTATCACTCTTGCAACAAAAATAAGTGTGCTTAGAGTCACTTTGATGCCTGAAATTGGTCGAAATAGAAGCTTCTGAATATGAGAAAAAGTCTGTAATAATGGCAATTTTGGTCACATTGAGGCTTTAAAAAGTAGTTATTCAACATGTGGCACATTACAATTGACATTTTGAATCAATTTTTCTACAGTACAAAAAATCAATTTTCTGATGAAAAACGATGACCCGTGACCTGCCGAAATTTCTCCAGATGGTCAGAAATGGAAATTTTTTAATGTTAAATTTTTTGACTGCAAATGACTATTCCATGTAAATTATCACTCTTGGAACAGAAATAAGTGTGCTTAGAGTCACTTTAATGCCTGAAATTGGTCGAAATAGAAGCTTCTGAATAGGAGAAAAAGTCTGTAATAATGGCAATTTTGGTCACATTGGGTCTTTAAAAAGTAGTTATTCAACATGAGGCACATTCCAAATGACATTTTGAATCAATTTTTCTACAGTCCAAAAAATCAATTTTCTGATGAAAAACGGTGACCCGTGACCTGTCGAAATTTCTCCAGATGGTCAGAAATGGAAATTTTTTTATGTTAAATTTTTTGACTGTAAATGACTATTGCATGTGAATTATCACTCTTGGATCAAAAATAAGTGTGCTTAGAGTCACTTTAATGCCTGAAATTGGCTGAAATAGAAGCTTCTGAATAGGAGAAAATGTCTATAAAAATGGCAATTTTGGTCACATCGAGGCTTTAAAAAGTAGGTATTACACATGAGGCATATTCCAAATGACATCTTGAATCAATTTTCCTACAGTCCAAAAAATCGATTTTCTGATGAAAAACGATGACCCGTGACCTGTCGAAATTTCTCTAGATGGTCAGAAATGGGAATTTTTTAATGTTTAAGTTTTTTGACTGCAAATGACTATTCCATGTAAATTGTCACTCTTGGAACAGAAATAAGTGTGCTTAGAGTCACTTTAATGCCTGAAATTGGTCGAAGTAGAAGCTTCTGAATAGGAGAAAAAGTCTGTAATAATGGCAATTTTGGTCATATTGGGTCTTTAAAAAGTAGTTATTCAACATGAGGCACGTTCCAAATGACATTTTGAAACAATTTTCCTACAGTCCAAAAAATCAATTTTCTGATGAAAAACGATGACCCGTGACCTGTCGAAATTTCTCCAGATGGTCAGAAATGGAAATTTTTTCATGTTTAATTTTTTGACTGCAAATGACTATTCCATGTAAATTATCACTCTTGGAACAGAAATAAGTGTGCTTAGAGTCACTTTAATGCCTGAAATTGGTCGAAATGGAAGCTTCTGAGTAGGAGAAAATGTCTATAAAAATGGCAATTTTGGTCACATCGAGGCTTTAAAAAGTAGTTATTCAACATGAGGCATATTCCAAATGACATTTTGAATCAATTTTTCTACAGTCCAAAAAATCAATTTTCTGATGAAAAACGATGACCCGTGACCTGTCGAAATTTCTCTAGATGGTCAGAAATGGGAATTTTTTAATGTTTAATTTTTTTACTGCAAATGACTATACCACGTAAATTATCACTCTTGGAATAGAAATAAGTGTGCTTAGAGTCACTTTAATGCCTGAAATTGGTCGAAATGGAAGCTTCTGAATAGGAGAAAAAGTCTGTAATAATGGCAATTTTGGTCACATTGGGTCTTTAAAAAGTAGTTATTCATCATGAGGCACATTACAATTGACATTTTGAATCAATTTTTCTACAGTCCAAAAAATCAATTTTCTGATGAAAAACGATGACCTGTGACCTGTCGAAATTTCACCAGATGGTCAGAAATGGAAATTTTTTAATGTTAAATTGTTTGACTGCAAATGACTTTTCCATCTAAATTATCACTTTTGGAACAAAAATACGTGTGTTTAGAGTCACTTTAATGCCTGAAATTGGTTGCAATAGAAGCTTCTGAATAAGGGAAAAAGGCTGTAATAATGGCAATTTTGGTCACATTGAGGCTTTAAAAAGTAGTTATTCAACATGAGGCATATTCCAAATGACATTTTGAATAAATTTTTCTACAGTCCAAAAAATCAATTTTCTGATGAAAAACGATGACCCGTGACCTGTCGAAATTTCTCTAGATGGTCAGAAATGGGAATTTTTTAATGTTTAATTTTTTGACTGCAAATGACTTTTCCATCTAAATTATCACTTTTGGAACAAAAATACGTGTGTTTAGAGTCACTTTAATGCCTGAAATTGGTTGCAATAGAAGCTTCTGAATAAGGGAAAAAGGCTGTAATAATGGCAATTTTGGTCACATTGAGGCTTTAAAATGTAGTTATTCAACATGAGGCACATTCCAAATGACATTTTGAATCAATTTTTCTACAGTCCAAAAAATCAATTTTCTGATGAAAAACGATGACCTGTGACCTGTCGAAATTTCACCAGATGGTCAGAAATGGAAATTTTTTAATGTTAAATTGTTTGACTGCAAATGACTATTCCATGTAAATTATCACTCTTGGATCAAAAATAAGTGTGCTTAGAGTCCCTTTAATGCCTGAAATTGGTCGAAATAGAAGCTTCTGAATAGGAGAAAATGTCTATAAAAATGGCAATTCTGGTCACATCGAGGCTTTAAAAAGTAGTTATTCAACATGAGGCATATTCCAAATGACATTTTGAATCAATTTTCCTACAGTCCAAAAAATCGATTTTCTGATGAAAAACGATGACCCGTGACCTGTCGAAATTTCTCCAGATGGTCAGAAATGGAAATTTTTTCATGTTTAATTTTTTGACTGCAAATGACTATTCCATGTAAATGATCACTCTTGGAACAAAAATAAGTGTGCTTAGAGTCACTTTAATGCCTGAAATTGGTTGAAATAGAAGCTTCTGAATAGGAGAAAAAGTCTGTAATAATGGCAATTTTGGTCACATTGGGGCTTTAAAAAGTAGTTATTCAACATGAGGCACATTACAAATGACATTTTGAATCAATTTTTCTACAGTCCAAAAAATCAACTTTCTGATGAAAAACGATGACCCGTGACCTGTCGAAATGTATCCAGATGGTCAGAAATGGGAATTTTTTAATGTTTAATTTTTTTACTACAAATGACTATTCCATGTAAATTATCACTTTTGGAACAAAAATATGTGTGTTTAGAGTCACTTTAATGCCTGAAATTGGTCGAAATAGAAGCTTCTGAATATGGGAAAAAGGCTGTAATAATGGCAATTTTGGTCACATTGAGGCTTTAAAAAGTAGTTATTCAACATGAGGCATATTCCAAATGACATTTTGAATCAATTTTTCTACAGTCCAAAAAATCAATTTTCTGATGAAAAACGATGACCCGTGACCTGTCGAAATTTCTCTAGATGGTCAGAAATGGGAATTTTTTAATGTTTAATTTTTTGACTACAAATGACTATTCCATGTAAATTATCACTTTTGGAACAAAAATATGTGTGTTTAGAGTCACTTTAATGCCTGAAATTGGTCGAAATAGAAGCTTCTGAATATGGGAAAAAGGCTGTAATAATGGCAATTTTGGTCACATTGAGGCTTTAAAATGTAGTTATTCAACATGAGGCACATTCAAAATGACATTTTGAATCAATTTTTCTACAGTCCAAAAAATCTATTTTCTGATGAAAAACGACCCATGACCTGTCGAAATTTCTCCAGATGGTCAGAAATGGAAATTTTTTAATGTTTAATTTTTTTACTGAAAATGACTATACCATGTAAATTATCACTCTTGGAAAAGAAATAAGTGTGCCTAGAGTCACTTTAATGCCTGAAATTGGTCGAAAAAGAAGCTTCTGAGTAGGAGAAAATGTCTATAAAAATGGCAATGTCGGTCACATCGAGGCTTTAAAAAGTAGTTATTCAACATGAGGCATATTCTAAATGACATTTTGAATCAATTTTTCTACAGTCCAAAAAATCAATTTTCTGATGAAAAACGATGACCCGTGACCTGTCGAAATTTCTCTAGATGGTCAGAAATGGAAATTTTTTAATGTTTAATTTTTTGACTGCAAATGACTATTCCATGTAAATTATCACTTTTGGAACAAAAATATGTGTGTTTAGAGTCACTTTAATGCCTGAAATTGGTCGAAATAGAAGCTTCTGAATATGGGAAAAAGTCTGTAATAATGGCAATTTTGGTCACATTGGGTCTTTAAAATTGGTCGAAAAAGAAACTTCTGAGTAGGAGAAATGTCTATAAAAATGGCAATTTTGGTCACATCGAGGCTTTAAAAAGTAGTTATTCAACATGAGGCATATTCCAAATGACTTTTTGAATCAATTTTTCTACAGTCCAAAAAATCAATTTTCTGATGAAAAACGATGACCCGTGACCTGTCGAAATTTCTCTAGATGGTCAGAAATGGGAATTTTTTAATGTTTAATTTCTTGACTGCAAATGACTATTCCATGTAAATTATCACTTTTGGAACAAAAATACGTGTGTTTAGAGTCACTTTAATGCCTGAAATTGGTCGAAATAGAAGCTTCTGAATATGGGAAAAAGGCTGTAATAATGGCAATTTTGGTCACATTGAGGCTTTAAAATGTAGTTATTCAACATGAGGCACATTCCAAATGACATTTTGAATAAATTTTTCTACAGTCCAAAAAATCAATTTTCTGATGAAAAACGTGACCTGTCGAAATGTATCCAGATGGTCAGAATTGGAATTTTTTTAATGTTTAACTTTTTGGACTGCAAATGACTATTCCATGTAAATTATCACTTTTGGAACAAAAATAAATGTGTTTAGAGTCACTTTAATGCCTGAAATTGGTCGAAAAAGAAGCTTCTGAGTAGGAGAAAATGTCTGTAATAATGGCAATTTTGGTCACATTGGGTCTTTAAAAAGTAGTTATTCAACATGAGGCACATTCCAAATGACATTTTGAATCAATTTTTCTACAGTCCAAAAAATCAATTTTCTGATGAAAGACGATGACCCGTGACCTGTCGAAATTTCTCCAGATGGTCAGAAATGGAAATTTTTTTATGTTAAATTTTTTGACTGTAAATGACTATTGCATGTGAATTATCACTCTTGCAACAAAAATAGGTGTGCTTAGAGTCACTTTGATGCCTGAAATTGGTCGAAATAGAAGCTTCTGAATATGAGAAAAAGTCTGTAATAATTGCAATTTTGGTCACATTGGGTCTTTAAAAAGTAGTTATTCAACATGAGGCATATTCCAAATGACATTTTGAATCAATTTTTCTACAGTCCAAAAAATCAATTTTCTGATGAAAAACGGTGACCCGTGACCTGTCGAAATTTCTCCAGATGGTCAGAAATGGAAATTTTTTTATGTTAAATTTTTTGACTGTAAATGACTATTGCATGTGAATTATCACTCTTGCAACAAAAATAGGTGTGCTTAGAGTCACTTTGATGCCTGAAATTGGTCGAAATAGAAGCTTCTGAATATGAGAAAAAGTCTGTAATAATGGCAATTTTGGTCACATTGAGGCTTTAAAAAGTAGTTATTTAACATGAGGCACATTACAATTGACATTTTGAATCAATTTTTCTACAGTCCAAAAAATCAATTTTCTGATGAAAAACGATGACCTGCCGAAATTTCTCCAGATGGTCAGAAATGGAAATTTTTTAATGTTAAATTGTTTGACTGCAAATGACTATTCCATGTAAATTATCACTCTTGGATCAAAAATAAGTGTGCTTAGAGTCACTTTATTGCCTGAAATTGGTTGAAATAGAAGCTTCTGAATAGGAGAAAATGTCTATAAAAATGGCAATTTTGGTCACATCGAGGCTTTAAAAAGTAGTTATTCAACATGAGGCATATTCCAAATGACATTTTGAATCAATTTTTCTACAGTCCAAAAAATCAATTTTCTGATGAAAAACGATGACCCGTGACCTGTCGAAATTTCTCTAGATGGTCAGAAATGGGAATTTTTTAATGTTTAATTTTTTTACTGCAAATGACTATACCATGTAAATTATCACTCTTGGAATAGAAATAAGTGTGCTTAGAGTCACTTTAATGCCTGAAATTGGTCGAAATGGAAGCTTCTGAATAGGAGAAAAAGTCTGTAATAATGGCAATTTTGGTCACATTGGGGCTTTAAAAAGTAGTTATTCAACATGAGGCACATTCCAAATGACATTTTGAAACAATTTTCCTACAGTCCAAAAAATCAATTTTCTGATGAAAAACGATGACCCGTGACCTGTCGAAATTTCTCCAGATGGTCAGAAATGGAAATTTTTTCATGTTTAATTTTTTGACGGCAAATGACTATTCCATGTAAATTATCACTCTTGGAACAGAAATAAGTGTGCTTAGAGTCACTTTAATGCCTGAAATTGGTCGAAATGGAAGCTTTTGAGTAGGAGAAAATGTCTATAAAAATGGCAATTTTGGTCACATCGAGGCTTTAAAAAGTAGTTATTCAACATGAGGCATATTCCAAATGACATTTTGAATCAATTTTTCTACAGTCCAAAAAATCAATTTTCTGATGAAAAACGATGACCCGTGACCTGTCGAAATTTCTCTAGATGGTCAGAAATGGGAATTTTTTAATGTTTAATTTTTTTACTGCAAATGACTATACCATGTAAATTATCACTCTTGGAATAGAAATAAGTGTGCTTAGAGTCACTTTAATGCCTGAAATTGGTCGAAATGGAAGCTTCTGAATAGGAGAAAAAGTCTGTAATAATGGCAATTTTGGTCACATTGGGGCTTTAAAAAGTAGTTATTCAACATGAGGCACATTCCAAATGACATTTTGAAACAATTTTCCTACAGTCCAAAAAATCAATTTTCTGATGAAAAACGATGACCCGTGACCTGTCGAAATTTCTCCAGATGGTCAGAAATGGAAATTTTTTCATGTTTAATTTTTTGACGGCAAATGACTATTCCATGTAATTATCACTCTTGGAACAGAAATAAGTGTGCTTAGAGTCACTTTAATGCCTGAAATTGGTCGAAATGGAAGCTTCTGAGTAGGAGAAAATGTCTATAAAAATGGCAATTTTGGTCACATCGAGGCTTTAAAAAGTAGTTATTCAACATGAGGCATATTCCAAATGACATTTTGAATCAATTTTTCTACAGTCCAAAAAATCAATTTTCTGATGAAAAACGATGACCCGTGACCTGTCGAAATTTCTCTAGATGGTCAGAAATGGGAATTTTTTAATGTTTATTTTTTTTACTGCAAATGACTATACCATGTAAATTATCACTCTTGGAATAGAAATAAGTGTGCTTAGAGTCACTTTAATGCCTGAAATTGGTCGAAATGGAAGCTTCTGAATAGGAGAAAAAGTCTGTAATAATGGCAATTTTGGTCACATTGGGGCTTTAAAAAGTAGTTATTCAACATAAGGCACATTACAATTGACATTTTGAATCAATTTTTGTACAGTCCAAAAAATCAATTTTCTGATGAAAAACGATGACCCGTGACCTGCCGAAATTTCTCCAGATGGTCAGAAATGGAAATTTTTTAATGTTACATTGTTTGACTGCAAATGACTATTCCATGTAAATTATCACTCTTGGATCAAAAATAAGTGTGCTTAGAGTCACTTTAATGCCTGAAATTGGTTGAAATAGAAGCTTCTGAATAGGAGAAAAAGTCTGTAATAATGGCAATTTTGGTCACATTGGGGCTTTAAAAAGTAGTTATTCAACATGAGGCACATTACAAATGACATTTTGAATCAATTTTTCTACAGTCCAAAAAATCAACTTTCTGATGAAAAACGATGACCCGTGACCTGTCGAAATGTATCCAGATGGTCAGAACTGGAATTTTTTTAATGTTTAACTTTTTTGACTGCAAATGACTATTCCATGTAAATTATCACTTTTGGAACAAAAATAAATGTGTTTAGAGTCACTTTAATGCCTGAAATTGGTCGAAAAAGAAGCTTCTGAGTAGGAGAAAATGTCTATAAAAATGGCAATGTTGGTCACATCGAGGCTTTAAAAAGTAGTTATTCAACATGAGGCATATTCCAAATGACATTTTGAATCAATTTTTCTACAGTCCAAAAAATCAATTTTCTGATGAAAAACGATGACCCGTGACCTGTCGAAATTTCTCTAGATGGTCAGAAATGGGAATTTTTTAATGTTTAATTTTTTGACTACAAATGACTATTCCATGTAAATTATCACTTTTGGAACAAAAATATGTGTGTTTAGAGTCACTTTAATGCCTGAAATTGGTCGAAATAGAAGCTTCTGGATATGGGAAAAAGGCTGTAATAATGGCAATTTTGGTCACATTGAGGCTTTAAAATGTAGTTATTCAACATGAGGCACATTCAAAATGACATTTTGAATCAATTTTTCTACAGTCCTAAAAATCAATTTTCTGATGAAAAAAGATGACCCGTGACCTGTCGAAATTTCTCCAGATGGTCAGAAATGGAAATTTTTTTATGTTAAATTTTTTGACTGTAAATGACTATTGCATGTGAATTATCACTCTTGCAACAAAAATAAGTGTGCTTAGAGTCACTTTGATGCCTGAAATTGGTCGAAATAGAAGCTTCTGAATATGAGAAAAAGTCTGTAATAATGGCAATTTTGGTCATATTGGGTCTTTAAAAAGTAGTTATTCAACATGAGGCACATTCCAAATGACATTTTGAAACAATTTTCCTACAGTCCAAAAAATCAATTTTCTGATGAAAAACGATGACCCGTGACCTGTCGAAATTTCTCCAGATGGTCAGAAATGGAAATTTTTTCATGTTTAATTTTTTGACGGCAAATGACTATTCCATGTAAATTATCACTCTTGGAACAGAAATAAGTGTGCTTAGAGTCACTTTAATGCCTGAAATTGGTCGAAATGGAAGCTTCTGAGTAGGAGAAAATGTCTATAAAAATGGCAATTTTGGTCACATCGAGGCTTTAAAAAGTAGTTATTCAACATGAGGCATATTCCAAATGACATTTTGAATCAATTTTTCTACAGTCCAAAAAATCAATTTTCTGATGAAAAACGATGACCCGTGACCTGTCGAAATTTCTCTAGATGGTCAGAAATGGGAATTTTTTAATGTTTAATTTTTTTACTGCAAATGACTATACCATGTAAATTATCACTCTTGGAATAGAAATAAGTGTGCTTAGAGTCACTTTAATGCCTGAAATTGGTCGAAATGGAAGCTTCTGAATAGGAGAAAAAGTCTGTAATAATGGCAATTTTGGTCACATTGGGGCTTTAAAAAGTAGTTATTCAACATAAGGCACATTACAATTGACATTTTGAATCAATTTTTGTACAGTCCAAAAAATCAATTTTCTGATGAAAAACGATGACCCGTGACCTGCCGAAATTTCTCCAGATGGTCAGAAATGGAAATTTTTTAATGTTACATTGTTTGACTGCAAATGACTATTCCATGTAAATTATCACTCTTGGATCAAAAATAAGTGTGCTTAGAGTCACTTTAATGCCTGAAATTGGTTGAAATAGAAGCTTCTGAATAGGAGAAAAAGTCTGTAATAATGGCAATTTTGGTCACATTGGGGCTTTAAAAAGTAGTTATTCAACATGAGGCACATTACAAATGACATTTTGAATCAATTTTTCTACAGTCCAAAAAATCAACTTTCTGATGAAAAACGATGACCCGTGACCTGTCGAAATGTATCCAGATGGTCAGAACTGGAATTTTTTTAATGTTTAACTTTTTTGACTGCAAATGACTATTCCATGTAAATTATCACTTTTGGAACAAAAATAAATGTGTTTAGAGTCACTTTAATGCCTGAAATTGGTCGAAAAAGAAGCTTCTGAGTAGGAGAAAATGTCTATAAAAATGGCAATGTTGGTCACATCGAGGCTTTAAAAAGTAGTTATTCAACATGAGGCATATTCCAAATGACATTTTGAATCAATTTTTCTACAGTCCAAAAAATCAATTTTCTGATGAAAAACGATGACCCGTGACCTGTCGAAATTTCTCTAGATGGTCAGAAATGGGAATTTTTTAATGTTTAATTTTTTGACTACAAATGACTATTCCATGTAAATTATCACTTTTGGAACAAAAATATGTGTGTTAAGAGTCACTTTAATGCCTGAAATTGGTCGAAATAGAAGCTTCTGGATATGGGAAAAAGGCTGTAATAATGGCAATTTTGGTCACATTGAGGCTTTAAAATGTAGTTATTCAACATGAGGCACATTCAAAATGACATTTTGAATCAATTTTTCTACAGTCCAAAAAATCAATTTTCTGATGAAAAACGATGACCCGTGACCTGTCGAAATTTCTCCAGATGGTCAGAAATGGAAATTTTTTTATGTTAAATTTTTTGACTGTAAATGACTATTGCATGTGAATTATCACTCTTGCAACAAAAATAAGTGTGCTTAGAGTCACTTTGATGCCTGAAATTGGTCGAAATAGAAGCTTCTGAATATGAGAAAAAGTCTGTAATAATGGCAATTTTGGTCATATTGGGTCTTTAAAAAGTAGTTATTCAACATGAGGCACATTCCAAATGACATTTTGAAACAATTTTCCTACAGTCCAAAAAATCAATTTTCTGATGAAAAACGATGACCCGTGACCTGTCGAAATTTCTCCAGATGGTCAGAAATGGAAATTTTTTCATGTTTAATTTTTTGACGGCAAATGACTATTCCATGTAAATTATCACTCTTGGAACAGAAATAAGTGTGCTTAGAGTCACTTTAATGCCTGAAATTGGTCGAAATGGAAGCTTCTGAGTAGGAGAAAATGTCTATAAAAATGGCAATTTTGGTCACATCGGGGCTTTAAAAAGTAGTTATTCAACATGAGGCATATTCCAAATGACATTTCGAATCAATTTTTCTACAGTCCAAAAAATCAATTTTCTGATGAAAAACGATGACCCGTGACCTGTCGAAATTTCTCCAGATGGTCAGAAATGGAAATTTTTTCATGTTTAATTTTTTGACGGCAAATGACTATTCCATGTAAATTATCACTCTTGGAACAGAAATAAGTGTGCTTAGAGTCACTTTAATGCCTGAAATTGGTCGAAATGGAAGCTTCTGAGTAGGAGAAAATGTCTATAAAAATGGCAATTTTGGTCACATCGAGGCTTTAAAAAGTAGTTATTCAACATGAGGCATATTCCAAATGACATTTTGAATCAATTTTTCTACAGTCCAAAAAATCAATTTTCTGATGAAAAACGATGACCCGTGACCTGTCGAAATTTCTCTAGATGGTCAGAAATGGGAATTTTTTAATGTTTAATTTTTTTACTGCAAATGACTATACCATGTAAATTATCACTCTTGGAATAGAAATAAGTGTGCTTAGAGTCACTTTAATGCCTGAAATTGGTCGAAATGGAAGCTTCTGAATAGGAGAAAAAGTCTGTAATAATGGCAATTTTGGTCACATTGGGGCTTTAAAAAGTAGTTATTCAACATAAGGCACATTACAATTGACATTTTGAATCAATTTTTGTACAGTCCAAAAAATCAATTTTCTGATGAAAAACGATGACCCGTGACCTGCCGAAATTTCTCCAGATGGTCAGAAATGGAAATTTTTTAATGTTACATTGTTTGACTGCAAATGACTATTCCATGTAAATTATCACTCTTGGATCAAAAATAAGTGTGCTTAGAGTCACTTTAATGCCTGAAATTGGTTGAAATAGAAGCTTCTGAATAGGAGAAAAAGTCTGTAATAATGGCAATTTTGGTCACATTGGGGCTTTAAAAAGTAGTTATTCAACATGAGGCACATTACAAATGACATTTTGAATCAATTTTTCTACAGTCCAAAAAATCAACTTTCTGATGAAAAACGATGACCCGTGACCTGTCGAAATGTATCCAGATGGTCAGAACTGGAATTTTTTTAATGTTTAACTTTTTTGACTGCAAATGACTATTCCATGTAAATTATCACTTTTGGAACAAAAATAAATGTGTTTAGAGTCACTTTAATGCCTGAAATTGGTCGAAAAAGAAGCTTCTGAGTAGGAGAAAATGTCTATAAAAATGGCAATGTTGGTCACATCGAGGCTTTAAAAAGTAGTTATTCAACATGAGGCATATTCCAAATGACATTTTGAATCAATTTTTCTACAGTCCAAAAAATCAATTTTCTGATGAAAAACGATGACCCGTGACCTGTCGAAATTTCTCTAGATGGTCAGAAATGGGAATTTTTTAATGTTTAATTTTTTGACTACAAATGACTATTCCATGTAAATTATCACTTTTGGAACAAAAATATGTTTGTTTAGAGTCACTTTAATGCCTGAAATTGGTCGAAATAGAAGCTTCTGGATATGGGAAAAAGGCTGTAATAATGGCAATTTTGGTCACATTGAGGCTTTAAAATGTAGTTATTCAACATGAGGCACATTCAAAATGACATTTTGAATCAATTTTTCTACAGTCCAAAAAATCAATTTTCTGATGAAAAACGATGACCCGTGACCTGTCGAAATTTCTCCAGATGGTCAGAAATGGAAATGTTTTTATGTTAAATTTTTTGACTGTAAATGACTATTGCATGTGAATTATCACTCTTGCAACAAAAATAAGTGTGCTTAGAGTCACTTTGATGCCTGACATTGGTCGAAATAGAAGCTTCTGAATATGAGAAAAAGTCTGTAATAATGGCAATTTTGGTCACATTGAGGCTTTAAAAAGTAGTTATTCAACATGAGGCACATTACAATTGACATTTTGAATCAATTTTTCTATAGTCCAAAAAATCAATTTTCTGATGAAAAACGATGACCCGTGACCTGCCGAAATTTCTCCAGATGGTCAGAAATGGAAATTTTTTAATGTTTAATTTTTTTACTGCAAATGACTATACCATGTAAATTATCACTCTTGGAACAGAAATAAGTGTGCCTAGAGTCACTTTAATGCCTGAAATTGGTCGAAAAAGAAGCTTCTGAGTAGGAGAAAATGTCTATAAAAATGGCAATGTTGGTCACATCGAGGCTTTAAAAAGTAGTTATTCAACATGAGGCATATTCCAAATGACATTTTGAATCAATTTTTCTACAGTCCAAAAAATCAATTTTCTGATGAAAAACGATGACCCGTGACCTGTCGAAATTTCTCTAGATGGTCAGAAATAGGAATTTTTTAATGTTTAATTTTTTGACTACAAATGACTATTCCATGTAAATTATCACTTTTGGAACAAAAATATGTGTGTTTAGAGTCACTTTAATGCCTGAAATTGGTCGAAATAGAAGCTTCTGAATATGGGAAAAAGTCTGTAATAATGGCAATTTTGGTCACATTGGGTCTTTAAAATTGGTCGAAAAAGAAACTTCTGAGTAGGAGAAATGTCTATAAAAATGGCAATTTTGGTCACATCGAGGCTTTAAAAAGTAGTTATTCAACATGAGGCATATTCCAAATGACTTTTTGAATCAATTTTTCTACAGTCCAAAAAATCAATTTTCTGATGAAAAACGATGACCCGTGACCTGTCGAAATTTCTCTAGATGGTCAGAAATGGGAATTTTTTAATGTTTAATTTCTTGACTGCAAATGACTATTCCATGTAAATTATCACTTTTGGAACAAAAATACGTGTGTTTAGAGTCACTTTAATGCCTGAAATTGGTCGAAATAGAAGCTTCTGAATATGGGAAAAAGGCTGTAATAATGGCAATTTTGGTCACATTGAGGCTTTAAAATGTATTTATTCAACATGAGGCACATTCCAAATGACATTTTGAATAAATTTTTCTACAGTCCAAAAAATCAATTTTCTGATGAAAAACGTGACCTGTCGAAATGTATCCAGATGGTCAGAATTGGAATTTTTTTAATGTTTAACTTTTTTGACTGCAAATGACTATTCCATGTAAATTATCACTTTTGGAACAAAAATAAATGTGTTTAGAGTCACTTTAATGCCTGAAATTGGTCGAAAAAGAAGCTTCTGAGTAGGAGAAAATGTCTGTAATAATGGCAATTTTGGTCACATTGGGTCTTTAAAAAGTAGTTATTCAACATGAGGCACATTCCAAATGACATTTTGAATCAATTTTTCTACAGTCCAAAAAATCAATTTTCTGATGAAAAACGATGACCCGTGACCTGTCGAAATTTCTCCAGATGGTCAGAAATGGAAATTTTTTTATGTTAAATTTTTTGACTGTAAATGACTATTGCATGTGAATTATCACTCTTGCAACAAAAATAGGTGTGCTTAGAGTCACTTTGATGCCTGAAATTGGTCGAAATAGAAGCTTCTGAATATGAGAAAAAGTCTGTAATAATTGCAATTTTGGTCACATTGGGTCTTTAAAAAGTAGTTATTCAACATGAGGCACATTCCAAATGACATTTTGAATCAATTTTTCTACAGTCCAAAAAATCAATTTTCTGATGAAAAACGGTGACCCGTGACCTGTCGAAGTTTCTCCAGATGGTCAGAAATGGAAATTTTTTTATGTTAAATTTTTTGACTGTAAATGACTATTGCATGTGAATTATCACTCTTGCAACAAAAATAGGTGTGCTTAGAGTCACTTTGATGCCTGAAATTGGTCGAAATAGAAGCTTCTGAATATGAGAAAAAGTCTGTAATAATGGCAATTTTGGTCACATTGAGGCTTTAAAAAGTAGTTATTTAACATGAGGCACATTACAATTGACATTTTGAATCAATTTTTCTACAGTCCAAAAAATCAATTTTCTGATGAAAAACGATGACCTGCCGAAATTTCTCCAGATGGTCAGAAATGGAAATTTTTTAATGTTAAATTGTTTGACTGCAAATGACTATTCCATGTAAATTATCACTCTTGGATCAAAAATAAGTGTGCTTAGAGTCACTTTAATGCCTGAAATTGGTTGAAATAGAAGCTTCTGAATAGGAGAAAATGTCTATAAAAATGGCAATTTTGGTCACATCGAGGCTTTAAAAAGTAGGTATTCAACATGAGGCATATTCCAAATGACATCTTGAATCAATTTTCCTACAGTCCAAAAAATCGATTTTCTGATGAAAAACGATGACCCGTGACCTGTCGAAATTTCTCTAGATGGTCAGAAATGGGAATTTTTTAATGTTTAAGTTTTTTGACTGCAAATGACTATTCCATGTAAATTATCACTCTTGGAACAGAAATAAGTGTGCTTAGAGTCACTTTAATGCCTGAAATTGGTCGAAGTAGAAGCTTCTGAATAGGAGAAAAAGTCTGTAATAATGGCAATTTTGGTCATATTGGGTCTTTAAAAAGTAGTTATTCAACATGAGGCACATTCCAAATGACATTTTGACACAATTTTCCTACAGTCCAAAAAATCAATTTTCTGATGAAAAACGATGACCCGTGACCTGTCGAAATTTCTCCAGATGGTCAGAAATGGAAATTTTTTCATGTTTAATTTTTTGACTGCAAATGACTATTCCATGTAAATTATCACTCTTGGAACAGAAATAAGTGTGCTTAGAGTCACTTTAATGCCTGGAATTGGTCGAAATGGAAGCTTCTGAGTAGGAGAAAATGTCTATAAAAATGGCAATTTTGGTCACATCGAGGCTTTAAAAAGTAGTTATTCAACATGAGGCATATTCCAAATGACATTTTGAATCAATTTTTCTACAGTCCAAAAAATCAATTTTCTGATGAAAAACGATGACCCGTGACCTGCCGAAATTTCTCCAGATGGTCAGAAATGGAAATTTTTTAATGTTACATTGTTTGACTGCAAATGACTATTCCATGTAAATTATCACTCTTGGATCAAAAATAAGTGTGCTTAGAGTCACTTTAATGCCTGAAATTGGTTGAAATAGAAGCTTCTGAATAGGAGAAAAAGTCTGTAATAATGGCAATTTTGGTCACATTGGGGCTTTAAAAAGTAGTTATTCAACATGAGGCACATTACAAATGACATTTTGAATCAATTTTTCTACAGTCCAAAAAATCAACTTTCTGATGAAAAACGATGACCCGTGACCTGTCGAAATGTATCCAGATGGTCAGAACTGTAATTTTTTTAATGTTTAACTTTTTTGACTGCAAATGACTATTCCATGTAAATTATCACTTTTGGAACAAAAATAAATGTGTTTAGAGTCACTTTAATGCCTGAAATTGGTCGAAAAAGAAGCTTCTGAGTAGGAGAAAATGTCTATAAAAATGGCAATGTTGGTCACATCGAGGCTTTAAAAAGTAGTTATTCAACATGAGGCATATTCCAAATGACATTTTGAATCAATTTTTCTACAGTCCAAAAAATCAATTTTCTGATGAAAAACGATGACCCGTGACCTGTCGAAATTTCTCTAGATGGTCAGAAATGGGAATTTTTTAATGTTTAATTTTTTGACTACAAATGACTATTCCATGTAAATTATCACTCTTGGATCAAAAGTATGTGTGTTTAGAGTCACTTTAATGCCTGAAATTGGTCGAAATAGAAGCTTCTGGATATGGGAAAAAGGCTGTAATAATGGCAATTTTGGTCACATTGAGGCTTTAAAATGTAGTTATTCAACATGAGGCACATTCAAAATGACATTTTGAATCAATTTTTCTACAGTCCAAAAAATCAATTTTCTGATGAAAAACGATGACCCGTGACCTGTCGAAATTTCTCCAGATGGTCAGAAATGGACATTTTTTTATGTTAAATTTTTTGACTGTAAATGACTATTGCATGTGAATTATCACTCTTGCAACAAAAATAAGTGTGCTTAGAGTCACTTTGATGCCTGAAATTGGTCGAAATAGAAGCTTCTGAATATGAGAAAAAGTCTGTAATAATGGCAATTTTGGTCATATTGGGTCTTTAAAAAGTAGTTATTCAACATGAGGCACATTCCAAATGACATTTTGAAACAATTTTCCTACAGTCCAAAAAATAAATTTTCTGATGAAAAACGATGACCCGTGACCTGTCGAAATTTCTCCAGATGGTCAGAAATGGAAATTTTTTCATGTTTAATTTTTTGACGGCAAATGACTATTCCATGTAAATTATCACTCTTGGAACAGAAATAAGTGTGCTTAGAGTCACTTTAATGCCTGAAATTGGTCGAAATGGAAGCTTCTGAGTAGGAGAAAATGTCTATAAAAATGGCAATTTTGGTCACATCGAGGCTTTAAAAAGTAGTTATTCAACATGAGGCATATTCCAAATGACATTTTGAATCAATTTTTCTACAGTCCAAAAAATCAATTTTCTGATGAAAAACGATGACCCGTGACCTGTCGAAATTTCTCCAGATGGTCAGAAATGGAAATTTTTTCATGTTTAATTTTTTGACGGCAAATGACTATTCCATGTAAATTATCACTCTTGGAACAGAAATAAGTGTGCTTAGAGTCACTTTAATGCCTGAAATTGGTCGAAATGGAAGCTTCTGAGTAGGAGAAAATGTCTATAAAAATGGCAATTTTGGTCACATCGAGGCTTTAAAAAGTAGTTATTCAACATGAGGCATATTCCAAATGACATTTTGAATCAATTTTTCTACAGTCCAAAAAATCAATTTTCTGATGAAAAACGATGACCCGTGACCTGTCGAAATTTCTCTAGATGGTCAGAAATGGGAATTTTTTAATGTTTAATTTTTTTACTGCAAATGACTATACCATGTAAATTATCACTCTTGGAATAGAAATAAGTGTGCTTAGAGTCACTTTAATGCCTGAAATTGGTCGAAATGGAAGCTTCTGAATAGGAGAAAAAGTCTGTAATAATGGCAATTTTGGTCACATTGGGGCTTTAAAAAGTAGTTATTCAACATAAGGCACATTACAATTGACATTTTGAATCAATTTTTGTACAGTCCAAAAAATCAATTTTCTGATGAAAAACGATGACCCGTGACCTGCCGAAATTTCTCCAGATGGTCAGAAATGGAAATTTTTTAATGTTACATTGTTTGACTGCAAATGACTATTCCATGTAAATTATCACTCTTGGATCAAAAATAAGTGTGCTTAGAGTCACTTTAATGCCTGAAATTGGTTGAAATAGAAGCTTCTGAATAGGAGAAAAAGTCTGTAATAATGGCAATTTTGGTCACATTGGGGCTTTAAAAAGTAGTTATTCAACATGAGGCACATTACAAATGACATTTTGAATCAATTTTTCTACAGTCCAAAAAATCAACTTTCTGATGAAAAACGATGACCCGTGACCTGTCGAAATGTATCCAGATGGTCAGAACTGGAATTTTTTTAATGTTTAACTTTTTTGACTGCAAATGACTATTCCATGTAAATTATCACTTTTGGAACAAAAATAAATGTGTTTAGAGTCACTTTAATGCCTGAAATTTGTCGAAAAAGAAGCTTCTGAGTAGGAGAAAATGTCTATAAAAATGGCAATGTTGGTCACATCGAGGCTTTAAAAAGTAGTTATTCAACATGAGGCATATTCCAAATGACATTTTGAATCAATTTTTCTACAGTCCAAAAAATCAATTTTCTGATGAAAAACGATGACCCGTGACCTGTCGAAATTTCTCTAGATGGTCAGAAATGGGAATTTTTTAATGTTTAATTTTTTGACTACAAATGACTATTCCATGTAAATTATCACTTTTGGAACAAAAATATGTGTGTTTAGAGTCACTTTAATGCCTGAAATTGGTCGAAATAGAAGCTTCTAGATATGGGAAAAAGGCTGTAATAATGGCAATTTTGGTCACATTGAGGCTTTAAAATGTAGTTATTCAACATGAGGCACATTCAAAATGACATTTTGAATCAATTTTTCTACAGTCCAAAAAATCAATTTTCTGATGAAAAACGATGACCCGTGACCTGTCGAAATTTCTCCAGATGGTCAGAAATGGAAATTTTTTTATGTTAAATTTTTTGACTGTAAATGACTATTGCATGTGAATTATCACTCTTGCAACAAAAATAAGTGTGCTTAGAGTCACTTTGATGCCTGACATTGGTCGAAATAGAAGCTTCTGAATATGAGAAAAAGTCTGTAATAATGGCAATTTTGGTCACATTGAGGCTTTAAAAAGTAGTTATTCAACATGAGGCACATTACAATTGAAATTTTGAATCAATTTTTCTATAGTCCAAAAAATCAATTTTCTGATGAAAAACGATGACCCGTGACCTGCCGAAATTTCTCCAGATGGTCAGAAATGGAAATTTTTTAATGTTTAATTTTTTTACTGCAAATGACTATACCATGTAAATTATCACTCTTGGAACAGAAATAAGTGTGCCTAGAGTCACTTTAATGCCTGAAATTGGTCGAAAAAGAAGCTTCTGAGTAGGAGAAAATGTCTATAAAAATGGCAATGTTGGTCACATCGAGGCTTTAAAAAGTAGTTATTCAACATGAGGCATATTCCAAATGACATTTTGAATCAATTTTTCTACAGTCCAAAAAATCAATTTTCTGATGAAAAACGATGACCCGTGACCTGTCGAAATTTCTCTAGATGGTCAGAAATAGGAATTTTTTAATGTTTAATTTTTTGACTACAAATGACTATTCCATGTAAATTATCACTTTTGGAACAAAAATATGTGTGTTTAGAGTCACTTTAATGCCTGAAATTGGTCGAAATAGAAGCTTCTGAATATGGGAAAAAGGCTGTAATAATGGCAATTTTGGTCACATTGAGGCTTTAAAATGTAGTTATTCAACATGAGGCACATTCAAAATGACATTTTGAATCAATTTTTCTACAGTCCAAAAAATCAATTTTCTGATGAAAAATGACCCATGACCTGTCGAAATTTCTCCAGATGGTCAGAAATGGAAATTTTTTAATGTTTAATTTTTTTACTGCAAATGACTATACCATGTAAATTATCACTCTTGGAACAGAAATAAGTGTGCCTAGAGTCACTTTAATGCCTGAAATTGGTCGAAAAAGAAGCTTCTGAGTAGGAGAAAATGTCTATAAAAATGGCAATGTTGGTCACATCGAGGCTTTAAAAAGTAGTTATTCAACATGAGGCATATTCTAAATGACATTTTGAATCAATTTTTCTACAGTCCAAAAAATCAATTTTCTGATGAAAAACGATGACCCGTGACCTGTCGAAATTTCTCTAGATGGTCAGAAATGGAAATTTTTTAATGTTTAATTTTTTGACTGCAAATGACTATTCCATGTAAATTATCACTTTTGGAACAAAAATATGTGTGTTTAGAGTCACTTTAATGCCTGAAATTGGTCGAAATAGAAGCTTCTGAATATGGGAAAAAGTCTGTAATAATGGCAATTTTGGTCACATTGGGTCTTTAAAATTGGTCGAAAAAGAAACTTCTGAGTAGGAGAAATGTCTATAAAAATGGCAATTTTGGTCACATCGAGGCTTTAAAAAGTAGTTATTCAACATGAGGCATATTCCAAATGACTTTTTGAATCAATTTTTCTACAGTCCAAAAAATCAATTTTCTGATGAAAAACGATGACCCGTGACCTGTCGAAATTTCTCTAGATGGTCAGAAATGGGAATTTTTTAATGTTCAATTTCTTGACTGCAAATGACTATTCCATGTAAATTATCACTTTTGGAACAAAAATACGTGTGTTTAGAGTCACTTTAATGCCTGAAATTGGTCGAAATAGAAGCTTCTGAATATGGGAAAAAGGCTGTAATAATGGCAATTTTGGTCACATTGAGGCTTTAAAATGTAGTTATTCAACATGAGGCACATTCCAAATGACATTTTGAATAAATTTTTCTACAGTCCAAAAAATCAATTTTCTGATGAAAAACGTGACCTGTCGAAATGTATCCAGATGGTCAGAATTGGAATTTTTTTAATGTTTAACTTTTTTGACTGCAAATGACTATTCCATGTAAATTATCACTTTTGGAACAAAAATAAATGTGTTTAGAGTCACTTTAATGCCTGAAATTGGTCGAAAAAGAAGCTTCTGAGTAGGAGAAAATGTCTGTAATAATGGCAATTTTGGTCACATTGGGTCTTTAAAAAGTAGTTATTCAACATGAGGCACATTCCAAATGACATTTTGAATCAATTTTTCTACAGTCCAAAAAATCAATTTTCTGATGAAAAACGATGACCCGTGACCTGTCGAAATTTCTCCAGATGGTCAGAAATGGAAATTTTTTTATGTTAAATTTTTTGACTGTAAATGACTATTGCATGTGAATTATCACTCTTGCAACAAAAATAGGTGTGCTTAGAGTCACTTTGATGCCTGAAATTGGTCGAAATAGAAGCTTCTGAATATGAGAAAAAGTCTGTAATAATTGCAATTTTGGTCACATTGGGTCTTTAAAAAGTAGTTATTCAACATGAGGCACATTCCAAATGACATTTTGAATCAATTTTTCTACAGTCCAAAAAATCAATTTTCTGATGAAAAACGGTGACCCGTGACCTGTCGAAGTTTCTCCAGATGGTCAGAAATGGAAATTTTTTTATGTTAAATTTTTTGACTGTAAATGACTATTGCATGTGAATTATCACTCTTGCAACAAAAATAGGTGTGCTTAGAGTCACTTTGATGCCTGAAATTGGTCGAAATAGAAGCTTCTGAATATGAGAAAAAGTCTGTAATAATGGCAATTTTGGTCACATTGAGGCTTTAAAAAGTAGTTATTTAACATGAGGCACATTACAATTGACATTTTGAATCAATTTTTCTACAGTCCAAAAAATCAATTTTCTGATGAAAAACGATGACCTGCCGAAATTTCTCCAGATGGTCAGAAATGGAAATTTTTTAATGTTAAATTGTTTGACTGCAAATGACTATTCCATGTCAATTATCACTCTTGGATCAAAAATAAGTGTGCTTAGAGTCACTTTAATGCCTGAAATTGGTTGAAATAGAAGCTTCTGAATAGGAGAAAATGTCTATAAAAATGGCAATTTTGGTCACATCGAGGCTTTAAAAAGTAGGTATTCAACATGAGGCATATTCCAAATGACATCTTGAATCAATTTTCCTACAGTCCAAAAAATCGATTTTCTGATGAAAAACGATGACCCGTGACCTGTCGAAATTTCTCTAGATGGTCAGAAATGGGAATTTTTTAATGTTTAAGTTTTTTGACTGCAAATGACTATTCCATGTAAATTATCACTCTTGGAACAGAAATAAGTGTGCTTAGAGTCACTTTAATGCCTGAAATTGGTCGAAGTAGAAGCTTCTGAATAGGAGAAAAAGTCTGTAATAATGGCAATTTTGGTCATATTGGGTCTTTAAAAAGTAGTTATTCAACATGAGGCACATTCCAAATGACATTTTGACACAATTTTCCTACAGTCCAAAAAATCAATTTTCTGATGAAAAACGATGACCCGTGACCTGTCGAAATTTCTCCAGATGGTCAGAAATGGAAATTTTTTCATGTTTAATTTTTTGACTGCAAATGACTATTCCATGTAAATTATCACTCTTGGAACAGAAATAAGTGTGCTTAGAGTCACTTTAATGCCTGGAATTGGTCGAAATGGAAGCTTCTGAGTAGGAGAAAATGTCTATAAAAATGGCAATTTTGGTCACATCGAGGCTTTAAAAAGTAGTTATTCAACATGAGGCATATTCCAAATGACATTTTGAATCAATTTTTCTACAGTCCAAAAAATCAATTTTCTGATGAAAAACGATGACCCGTGACCTGCCGAAATTTCTCCAGATGGTCAGAAATGGAAATTTTTTAATGTTACATTGTTTGACTGCAAATGACTATTCCATGTAAATTATCACTTTTGGATCAAAAATAAGTGTGCTTAGAGTCACTTTAATGCCTGAAATTGGTTGAAATAGAAGCTTCTGAATAGGAGAAAAAGTCTGTAATAATGGCAATTTTGGTCACATTGGGGCTTTAAAAAGTAGTTATTCAACATGAGGCACATTACAAATGACATTTTGAATCATTTTTTCTACAGTCCAAAAAATCAACTTTCTGATGAAAAACGATGACCCGTGACCTGTCGAAATGTATCCAGATGGTCAGAACTGTAATTTTTTTAATGTTTAACTTTTTTGACTGCAAATGACTATTCCATGTAAATTATCACTTTTGGAACAAAAATAAATGTGTTTAGAGTCACTTTAATGCCTGAAATTGGTCGAAAAAGAAGCTTCTGAGTAGGAGAAAATGTCTATAAAAATGGCAATGTTGGTCACATCGAGGCTTTAAAAAGTAGTTATTCAACATGAGGCATATTCCAAATGACATTTTGAATCAATTTTTCTACAGTCCAAAAAATCAATTTTCTGATGAAAAACGATGACCCGTGACCTGTCGAAATTTCTCTAGATGGTCAGAAATGGGAATTTTTTAATGTTTAATTTTTTGACTACAAATGACTATTCCATGTAAATTATCACTCTTGGATCAAAAGTATGTGTGTTTAGAGTCACTTTAATGCCTGAAATTGGTCAAAATAGAAGCTTCTGGATATGGGAAAAAGGCTGTAATAATGGCAATTTTGGTCACATTGAGGCTTTAAAATGTAGTTATTCAACATGAGGCACATTCAAAATGACATTTTGAATCAATTTTTCTACAGTCCAAAAAATCAATTTTCTGATGAAAAACGATGACCCGTGACCTGTCGAAATTTCTCCAGATGGTCAGAAATGGACATTTTTTTATGTTAAATTTTTTGACTGTAAATGACTATTGCATGTGAATTATCACTCTTGCAACAAAAATAAGTGTGCTTAGAGTCACTTTGATGCCTGAAATTGGTCGAAATAGAAGCTTCTGAATATGAGAAAAAGTCTGTAATAATGGCAATTTTGGTCATATTGGGTCTTTAAAAAGTAGTTATTCAACATGAGGCACATTCCAAATGACATTTTGAAACAATTTTCCTACAGTCCAAAAAATCAATTTTCTGATGAAAAACGATGACCCGTGACCTGTCGAAATTTCTCCAGATGGTCAGAAATGGAAATTTTTTCATGTTTAATTTTTTGACGGCAAATGACTATTCCATGTAAATTATCACTCTTGGAACAGAAATAAGTGTGCTTAGAGTCACTTTAATGCCTGAAATTGGTCGAAATGGAAGCTTCTGAGTAGGAGAAAATGTCTATAAAAATGGCAATTTTGGTCACATCGAGGCTTTAAAAAGTAGTTATTCAACATGAGGCATATTCCAAATGACATTTTGAATCAATTTTTCTACAGTCCAAAAAATCAATTTTCTGATGAAAAACGATGACCCGTGACCTGTCGAAATTTCTCCAGATGGTCAGAAATGGAAATTTTTTCATGTTTAATTTTTTGACGGCAAATGACTATTCCATGTAAATTATCACTCTTGGAACAGAAATAAGTGTGCTTAGAGTCACTTTAATGCCTGAAATTGGTCGAAATGGAAGCTTCTGAGTAGGAGAAAATGTCTATAAAAATGGCAATTTTGGTCACATCGAGGCTTTAAAAAGTAGTTATTCAACATGAGGCACATTCAAAATGACATTTTGAATCAATTTTTCTACAGTCCAAAAAATCAATTTTCTGATGAAAAACGATGACCCGTGACCTGTCGAAATTTCTCTAGATGGTCAGAAATGGGAATTTTTTAATGTTTAATTTTTTTACTGCAAATGACTATACCATGTAAATTATCACTCTTGGAATAGAAATAAGTGTGCTTAGAGTCACTTTAATGCCTGAAATTGGTCGAAATGGAAGCTTCTGAGTAGGAGAAAATGTCTATAAAAATGGCAATGTTGGTCACATCGAGGCTTTAAAAAGTAGTTATTCAACATGAGGCATATTCTAAATGACATTTTGAATCAATTTTTCTACAGTCCAAAAAATCAATTTTCTGATGAAAAACGATGACCCGTGACCTGTCGAAATTTCTCTAGATGGTCAGAAATGGAAATTTTTTAATGTTTAATTTTTTGACTGCAAATGACTATTCCATGTAAATTATCACTTTTGGAACAAAAATATGTGTGTTTAGAGTCACTTTAATGCCTGAAATTGGTCGAAATAGAAGCTTCTGAATATGGGAAAAAGTCTGTAATAATGGCAATTTTGGTCACATTGGGTCTTTAAAATTGGTCGAAAAAGAAACTTCTGAGTAGGAGAAATGTCTATAAAAATGGCAATTTTGGTCACATCGAGGCTTTAAAAAGTAGTTATTCAACATGAGGCATATTCCAAATGACTTTTTGAATCAATTTTTCTACAGTCCAAAAAATCAATTTTCTGATGAAAAACGATGACCCGTGACCTGTCGAAATTTCTCTAGATGGTCAGAAATGGGAATTTTTTAATGTTTAATTTCTTGACTGCAAATGACTATTCCATGTAAATTATCACTTTTGGAACAAAAATACGTGTGTTTAGAGTCACTTTAATGCCTGAAATTGGTCGAAATAGAAGCTTCTGAATATCGGAAAAAGGCTGTAATAATGGCAATTTTGGTCACATTGAGGCTTTAAAATGTAGTTATTCAACATGAGGCACATTCCAAATGACATTTTGAATAAATTTTTCTACAGTCCAAAAAATCAATTTTCTGATGAAAAACGTGACCTGTCGAAATGTATCCAGATGGTCAGAATTGGAATTTTTTTAATGTTTAACTTTTTTGACTGCAAATGACTATTCCATGTAAATTATCACTTTTGGAACAAAAATAAATGTGTTTAGAGTCACTTTAATGCCTGAAATTGGTCGAAAAAGAAGCTTCTGAGTAGGAGAAAATGTCTGTAATAATGGCAATTTTGGTCACATTGGGTCTTTAAAAAGTAGTTATTCAACATGAGGCACATTCCAAATGACATTTTGAATCAATTTTTCTACAGTCCAAAAAATCAATTTTCTGATGAAAAACGATGACCCGTGACCTGTCGAAATTTCTCCAGATGGTCAGAAATGGAAATTTTTTTATGTTAAATTTTTTGACTGTAAATGACTATTGCATGTGAATTATCACTCTTGCAACAAAAATAGGTGTGCTTAGAGTCACTTTGATGCCTGAAATTGGTCGAAATAGAAGCTTCTGAATATGAGAAAAAGTCTGTAATAATTGCAATTTTGGTCACATTGGGTCTTTAAAAAGTAGTTATTCAACATGAGGCACATTCCAAATGACATTTTGAATCAATTTTTCTACAGTCCAAAAAATCAATTTTCTGATGAAAAACGGTGACCCGTGACCTGTCGAAATTTCTCCAGATGGTCAGAAATGGAAATTTTTTTATGTTAAATTTTTTGACTGTAAATGACTATTGCATGTGAATTATCACTCTTGCAACAAAAATAGGTGTGCTTAGAGTCACTTTGATGCCTGAAATTGGTCGAAATAGAAGCTTCTGAATATGAGAAAAAGTCTGTAATAATGGCAATTTTGGTCACATTGAGGCTTTAAAAAGTAGTTATTTAACATGAGGCACATTACAATTGACATTTTGAATCAATTTTTCTACAGTCCAAAAAATCAATTTTCTGATGAAAAACGATGACCTGCCGAAATTTCTCCAGATGGTCAGAAATTGAAATTTTTTAATGTTAAATTGTTTGACTGCAAATGACTATTCCATGTAAATTATCACTCTTGGATCAAAAATAAGTGTGCTTAGAGTCACTTTAATGCCTGAAATTGGTTGAAATAGAAGCTTCTGAATAGGAGAAAATGTCTATAAAAATGGCAATTTTGGTCACATCGAGGCTTTAAAAAGTAGGTATTCAACATGAGGCATATTCCAAATGACATCTTGAATCAATTTTCCTACAGTCCAAAAAATCGATTTTCTGATGAAAAACGATGAACCGTGACCTGTCGAAATTTCTCTAGATGGTCAGAAATGGGAATCTTTTAATGTTTAAGTTTTTTGACTGCAAATGACTATTCCATGTAAATTATCACTCTTGGAACAGAAATAAGTGTGCTTAGAGTCACTTTAATGCCTGAAATTGGTCGAAGTAGAAGCTTCTGAATAGGAGAAAAAGTCTGTAATAATGGCAATTTTGGTCATATTGGGTATTTAAAAAGTAGTTATTCAACATGAGGCACATTCCAAATGACATTTTGAAACAATTTTCCTACAGTCCAAAAAATCAATTTTCTGATGAAAAACGATGACCCGTGACCTGTCGAAATTTCTCCAGATGGTCAGAAATGGAAATTTTTTCATGTTTAATTTTTTGACTGCAAATGACTATTCCATGTAAATTATCACTCTTGGAACAGAAATAAGTGTGCTTAGAGTCACTTTAATGCCTGAAATTGGTCGAAATGGAAGCTTCTGAGTAGGAGAAAATGTCTATAAAAATGACAATTTTGGTCACATCGAGGCTTTAAAAAGTAGTTATTCAACATGAGGCATATTCCAAATGACATTTTGAATCAATTTTTCTACAGTCCAAAAAATCAATTTTCTGATGAAAAACGATGACCCGTGACCTGTCGAAATTTCTCTAGATGGTCAGAAATGGGAATTTTTTAATGTTTAATTTTTTTACTGCAAATGACTATACCATGTAAATTATCACTCTTGGAATAGAAATAAGTGTGCTTAGAGTCACTTTAATGCCTGAAATTGGTTGAAATGGAAGCTTCTGAATAGGAGAAAAAGTCTGTAATAATGGCAATTTTGGTCACATTGGGGCTTTAAAAAGTAGTTATTCAACATAAGGCACATTACAATTGACATTTTGAATCAATTTTTGTACAGTCCAAAAAATCAATTTTCTGATGAAAAACGATGACCCGTGACCTGCCGAAATTTCTCCAGATGGTCAGAAATGGAAATTTTTTAATGTTAAATTGTTTGACTGCAAATGACTATTCCATGTAAATTATCACTCTTGGATCAAAAATAAGTGTGCTTAGAGTCACTTTAATGCCTGAAATTGGTTGAAATAGAAGCTTCTGAATAGGAGAAAATGTCTATAAAAATGGCAATTTTGGTCACATCGAGGCTTTAAAAAGTAGGTATTCAACATGAGGCATATTCCAAATGACATCTTGAATCAATTTTCCTACAGTCCAAAAAATCGATTTTCTGATGAAAAACGATGACCCGTGACCTGTCGAAATTTCTCTAGATGGTCAGAAATGGGAATTTTTTAATGTTTAAGTTTTTTGACTGCAAATGACTATTCCATGTAAATTATCACTCTTGGAACAGAAATAAGTGTGCTTAGAGTCACTTTAATGCCTGAAATTGGTCGAAGTAGAAGCTTCTGAATAGGAGAAAAAGTCTGTAATAATGGCAATTTTGGTCACATTGGGTCTTTAAAAAGTAGTTATTCATCATGAGGCACATTACAATTGACATTTTGAATCAATTTTTCTACAGTCCAAAAAATAAATTTTCTGATGTTAAACGATGACCCGTGACCTGTCAAAATTTCTCCAGATGGTCAGAAATGGAATTTTTTTCATGTTTAAGTTTTTTGACTGCAAATACTATTCCATGTAAATTATCACTCTTGGAACAGAAATAAGTGTGCTTAGAGTCACTTTAATGCCTGAAATTGGTCGAAATGGAAGCTTCTGAATAAGGGAAAAAGGCTGTAATAATGGCAATTTTGGTCACATTGAGGCTTTAAAATGTAGTTATTCAACATGAGGCACATTCCAAATGACATTTTGAATACATTTTTCTACAGTCCAAAAAATCAATTTTCTGATGAAAAACGATGACCCGTGACCTGACGAAATTTCACCAGATGGTCAGAAATGGAAATTTTTTAATGTTAAATTATTTGACTGCAAATGACTATTCCATGTAAATTATCACTCTTGGATCAAAAATAAGTGTGCTTAGAGTCCCTTTAATGCCTGAAATTGGTCGAAATAGAAGCTTCTGAATAGGAGAAAATGTCTATAAAAATGGCAATTCTGGTCACATCGAGGCTTTAAAAAGTAGTTATTCAACATGAGGCATATTCCAAATGACATTTTGAATCAATTTTCCTACAGTCCAAAAAATCGATTTTCTGATGAAAAACGATGACCCGTGACCTGTCGAAATTTCTCCAGATGGTCAGAAATGGAAATTTTTTCATGTTTAATTTTTTGACTGCAAGTGACTATTCCATGTAAATGATCACTCTTGGAACAAAAATAAGTGTGCTTAGAGTCACTTTAATGCCTGAAATTGGTTGAAATAGAAGCTTCTGAATAGGAGAAAAAGTCTGTAATAATGGCAATTTTGGTCACATTGGGGCTTTAAAAAGTAGTTATTCAACATGAGGCACATTACAAATGACATTTTGAATCAATTTTTCTACAGTCCAAAAAATCAACTTTCTGATGAAAAACGATGACCCGTGACCTGTCGAAATGTATCCAGATGGTCAGAACTGGAATGTTTTTTAATGTTTAACTTTTTTGACTGCAAATGACTATTCCATGTAAATTATCACTTTTGGAACAAAAATAAATGTGTTTAGAGTCACTTTAATGCCTGAAATTGGTCGAAAAAGAAGCTTCTGAGTAGGAGAAAATGTCTATAAAAATGGCAATGTTGGTCACATCGAGGCTTTAAAAAGTAGTTATTCAACATGAGGCATATTCCAAATGACATTTTGAATCAATTTTTCTACAGTCCAAAAAATCAATTTTCTGATGAAAAACGATGACCCGTGACCTGTCGAAATTTCTCTAGATGGTCAGAAATGGGAATTTTTTAATGTTTAATTTTTTTACTGCAAATGACTATACCATGTAAATTATCACTCTTGGAATAGAAATAAGTGTGCTTAGAGTCACTTTAATGCCTGAAATTGGTCGAAATGGAAGCTTCTGAATAGGAGAAAAAGTCTGTAATAATGGCAATTTTGGTCACATTGGGTCTTTAAAAAGTAGTTATTCATCATGAGGCACATTACAATTGACATTTTGAATCAATTTTTCTACAGTCCAAAAAATAAATTTTCTGATGTTAAACGATGACCCGTGACCTGTCAAAATTTCTCCAGATGGTCAGAAATGGAAATTTTTTCATGTTTAAGTTTTTTGACTGCAAATACTATTCCATGTAAATTATCACTCTTGGAACAGAAATAAGTGTGCTTAGAGTCACTTTAATGCCTGAAATTGGTCGAAATGGAAGCTTCTGAATAAGGGAAAAAGGCTGTAATAATGGCAATTTTGGTCACATTGGGTCTTTAAAAAGTAGTTATTCATCATGAGGCACATTACAATTGACATTTTGAATCAATTTTTCTACAGTCCAAAAAATAAATTTTCTGATGTTAAACGATGACCCGTGACCTGTCAAAATTTCTCCAGATGGTCAGAAATGGAAATTTTTTCATGTTTAAGTTTTTTGACTGCAAATACTATTCCATGTAAATTATCACTCTTGGAACAGAAATAAGTGTGCTTAGAGTCACTTTAATGCCTGAAATTGGTCGAAATGGAAGCTTCTGAATAAGGGAAAAAGGCTGTAATAATGGCAATTTTGGTCACATTGAGGCTTTAAAATGTAGTTATTCAACATGAGGCACATTCCAAATGACATTTTGAATACATTTTTCTACAGTCCAAAAAATCAATTTTCTGATGAAAAACGATGACCCGTGACCTGACGAAATTTCACCAGATGGTCAGAAATGGAAATTTTTTAATGTTAAATTATTTGACTGCAAATGACTATTCCATGTAAATTATCACTCTTGGATCAAAAATAAGTGTGCTTAGAGTCCCTTTAATGCCTGAAATTGGTCGAAATAGAAGCTTCTGAATAGGAGAAAATGTCTATAAAAATGGCAATTCTGGTCACATCGAGGCTTTAAAAAGTAGTTATTCAACATGAGGCATATTCCAAATGACATTTTGAATCAATTTTCCTACAGTCCAAAAAATCGATTTTCTGATGAAAAACGATGACCCGTGACCTGTCGAAATGTATCCAGATGGTCAGAACTGGAATTTTTTTAATGTTTAACTTTTTTGACTGCAAATGACTATTCCATGTAAATTATCACTTTTGGAACAAAAATAAATGTGTTTAGAGTCACTTTAATGCCTGAAATTGGTCGAAAAAGAAGCTTCTGAGTAGGAGAAAATGTCTATAAAAATGGCAATGTTGGTCACATCGAGGCTTTAAAAAGTAGTTATTCAACATGAGGCATATTCCAAATGACATTTTGAATCAATTTTTCTACAGTCCAAAAAATCAATTTTCTGATGAAAAACGATGACCCGTGACCTGTCGAAATTTCTCTAGATGGTCAGAAATGGGAATTTTTTAATGTTTAATTTTTTGACTACAAATGACTATTCCATGTAAATTATCACTTTTGGAACAAAAATATGTGTGTTTAGAGTCACTTTAATGCCTGAAATTGGTCGAAATAGAAGCTTCTGAATATGGGAAAAAGGCTGTAATAATGGCAATTTTGGTCACATTGGGTCTTTAAAATTGGTCGAAAAAGAAACTTCTGAGTAGGAGAAATGTCTATAAAAATGGCAATTTTGGTCACATCGAGGCTTTAAAAAGTAGTTATTCAACATGAGGCATATTCCAAATGACTTTTTGAATCAATTTTTCTACAGTCCAAAAAATCAATTTTCTGATGAAAAACGATGACCCGTGACCTGTCGAAATTTCTCTAGATGGTCAGAAATGGGAATTTTTTAATGTTTAATTTCTTGACTGCAAATGACTATTCCATGTAAATTATCACTTTAGGAACAAAAATACGTGTGTTTAGAGTCACTTTAATGCCTGAAATTGGTCGAAATAGAAGCTTCTGAATATGGGGAAAAGGCTGTAATAATGGCAATTTTGGTCACATTGGGTCTTTAAAAAGTAGTTATTCAACATGAGGCACATTCCAAATGACATTTTGAATCAATTTTTCTACAGTCCAAAAAATCAATTTTCTGATGAAAAACGATGACCCGTGACCTGTCGAAATTTCTCCAGATGGTCAGAAATGGAAATTTTTTTATGTCAAATTTTTTGACTGTAAATGACTATTGCATGTGAATTATCACTCTTGCAACAAAAATAGGTGTGCTTAGAGTCACTTTGATGCCTGAAATTGGTCGAAATAGAAGCTTCTGAATATGAGAAAAAGTCTGTAATAATGGCAATTTTGGTCACATTGAGGCTTTAAAAAGTAGTTATTCAACACGAGGCACATTACAATTGACATTTTGAATCAATTTTTCTACAGTCCAAAAAATCAATTTTCTGATGAAAAACGATGACCCGTGACCTGCCGAAATTTCTCCAGATGGTCAGAAATGGAAATCTTTTAATGTTAAATTGTTTGACTGCAAATGACTATTCCATGTAAATTATCACTCTTGGATCAAAAGTAAGTGTGCTTAGAGTCACTTTAATGCCTGAAATTGGTTGAAATAGAAGCTTCTGAATAGGAGAAAATGTCTATAAAAATGGCAATTTTGGTCACATCGAGGCTTTAAAAAGTAGGTATTCAACATGAGGCATATTCCAAATGACATCTTGAATCAATTTTCCTACAGTCCAAAAAATCGATTTTCTGATGAAAAACGATGACCCGTGACCTGTCGAAATTTCTCTAGATGGTCAGAAATGGGAATTTTTTAATGTTTAAGTTTTTTGACTGCAAATGACTATTCCATGTAAATTATCACTCTTGGAACAGAAATAAGTGTGCTTAGAGTCACTTTAATGCCTGAAATTGGTCGAAGTAGAAGCTTCTGAATAGGAGAAAAAGTCTGTAATAATGGCAATTTTGGTCATATTGGGTCTTTAAAAAGTAGTTATTCAACATGAGGTGACCCGTGACCTGTCGAAATTTCTCCAGATGGTCAGAAATGGAAATTTTTTCATGTTTAATTTTTTGACTGCAAATGACTATTCCATGTAAATTATCACTCTTGGAACAGAAATAAGTGTGCTTAGAGTCACTTTAATGCCTGAAATTGGTAGAAATGGAAGCTTCTGAATAGGAGAAAAAGTCTGTAATAATGGCAATTTTGGTCACATTGGGGCTTTAAAAAGTAGTTATTCAACATAAGGCACATTACAATTGACATTTTGAATCAATTTTTGTACAGTCCAAAAAATCAATTTTCTGATGAAAAACGATGACCCGTGACCTGCCGAAATTTCTCCAGATGGTCAGAAATGGAAATTTTTTAATGTTAAATTGTTTGACTGCAAATGACTATTCCATGTAAATTATCACTCTTGGATCAAAAATAAGTGTGCTTAGAGTCACTTTAATGCCTGAAATTGGTCGAAATAGAAGCTTCTGAATAGGAGAAAATGTCTCTAAAAATGGCAATTTTGGTCACATCGAGGCTTTAAAAATTAGTTATTCAACATGAGGCATATTCCAAATGACATTTTGAATCAATTTTCCTACAGTCCAAAAAATCGATTTTCTGATGAAAAACGATGACCCGTGACCTGTCGAAATTTCTCCAGATGGTCAGAAATGGAAATTTTTTCATGTTTAATTTTTTGACTGCAAATGACTATTCCATGTAAATTATCACTTTTGGAACAAAAATAAATGTGTTAGAGTCACTTTAATGCCTGAAATTGGTTGAAAAAGAAGCTTCTGAGTAGGAGAAAATGTCTATAAAAATGGCAATGTTGGTCACATCGAGGCTTTAAAAAGTAGTTATTCAACATGAGGCATATTCCAAATGACATTTTGAATCAATTTTTCTACAGTCCAAAAAATCAATTTTCTGATGAAAAACGATGACCCGTGACCTGTCGAAATTTCTCTAGATGGTCAGAAATGGGAATTTTTTAATGTTTAATTTTTTGACTGCAAATGACTATTCCATGTAAATTATCACTTTTGGAACAAAAATATGTGTGTTTAGAGTCACTTTAATGCCTGAAATTGGTCGAAATAGAAGCTTCTGAATATGGGAAAAAGGCTGTAATAATGGCAATTTTGTTCACATTGAGGCTTTAAAATGTAGTTATTCAACATGAGGCACATTCCAAATGACATTTTGAATCAATTTTTCTACAGTCCAAAAAATCAATTTTCTGATGAAAAACGATGACCCGTGACCTGTCAAAATTTCTCCAGATGGTCAGAAATGGAAATATTTTAATGTTTAATTTTTGGACTGAAAATGACTATACCGTGTAAATTATCACTCTTGGAACAGAAATAAGTGTGCTTAGAGTCACTTTAATGCCTGAAATTGGTCGAAATAGAAGCTTCTGAATAGGAGAAAAAGTCTGTAATAATGGCAATTTTGGTCACATTGGGTCTTTAAAATTGGTCGAAAAAGAAACTTCTGAGTAGGAGAAATGTCAATAAAAATGGCAATTTTGGTCACATCGAGGCTTTAAAAAGTAGTTATTCAACATGAGGCATATTCCAAATGACTTTTTGAATCAATTTTTCTACAGTCCAAAAAATCAATTTTCTGATGAAAAACGATGACCCGTGACCTGTCGAAATTTCTCTAGATGGTCAGAAATGGGAATTTTTTAATGTTTAATTTCTTGACTGCAAATGACTATTCCATGTAAATTATCACTTTTGGAACAAAAATACGTGTGTTTAGAGTCACTTTAATGCCTGAAATTGGTCGAAATAGAAGCTTCTGAATATGGGAAAAAGGCTGTAATAATGGCAATTTTGGTCACATTGAGGCTTTAAAATGTAGTTATTCAACATGAGGCACATTCCAAATGACATTTTGAATAAATTTTTCTACAGTCCAAAAAATCAATTTTCTGATGAAAAACGTGACCTGTCGAAATGTATCCAGATGGTCAGAATTGGAATTTTTTTAATGTTTAACTTTTTTGACTGCAAATGACTATTCCATGTAAATTATCACTTTTGGAACAAAAATAAATGTGTTTAGAGTCACTTTAATGCCTGAAATTGGTCGAAAAAGAAGCTTCTGAGTAGGAGAAAATGTCTGTAATAATGGCAATTTTGGTCACATTGGGTCTTTAAAAAGTAGTTATTCAACATGAGGCACATTCCAAATGACATTTTGAATCAATTTTTCTACAGTCCAAAAAATCAATTTTCTGATGAAAAACGATGACCCGTGACCTGTCGAAATTTCTCCAGATGGTCAGAAATGGAAATTTTTTTATGTTAAATTTTTTGACTGTAAATGACTATTGCATGTGAATTATCACTCTTGCAACAAAAATAGGTGTGCTTAGAGTCACTTTGATGCCTGAAATTGGTCGAAATAGAAGCTTCTGAATATGAGAAAAAGTCTGTAATAATTGCAATTTTGGTCACATTGGGTCTTTAAAAAGTAGTTATTCAACATGAGGCACATTCCAAATGACATTTTGAATCAATTTTTCTACAGTCCAAAAAATCAATTTTCTGATGAAAAACGGTGACCCGTGACCTGTCGAAATTTCTCCAGATGGTCAGAAATGGAAATTTTTTTATGTTAAATTTTTTGACTGTAAATGACTATTGCATGTGAATTATCACTCTTGCAACAAAAATAGGTGTGCTTAGAGTCACTTTGATGCCTGAAATTGGTCGAAATAGAAGCTTCTGAATATGAGAAAAAGTCTGTAATAATGGCAATTTTGGTCACATTGAGGCTTTAAAAAGTAGTTATTTAACATGAGGCACATTACAATTGACATTTTGAATCAATTTTTCTACAGTCCAAAAAATCAATTTTCTGATGAAAAACGATGACCTGCCGAAATTTCTCCAGATGGTCAGAAATGGAAATTTTTTAATGTTAAATTGTTTGACTGCAAATGACTATTCCATGTAAATTATCACTCTTGGATCAAAAATAAGTGTGCTTAGAGTCACTTTAATGCCTGAAATTGGTTGAAATAGAAGCTTCTGAATAGGAGAAAATGTCTATAAAAATGGCAATTTTGGTCACATCGAGGCTTTAAAAAGTAGGTATTCAACATGAGGCATATTCCAAATGACATCTTGAATCAATTTTCCTACAGTCCAAAAAATCGATTTTCTGATGAAAAACGATGAACCGTGACCTGTCGAAATTTCTCTAGATGGTCAGAAATGGGAATCTTTTAATGTTTAAGTTTTTTGACTGCAAATGACTATTCCATGTAAATTATCACTCTTGGAACAGAAATAAGTGTGCTTAGAGTCACTTTAATGCCTGAAATTGGTCGAAGTAGAAGCTTCTGAATAGGAGAAAAAGTCTGTAATAATGGCAATTTTGGTCATATTGGGTCTTTAAAAAGTAGTTATTCAACATGAGGCACATTCCAAATGACATTTTGAAACAATTTTCCTACAGTCCAAAAAATCAATTTTCTGATGAAAAACGATGACCCGTGACCTGTCGAAATTTCTCCAGATGGTCAGAAATGGAAATTTTTTCATGTTTAATTTTTTGACTGCAAATGACTATTCCATGTAAATTATCACTCTTGGAACAGAAATAAGTGTGCTTAGAGTCACTTTAATGCCTGAAATTGGTCGAAATGGAAGCTTCTGAGTAGGAGAAAATGTCTATAAAAATGGCAATTTTGGTCACATCGAGGCTTTAAAAAGTAGTTATTCAACATGAGGCATATTCCAAATGACATTTTGAATCAATTTTTCTACAGTCCAAAAAATCAATTTTCTGATGAAAAACGATGACCCGTGACCTGTCGAAATTTCTCTAGATGGTCAGAAATGGGAATTTTTTAATGTTTAATTTTTTTACTGCAAATGACTATACCATGTAAATTATCACTCTTGGAATAGAAATAAGTGTGCTTAGAGTCACTTTAATGCCTGAAATTGGTTGAAATGGAAGCTTCTGAATAGGAGAAAAAGTCTGTAATAATGGCAATTTTGGTCACATTGGGGCTTTAAAAAGTAGTTATTCAACATAAGGCACATTACAATTGACATTTTGAATCAATTTTTGTACAGTCCAAAAAATCAATTTTCTGATGAAAAACGATGACCCGTGACCTGCCGAAATTTCTCCAGATGGTCAGAAATGGAAATTTTTTAATGTTAAATTGTTTGACTGCAAATGACTATTCCATGTAAATTATCACTCTTGGATCAAAAATAAGTGTGCTTAGAGTCACTTTAATGCCTGAAATTGGTTGAAATAGAAGCTTCTGAATAGGAGAAAATGTCTATAAAAATGGCAATTTTGGTCACATCGAGGCTTTAAAAAGTAGGTATTCAACATGAGGCATATTCCAAATGACATCTTGAATCAATTTTCCTACAGTCCAAAAAATCGATTTTCTGATGAAAAACGATGACACGTGACCTGTCGAAATTTCTCTAGATGGTCAGAAATGGGAATTTTTTAATGTTTAAGTTTTTTGACTGCAAATGACTATTCCATGTAAATTATCACTCTTGGAACAGAAATAAGTGTGCTTAGAGTCACTTTAATGCCTGAAATTGGTCGAAGTAGAAGCTTCTGAATAGGAGAAAAAGTCTGTAATAATGGCAATTTTGGTCATATTGGGTCTTTAAAAAGTAGTTATTCAACATGAGGCACATTCCAAATGACATTTTGACACAATTTTCCTACAGTCCAAAAAATCAATTTTCTGATGAAAAACGATGACCCGTGACCTGTCGAAATTTCTCCAGATGGTCAGAAATGGAAATTTTTTCATGTTTAATTTTTTTACTGCAAATGACTATACCATGTAAATTATCACTCTTGGAATAGAAATAAGTGTGCTTAGAGTCACTTTAATGCCTGAAATTGGTCGAAATGGAAGCTTCTGAATAGGAGAAAAAGTCTGTAATAATGGCAATTTTGGTCACATTGGGTCTTTAAAAGGTAGTTATTCATCATGAGGCACATTACAATTGACATTTTGAATCAATTTTTCTACAGTCCAAAAAATAAATTTTCTGATGTTAAACGATGACCCGTGACCTGTCAAAATTTCTCCAGATGGTCAGAAATGGAAATTTTTTCATGTTTAAGTTTTTTGACTGCAAATACTATTCCATGTAAATTATCACTCTTGGAACAGAAATAAGTGTGCTTAGAGTCACTTTAATGCCTGAAATTGGTCGAAATGGAAGCTTCTGAATAAGGGAAAAAGGCTGTAATAATGGCAATTTTGGTCACATTGAGGCTTTAAAATGTAGTTATTCAACATGAGGCACATTCCAAATGACATTTTGAATACATTTTTCTACAGTCCAAAAAATCAATTTTCTGATGAAAAACGATGACCCGTGACCTGACGAAATTTCACCAGATGGTCAGAAATGGAAATTTTTTAATGTTAAATTATTTGACTGCAAATGACTATTCCATGTAAATTATCACTCTTGGATCAAAAATAAGTGTGCTTAGAGTCACTTTAATGCCTGAAATTGGTCGAAAAAGAAGCTTCTGAGTAGGAGAAAATGTCTGTAATAATGGCAATTTTGGTCACATTGGGGCTTTAAAAAGTAGTTATTCAACATGAGGCACATTACAAATGACATTTTGAATCAATTTTTCTACAGTCCAAAAAATCAACTTTCTGATGAAAAACGATGACCCGTGACCTGTCGAAATGTATCCAGATGGTCAGAACTGGAATTTTTTTAATGTTTAACTTTTTTGACTGCAAATTACTATTCCATGTAAATTATCACTTTTGGAACAAAAATAAATGTGTTTAGAGTCACTTTAATGCCTGAAATTGGTCGAAAAAGAAGCTTCTGAGTAGGAGAAAATGTCTATAAAAATGGCAATGTTGGTCACATCGAGGCTTTAAAAAGTAGTTATTCAACATGAGGCATATTCCAAATGACATTTTGAATCAATTTTTCTACAGTCCAAAAAATCAATTTTCTGATGAAAAACGATGACCCGTGACCTGTCGAAATTTCTCTAGATGGTCAGAAATGGGAATTTTTTAATGTTTAATTTTTTGACTACAAATGACTATTCCATGTAAATTATCACTTTTGGAACAAAAATATGTGTGTTTAGAGTCACTTTAATGCCTGAAATTGGTCGAAATAGAAGCTTCTGAATATGGGAAAAAGGCTGTAATAATGGCAATTTTGGTCACATTGGGTCTTTAAAATTGGTCGAAAAAGAAACTTCTGAGTAGGAGAAATGTCTATAAAAATGGCAATTTTGGTCACATCGAGGCTTTAAAAAGTAGTTATTCAACATGAGGCATATTCCAAATGACTTTTTGAATAAATTTTTCTACAGTCCAAAAAATCAATTTTCTGATGAAAAACGATGACCCGTGACCTGTCGAAATTTCTCTAGATGGTCAGAAATGGGAATTTTTTAATGTTTAATTTCTTGACTGCAAATGACTATTCCATGTAAATTATCACTTTAGGAACAAAAATACGTGTGTTTAGAGTCACTTTAATGCCTGAAATTGGTCGAAATAGAAGCTTCTGAATATGGGAAAAAGGCTGTAATAATGGCAATTTTGGTCACATTGGGTCTTTAAAAAGTAGTTATTCAACATGAGGCACATTCCAAATGACATTTTGAATCAATTTTTCTACAGTCCAAAAAATCAATTTTCTGATGAAAAACGATGACCCGTGACCTGTCGAAATTTCTCCAGATGGTCAGAAATGGAAATTTTTTTATGTCAAATTTTTTTACTGTAAATGACTATTGCATGTGAATTATCACTCTTGCAACAAAAATAGGTGTGCTTAGAGTCACTTTGATGCCTGAAATTGGTCGAAATAGAAGCTTCTGAATATGAGAAAAAGTCTGTAATAATGGCAATTTTGGTCACATTGAGGCTTTAAAAAGTAGTTATTCAACACGAGGCACATTACAATTGACATTTTGAATCAATTTTTCTACAGTCCAAAAAATCAATTTTCTGATGAAAAACGATGACCCGTGACCTGCCGAAATTTCTCCAGATGGTCAGAAATGGAAATCTTTTAATGTTAAATTGTTTGACTGCAAATGACTATTCCATGTAAATTATCACTCTTGGATCAAAAGTAAGTGTGCTTAGAGTCACTTTAATGCCTGAAATTGGTTGAAATAGAAGCTTCTGAATAGGAGAAAATGTCTATAAAAATGGCAATTTTGGTCACATCGAGGCTTTAAAAAGTAGGTATTCAACATGAGGCATATTCCAAATGACATCTTGAATCAATTTTCCTACAGTCCAAAAAATCGATTTTCTTATGAAAAACGATGACCCGTGACCTGTCGAAATTTCTCTAGATGGTCAGAAATGGGAATTTTTTAATGTTTAAGTTTTTTGACTGCAAATGACTATTCCATGTAAATTATCACTCTTGGAACAGAAATAAGTGTGCTTAGAGTCACTTTAATGCCTGAAATTGGTCGAAGTAGAAGCTTCTGAATAGGAGAAAAAGTCTGTAATAATGGCAATTTTGGTCATATTGGGTCTTTAAAAAGTAGTTATTCAACATGAGGTGACCCGTGACCTGTCGAAATTTCTCCAGATGGTCAGAAATGGAAATTTTTTCATGTTTAATTTTTTGACTGCAAATGACTATTCCATGTAAATTATCACTCTTGGAACAGAAATAAGTGTGCTTAGAGTCACTTTAATGCCTGAAATTGGTAGAAATGGAAGCTTCTGAATAGGAGAAAAAGTCTGTAATAATGGCAATTTTGGTCACATTGGGGCTTTAAAAAGTAGTTATTCAACATAAGGCACATTACAATTGACATTTTGAATCAATTTTTGTACAGTCCAAAAAATCAATTTTCTGATGAAAAACGATGACCCGTGACCTGCCGAAATTTCTCCAGATGGTCAGAAATGGAAATTTTTTAATGTTAAATTGTTTGACTGCAAATGACTATTCCATGTAAATTATCACTCTTGGATCAAAAATAAGTGTGCTTAGAGTCACTTTAATGCCTGAAATTGGTCGAAATAGAAGCTTCTGAATAGGAGAAAATGTCTATAAAAATGGCAATTCTGGTCACATCGAGGCTTTAAAAAGTAGTTATTCAACATGAGGCATATTCCAAATGACATTTTGAATCAATTTTCCTACAGTCCAAAAAATCGATTTTCTGATGAAAAACGATGACCCGTGACCTGTCGAAATGTATCCAGATGGTCAGAACTGGAATTTTTTTAATGTTTAACTTTTTTGACTGCAAATGACTATTCCATGTAAATTATCACTTTTGGAACAAAAATAAATGTGTTTAGAGTCACTTTAATGCCTGAAATTGGTCGAAAAAGAAGCTTCTGAGTAGGAGAAAATGTCTATAAAAATGGCAATGTTGGTCACATCGAGGCTTTAAAAAGTAGTTATTCAACATGAGGCATATTCCAAATGACATTTTGAATCAATTTTTCTACAGTCCAAAAAATCAATTTTCTGATGAAAAACGATGACCCGTGACCTGTCGAAATTTCTCTAGATGGTCAGAAATGGGAATTTTTTAATGTTTAATTTTTTGACTACAAATGACTATTCCATGTAAATTATCACTTTTGGAACAAAAATATGTGTGTTTAGAGTCACTTTAATGCCTGAAATTGGTCGAAATAGAAGCTTCTGAATATGGGAAAAAGGCTGTAATAATGGCAATTTTGGTCACATTGGGTCTTTAAAATTGGTCGAAAAAGAAACTTCTGAGTAGGAGAAATGTCTATAAAAATGGCAATTTTGGTCACATCGAGGCTTTAAAAAGTAGTTATTCAACATGAGGCATATTCCAAATGACTTTTTGAATCAATTTTTCTACAGTCCAAAAAATCAATTTTCTGATGAAAAACGATGACCCATGACCTGTCGAAATTTCTCTAGATGGTCAGAAATGGGAATTTTTTAATGTTTAATTTCTTGACTGCAAATGACTATTCCATGTAAATTATCACTTTAGGAACAAAAATACGTGTGTTTAGAGTCACTTTAATGCCTGAAATTGGTCGAAATAGAAGCTTCTGAATATGGGGAAAAGGCTGTAATAATGGCAATTTTGGTCACATTGGGTCTTTAAAAAGTAGTTATTCAACATGAGGCACATTCCAAATGACATTTTGAATCAATTTTTCTACAGTCCAAAAAATCAATTTTCTGATGAAAAACGATGACCCGTGACCTGTCGAAATTTCTCCAGATGGTCAGAAATGGAAATTTTTTTATGTCAAATTTTTTGACTGTAAATGACTATTGCATGTGAATTATCACTCTTGCAACAAAAATAGGTGTGCTTAGAGTCACTTTGATGCCTGAAATTGGTCGAAATAGAAGCTTCTGAATATGAGAAAAAGTCTGTAATAATGGCAATTTTGGTCACATTGAGGCTTTAAAAAGTAGTTATTCAACACGAGGCACATTACAATTGACATTTTGAATCAATTTTTCTACAGTCCAAAAAATCAATTTTCTGATGAAAAACGATGACCCGTGACCTGCCGAAATTTCTCCAGATGGTCAGAAATGGAAATCTTTTAATGTTAAATTGTTTGACTGCAAATGACTATTCCATGTAAATTATCACTCTTGGATCAAAAGTAAGTGTGCTTAGAGTCACTTTAATGCCTGAAATTGGTTGAAATAGAAGCTTCTGAATAGGAGAAAATGTCTATAAAAATGGCAATTTTGGTCACATCGAGGCTTTAAAAAGTAGGTATTCAACATGAGGCATATTCCAAATGACATCTTGAATCAATTTTCCTACAGTCCAAAAAATCGATTTTCTGATGAAAAACGATGACCCGTGACCTGTCGAAATTTCTCTAGATGGTCAGAAATGGGAATTTTTTAATGTTTAAGTTTTTTGACTGCAAATGACTATTCCATGTAAATTATCACTCTTGGAACAGAAATAAGTGTGCTTAGAGTCACTTTAATGCCTGAAATTGGTCGAAGTAGAAGCTTCTGAATAGGAGAAAAAGTCTGTAATAATGGCAATTTTGGTCATATTGGGTCTTTAAAAAGTAGTTATTCAACATGAGGTGACCCGTGACCTGTCGAAATTTCTCCAGATGGTCAGAAATGGAAATTTTTTCATGTTTAATTTTTTGACTGCAAATGACTATTCCATGTAAATTATCACTCTTGGAACAGAAATAAGTGTGCTTAGAGTCACTTTAATGCCTGAAATTGGTAGAAATGGAAGCTTCTGAATAGGAGAAAAAGTCTGTAATAATGGCAATTTTGGTCACATTGGGGCTTTAAAAAGTAGTTATTCAACATAAGGCACATTACAATTGACATTTTGAATCAATTTTTGTACAGTCCAAAAAATCAATTTTCTGATGAAAAACGATGACCCGTGACCTGCCGAAATTTCTCCAGATGGTCAGAAATGGAAATTTTTTAATGTTAAATTGTTTGACTGCAAATGACTATTCCATGTAAATTATCACTCTTGGATCAAAAATAAGTGTGCTTAGAGTCACTTTAATGCCTGAAATTGGTCGAAATAGAAGCTTCTGAATAGGAGAAAATGTCTATAAAAATGGCAATTTTGGTCACATCGAGGCTTTAAAAATTAGTTATTCAACATGAGGCATATTCCAAATGACATTTTGAATCAATTTTCCTACAGTCCAAAAAATCGATTTTCTGATGAAAAACGATGACCCGTGACCTGTCGAAATTTCTCCAGATGGTCAGAAATGGAAATTTTTTCATGTTTAATTTTTTGACTGCAAATGACTATTCCATGTAAATTATCACTTTTGGAACAAAAATAAATGTGTTAGAGTCACTTTAATGCCTGAAATTGGTTGAAAAAGAAGCTTCTGAGTAGGAGAAAATGTCTATAAAAATGGCAATGTTGGTCACATCGAGGCTTTAAAAAGTAGTTATTCAACATGAGGCATATTCCAAATGACATTTTGAATCAATTTTTCTACAGTCCAAAAAATCAATTTTCTGATGAAAAACGATGACCCGTGACCTGTCGAAATTTCTCTAGATGGTCAGAAATGGGAATTTTTTAATGTTTAATTTTTTGACTGCAAATGACTATTCCATGTAAATTATCACTTTTGGAACAAAAATATGTGTGTTTAGAGTCACTTTAATGCCTGAAATTGGTCGAAATAGAAGCTTCTGAATATGGGAAAAAGGCTGTAATAATGGCAATTTTGTTCACATTGAGGCTTTAAAATGTAGTTATTCAACATGAGGCACATTCCAAATGACATTTTGAATCAATTTTTCTACAGTCCAAAAAATCAATTTTCTGATGAAAAACGATGACCCGTGACCTGTCAAAATTTCTCCAGATGGTCAGAAATGGAAATATTTTAATGTTTAATTTTTGGACTGAAAATGACTATACCGTGTAAATTATCACTCTTGGAACAGAAATAAGTGTGCTTAGAGTCACTTTAATGCCTGAAATTGGTCGAAATAGAAGCTTCTGAATAGGAGAAAAAGTCTGTAATAATGGCAATTTTGGTCACATTGGGTCTTTAAAATTGGTCGAAAAAGAAACTTCTGAGTAGGAGAAATGTCAATAAAAATGGCAATTTTGGTCACATCGAGGCTTTAAAAAGTAGTTATTCAACATGAGGCATATTCCAAATGACTTTTTGAATCAATTTTTCTACAGTCCAAAAAATCAATTTTCTGATGAAAAACGATGACCCGTGACCTGTCGAAATTTCTCTAGATGGTCAGAAATGGGAATTTTTTAATGTTTAATTTCTTGACTGCAAATGACTATTCCATGTAAATTATCACTTTTGGAACAAAAATACGTGTGTTTAGAGTCACTTTAATGCCTGAAATTGGTCGAAATAGAAGCTTCTGAATATGGGAAAAAGGCTGTAATAATGGCAATTTTGGTCACATTGAGGCTTTAAAATGTAGTTATTCAACATGAGGCACATTCCAAATGACATTTTGAATAAATTTTTCTACAGTCCAAAAAATCAATTTTCTGATGAAAAACGTGACCTGTCGAAATGTATCCAGATGGTCAGAATTGGAATTTTTTTAATGTTTAACTTTTTTGACTGCAAATGACTATTCCATGTAAATTATCACTTTTGGAACAAAAATAAATGTGTTTAGAGTCACTTTAATGCCTGAAATTGGTCGAAAAAGAAGCTTCTGAGTAGGAGAAAATGTCTGTAATAATGGCAATTTTGGTCACATTGGGTCTTTAAAAAGTAGTTATTCAACATGAGGCACATTCCAAATGACATTTTGAATCAATTTTTCTACAGTCCAAAAAATCAATTTTCTGATGAAAAACGATGACCCGTGACCTGTCGAAATTTCTCCAGATGGTCAGAAATGGAAATTTTTTTATGTTAAATTTTTTGACTGTAAATGACTATTGCATGTGAATTATCACTCTTGCAACAAAAATAGGTGTGCTTAGAGTCACTTTGATGCCTGAAATTGGTCGAAATAGAAGCTTCTGAATATGAGAAAAAGTCTGTAATAATTGCAATTTTGGTCACATTGGGTCTTTAAAAAGTAGTTATTCAACATGAGGCACATTCCAAATGACATTTTGAATCAATTTTTCTACAGTCCAAAAAATCAATTTTCTGATGAAAAACGGTGACCCGTGACCTGTCGAAATTTCTCCAGATGGTCAGAAATGGAAATTTTTTTATGTTAAATTTTTTGACTGTAAATGACTATTGCATGTGAATTATCACTCTTGCAACAAAAATAGGTGTGCTTAGAGTCACTTTGATGCCTGAAATTGGTCGAAATAGAAGCTTCTGAATATGAGAAAAAGTCTGTAATAATGGCAATTTTGGTCACATTGAGGCTTTAAAAAGTAGTTATTTAACATGAGGCACATTACAATTGACATTTTGAATCAATTTTTCTACAGTCCAAAAAATCAATTTTCTGATGAAAAACGATGACCTGCCGAAATTTCTCCAGATGGTCAGAAATGGAAATTTTTTAATGTTAAATTGTTTGACTGCAAATGACTATTCCATGTAAATTATCACTCTTGGATCAAAAATAAGTGTGCTTAGAGTCACTTTAATGCCTGAAATTGGTTGAAATAGAAGCTTCTGAATAGGAGAAAATGTCTATAAAAATGGCAATTTTGGTCACATCGAGGCTTTAAAAAGTAGGTATTCAACATGAGGCATATTCCAAATGACATCTTGAATCAATTTTCCTACAGTCCAAAAAATCGATTTTCTGATGAAAAACGATGAACCGTGACCTGTCGAAATTTCTCTAGATGGTCAGAAATGGGAATCTTTTAATGTTTAAGTTTTTTGACTGCAAATGACTATTCCATGTAAATTATCACTCTTGGAACAGAAATAAGTGTGCTTAGAGTCACTTTAATGCCTGAAATTGGTCGAAGTAGAAGCTTCTGAATAGGAGAAAAAGTCTGTAATAATGGCAATTTTGGTCATATTGGGTCTTTAAAAAGTAGTTATTCAACATGAGGCACATTCCAAATGACATTTTGAAACAATTTTCCTACAGTCCAAAAAATCAATTTTCTGATGAAAAACGATGACCCGTGACCTGTCGAAATTTCTCCAGATGGTCAGAAATGGAAATTTTTTCATGTTTAATTTTTTGACTGCAAATGACTATTCCATGTAAATTATCACTCTTGGAACAGAAATAAGTGTGCTTAGAGTCACTTTAATGCCTGAAATTGGTCGAAATGGAAGCTTCTGAGTAGGAGAAAATGTCTATAAAAATGGCAATTTTGGTCACATCGAGGCTTTAAAAAGTAGTTATTCAACATGAGGCATATTCCAAATGACATATTGAATCAATTTTTCTACAGTCCAAAAAATCAATTTTCTGATGAAAAACGATGACCCGTGACCTGTCGAAATTTCTCTAGATGGTCAGAAATGGGAATTTTTTAATGTTTAATTTTTTTACTGCAAATGACTATACCATGTAAATTATCACTCTTGGAATAGAAATAAGTGTGCTTAGAGTCACTTTAATGCCTGAAATTGGTTGAAATGGAAGCTTCTGAATAGGAGAAAAAGTCTGTAATAATGGCAATTTTGGTCACATTGGGGCTTTAAAAAGTAGTTATTCAACATAAGGCACATTACAATTGACATTTTGAATCAATTTTTGTACAGTCCAAAAAATCAATTTTCTGATGAAAAACGATGACCCGTGACCTGCCGAAATTTCTCCAGATGGTCAGAAATGGAAATTTTTTAATGTTAAATTGTTTGACTGCAAATGACTATTCCATGTAAATTATCACTCTTGGATCAAAAATAAGTGTGCTTAGAGTCACTTTAATGCCTGAAATTGGTTGAAATAGAAGCTTCTGAATAGGAGAAAATGTCTATAAAAATGGCAATTTTGGTCACATCGAGGCTTTAAAAAGTAGGTATTCAACATGAGGCATATTCCAAATGACATCTTGAATCAATTTTCCTACAGTCCAAAAAATCGATTTTCTGATGAAAAACGATGACCCGTGACCTGTCGAAATTTCTCTAGATGGTCAGAAATGGGAATTTTTTAATGTTTAAGTTTTTTGACTGCAAATGACTATTCCATGTAAATTATCACTCTTGGAACAGAAATAAGTGTGCTTAGAGTCACTTTAATGCCTGAAATTGGTCGAAGTAGAAGCTTCTGAATAGGAGAAAAAGTCTGTAATAATGGCAATTTTGGTCATATTGGGTCTTTAAAAAGTAGTTATTCAACATGAGGCACATTCCAAATGACATTTTGACACAATTTTCCTACAGTCCAAAAAATCAATTTTCTGATGAAAAACGATGACCCGTGACCTGTCGAAATTTCTCCAGATGGTCAGAAATGGAAATTTTTTCATGTTTAATTTTTTTACTGCAAATGACTATACCATGTAAATTATCACTCTTGGAATAGAAATAAGTGTGCTTAGAGTCACTTTAATGCCTGAAATTGGTCGAAATGGAAGCTTCTGAATAGGAGAAAAAGTCTGTAATAATGGCAATTTTGGTCACATTGGGTCTTTAAAAGGTAGTTATTCATCATGAGGCACATTACAATTGACATTTTGAATCAATTTTTCTACAGTCAAAAAAATAAATTTTCTGATGTTAAACGATGACCCGTGACCTGTCAAAATTTCTCCAGATGGTCAGAAATGGAAATTTTTTCATGTTTAAGTTTTTTGACTGCAAATACTATTCCATGTAAATTATCACTCTTGGAACAGAAATAAGTGTGCTTAGAGTCACTTTAATGCCTGAAATTGGTCGAAATGGAAGCTTCTGAATAAGGGAAAAAGGCTGTAATAATGGCAATTTTGGTCACATTGAGGCTTTAAAATGTAGTTATTCAACATGAGGCACATTCCAAATGACATTTTGAATACATTTTTCTACAGTCCAAAAAATCAATTTTCTGATGAAAAACGATGACCCGTGACCTGACGAAATTTCACCAGATGGTCAGAAATGGAAATTTTTTAATGTTAAATTATTTGACTGCAAATGACTATTCCATGTAAATTATCACTCTTGGATCAAAAATAAGTGTGCTTAGAGTCACTTTAATGCCTGAAATTGGTCGAAAAAGAAGCTTCTGAGTAGGAGAAAATGTCTGTAATAATGGCAATTTTGGTCACATTGGGGCTTTAAAAAGTAGTTATTCAACATGAGGCACATTACAAATGACATTTTGAATCAATTTTTCTACAGTCCAAAAAATCAACTTTCTGATGAAAAACGATGACCCGTGACCTGTCGAAATGTATCCAGATGGTCAGAACTGGAATTTTTTTAATGTTTAACTTTTTTGACTGCAAATTACTATTCCATGTAAATTATCACTTTTGGAACAAAAATAAATGTGTTTAGAGTCACTTTAATGCCTGAAATTGGTCGAAAAAGAAGCTTCTGAGTAGGAGAAAATGTCTATAAAAATGGCAATGTTGGTCACATCGAGGCTTTAAAAAGTAGTTATTCAACATGAGGCATATTCCAAATGACATTTTGAATCAATTTTTCTACAGTCCAAAAAATCAATTTTCTGATGAAAAACGATGACCCGTGACCTGTCGAAATTTCTCTAGATGGTCAGAAATGGGAATTTTTTAATGTTTAATTTTTTGACTACAAATGACTATTCCATGTAAATTATCACTTTTGGAACAAAAATATGTGTGTTTAGAGTCACTTTAATGCCTGAAATTGGTCGAAATAGAAGCTTCTGAATATGGGAAAAAGGCTGTAATAATGGCAATTTTGGTCACATTGGGTCTTTAAAATTGGTCGAAAAAGAAACTTCTGAGTAGGAGAAATGTCTATAAAAATGGCAATTTTGGTCACATCGAGGCTTTAAAAAGTAGTTATTCAACATGAGGCATATTCCAAATGACTTTTTGAATAAATTTTTCTACAGTCCAAAAAATCAATTTTCTGATGAAAAACGATGACCCGTGACCTGTCGAAATTTCTCTAGATGGTCAGAAATGGGAATTTTTTAATGTTTAATTTCTTGACTGCAAATGACTATTCCATGTAAATTATCACTTTAGGAACAAAAATACGTGTGTTTAGAGTCACTTTAATGCCTGAAATTGGTCGAAATAGAAGCTTCTGAATATGGGAAAAAGGCTGTAATAATGGCAATTTTGGTCACATTGGGTCTTTAAAAAGTAGTTATTCAACATGAGGCACATTCCAAATGACATTTTGAATCAATTTTTCTACAGTCCAAAAAATCAATTTTCTGATGAAAAACGATGACCCGTGACCTGTCGAAATTTCTCCAGATGGTCAGAAATGGAAATTTTTTTATGTCAAATTTTTTTACTGTAAATGACTATTGCATGTGAATTATCACTCTTGCAACAAAAATAGGTGTGCTTAGAGTCACTTTGATGCCTGAAATTGGTCGAAATAGAAGCTTCTGAATATGAGAAAAAGTCTGTAATAATGGCAATTTTGGTCACATTGAGGCTTTAAAAAGTAGTTATTCAACACGAGGCACATTACAATTGACATTTTGAATCAATTTTTCTACAGTCCAAAAAATCAATTTTCTGATGAAAAACGATGACCCGTGACCTGCCGAAATTTCTCCAGATGGTCAGAAATGGAAATCTTTTAATGTTAAATTGTTTGACTGCAAATGACTATTCCATGTAAATTATCACTCTTGGATCAAAAGTAAGTGTGCTTAGAGTCACTTTAATGCCTGAAATTGGTTGAAATAGAAGCTTCTGAATAGGAGAAAATGTCTATAAAAATGGCAATTTTGGTCACATCGAGGCTTTAAAAAGTAGGTATTCAACATGAGGCATATTCCAAATGACATCTTGAATCAATTTTCCTACAGTCCAAAAAATCGATTTTCTTATGAAAAACGATGACCCGTGACCTGTCGAAATTTCTCTAGATGGTCAGAAATGGGAATTTTTTAATGTTTAAGTTTTTTGACTGCAAATGACTATTCCATGTAAATTATCACTCTTGGAACAGAAATAAGTGTGCTTAGAGTCACTTTAATGCCTGAAATTGGTCGAAGTAGAAGCTTCTGAATAGGAGAAAAAGTCTGTAATAATGGCAATTTTGGTCATATTGGGTCTTTAAAAAGTAGTTATTCAACATGAGGTGACCCGTGACCTGTCGAAATTTCTCCAGATGGTCAGAAATGGAAATTTTTTCATGTTTAATTTTTTGACTGCAAATGACTATTCCATGTAAATTATCACTCTTGGAACAGAAATAAGTGTGCTTAGAGTCACTTTAATGCCTGAAATTGGTAGAAATGGAAGCTTCTGAATAGGAGAAAAAGTCTGTAATAATGGCAATTTTGGTCACATTGGGGCTTTAAAAAGTAGTTATTCAACATAAGGCACATTACAATTGACATTTTGAATCAATTTTTGTACAGTCCAAAAAATCAATTTTCTGATGAAAAACGATGACCCGTGACCTGCCGAAATTTCTCCAGATGGTCAGAAATGGAAATTTTTTAATGTTAAATTGTTTGACTGCAAATGACTATTCCATGTAAATTATCACTCTTGGATCAAAAATAAGTGTGCTTAGAGTCACTTTAATGCCTGAAATTGGTCGAAATAGAAGCTTCTGAATAGGAGAAAATGTCTATAAAAATGGCAATTTTGGTCACATCGAGGCTTTAAAAATTAGTTATTCAACATGAGGCATATTCCAAATGACATTTTGAATCAATTTTCCTACAGTCCAAAAAATCAATTTTCTGATGAAAAACGATGACCCGTGACCTGTCGAAATTTCTCCAGATGGTCAGAAATGGAAATTTTTTCATGTTTAATTTTTTGACTGCAAATGACTATTCCATGTAAATTATCACTTTTGGAACAAAAATAAATGTGTTAGAGTCACTTTAATGCCTGAAATTGGTTGAAAAAGAAGCTTCTGAGTAGGAGAAAATGTCTATAAAAATGGCAATGTTGGTCACATCGAGGCTTTAAAAAGTAGTTATTCAACATGAGGCATATTCCAAATGACATTTTGAATCAATTTTTCTACAGTCCAAAAAATCAATTTTCTGATGAAAAACGATGACCCGTGACCTGTCGAAATTTCTCTAGATGGTCAGAAATGGGAATTTTTTAATGTTTAATTTTTTGACTGCAAATGACTATTCCATGTAAATTATCACTTTTGGAACAAAAATATGTGTGTTTAGAGTCACTTTAATGCCTGAAATTGGTCGAAATAGAAGCTTCTGAATATGGGAAAAAGGCTGTAATAATGGCAATTTTGTTCACATTGAGGCTTTAAAATGTAGTTATTCAACATGAGGCACATTCCAAATGACATTTTGAATCAATTTTTCTACAGTCCAAAAAATCAATTTTCTGATGAAAAACGATGACCCGTGACCTGTCAAAATTTCTCCAGATGGTCAGAAATGGAAATTTTTTAATGTTTAATTTTTGGACTGAAAATGACTATACCGTGTAAATTATCACTCTTGGAACAGAAATAAGTGTGCTTAGAGTCACTTTAATGCCTGAAATTGGTCAAAATAGAAGCTTCTGAATAGGAGAAAAAGTCTGTAATAATGGCAATTTTGGTCACATTGGGTCTTTAAAATTGGTCGAAAAAGAAACTTCTGAGTAGGAGAAATGTCTATAAAAATGGCAATTTTGGTCACATCGAGGCTTTAAAAAGTAGTTATTCAACATGAGGCATATTCCAAATGACTTTTTGAATCAATTTTTCTACAGTCCAAAAAATCAATTTTCTGATGAAAAACGATGACCCGTGACCTGTCGAAATTTCTCTAGATGGTCAGAAATGGGAATTTTTTAATGTTTAATTTCTTGACTGCAAATGACTATTCCATGTAAATTATCACTTTTGGAACAAAAATACGTGTGTTTAGAGTCACTTTAATGCCTGAAATTGGTCGAAATAGAAGCTTCTGAATATGGGAAAAAGGCTGTAATAATGGCAATTTTGGTCACATTGAGGCTTTAAAATGTAGTTATTCAACATGAGGCACATTCCAAATGACATTTTGAATAAATTTTTCTACAGTCCAAAAAATCAATTTTCTGATGAAAAACGTGACCTGTCGAAATGTATCCAGATGGTCAGAATTGGAATTTTTTTAATGTTTAACTTTTTTGACTGCAAATGACTATTCCATGTAAATTATCACTTTTGGAACAAAAATAAATGTGTTTAGAGTCACTTTAAGCCTGAAATTGGTCGAAAAAGAAGCTTCTGAGTAGGAGAAAATGTCTATAAAAATGGCAATGTTGGTCACATCGAGGCTTTAAAAAGTAGTTATTCAACATGAGGCATATTCCAAATGACATTTTGAATCAATTTTCCTACAGTCCAAAAAATCGATTTTCTGATGAAAAACGATGACCCGTGACCTGTCGAAATTTCTCCAAATGGTCAGAAATGGAAATTTTTTCATGTTTAATTTTTTGACTGCAAATGACTATTCCATGTAAATTATCACTTTTGGAACAAAAATAAATGTGTTAGAGTCACTTTAATGCCTGAAATTGGTTGAAAAAGAAGCTTCTGAGTAGGAGAAAATGTCTATAAAAATGGCAATGTTGGTCACATCGAGGCTTTAAAAAGTAGTTATTCAACATGAGGCATATTCCAAATGACATTTTGAATCAATTTTTCTACAGTCCAAAAAATCAATTTTCTGATGAAAAACGATGACCCGTGACCTGTCGAAATTTCTCTAGATGGTCAGAAATGGGAATTTTTTAATGTTTAATTTTTTGACTGCAAATGACTATTCCATGTAGATTATCACTTTTGGAACAAAAATATGTGTGTTTAGAGTCACTTTAATGCCTGAAATTGGTCGAAATAGAAGCTTCTGAATATGGGAAAAAGGCTGTAATAATGGCAATTTTGTTCACATTGAGGCTTTAAAATGTAGTTATTCAACATGAGGCACATTCCAAATGACATTTTGAATCAATTTTTCTACAGTCCAAAAAATCAATTTTCTGATGAAAAACGATGACCCGTGACCTGTCAAAATTTCTCCAGATGGTCAGAAATGGAAATTTTTTAATGTTTAATTTTTGGACTGAAAATGACTATACCGTGTAAATTATCACTCTTGGAACAGAAATAAGTGTGCTTAGAGTCACTTTAATGCCTGAAATTGGTCAAAATAGAAGCTTCTGAATAGGAGAAAAAGTCTGTAATAATGGCAATTTTGGTCACATTGGGTCTTTAAAATTGGTCGAAAAAGAAACTTCTGAGTAGGAGAAATGTCTATAAAAATGGCAATTTTGGTCACATCGAGGCTTTAAAAAGTAGTTATTCAACATGAGGCATATTCCAAATGACTTTTTGAATCAATTTTTCTACAGTCCAAAAAATCAATTTTCTGATGAAAAACGATGACCCGTGACCTGTCGAAATTTCTCTAGATGGTCAGAAATGGGAATTTTTTAATGTTTAATTTCTTGACTGCAAATGACTATTCCATGTAAATTATCACTTTTGGAACAAAAATACGTGTGTTTAGAGTCACTTTAATGCCTGAAATTGGTCGAAATAGAAGCTTCTGAATATGGGAAAAAGGCTGTAATAATGGCAATTTTGGTCACATTGAGGCTTTAAAATGTAGTTATTCAACATGAGGCACATTCCAAATGACATTTTGAATAAATTTTTCTACAGTCCAAAAAATCAATTTTCTGATGAAAAACGTGACCTGTCGAAATGTACCCAGATGGTCAGAATTGGAATTTTTTTAATGTTTAACTTTTTTGACTGCAAATGACTATTCCATGTAAATTATCACTTTTGGAACAAAAATAAATGTGTTTAGAGTCACTTTAAGCCTGAAATTGGTCGAAAAAGAAGCTTCTGAGTAGGAGAAAATGTCTATAAAAATGGCAATGTTGGTCACATCGAGGCTTTAAAAAGTAGTTATTCAACATGAGGCATAGTACAAATGACATTTTGAATCAATTTTTCTACAGTCCAAAAAATCAATTTTCTGATGAAAAACGATGACCCGTGACCTGACGAAATTTCACCAGATGGTCAGAAATGGAAATTTTTTAATGTTAAATTGTTTGACTGCAAATGACTATTCCATGTAAATTATCACTCTTGGATCAAAAATAAGTGTGCTTAGAGTCCCTTTAATGCCTGAAATTGGTCGAAATAGAAGCTTCTGAATAGGAGAAAATGATTATAAAAATGGCAATTCTGGTCACATCGAGGCTTTAAAAAGTAGTTATTCAACATGAGGCATATTCCAAATGACATTTTGAATCAATTTTCCTACAGTCCAAAAAATCGATTTTCTGATGAAAAACGATGACCCGTGACCTGTCGAAATTTCTCCAGATGGTCAGAAATGGAAATTTTTTCATGTTTAATTTTTTGACTGCAAGTGACTATTCCATGTAAATGATCACTCTTGGAACAAAAATAAGTGTGCTTAGAGTCACTTTAATGCCTGAAATTGGTTGAAAAAGAAGCTTCTGAATAGGAGAAAAAGTCTGTAATAATGGCAATTTCGGTCACATTGGGGCTAAAAAAGTAGTTATTCAACATGAGGCACATTACAAATGACATTTTGAATCAATTTTTCTACAGTCCAAAAAATCAACTTTCTGATGAAAAACGATGACCCGTGACCTGTCGAAATGTATCCAGATGGTCAGAACTGGAATTTTTTTAATGTTTAACTTTTTTGACTGCAAATGACTATTCCATGTAAATTATCACTTTTGGAACAAAAATAAATGTGTTTAGAGTCACTTTAATGCCTGAAATTGGTCGAAAAAGAAGCTTCTGAGTAGGAGAAAATGTCTATAAAAATGGCAATGTTGGTCACATCGAGGCTTTAAAAAGTAGTTATTCAACATGAGGCATATTCCAAATGACATTTTGAATCAATTTTTCTACAGTCCAAAAACTCAATTTTCTGATGAAAAACGATGACCCGTGACCTGTCGAAATTTCTCTAGATGGTCAGAAATGGGAATTTTTTAATGTTTAATTTTTTGACTACAAATGACTATTCCATGTAAATTATCACTTTTGGAACAAAAATATGTGTGTTTAGAGTCACTTTAATGCCTGAAATTGGTCGAAATAGAAGCTTCTGAATATGGGAAAAAGGCTGTAATATTGGCAATTTTGGTCACATTGGGTCTTTAAAATTGGTCGAAAAAGAAACTTCTGAGTAGGAGAAATGTCTATAAAAATGGCAATTTTGGTCACATCGAGGCTTTAAAAAGTAGTTATTCAACATGAGGCATATTCCAAATGACTTTTTGAATCAATTTTTCTACAGTCCAAAAAATCAATTTTCTGATGAAAAACGATGACCCGTGACCTGTCGAAATTTCTCTAGATGGTCAGAAATGGGAATTTTTTAATGTTTAATTTCTTGACTGCAAATGACTATTCCATGTAAATTATCACTTTAGGAACAAAAATACGTGTGTTTAGAGTCACTTTAATGCCTGAAATTGGTCGAAATAGAAGCTTCTGAATATGGGAAAAAGGCTGTAATAATGGCAATTTTGGTCACATTGGGTCTTTAAAAAGTAGTTATTCAACATGAAGCACATTCCAAATGACATTTTGAATCAATTTTTCTACAGTCCAAAAAATCAATTTTCTGATGAAAAACGATGACCCGTGACCTGTCGAAATTTCTCCAGATGGTCAGAAATGGAAATTTTTTTATGTCAAATTTTTTGACTGTAAATGACTATTGCATGTGAATTATCACTCTTGCAACAAAAATAGGTGTGCTTAGAGTCACTTTGATGCCTGAAATTGGTCGAAATAGAAGCTTCTGAATATGAGAAAAAGTCTGTAATAATGGCAATTTTGGTCACATTGAGGCTTTAAAAAGTAGTTATTCAACACGAGGCACATTACAATTGACATTTTGAATCAATTTTTCTACAGTCCAAAAAATCAATTTTCTGATGAAAAACGATGACCCGTGACCTGCCGAAATTTCTCCAGATGGTCAGAAATGGAAATTTTTTAATGTTAAATTGTTTGACTGCAAATGACTATTCCATGTAAATTATCACTCTTGGATCAAAAGTAAGTGTGCTTAGAGTCACTTTAATGCCTGAAATTGGTTGAAATAGAAGCTTCTGAATAGGAGACAATGTCTATAAAAATGGCAATTTTGGTCACATCGAGGCTTTAAAAAGTAGGTATTCAACATGAGGCATATTCCAAATGACATCTTGAATCAATTTTCCTACAGTCCAAAAAATCGATTTTCTGATGAAAAACGATGACCCGTGACCTGTCGAAATTTCTCTAGATGGTCAGAAATGGGAATTTTTTAATGTTTAAGTTTTTTGACTGCAAATGACTATTCCATGTAAATTATCACTCTTGGAACAGAAATAAGTGTGCTTAGAGTCACTTTAATGCCTGAAATTGGTCGAAGTAGAAGCTTCTGAATAGGAGAAAAAGTCTGTAATAATGGCAATTTTGGTCATATTGGGTCTTTAAAAAGTAGTTATTCAACATGAGGTGACCCGTGACCTGTCGAAATTTCTCCAGATGGTCAGAAATGGAAATTTTTTCATGTTTAATTTTTTGACTGCAAATGACTATTCCATGTAAATTATCACTCTTGGAACAGAAATAAGTGTGCTTAGAGTCACTTTAATGCCTGAAATTGGTAGAAATGGAAGCTTCTGAATAGGAGAAAAAGTCTGTAATAATGGCAATTTTGGTCACATTGGGGCTTTAAAAAGTAGTTATTCAACATAAGGCACATTACAATTGACATTTTGAATCAATTTTTGTACAGTCCAAAAAATCAATTTTCTGATGAAAAACGATGACCCGTGACCTGCCGAAATTTCTCCAGATGGTCAGAAATGGAAATTTTTTTATGTTAAATTTTTTGACTGTAAATGACTATTGCATGTGAATTATCACTCTTGCAACAAAAATAGGTGTGCTTAGAGTCACTTTGATGCCTGAAATTGGTCGAAATAGAAGCTTCTGAATATGAGAAAAAGTCTGTAATAATGGCAATTTTGGTCACATTGGGGCTTTAAAAAGTAGTTATTCAACATAAGGCACATTACAATTGACATTTTGAATCAATTTTTGTACAGTCCAAAAAATCAATTTTCTGATGAAAAACGATGACCCGTGACCTGTCGAAATTTCTCCAGATGGTCAGAAATGGAAATTTTTTCATGTTTAATTTTTTGACTGCAAATGACTATTCCATGTAAATTATCACTTTTGGAACAAAAATAAATGTGTTAGAGTCACTTTAATGCCTGAAATTGGTCGAAATAGAAGCTTCTGAATATGGGAAAAAGGCTGTAATAATGGCAATTTTGGTCACATTGAGGCTTTAAAATGTAGTTATTCAACATGAGGCACATTCCAAATGACATTTTGAATAAATTTTTCTACAGTCCAAAAAATCAATTTTCTGATGAAAAACGTGACCTGTCGAAATGTATCCAGATGGTCAGAATTGGAATTTTTTTAATGTTTAACTTTTTTGACTGCAAATGACTATTCCATGTAAATTATCACTTTTGGAACAAAAATAAATGTGTTTAGAGTCACTTTAAGCCTGAAATTGGTCGAAAAAGAAGCTTCTGAGTAGGAGAAAATGTCTATAAAAATGGCAATGTTGGTCACATCGAGGCTTTAAAAAGTAGTTATTCAACATGAGGCATAGTACAAATGACATTTTGAATCAATTTTTCTACAGTCCAAAAAATCAATTTTCTGATGAAAAACGATGACCCGTGACCTGCCGAAATTTCTCCAGATGGTCAGAAATGGAAATTTTTTAATGTTTAATTTTTTTACTGCAAATGACTATACCATGTAAATTATCACTCTTGGAACAGAAATAAGTGTGCCTAGAGTCACTTTAATGCCTGAAATTGGTCGAAAAAGAAGCTTCTGAGTAGGAGAAAATGTCTATAAAAATGGCAATGTTGGTCACATCGAGGCTTTAAAAAGTAGTTATTCAACATGAGGCATATTCCAAATGACATTTTGAATCAATTTTTCTACAGTCCAAAAAATCAATTTTCTGATGAAAAACGATGACCCGTGACCTGTCGAAATTTCTCTAGATGGTCAGAAATAGGAATTTTTTAATGTTTAATTTCTTGACTGCAAATGACTATTCCATGTAAATTATCACTTTTGGAACAAAAATACGTGTGTTTAGAGTCACTTTAATGCCTGAAATTGGTCGAAATAGAAGCTTCTGAATATGGGAAAAAGGCTGTAATAATGGCAATTTTGGTCACATTGAGGCTTTAAAATGTAGTTATTCAACATGAGGCACATTCAAAATGACATTTTGAATCAATTTTTCTACAGTCCAAAAAATCAATTTTCTGATGAAAAACGACCCATGACCTGTCGAAATTTCTACAGATGGTCAGAAATGGAAATTTTTTAATGTTTAATTTTTTTACTGCAAATGACTATACCATGTAAATTATCACTCTTGGAACAGAAATAAGTGTGCCTAGAGTCACTTTAATGCCTGAAATTGGTCGAAAAAGAAGCTTCTGAATATGGGAAAAAGTCTGTAATAATGGCAATTTTGGTCACATTGGGTCTTTAAAATTGGTCGAAAAAGAAACTTCTGAGTAGGAGAAATGTCTATACAAATGGCAATTTTGGTCACATCGAGGCTTTAAAAAGTAGTTATTCAACATGAGGCATATTCCAAATGACTTTTTGAATCAATTTTTCTACAGTCCAAAAAATCAATTTTCTGATGAAAAACGATGACCCGTGACCTGTCGAAATTTCTCTAGATGGTCAGAAATGGGAATTTTTTAATGTTTAATTTCTTGACTGCAAATGACTATTCCATGTAAATTATCACTTTTGGAACAAAAATACGTGTGTTTAGAGTCACTTTAATGCCTGAAATTGGTCGAAATAGAAGCTTCTGAATATGGGAAAAAGGCTGTAATAATGGCAATTTTGGTCACATTGAGGCTTTAAAATGTAGTTATTCAACATGAGGCACATTCCAAATGACATTTTGAATAAATTTTTCTACAGTCCAAAAAATCAATTTTCTGATGAAAAACGTGACCTGTCGAAATGTATCCAGATGGTCAGAATTGGAATTTTTTTAATGTTTAACTTTTTTGACTGCAAATGACTATTCCATGTAAATTATCACTTTTGGAACAAAAATAAATGTGTTTAGAGTCACTTTAATGCCTGAAATTGGTCGAAAAAGAAGCTTCTGAGTAGGAGAAAATGTCTGTAATAATGGCAATTTTGGTCACATTGGGTCTTTAAAAAGTAGTTATTCAACATGAGGCACATTCCAAATGACATTTTGAATCAATTTTTCTACAGTCCAAAAAATCAATTTTCTGATGAAAAACGATGACCCGTGACCTGTCGAAATTTCTCCAGATGGTCTGAAATGGAAATTTTTTTATGTTAAATTTTTTGACTGTAAATGACTATTGCATGTGAATTATCACTCTTGCAACAAAAATAGGTGTGCTTAGAGTCACTTTGATGCCTGAAATTGGTCGAAATAGAAGCTTCTGAATATGAGAAAAAGTCTGTAATAATTGCAATTTTGGTCACATTGGGTCTTTAAAAAGTAGTTATTCAACATGAGGCACATTCCAAATGACATTTTGAATCAATTTTTCTACAGTCCAAAAAATCAATTTTCTGATGAAAAACGGTGACCCGTGACCTGTCGAAATTTCTCCAGATGGTCAGAAATGGAAATTTTTTTATGTTAAATTTTTTGACTGTAAATGACTATTGCATGTGAATTATCACTCTTGCAACAAAAATAGGTGTGCTTAGAGTCACTTTGATGCCTGAAATTGGTTGAAATAGAAGCTTCTGAATATGAGAAAAAGTCTGTAATAATGGCAATTTTGGTCACATTGAGGCTTTAAAAAGTAGTTATTTAACATGAGGCACATTACAATTGACATTTTGAATCAATTTTTCTACAGTCCAAAAAATCAATTTTCTGATGAAAAACGATGACCTGCCGAAATTTCTCCAGATGATCAGAAATGGAAATTTTTTAATGTTAAATTGTTTGACTGCAAATGACTATTCCATGTAAATTATCACTCTTGGATCAAAAATAAGTGTGCTTAGAGTCACTTTAATGCCTGAAATTGGTTGAAATAGAAGCTTCTGAATAGGAGAAAATGTCTATAAAAATGGCAATTTTGGTCACATCGAGGCTTTAAAAAGTAGGTATTCAACATGAGGCATATTCCAAATGACATCTTGAATCAATTTTCCTACAGTCCAAAAAATCGATTTTCTGATGAAAAACGATGAACCGTGACCTGTCGAAATTTCTCTAGATGGTCAGAAATGGGAATCTTTTAATGTTTAAGTTTTTTGACTGCAAATGACTATTCCATGTAAATTATCACTCTTGGAACAGAAATAAGTGTGCTTAGAGTCACTTTAATGCCTGAAATTGGTCGAAGTAGAAGCTTCTGAATAGGAGAAAAAGTCTGTAATAATGGCAATTTTGGTCATATTGGGTCTTTAAAAAGTAGTTATTCAACATGAGGCACATTCCAAATGACATTTTGAAACAATTTTCCTACAGTCCAAAAAATCAATTTTCTGATGAAAAACGATGACCCGTGACCTGTCGAAATTTCTCCAGATGGTCAGAAATGGAAATTTTTTCATGTTTAATTTTTTGACTGCAAATGACTATTCCATGTAAATTATCACTCTTGGAACAGAAATAAGTGTGCTTAGAGTCACTTTAATGCCTGAAATTGGTCGAAATGGAAGCTTCTGAGTAGGAGAAAATGTCTATAAAAATGGCAATTTTGGTCACATCGAGGCTTTAAAAAGTAGTTGTTCAACATGAGGCATATTCCAAATGACATTTTGAATCAATTTTTCTACAGTCCAAAAAATCAATTTTCTGATGAAAAACGATGACCCGTGACCTGTCGAAATTTCTCTAGATGGTCAGAAATGGGAATTTTTTAATGTTTAATTTTTTTACTGCAAATGACTATACCATGTAAATTATCACTCTTGGAATAGAAATAAGTGTGCTTAGAGTCACTTTAATGCCTGAAATTGGTTGAAATGGAAGCTTCTGAATAGGAGAAAAAGTCTGTAATAATGGCAATTTTGGTCACATTGGGGCTTTAAAAAGTAGTTATTCAACATAAGGCACATTACAATTGACATTTTGAATCAATTTTTGTACAGTCCAAAAAATCAATTTTCTGATGAAAAACGATGACCCGTGACCTGCCGAAATTTCTCCAGATGGTCAGAAATGGAAATTTTTTAATGTTAAATTGTTTGACTGCAAATGACTATTCCATGTAAATTATCACTCTTGGATCAAAAATAAGTGTGCTTAGAGTCACTTTAATGCCTGAAATTGGTTGAAATAGAAGCTTCTGAATAGGAGAAAATGTCTATAAAAATGGCAATTTTGGTCACATCGAGGCTTTAAAAAGTAGGTATTCAACATGAGGCATATTCCAAATGACATCTTGAATCAATTTTCCTACAGTCCAAAAAATCAATTTTCTGATGAAAAACGATGACCCGTGACCTGTCGAAATTTCTCCAGATGGTCAGAAATGGAAATTTTTTCATGTTTAATTTTTTGACTGCAAATGACTATTCCATGTAAATTATCACTCTTGGAATAGAAATAAGTGTGCTTAGAGTCACTTTAATGCCTGAAATTGGTCGAAATGGAAGCTTCTGAATAGGAGAAAAAGTCTGTAATAATGGCAATTTTGGTCACATTGGGTCTTTAAAAAGTAGTTATTCATCATGAGGCACATTACAATTGACATTTTGAATCAATTTTTCTACAGTCCAAAAAAAAATTTTCTGATGTTAAACGATGACCCGTGACCTGTCAAAATTTCTCCAGATGGTCAGAAATGGAAATTTTTTCATGTTTAAGTTTTTTGACTGCAAATACTATTCCATGTAAATTATCACTCTTGGAACAGAAATAAGTGTGCTTAGAGTCACTTTAATGCCTGAAATTGGTCGAAATGGAAGCTTCTGAATAAGGGAAAAAGGCTGTAATAATGGCAATTTTGGTCACATTGAGGCTTTAAAATGTAGTTATTCAACATGAGGCACATTCCAAATGACATTTTGAATAAATTTTTCTACAGTCCAAAAAATCAATTTTCTGATGAAAAACGAAGACCTGTGACCTGTCGAAATTTCTCCAGATGGTCAGAAATGGAAATTTTTTAATGTTTAACTTTTTTGACTGCAAATGACTAAACCATGTAAATTATCACTCTTGGAACAGAAATAAGTGTGCTTAGAGTCACTTTAATGCCTGAAATTGGTCGAAATAGAAGCTTCTGAATAGGGGAAAAAGTCTGTAATAATGGCAATTTTGGTCACATTGGGTCTTTAAAAAGTAGTGATTCAACATGAGGCACATTCCAAATGACATTTTGAAACAATTTTCCTACAGTCCAAAAAATCAATTTTCTGATGAAAAACGATGACCCGTGACCTGTCGAAATTTCTCCAGATGGTCAGAAATGGAAATTTTTTCATGTTTAATTTTTTGACTGCAAATGACAATTCCATGTAAATTATCACTCTTGGAACAGAAATAAGTGTGCTTAGAGTCACTTTAATGCCTGAAATTGGTCGAAATGGAAGCTTCTGAATAGGAGAAAAAGTCTGTAATAATGGCAATTTTGGTCACATTGGGGCTTTAAAATGTAGTTATTCAACATGAGGCACATTACAAATGACATTTTGAATCAATATTTCTACAGTCCAAAAAATCAATTTTCTGATGAAAAACGATGACCCGTGACCTGACGAAATTTCACCAGATGGTCAGAAATGGAAATTTTTTAATGTTAAATTGTTTGACTGCAAATGACTATTCCATGTAAATTATCACTCTTGGATCAAAAATAAGTGTGCTTAGAGTCCCTTTAATGCCTGAAATTGGTCGAAATAGAAGCTTCTGAATAGGAGAAAATGTCTATAAAAATGGCAATTCTGGTCACATCGAGGCTTTAAAAAGTAGTTATTCAACATGAGGCATATTCCAAATGACATTTTGAATCAATTTTCCTACAGTCCAAAAAATCGATTTAAAACGATGACCCGTGACCTGTCGAAATTTCTCCAGATGGTCAGAAATGGAAATTTTTTCATGTTTAATTTTTTGACTGCAAATGACTATTCCATGTAAATGATCACTCTTGGAACAAAAATAAGTGTGCTTAGAGTCACTTTAATGCCTGAAATTGGTTGAAATAGAAGCTTCTGAATAGGAGAAAAAGTCTGTAATAATGGCAATTTTGGTCACATTGGGGCTTTAAAAAGTAGTTATTCAACATGAGGCACATTACAAATGACATTTTGAATCAATTTTTCTACAGTCCAAAAAATCAACTTTCTGATGAAAAACGATGACCCGTGACCTGTCGAAATGTATCCAGATGGTCAGAACTGGAATTTTTTTAATGTTTAACTTTTTTGACTGCAAATGACTATTCCATGTAAATTATCACTTTTGGAACAAAAATAAATGTGTTTAGAGTCACTTTAATGCCTGAAATTGGTCGAAAAAGAAGCTTCTGAGTAGGAGAAAATGTCTATAAAAATGGCAATGTTGGTCACATCGAGGCTTTAAAAAGTAGTTATTCAACATGAGGCATATTCTAAATGACATTTTGAATCAATTTTTCTACAGTCCCAAAAATCAATTTTCTGATGAAAAACGATGACCCGTGACCTGTCGAAATTTCTCTAGATGGTCAGAAATGGGAATTTTTTAATGTTTAATTTTTTGACTACAAATGACTATTCCATGTAAATTATCACTTTTGGAACAAAAATATGTGTGTTTAGAGTCACTTTAATGCCTGAAATTGGTCAAAATAGAAGCTTCTGAATATGGGAAAAAGGCTGTAATAATGGCAATTTTGGTCACATTGGGTCTTTAAAAAGTAGTTATTCAACATGAGGCACATTCCAAATGACATTTTGAATCAATTTTTCTACAGTCCAAAAAATCAATTTTCTGATGAAAAACGATGACCCGTGACCTGTCGAAATTTCTCCAGATGGTCAGAAATGGAAATTTTTTTATGTCAAATTTTTTGACTGTAAATGACTATTGCATGTGAATTATCACTCTTGCAAAAAAATAGGTGTGCTTAGAGTCACTTTGATGCCTGAAATTGGTCGAAATAGAAGCTTCTGAATATGAGAAAAAGTCTGTAATAATGGCAATTTTGGTCACATTGAGGCTTTAAAAAGTAGTTATTCAACATGAGGCATATTCCAAATGAATTTTTGAATCAATTTTTCAACAGTCCAAAAAATCAAATTTCTGATGAAAAACGATGACCCGTGACCTGTCGAAATTTCTCCAGATGGTCTGAAATGGAAATTTTTTTATGTTAAATTTTTTGACTGTAAATGACTATTGCATGTGAATTATCACTCTTGCAACAAAAATAGGTGTGCTTAGAGTCACTTTGATGCCTGAAATTGGTCGAAATAGAAGCTTCTGAATATGAGAAAAAGTCTGTAATAATTGCAATTTTGGTCACATTGGGTCTTTAAAAAGTAGTTATTCAACATGAGGCACATTCCAAATGACATTTTGAATCAATTTTTCTACAGTCCAAAAAATCAATTTTCTGATGAAAAACGGTGACCCGTGACCTGTCGAAATTTCTCCAGATGGTCAGAAATGGAAATTTTTTTATGTTAAATTTTTTGACTGTAAATGACTATTGCATGTGAATTATCACTCTTGCAACAAAAATAAGTGTGCTTAGAGTCACTTTGATGCCTGAAATTGGTCGAAATAGAAGCTTCTGAATATGAGAAAAAGTCTGTAATAATGGCAATTTTGGTCACATTGAGGCTTTAAAAAGTAGTTATTCAACATGAGGCACATTACAATTGACATTTTGAATCAATTTTTCTACAGTCCAAAAAATCAATTTTCTGATGAAAAACGATGACCCGTGACCTGCCGAAATTTCTCCAGATGGTCAGAAATAGGAATTTTTTAATGTTTAATTTTTTGACTACAAATGACTATTCCATGTAAATTATCACTTTTGGAACAAAAATATGTGTGTTTAGAGTCACTTTAATGCCTGAAATTGGTCGAAATAGAAGCTTCTGAATATGGGAAAAAGGCTGTAATAATGGCAATTTTGGTCACATTGAGGCTTTAAAATGTAGTTATTCAACATGAGGCACATTCAAAATGACATTTTGAATCAATTTTTCTACAGTCCAAAAAATCAATTTTCTGATGAAAAACGACCCATGACCTGTCGAAATTTCTACAGATGGTCAGAAATGGAAATTTTTTAATGTTTAATTTTTTTACTGCAAATGACTATACCATGTAAATTATCACTCTTGGAACAGAAATAAGTGTGCCTAGAGTCACTTTAATGCCTGAAATTGGTCGAAAAAGAAGCTTCTGAATATGGGAAAAAGTCTGTAATAATGGCAATTTTGGTCACATTGGGTCTTTAAAATTGGTCGAAAAAGAAACTTCTGAGTAGGAGAAATGTCTATAAAAATGGCAATTTTGGTCACATCGAGGCTTTAAAAAGTAGTTATTCAACATGAGGCATATTCCAAATGACTTTTTGAATCAATTTTTCTACAGTCCAAAAAATCAATTTTCTGATGAAAAACGATGACCCGTGACCTGTCGAAATTTCTCTAGATGGTCAGAAATGGGAATTTTTTAATGTTTAATTTCTTGACTGCAAATGACTATTCCATGTAAATTATCACTTTTGGAACAAAAATACGTGTGTTTAGAGTCACTTTAATGCCTGAAATTGGTCGAAATAGAAGCTTCTGAATATGGGAAAAAGGCTGTAATAATGGCAATTTTGGTCACATTGAGGCTTTAAAATGTAGTTATTCAACATGAGGCACATTCCAAATGACATTTTGAATAAATTTTTCTACAGTCCAAAAAATCAATTTTCTGATGAAAAACGTGACCTGTCGAAATGTATCCAGATGGTCAGAATTGGAATTTTTTTAATGTTTAACTTTTTTGACTGCAAATGACTATTCCATGTAAATTATCACTTTTGGAACAAAAATAAATGTGTTTAGAGTAACTTTAATGCCTGAAATTGGTCGAAAAAGAAGCTTCTGAGTAGGAGAAAATGTCTGTAATAATGGCAATTTTGGTCACATTGGGTCTTTAAAAAGTAGTTATTCAACATGAGGCACATTCCAAATGACATTTTGAATCAATTTTTCTACAGTCCAAAAAATCAATTTTCTGATGAAAAACGATGACCCGTGACCTGTCGAAATTTCTCCAGATGGTCAGAAATGGAAATTTTTTTATGTTAAATTTTTTGACTGTAAATGACTATTGCATGTGAATTATCACTCTTGCAACAAAAATAGGTGTGCTTAGAGTCACTTTGATGCCTGAAATTGGTCGAAATAGAAGCTTCTGAATATGAGAAAAAGTCTGTAATAATTGCAATTTTGGTCACATTGGGTCTTTAAAAAGTAGTTATTCAACATGAGGCACATTCCAAATGACATTTTGAATCAATTTTTCTACAGTCCAAAAAATCAATTTTCTGATGAAAAACGGTGACCCGTGACCTGTCGAAATTTCTCCAGATGGTCAGAAATGGAAATTTTTTTATGTTAAATTTTTTGACTGTAAATGACTATTGCATGTGAATTATCACTCTTGCAACAAAAATAGGTGTGCTTAGAGTCACTTTGATGCCTGAAATTGGTTGAAATAGAAGCTTCTGAATATGAGAAAAAGTCTGTAATAATGGCAATTTTGGTCACATTGAGGCTTTAAAAAGTAGTTATTTAACATGAGGCACATTACAATTGACATTTTGAATCAATTTTTCTACAGTCCAAAAAATCAATTTTCTGATGTTAAACGATGACCCGTGACCTGTCAAAATTTCTCCAGATGGTCAGAAATGGAAATTTTTTCATGTTTAAGTTTTTTGACTGCAAATACTATTCCATGTAAATTATCACTCTTGGAACAGAAATAAGTGTGCTTAGAGTCACTTTAATGCCTGAAATTGGTCGAAATGGAAGCTTCTGAATAAGGGAAAAAGGCTGTAATAATGGCAATTTTGGTCACATTGAGGCTTTAAAATGTAGTTATTCAACATGAGGCACATTCCAAATGACATTTTGAATAAATTTTTCTACAGTCCAAAAAATCAATTTTCTGATGAAAAACGAAGACCTGTGACCTGTCGAAATTTCTCCAGATGGTCAGAAATGGAAATTTTTTAATGTTTAACTTTTTTGACTGCAAATGACTAAACCATGTAAATTATCACTCTTGGAACAGAAATAAGTGTGCTTAGAGTCACTTTAATGCCTGAAATTGGTCGAAATAGAAGCTTCTGAATAGGGGAAAAAGTCTGTAATAATGGCAATTTTGGTCACATTGGGTCTTTAAAAAGTAGTGATTCAACATGAGGCACATTCCAAATGACATTTTGAAACAATTTTCCTACAGTCCAAAAAATCAATTTTCTGATGAAAAACGATGACCCGTGACCTGTCGAAATTTCTCCAGATGGTCAGAAATGGAAATTTTTTCATGTTTAATTTTTTGACTGCAAATGACAATTCCATGTAAATTATCACTCTTGGAACAGAAATAAGTGTGCTTAGAGTCACTTTAATGCCTGAAATTGGTCGAAATGGAAGCTTCTGAATAGGAGAAAAAGTCTGTAATAATGGCAATTTTGGTCACATTGGGGCTTTAAAATGTAGTTATTCAACATGAGGCACATTACAAATGACATTTTGAATCAATATTTCTACAGTCCAAAAAATCAATTTTCTGATGAAAAACGATGACCCGTGACCTGACGAAATTTCACCAGATGGTCAGAAATGGAAATTTTTTAATGTTAAATTGTTTGACTGCAAATGACTATTCCATGTAAATTATCACTCTTGGATCAAAAATAAGTGTGCTTAGAGTCCCTTTAATGCCTGAAATTGGTCGAAATAGAAGCTTCTGAATAGGAGAAAATGTCTATAAAAATGGCAATTCTGGTCACATCGAGGCTTTAAAAAGTAGTTATTCAACATGAGGCATATTCCAAATGACATTTTGAATCAATTTTCCTACAGTCCAAAAAATCGATTTAAAACGATGACCCGTGACCTGTCGAAATTTCTCCAGATGGTCAGAAATGGAAATTTTTTCATGTTTAATTTTTTGACTGCAAATGACTATTCCATGTAAATGATCACTCTTGGAACAAAAATAAGTGTGCTTAGAGTCACTTTAATGCCTGAAATTGGTTGAAATAGAAGCTTCTGAATAGGAGAAAAAGTCTGTAATAATGGCAATTTTGGTCACATTGGGGCTTTAAAAAGTAGTTATTCAACATGAGGCACATTACAAATGACATTTTGAATCAATTTTTCTACAGTCCAAAAAATCAACTTTCTGATGAAAAACGATGACCCGTGACCTGTCGAAATGTATCCAGATGGTCAGAACTGGAATTTTTTTAATGTTTAACTTTTTTGACTGCAAATGACTATTCCATGTAAATTATCACTTTTGGAACAAAAATAAATGTGTTTAGAGTCACTTTAATGCCTGAAATTGGTCGAAAAAGAAGCTTCTGAGTAGGAGAAAATGTCTATAAAAATGGCAATGTTGGTCACATCGAGGCTTTAAAAAGTAGTTATTCAACATGAGGCATATTCTAAATGACATTTTGAATCAATTTTTCTACAGTCCCAAAAATCAATTTTCTGATGAAAAACGATGACCCGTGACCTGTCGAAATTTCTCTAGATGGTCAGAAATGGGAATTTTTTAATGTTTAATTTTTTGACTACAAATGACTATTCCATGTAAATTATCACTTTTGGAACAAAAATATGTGTGTTTAGAGTCACTTTAATGCCTGAAATTGGTCAAAATAGAAGCTTCTGAATATGGGAAAAAGGCTGTAATAATGGCAATTTTGGTCACATTGGGTCTTTAAAAAGTAGTTATTCAACATGAGGCACATTCCAAATGACATTTTGAATCAATTTTTCTACAGTCCAAAAAATCAATTTTCTGATGAAAAACGATGACCCGTGACCTGTCGAAATTTCTCCAGATGGTCAGAAATGGAAATTTTTTTATGTCAAATTTTTTGACTGTAAATGACTATTGCATGTGAATTATCACTCTTGCAAAAAAATAGGTGTGCTTAGAGTCACTTTGATGCCTGAAATTGGTCGAAATAGAAGCTTCTGAATATGAGAAAAAGTCTGTAATAATGGCAATTTTGGTCACATTGAGGCTTTAAAAAGTAGTTATTCAACATGAGGCATATTCCAAATGAATTTTTGAATCAATTTTTCAACAGTCCAAAAAATCAAATTTCTGATGAAAAACGATGACCCGTGACCTGTCGAAATTTCTCCAGATGGTCTGAAATGGAAATTTTTTTATGTTAAATTTTTTGACTGTAAATGACTATTGCATGTGAATTATCACTCTTGCAACAAAAATAGGTGTGCTTAGAGTCACTTTGATGCCTGAAATTGGTCGAAATAGAAGCTTCTGAATATGAGAAAAAGTCTGTAATAATTGCAATTTTGGTCACATTGGGTCTTTAAAAAGTAGTTATTCAACATGAGGCACATTCCAAATGACATTTTGAATCAATTTTTCTACAGTCCAAAAAATCAATTTTCTGATGAAAAACGGTGACCCGTGACCTGTCGAAATTTCTCCAGATGGTCAGAAATGGAAATTTTTTTATGTTAAATTTTTTGACTGTAAATGACTATTGCATGTGAATTATCACTCTTGCAACAAAAATAAGTGTGCTTAGAGTCACTTTGATGCCTGAAATTGGTCGAAATAGAAGCTTCTGAATATGAGAAAAAGTCTGTAATAATGGCAATTTTGGTCACATTGAGGCTTTAAAAAGTAGTTATTCAACATGAGGCACATTACAATTGACATTTTGAATCAATTTTTCTACAGTCCAAAAAATCAATTTTCTGATGAAAAACGATGACCCGTGACCTGCCGAAATTTCTCCAGATGGTCAGAAATAGGAATTTTTTAATGTTTAATTTTTTGACTACAAATGACTATTCCATGTAAATTATCACTTTTGGAACAAAAATATGTGTGTTTAGAGTCACTTTAATGCCTGAAATTGGTCGAAATAGAAGCTTCTGAATATGGGAAAAAGGCTGTAATAATGGCAATTTTGGTCACATTGAGGCTTTAAAATGTAGTTATTCAACATGAGGCACATTCAAAATGACATTTTGAATCAATTTTTCTACAGTCCAAAAAATCAATTTTCTGATGAAAAACGACCCATGACCTGTCGAAATTTCTACAGATGGTCAGAAATGGAAATTTTTTAATGTTTAATTTTTTTACTGCAAATGACTATACCATGTAAATTATCACTCTTGGAACAGAAATAAGTGTGCCTAGAGTCACTTTAATGCCTGAAATTGGTCGAAAAAGAAGCTTCTGAATATGGGAAAAAGTCTGTAATAATGGCAATTTTGGTCACATTGGGTCTTTAAAATTGGTCGAAAAAGAAACTTCTGAGTAGGAGAAATGTCTATAAAAATGGCAATTTTGGTCACATCGAGGCTTTAAAAAGTAGTTATTCAACATGAGGCATATTCCAAATGACTTTTTGAATCAATTTTTCTACAGTCCAAAAAATCAATTTTCTGATGAAAAACGATGACCCGTGACCTGTCGAAATTTCTCTAGATGGTCAGAAATGGGAATTTTTTAATGTTTAATTTCTTGACTGCAAATGACTATTCCATGTAAATTATCACTTTTGGAACAAAAATACGTGTGTTTAGAGTCACTTTAATGCCTGAAATTGGTCGAAATAGAAGCTTCTGAATATGGGAAAAAGGCTGTAATAATGGCAATTTTGGTCACATTGAGGCTTTAAAATGTAGTTATTCAACATGAGGCACATTCCAAATGACATTTTGAATAAATTTTTCTACAGTCCAAAAAATCAATTTTCTGATGAAAAACGTGACCTGTCGAAATGTATCCAGATGGTCAGAATTGGAATTTTTTTAATGTTTAACTTTTTTGACTGCAAATGACTATTCCATGTAAATTATCACTTTTGGAACAAAAATAAATGTGTTTAGAGTAACTTTAATGCCTGAAATTGGTCGAAAAAGAAGCTTCTGAGTAGGAGAAAATGTCTGTAATAATGGCAATTTTGGTCACATTGGGTCTTTAAAAAGTAGTTATTCAACATGAGGCACATTCCAAATGACATTTTGAATCAATTTTTCTACAGTCCAAAAAATCAATTTTCTGATGAAAAACGATGACCCGTGACCTGTCGAAATTTCTCCAGATGGTCAGAAATGGAAATTTTTTTATGTTAAATTTTTTGACTGTAAATGACTATTGCATGTGAATTATCACTCTTGCAACAAAAATAGGTGTGCTTAGAGTCACTTTGATGCCTGAAATTGGTCGAAATAGAAGCTTCTGAATATGAGAAAAAGTCTGTAATAATTGCAATTTTGGTCACATTGGGTCTTTAAAAAGTAGTTATTCAACATGAGGCACATTCCAAATGACATTTTGAATCAATTTTTCTACAGTCCAAAAAATCAATTTTCTGATGAAAAACGGTGACCCGTGACCTGTCGAAATTTCTCCAGATGGTCAGAAATGGAAATTTTTTTATGTTAAATTTTTTGACTGTAAATGACTATTGCATGTGAATTATCACTCTTGCAACAAAAATAGGTGTGCTTAGAGTCACTTTGATGCCTGAAATTGGTTGAAATAGAAGCTTCTGAATATGAGAAAAAGTCTGTAATAATGGCAATTTTGGTCACATTGAGGCTTTAAAAAGTAGTTATTTAACATGAGGCACATTACAATTGACATTTTGAATCAATTTTTCTACAGTCCAAAAAATCAATTTTCTGATGAAAAACGATGACCTGCTGAAATTTCTCCAGATGATCTGAAATGGAAATTTTTTAATGTTAAATTGTTTGACTGCAAATGACTATTCCATGTAAATTATCACTCTTGGATCAAAAATAAGTGTGCTTAGAGTCACTTTAATGCCTGAAATTGGTTGAAATAGAAGCTTCTGAATAGGAGAAAATGTCTATAAAAATGGCAATTTTGGTCACATCGAGGCTTTAAAAAGTAGGTATTCAACATGAGGCATATTCCAAATGACATCTTGAATCAATTTTCCTACAGTCCAAAAAATCGATTTTCTGATGAAAAACGATGAACCGTGACCTGTCGAAATTTCTCTAGATGGTCAGAAATGGGAATCTTTTAATGTTTAATTTTTTGACTGCTAATGACTATTCCATGTAAATTATCACTTTTGGAACAAAAATAAGTGTGTTTAGAGTCACTTTAATGCCTGAAATTGGTCAAAATAGAAGCTTCTGAATAGGAGAAAAAGTCTGTAATAATGGCAATTTTGGTCATATTGGGTCTTTAAAAAGTAGTTATTCAACATGAGGCACATTCCAAATGACATTTTGAAACAATTTTCCTACAGTCCAAAAAATCAATTTTCTGATGAAAAACGATGACCCGTGACCTGTCGAAATTTCTCCAGATGGTCAGAAATGGAAATTTTTTCATGTTTAATTTTTTGACTGCAAATGACTATTCCATGTAAATTATCACTCTTGGAACAGAAATAAGTGTGCTTAGAGTCACTTTAATGCCTGAAATTGGTCGAAATGGAAGCTTCTGAGTAGGAGAAAATGTCTATAAAAATGGCAATTTTGGTCACATCGAGGCTTTAAAAAGTAGTTATTCAACATGAGGCATATTCCAAATGACATTTTGAATCAATTTTTCTACAGTCCAAAAAATCAATTTTCTGATGAAAAACGATGACCCGTGACCTGTCGAAATTTCTCTAGATGGTCAGAAATGGGAATTTTTTAATGTTTAATTTTTTTACTGCAAATGACTATACCATGTAAATTATCACTCTTGGAATAGAAATAAGTGTGCTTAGAGTCACTTTAATGCCTGAAATTGGTTGAAATGGAAGCTTCTGAATAGGAGAAAAAGTCTGTAATAATGGCAATTTTGGTCACATTGGGGCTTTAAAAAGTAGTTATTCAACATAAGGCACATTACAATTGACATTTTGAATCAATTTTTGTACAGTCCAAAAAATCAATTTTCTGATGAAAAACGATGACCCGTGACCTGCCGAAATTTCTCCAGATGGTCAGAAATGGAAATTTTTTAATGTTAAATTGTTTGACTGCAAATTACTATTCCATGTAAATTATCACTCTTGGATCAAAAATAAGTGTGCTTAGAGTCACTTTAATGCCTGAAATTGGTTGAAATAGAAGCTTCTGAATAGGAGAAAATGTCTATAAAAATGGCAATTTTGGTCACATCGAGGCTTTAAAAAGTAGGTATTCAACATGAGGCATATTCCAAATGACATCTTGAATCAATTTTCCTACAGTCCAAAAAATCGATTTTCTGATGAAAAACGATGACCCGTGACCTGTCGAAATTTCTCTAGATGGTCAGAAATGGGAATTTTTTAATGTTTAAGTTTTTTGACTGCAAATGACTATTCCATGTAAATTATCACTCTTGGAACAGAAATAAGTGTGCTTAGAGTCACTTTAATGCCTGAAATTGGTCGAAGTAGAAGCTTCTGAATAGGAGAAAAAGTCTGTAATAATGGCAATTTTGGTCATATTGGGTCTTTAAAAAGTAGTTATTCAACATGAGGCACATTCCAAATGACATTTTGAAACAATTTTCCTACAGTCCAAAAAATCAATTTTCTGATGAAAAACGATGACCCGTGACCTGTCGAAATTTCTCCAGATGGTCAGAAATGGAAATTTTTTCATGTTTAATTTTTTGACTGCAAATGACTATTCCATGTAAAATATCACTCTTGGAACAGAAATAAGTGTGCTTAGAGTCACTTTAATGCCTGAAATTGGTCAAAATGGAAGCTTCTGAGTAGGAGAAAATGTCTATAAAAATGGCAATTTTGGTCACATCGAGGCTTTAAAAAGTAGTTATTCAACATGAGGCATATTCCAAATGACATTTTGAATCAATTTTTCTACAGTCCAAAAAATCAATTTTCTGATGAAAAACGATGACCCGTGACCTGTCGAAATTTCTCTAGATGGTCAGAAATGGGAATTTTTTAATGTTTAATTTTTTTACTGCAAATGACTATACCATGTAAATTATCACTCTTGGAATAGAAATAAGTGTGCTTAGAGTCACTTTAATGCCTGAAATTGGTCGAAATGGAAGCTTCTGAATAGGAGAAAAAGTCTGTAATAATGGCAATTTTGGTCACATTGGGTCTTTAAAAAGTAGTTATTCATCATGAGGCACATTACAATTGACATTTTGAATCAATTTTTCTACAGTCCAAAAAATAAATTTTCTGATGTTAAACGATGACCCGTGACCTTTCAAAATTTCTCCAGATGGTCAGAAATGGAAATTTTTTCATGTTTAAGTTTTTTGACTGCAAATACTATTCCATGTAAATTATCACTCTTGGAACAGAAATAAGTGTGCTTAGAGTCACTTTAATGCCTGAAATTGGTCGAAATGGAAGCTTCTGAATAAGGGAAAAAGGCTGTAATAATGGCAATTTTGGTCACATTGAGGCTTTAAAATGTAGTTATTCAACATGAGGCACATTCCAAATGACATTTTGAATAAATTTTTCTACAGTCCAAAAAATCAATTTTCTGATGAAAAACGAAGACCTGTGACCTGTCGAAATTTCTCCAGATGGTCAGAAATGGAAATTTTTTATTGTTTAACTTTTTTGACTGCAAATGACTAAACCATGTAAATTATCACTCTTGGAACAGAAATAAGTGTGCTTAGAGTCACTTTAATGCCTGAAATTGGTCGAAATAGAAGCTTCTGAATAGGGGAAAAAGTCTGTAATAATGGCAATTTTGGTCACATTGGGTCTTTAAAAAGTAGTGATTCAACATGAGGCACATTCCAAATGACATTTTGAAACAATTTTCCTACAGTCCAAAAAATCAATTTTCTGATGAAAAACGATGACCCGTGACCTGTCGAAATTTCTCCAGATGGTCAGAAATGGAAATTTTTTCATGTTTAATTTTTTGACTGCAAATGACAATTCCATGTAAATTATCACTCTTGGAACAGAAATAAGTGTGCTTAGAGTCACTTTAATGCCTGAAATTGGTCGAAATGGAAGCTTCTGAATAGGAGAAAAAGTCTGTAATAATGGCAATTTTGGTCACATTGGGGCTTTAAAATGTAGTTATTCAACATGAGGCACATTACAAATGACATTTTGAATCAATATTTCTACAGTCCAAAAAATCAATTTTCTGATGAAAAACGATGACCCGTGACCTGACGAAATTTCACCAGATGGTCAGAAATGGAAATTTTTTAATGTTAAATTGTTTGACTGCAAATGACTATTCCATGTAAATTATCACTCTTGGATCAAAAATAAGTGTGCTTAGAGTCCCTTTAATGCCTGAAATTGGTCGAAATAGAAGCTTCTGAATAGGAGAAAATGTCTATAAAAATGGCAATTCTGGTCACATCGAGGCTTTAAAAAGTAGTTATTCAACATGAGGCATATTCCAAATGACATTTTGAATCAATTTTCCTACAGTCCAAAAAATCGATTTAAAACGATGACCCGTGACCTGTCGAAATTTCTCCAGATGGTCAGAAATGGAAATTTTTTCATGTTTAATTTTTTTACTGCAAATGACTATTCCATGTAAATGATCACTCTTGGAACAAAAATAAGTGTGCTTAGAGTCACTTTAATGCCTGAAATTGGTTGAAATAGAAGCTTCTGAATAGGAGAAAAAGTCTGTAATAATGGCAATTTTGGTCACATTGGGGCTTTAAAAAGTAGTTTTTCAACATGAGGCACATTACAAATGACATTTTGAATCAATTTTTCTACAGTCCAAAAAATCAACTTTCTGATGAAAAACGATGACCCGTGACCTGTCGAAATGTATCCAGATGGTCAGAACTGGAATTTTTTTAATGTTTAACTTTTTTGACTGCAAATGACTATTCCATGTAAATTATCACTTTTGGAACAAAAATAAATGTGTTTAGAGTCACTTTAATGCCTGAAATTGGTCGAAAAAGAAGCTTCTGAGTAGGAGAAAATGTCTATAAAAATGGCAATGTTGGTCACATCGAGGCTTTAAAAAGTAGTTATTCAACATGAGGCATATTCCAAATGACATTTTGAATCAATTTTTCTACAGTCCAAAAAATCAATTTTCTGATGAAAAACGATGACCCGTGACCTGTCGAAATTTCTCTAGATGGTCAGAAATGGGAATTTTTTAATGTTTAATTTTTTGACTACAAATGACTATTCCATGTAAATTATCACTTTTGGAACAAAAATATGTGTGTTTAGAGTCACTTTAATGCCTGAAATTGGTCGAAATAGAAGCTTCTGAATATGGGAAAAAGGCTGTAATAATGGCAATTTTGGTCACATTGGGTCTTTAAAAAGTAGTTATTCAACATGAGGCACATTCCAAATGACATTTTGAATCAATTTTTCTACAGTCCAAAAAATCAATTTTCTGATGAAAAACGATGACCCGTGACCTGTCGAAATTTCTCCAGATGGTCAGAACTGGAATTTTTTTCATGTTAAATTGTTTGACTGCAAATGACTATTCCATGTAAATTATCACTCTTGGATCAAAAGTAAGTGTGCTTAGAGTCACTTTAATGCCTGAAATTGGTTGAAATAGAAGCTTCTGAATAGGAGAAAATGTCTATAAAAATGGCAATTTTGGTCACATCGAGGCTTTAAAAAGTAGGTATTCAACATGAGGCATATTCCAAATGACATCTTGAATCAATTTTCCTACAGTCCAAAAAATCGATTTTCTGATGAAAAACGATGACCCGTGACCTGTCGAAATTTCTCCAGATGGTCAGAAATGGAAATTTTTTCATGTTTAATTTTTTGACTGCAAATGACTATTCCATGTAAATTATCACTCTTGGAACAGAAATAAGTGTGCTTAGAGTCACTTTAATGCCTGAAATTGGTAGAAATGGAAGCTTCTGAATAGGAGAAAAAGTCTGTAATAATGGCAATTTTGGTCACATTGGGGCTTTAAAAAGTAGTTATTCAACATAAGGCACATTACAATTGACATTTTGAATCAATTTTTGTACAGTCCAAAAAATCAATTTTCTGATGAAAAACGATGACCCGTGACCTGCCGAAATTTCTCCAGATGGTCAGAAATGGAAATTTTTTAATGTTAAATTGTTTGACTGCAAATGACTATTCCATGTAAATTATCACTCTTGGATCAAAAATAAGTGTGCTTAGAGTCACTTTAATGCCTGAAATTGGTCGAAATAGAAGCTTCTGAATAGGAGAAAATGTCTATAAAAATGGCAATTTTGGTCACATCGAGGCTTTAAAAATTAGTTATTCAACATGAGGCATATTCCAAATGACATTTTGAATCAATTTTCCTACAGTCCAAAAAATCGATTTTCTGATGAAAAACGATGACCCGTGACCTGTCGAAATTTCTCCAGATGGTCAGAAATGGAAATTTTTTCATGTTTAATTTTTTGACTGCAAATGACTATTCCATGTAAATTATCACTTTTGGAACAAAAATAAATGTGTTAGAGTCACTTTAATGCCTGAAATTGGTTGAAAAAGAAGCTTCTGAGTAGGAGAAAATGTCTATAAAAATGGCAATGTTGGTCACATCGAGGCTTTAAAAAGTAGTTATTCAACATGAGGCATATTCCAAATGACATTTTGAATCAATTTTTCTACAGTCCAAAAAATCAATTTTCTGATGAAAAACGATGACCCGTGACCTGTCGAAATTTCTCTAGATGGTCAGAAATGGGAATTTTTTAATGTTTAATTTTTTGACTGCAAATGACTATTCCATGTAAATTATCACTTTTGGAACAAAAATATGTGTGTTTAGAGTCACTTTAATGCCTGAAATTGGTCGAAATAGAAGCTTCTGAATATGGGAAAAAGGCTGTAATAATGGCAATTTTGGTCACATTGAGGCTTTAAAATGTAGTTATTCAACATGAGGCACATTCCAAATGACATTTTGAATCAATTTTTCTACAGTCCAAAAAATCAATTTTCTGATGAAAAACGATGACCCGTGACCTGTCAAAATTTCTCCAGATGGTCAGAAATGGAAATTTTTTAATGTTTAATTTTTGGACTGAAAATTACTATACCGTGTAAATTATCACTCTTGGAACAGAAATAAGTGTGCTTAGAGTCACTTTAATGCCTGAAATTGGTCGAAATAGAAGCTTCTGAATAGGAGAAAAAGTCTGTAATAATGGCAATTTTGGTCACATTGGGTCTTTAAAATTGGTCGAAAAAGAAACTTCTGAGTAGGAGAAATGTCTATAAAAATGGCAATTTTGGTCACATCGAGGCTTTAAAAAGTAGTTATTCAACATGAGGCATATTCCAAATGACTTTTTGAATCAATTTTTCTACAGTCCAAAAAATCAATTTTCTGATGAAAAACGATGACCCGTGACCTGTCGAAATTTCTCTAGATGGTCAGAAATGGGAATTTTTTAATGTTTAATTTCTTGACTGCAAATGACTATTCCATGTAAATTATCACTTTTGGAACAAAAATACGTGTGTTTAGAGTCACTTTAATGCCTGAAATTGGTCGAAATAGAAGCTTCTGAATATGGGAAAAAGGCTGTAATAATGGCAATTTTGGTCACATTGAGGCTTTAAAATGTAGTTATTCAACATGAGGCACATTCCAAATGACATTTTTAATAAATTTTTCTACAGTCCAAAAAATCAATTTTCTGATGAAAAACGTGACCTGTCGAAATGTATCCAGATGGTCAGAATTGGAATTTTTTTAATGTTTAACTTTTTTGACTGCAAATGACTATTCCATGTAAATTATCACTTTTGGAACAAAAATAAATGTGTTTAGAGTCACTTTAAGCCTGAAATTGGTCGAAAAAGAAGCTTCTGAGTAGGAGAAAATGTCTATAAAAATGGCAATGTTGGTCACATCGAGGCTTTAAAAAGTAGTTATTCAACATGAGGCATAGTACAAATGACATTTTGAATCAATTTTTCTACAGTCCAAAAAAATCAATTTTCTGATGAAAAACGATGACCCGTGACCTGTCGAAATTTCTCCAGATGGTCAGAAATGGAAATTTTTTTATGTTAAATTTTTTGACTGTAAATGACTATTGCATGTGAATTATCACTCTTGCAACAAAAATAAGTGTGCTTAGAGTCACTTTGATGCCTGAAATTGGTCGAAATAGAAGCTTCTGAATATGAGAAAAAGTCTGTAATAATGGCAATTTTGGTCACATTGAGGCTTTAAAAAGTAGTTATTCAACATGAGGCACATTACAATTGACATTTTGAATCAATTTTTCTACAGTCCAAAAAATCAATTTTCTGATGAAAAACGATGACCCGTGACCTGCCGAAATTTCTCCAGATGGTCAGAAATGGAAATTTTTTAATGTTAAATTGTTTGACTGCAAATGACTATTCCATGTAAATTATCACTCTTGGATCAAAAATAAGTGTGCTTAGAGTCACTTTAATGCCTGAAATTGGTCGAAATAGAAGCTTCTGAATAGGAGAAAATGTCTATAAAAATGGCAATTTTGGTCACATCGAGGCTTTAAAAATTAGTTATTCAACATGAGGCATATTCCAAATGACATTTTGAATCAATTTTCCTACAGTCCAAAAAATCGATTTTCTGATGAAAAACGATGACCCGTGACCTGTCGAAATTTCTCCAGATGGTCAGAAATGGAAATTTTTTCATGTTTAATTTTTTGACTGCAAATGACTATTCCATGTAAATTATCACTTTTGGAACAAAAATAAATGTGTTAGAGTCACTTTAATGCCTGAAATTGGTTGAAAAAGAAGCTTCTGAGAAGGAGAAAATGTCTATAAAAATGGCAATGTTGGTCACATCGAGGCTTTAAAAAGTAGTTATTCAACATGAGGCATAGTACAAATGACATTTTGAATCAATTTTTCTACAGTCCAAAAAATCAATTTTCTGATGAAAAACGATGACCCGTGACCTGTCGAAATTTCTCCAGATGGTCAGAAATGGAAATTTTTTTATGTTAAATTTTTTGACTGTAAATGACTATTGCATGTGAATTATCACTCTTGCAACAAAAATAAGTGTGCTTAGAGTCACTTTGATGCCTGAAATTGGTCGAAATAGAAGCTTCTGAATATGAGAAAAAGTTTGTAATAATGGCAATTTTGGTCACATTGAGGCTTTAAAAAGTAGTTATTCAACATGAGGCACATTACAATTGACATTTTGAATCAATTTTTCTACAGTCCAAAAAATCAATTTTCTGATGAAAAACGATGACCCGTGACCTGCCGAAATTTCTCCAGATGGTCAGAAATGGAAATTTTTTAATGTTAAATTGTTTGACTGCAAATGACTATTCCATGTAAATTATCACTCTTGGAACAGAAATAAGTGTGCTTAGAGTCACTTTATTGCCTAAAATTGGTCGAAATAGAAGCTTCTGAATAGGAGAAAAAGTCTGTAATAATGGCAATTTTGGTCACATTGGGTCTTTAAAAAGTAGTTATTCAACATGAGGCACATTCCAAATGACATTTTGAATCAATTTTTCTACAGTCCAAAAAATCAATTTTCTGATGAAAAACGATGACCCGTGACCTGTCGAAATTTCTCCAGATGGTCAGAAATGGAAATTTTTTTATGTTAAATTTTTTGACTGTAAATGACTATTGCATGTGAATTATCACTCTTGGATCAAAAATAAGTGTGCTTAGAGTCACTTTAATGCCTGAAATTGGTCGAAATAGAAGCTTCTGAATAGGAGAAAATGTCTATAAAAATGGCAATTTTGGTCACATCGAGGCTTTAAAAAGTAGTTATTCAACATGAGGCATATTCCAAATGACTTTTTGAATCAATTTTTCAACAGTCCAAAAAATCAATTTTCTGATGAAAAACGATGACCCGTGACCTGTCGAAATTTCTCTAGATGGTCAGAAATGGGAATTTTTTAATGTTTAATTTCTTGACTGCAAATGACTATTCCATGTAAATTATCACTTTTGGAACAAAAATACGTGTGTTTAGAGTCACTTTAATGCCTGAAATTGTCCGAAATAGAAGCTTCTGAATATGGGAAAAAGGCTGTAATAATGGCAATTTTGGTCACATTGAGGCTTTAAAATGTAGTTATTCAACATGAGGCACATTCCAAATGACATTTTGAATCAATTTTTCTACAGTCCAAAAATCAATTTTCTGATGAAAAACGATGACCCGTGACCTGTCAAAATTTCTCCAGATGGTCAGAAATGGAAATTTTTTCATGTTTAAGTTTTTTGACTGCAAATGACTATTCCATGTCAATTATCACTCTTGGAACAGAAATAAGTGTGCTTAGAGTCACTTTAATGCCTGAAATTGGTCGAAATGGAAGCTTCTGAATAGGAGAAAAAGTCTGTAATAATGGCAATTTTGGTCACATTGGGGCTTTAAAAAGTAGTTATTCAACATGAGGCACATTACAATTGACATTTTGAATCAATTTTTGTACAGTCCAAAAAATCAATTTTCTGATGAAAAACGATGACCCGTGACCTGCCGAAATTTCTCCAGATGGTCAGAAATGGAAATTTTTGTAATGTTTAACTTTTTTGACTGCAAATGACAATACCATGTAAATTATCACTCTTGGAACAGAAATAAGTGTGCCTAGAGTCACTTTAATGCCTGAAATTGGTCGAAAAAGAAACTTCTGAGTAGGAGAAATGTCTATAAAAATGGCAATTTTGGTCACATCGAGGCTTTAAAAAGTAGTTATTCAACATGAGGCATATTCCAAATGACTTTTTGAATCAATTTTTCCACAGTCCAAAAAATCAATTTTCTGATGAAAACCGATGACCCGTGACCTGTCGAAATTTCTCTAGATGGTCAGAAATGGGAATTTTTTAATGTTTAATTTCTTGACTGCAAATGACTATTCCATGTAAATTATCACTTTTGGAACACAAATACGTGTGTTTAGAGTCACTTTAATGCCTGAAATTGGTCGAAATAGAAGCTTCTGAATATGGTAAAAAGGATGTAATAATGACAATTTTGGTCACATTGAGGCTTTAAAATGTACTTATTCAACATGAGGCACATTCCAAATGACATTTTAAATCAATTTTTCTACAGTCCAAAAAATCAATTTTCTGATGAAAAACGATGACCCGTGACCTGTCGAAATGTATCCAGATGGTCAGAATTGGAAGTTTTTTTAATGTTTAACTTTTTTGACTGCAAATGACTATTCCATGTAAATTATCACTTTTGGAACAAAAATAAATGTGTTTAGAGTCACTTTAATGCCTGAAATTGGTCGAAAAAGAAGCTTCTGAGTAGGAGAAAATGTCTATAAAAATGGCAATGTTGGTCACATCGAGGCTTTAAAAAGTATTTATTCAACATGAGGCATATTCCAAATGACATTTTGAATCAATTTTTCTACAGTCCAAAAAATCAATTTTCTGATGAAAAACGATGACCCGTGACCTGTCGAAATTTCTCTAGATGGTCAGAAATGGGAATTTTTTAATGTTTAATTTTTTGACTGCAAATGACTATTCCATGTAAATTATCACTTTTGGAACAAAAATATGTGTGTTTAGAGTCACTTTAATGCCTGAATTTGGTCGAAATAGAAGCTTCTGAATATGGGAAAAAGTCTGTAATAATGGCAATTTTGGTCACATTGGGTCTTTAAAATTGGTCGAAAAAGAAACTTCTGAGTAGGAGAAATGTCTATAAAAATGGCAATTTTGGTCACATCGAGGCTTTAAAAAGTAGTTATTCAACATGAGGCATATTCCAAATGACTTTTTGAATCAATTTTTCTACAGTCCAAAAAATCAATTTTCTGATGAAAAACGATGACCCGTGACCTGTCGAAATTTCTCTAGATGGTCAGAAATGGGAATTTTTTAATGTTTAATTTCTTGACTGCAAATGACTATTCCATGTAAATTATCACTTTAGGAACAAAAATACGTGTGTTTAGAGTCACTTTAATGCCTGAAATTGGTCGAAATAGAAGCTTCTGAATATGGGAAAAAGGCTGTAATAATGGCAATTTTGGTCACATTGGGTCTTTAAAAAGTAGTTATTCAACATGAGGCACATTCCAAATGACATTTTGAATCAATTTTTCTACAGTCCAAAAAATCAATTTTCTGATGAAAAACGATGACCCGTGACCTGTCGAAATTTCTCCAGATGGTCAGAAATGGAAATTTTTTTATGTCAAATTTTTTGACTGTAAATGACTATTGCATGTGAATTATCACTCTTGCAACAAAAATAGGTGTGCTTAGAGTCACTTTGATGCCTGAAATTGGTCGAAATAGAAGCTTCTGAATATGAGAAAAAGTCTGTAATAATGGCAATTTTGGTCACATTGAGGCTTTAAAAAGTAGTTATTCAACACGAGGCACATTACAATTGACATTTTGAATCAATTTTTCTACAGTCCAAAAAATCAATTTTCTGATGAAAAACGATGACCCGTGACCTGCCGAAATTTCTCCAGATGGTCAGAAATGGAAATTTTTTAATGTTAAATTGTTTGACTGCAAATGACTATTCCATGTAAATTATCACTCTTGGATCAAAAGTAAGTGTGCTTAGAGTCACTTTAATGCCTGAAATTGGTTGAAATAGAAGCTTCTGAATAGGAGAAAATGTCTATAAAAATGGCAATTTTGGTCACATCGAGGCTTTAAAAAGTAGGTATTCAACATGAGGCATATTCCAAATGACATCTTGAATCAATTTTCCTACAGTCCAAAAAATCGATTTTCTGATGAAAAACGATGACCCGTGACCTGTCGAAATTTCTCTAGATGGTCAGAAATGGGAATTTTTTAATGTTTAAGTTTTTTGACTGCAAATGACTATTCCATGTAAATTATCACTCTTGGAACAGAAGTAAGTGTGCTTAGAGTCACTTTAATGCCTGAAATTGGTCGAAGTAGAAGCTTCTGAATAGGAGAAAAAGTCTGTAATAATGGCAATTTTGGTCATATTGGGTCTTTAAAAAGTAGTTATTCAACATGAGGTGACCCGTGACCTGTCGAAATTTCTCCAGATGGTCAGAAATGGAAATTTTTTCATGTTTAATTTTTTGACTGCAAATGACTATTCCATGTAAATTATCACTCTTGGAACAGAAATAAGTGTGCTTAGAGTCACTTTAATGCCTGAAATTGGTAGAAATGGAAGCTTCTGAATAGGAGAAAAAGTCTGTAATAATGGCAATTTTGGTCACATTGGGGCTTTAAAAAGTAGTTATTCAACATAAGGCACATTACAATTGACATTTTGAATCAATTTTTGTACAGTCCAAAAAATCAATTTTCTGATGAAAAACGATGACCCGTGACCTGCCGAAATTTCTCCAGATGGTCAGAAATGGAAATTTTTTAATGTTAAATTGTTTGACTGCAAATGACTATTCCATGTAAATTATCACTTTTGGAACACAAATACGTGTGTTTAGAGTCACTTTAATGCCTGAAATTGGTCGAAATAGAAGCTTCTGAATATGGTAAAAAGGATGTAATAATGACAATTTTGGTCACATTGAGGCTTTAAAATGTACTTATTCAACATGAGGCACATTCCAAATGACATTTTAAATCAATTTTTCTACAGTCCAAAAAATCAATTTTCTGATGAAAAACGATGACCCGTGACCTGTCGAAATGTATCCAGATGGTCAGAATTGGAAGTTTTTTTAATGTTTAACTTTTTTGACTGCAAATGACTATTCCATGTAAATTATCACTTTTGGAACAAAAATAAATGTGTTTAGAGTCACTTTAATGCCTGAAATTGGTCGAAAAAGAAGCTTCTGAGTAGGAGAAAATGTCTATAAAAATGGCAATGTTGGTCACATCGAGGCTTTAAAAAGTATTTATTCAACATGAGGCATATTCCAAATGACATTTTGAATCAATTTTTCTACAGTCCAAAAAATCAATTTTCTGATGAAAAACGATGACCCGTGACCTGTCGAAATTTCTCTAGATGGTCAGAAATGGGAATTTTTTAATGTTTAATTTTTTGACTGCAAATGACTATTCCATGTAAATTATCACTTTTGGAACAAAAATATGTGTGTTTAGAGTCACTTTAATGCCTGAATTTGGTCGAAATAGAAGCTTCTGAATATGGGAAAAAGTCTGTAATAATGGCAATTTTGGTCACATTGGGTCTTTAAAATTGGTCGAAAAAGAAACTTCTGAGTAGGAGAAATGTCTATAAAAATGGCAATTTTGGTCACATCGAGGCTTTAAAAAGTAGTTATTCAACATGAGGCATATTCCAAATGACTTTTTGAATCAATTTTTCTACAGTCCAAAAAATCAATTTTCTGATGAAAAACGATGACCCGTGACCTGTCGAAATTTCTCTAGATGGTCAGAAATGGGAATTTTTTAATGTTTAATTTCTTGACTGCAAATGACTATTCCATGTAAATTATCACTTTAGGAACAAAAATACGTGTGTTTAGAGTCACTTTAATGCCTGAAATTGGTCGAAATAGAAGCTTCTGAATATGGGAAAAAGGCTGTAATAATGGCAATTTTGGTCACATTGGGTCTTTAAAAAGTAGTTATTCAACATGAGGCACATTCCAAATGACATTTTGAATCAATTTTTCTACAGTCCAAAAAATCAATTTTCTGATGAAAAACGATGACCCGTGACCTGTCGAAATTTCTCCAGATGGTCAGAAATGGAAATTTTTTTATGTCAAATTTTTTGACTGTAAATGACTATTGCATGTGAATTATCACTCTTGCAACAAAAATAGGTGTGCTTAGAGTCACTTTGATGCCTGAAATTGGTCGAAATAGAAGCTTCTGAATATGAGAAAAAGTCTGTAATAATGGCAATTTTGGTCACATTGAGGCTTTAAAAAGTAGTTATTCAACACGAGGCACATTACAATTGACATTTTGAATCAATTTTTCTACAGTCCAAAAAATCAATTTTCTGATGAAAAACGATGACCCGTGACCTGCCGAAATTTCTCCAGATGGTCAGAAATGGAAATTTTTTAATGTTAAATTGTTTGACTGCAAATGACTATTCCATGTAAATTATCACTCTTGGATCAAAAGTAAGTGTGCTTAGAGTCACTTTAATGCCTGAAATTGGTTGAAATAGAAGCTTCTGAATAGGAGAAAATGTCTATAAAAATGGCAATTTTGGTCACATCGAGGCTTTAAAAAGTAGGTATTCAACATGAGGCATATTCCAAATGACATCTTGAATCAATTTTCCTACAGTCCAAAAAATCGATTTTCTGATGAAAAACGATGACCCGTGACCTGTCGAAATTTCTCTAGATGGTCAGAAATGGGAATTTTTTAATGTTTAAGTTTTTTGACTGCAAATGACTATTCCATGTAAATTATCACTCTTGGAACAGAAGTAAGTGTGCTTAGAGTCACTTTAATGCCTGAAATTGGTCGAAGTAGAAGCTTCTGAATAGGAGAAAAAGTCTGTAATAATGGCAATTTTGGTCATATTGGGTCTTTAAAAAGTAGTTATTCAACATGAGGTGACCCGTGACCTGTCGAAATTTCTCCAGATGGTCAGAAATGGAAATTTTTTCATGTTTAATTTTTTGACTGCAAATGACTATTCCATGTAAATTATCACTCTTGGAACAGAAATAAGTGTGCTTAGAGTCACTTTAATGCCTGAAATTGGTAGAAATGGAAGCTTCTGAATAGGAGAAAAAGTCTGTAATAATGGCAATTTTGGTCACATTGGGGCTTTAAAAAGTAGTTATTCAACATAAGGCACATTACAATTGACATTTTGAATCAATTTTTGTACAGTCCAAAAAATCAATTTTCTGATGAAAAACGATGACCCGTGACCTGCCGAAATTTCTCCAGATGGTCAGAAATGGAAATTTTTTAATGTTAAATTGTTTGACTGCAAATGACTATTCCATGTAAATTATCACTCTTGGATCAAAAATAAGTGTGCTTAGAGTCACTTTAATGCCTGAAATTGGTCGAAATAGAAGCTTCTGAATAGGAGAAAATGTCTATAAAAATGGCAATTTTGGTCACATCGAGGCTTTAAAAATTGGTTATTCAACATGAGGCATATTCCAAATGACATTTTGAATCAATTTTCCTACAGTCCAAAAAATCGATTTTCTGATGAAAAACGATGACCCGTGACCTGTCGAAATTTCTCCAGATGGTCAGAAATGGAAATTTTTTCATGTTTAAGTTTTTTGACTGCAAATGACTATTCCATGTAAATTATCACTTTTGGAACAAAAATATGTGTGTTTAGAGTCACTTTAATGCCTGAAATTGGTTGAAAAAGAAGCTTCTGAGTAGGAGAAAATGTCTATAAAAATGGCAATGTTGGTCACATCGAGGCTTTAAAAAGTAGTTATTCAACATGAGGCATATTCCAAATGACATTTTGAATCAATTTTTCTACAGTCCAAAAAATCAATTTTCTGATGAAAAACGATGACCCGTGACCTGTCGAAATTTCTCTAGATGGTCAGAAATGGGAATTTTTTAATGTTTAATTTTTTGACTGCAAATGACTATTCCATGTAAATTATCACTTTTGGAACAAAAATATGTGTGTTTAGAGTCACTTTAATGCCTGAAATTGGTCGAAATAGAAGCTTCTGAATATGGGAAAAAGGCTGTAATAATGGCAATTTTGGTCACATTGAGGCTTTAAAATGTAGTTATTCAACATGAGGCACATTCCAAATGACATTTTGAATCAATTTTTCTACAGTCCAAAAAATCAATTTTCTGATGAAAAACGATGACCCGTGACCTGTCAAAATTTCTCCAGATGGTCAGAAATGGAAATTTTTTAATGTTTAATTTTTGGACTGAAAATGACTATACCGTGTAAATTATCACTCTTGGAACAGAAATAAGTGTGCTTAGAGTCACTTTAATGCCTGAAATTGGTCGAAATAGAAGCTTCTGAATAGGAGAAAAAGTCTGTAATAATGGCAATTTTGGTCACATTGGGTCTTTAAAATTGGTCGAAAAAGAAACTTCTGAGTAGGAGAAATGTCTATAAAAATGGCAATTTTGGTCACATCGAGGCTTTAAAAAGTAGTTATTCAACATGAGGCATATTCCAAATGACTTTTCGAATCAATTATTCTACAGTCCAAAAAATCAATTTTCTGATGAAAAACGATGACCCGTGACCTGTCGAAATTTCTCTAGATGGTCAGAAATGGGAATTTTTTAATGTTTAATTTCTTGACTGCAAATGACTATTCCATGTAAATTATCACTTTTGGAACAAAAATACGTGTGTTTAGAGTCACTTTAATGCCTGAAATTGGTCGAAATAGAAGCTTCTGAATATGGGAAAAAGGCTGTAATAATGGCAATTTTGGTCACATTGAGGCTTTAAAATGTAGTTATTCAACATGAGGCACATTCCAAATGACATTTTGAATACATTTTTCTACAGTCCAAAAAATCAATTTTCTGATGAAAAACGTGACCTGTCGAAATGTATCCAGATGGTCAGAATTGGAATTTTTTTAATGTTTAACTTTTTTGACTGCAAATGACTATTCCATGTAAATTATCACTTTTGGAACAAAAATAAATGTGTTTAGAGTCACTTTAAGCCTGAAATTGGTCGAAAAAGAAGCTTCTGAGTAGGAGAAAAAGTCTGTAATAATGGCAATTTTGGTCACATTGGGTCTTTAAAATTGGTCGAAAAAGAAACTTCTGAGTAGGAGAAATGTCTATAAAAATGGCAATTTTGGTCACATTGAGGCTTTAAAATGTAGTTATTCAACATGAGGCACATTACAATTGAAATTTTGAATCAATTTTTCTACAGTCCAAAAAAATCAATTTTCTGATGAAAAACGATGACCCGTGACCTGCCGAAATTTCTCCAGATGGTCAGAAATGGAAATTTTTTAATGTTAAATTGTTTGACTGCAAATGACTATTCCATGTAAATTATCACTCTTGGAACAGAAATAAGTGTGCTTAGAGTCACTTTAATGCCTGAAATTGGTCGAAATAGAAGCTTCTGAATAGGAGAAAAAGTCTGTAATAATGGCAATTTTGGTCACATTGGGTCTTTAAAAAGTAGTTATTCAACATGAGGCACATTCCAAATGACATTTTGAATCAATTTTTCTACAGTCCAAAAAATCAATTTTCTGATGAAAAACGATGACCCGTGACCTGTCGAAATTTCTCCAGATGGTCAGAAATGGAAAAATTTTTATGTTACATTTTTTGACTGTAAATGACTATTGCAAGTGAATTATCATTCTTGCAACAAAAATAAGTGTGCTTAGAGTCACTTTGATGCCTGAAATTGGTCGAAATAGAAGCTTCTGAATATGAGAAAAAGTCTGTAATAATGGCAATTTTGGTCACATTGAGGCTTTAAAAATTAGTTATTCAACATGAGGCACATTACAATTGACATTTTGAATCAATTTTTCTACAGTCCAAAAAATCAATTTTCTGATGAAAAACGATGACCCGTGACCTGCCGAAATTTCTCCAGATGGTCAGAAATGGAAATTTTTTAATGTTAAATTGTTTGACTGCAAATGACTATTCCATGTAAATTATCACTTTTGGAACAAAAATATGTGTGTTTAGAGTCACTTTAATGCCTGAAATTGTCCGAAATAGAAGCTTCTGAATATGGGAAAAAGGCTGTAATAATGGCAATTTTGGTCACATTGAGGCTTTAAAATGTAGTTATTCAACATGAGGCACATTCCAAATGACATTTTGAATCAATTTTTCTACAGTCCAAAAATCAATTTTCTGATGAAAAACGATGACCCGTGACCTGTCAAAATTTCTCCAGATGGTCAGAAATGGAAATTTTTTCATGTTTAAGTTTTTTGACTGCAAATGACTATTCCATGTCAATTATCACTCTTGGAACAGAAATAAGTGTGCTTAGAGTCACTTTAATGCCTGAAATTGGTCGAAATGGAAGCTTCTGAATAGGAGAAAAAGTCTGTAATAATGGCAATTTTGGTCACATTGGGGCTTTAAAAAGTAGTTATTCAACATGAGGCACATTACAATTGACATTTTGAATCAATTTTTGTACAGTCCAAAAAATCAATTTTCTGATGAAAAACGATGACCCGTGACCTGCCGAAATTTCTCCAGATGGTCAGAAATGGAAATTTTTTAATGTTTAACTTTTTTGACTGCAAATGACAATACCATGTAAATTATCACTCTTGGAACAGAAATAAGTGTGCCTAGAGTCACTTTAATGCCTGAAATTGGTCGAAAAAGAAACTTCTGAGTAGGAGAAATGTCTATAAAAATGGCAATTTTGGTCACATCGAGGCTTTAAAAAGTAGTTATTCAACATGAGGCATATTCCAAATGACTTTTTGAATCAATTTTTCCACAGTCCAAAAAATCAATTTTCTGATGAAAACCGATGACCCGTGACCTGTCGAAATTTCTCTAGATGGTCAGAAATGGGAATTTTTTAATGTTTAATTTCTTGACTGCAAATGACTATTCCATGTAAATTATCACTTTTGGAACACAAATACGTGTGTTTAGAGTCACTTTAATGCCTGAAATTGGTCGAAAAAGAAGCTTCTGAGTAGGAGAAAATGTCTATAAAAATGGCAATGTTGGTCACATCGAGGCTTTAAAAAGTAGTTATTCAACATGAGGCATATTCCAAATGACATTTTGAATCAATTTTTCTACAGTCCAAAAAATCAATTTTCTGATGAAAAACGATGACCCGTGACCTGTCGAAATTTCTCTAGATGGTCAGAAATGGGAATTTTTTAATGTTTAAATTTTTTGACTGCAAATGACTATTCCATGTAAATTATCACTTTTGGAACAAAAATATGTGTGTTTAGAGTCACTTTAATGCCTGAAATTGGTCGAAATAGAAGCTTCTGAATATGGGAAAAAAAGGCTGTAATAATGGCAATTTTGGTCACATTGAGGCTTTAAAATGTAGTTATTCAACATGAGGCATATTCCAAATGACATTTTGAATCAATTTTTCTACAGTCCAAAAAATCAATTTTCTGATGAAAAACGATGACCCGTGACCTGTCGAAATTTCTCTAGATGGTCAGAAATGGGAATTTTTTAATGTTTAATTTTTTGACTGCAAATGACTATTCCATGTAAATTATCACTTTTGGAACAAAAATATGTGTGTTTAGAGTCACTTTAATGCCTGAAATTGGTCGAAATAGAAGCTTCTGAATATGGGAAAAAGGCTGTAATAATGGCAATTTTGGTCACATTGAGGCTTTAAAATGTAGTTATTCAACATGAGGCATATTCCAAATGACTTTTTGAATCAATTTTTCCACAGTCCAAAAAATCAATTTTCTGATGAAAACCGATGACCCGTGACCTGTCGAAATTTCTCTAGATGGTCAGAAATGGGAATTTTTTAATGTTTAATTTCTTGACTGCAAATGACTATTCCATGTAAATTATCACTTTTGGAACACAAATACGTGTGTTTAGAGTCACTTTAATGCCTGAAATTGGTCGAAATAGAAGCTTCTGAATATGGTAAAAAGGCTGTAATAATGGCAATTTTGGTCACATTGAGGCTTTAAAATGTACTTATTCAACATGAGGCACATTCCAAATGACATTTTAAATCAATTTTTCTACAGTCCAAAAAATCAATTTTCTGATGAAAAACGATGACCCGTGACCTGTCGAAATGTATCCAGATGGTCAGAATTGGAAGTTTTTTTAATGTTTAACTTTTTTGACTGCAAATGACTATTCCATGTAAATTATCACTTTTGGAACAAAAATAAATGTGTTTAGAGTCACTTTAATGCCTGAAATTGGTCGAAAAAGAAGCTTCTGAGTAGGAGAAAATGTCTATAAAAATGGCAATGTTGGTCACATCGAGGCTTTAAAAAGTAGTTATTCAACATGAGGCATATTCCAAATGACATTTTGAATCAATTTTTCTACAGTCCAAAAAATCAATTTTCTGATGAAAAACGATGACCCGTGACCTGTCGAAATTTCTCTAGATGGTCAGAAATGGGAATTTTTTAATGTTTAATTTTTTGACTGCAAATGACTATTCCATGTAAATTATCACTTTTGGAACAAAAATATGTGTGTTTAGAGTCACTTTAATGCCTGAAATTGGTCGAAATAGAAGCTTCTGAATATGGGAAAAAGGCTGTAATAATGGCAATTTTGGTCACATTGAGGCTTTAAAATGTAGTTATTCAACATGAGGCATATTCCAAATGACATTTTGAATCATTTTTTCTACAGTCCAAAAAATCAATTTTCTGATGAAAAACGATGACCCGTGACCTGTCGAAATTTCTCTAGATGGTCAGAAATGGGAATTTTTTAATGTTTAATTTTTTGACTGCAAATGACTATTCCATGTAAATTATCACTTTTGGAACAAAAATATGTGTGTTTAGAGTCACTTTAATGCCTGAAATTGGTCGAAATAGAAGCTTCTGAATATGGGAAAAAGGCTGTAATAATGGCAATTTTGGTCACATTGAGGCTTTAAAATGTAGTTATTCAACATGAGGCACATTCCAAATGACATTTTGAATCAATTTTTCTACAGTCCAAAAAATCAATTTTCTGATGAAAAACGATGACCCGTGACCTGTCAAAATTTCTCCAGATGGTCAGAAATGGAAATTTTTTAATGTTTAATTTTTTGACTGCAAATGACTATACCGTGTAAATTATCACTCTTGGAACAGAAATAAGTGTGCTTAGAGTCACTTTAATGCCTGAAATTGGTTGAAATAGAAGCTTCTGAATAGGAGAAAAAGTCTGTAATAATGGCAATTTTGGTCACATTGGGTCTTTAAAAAGTAGTTATTCAACATGAGGCACATTCCAAACGACATTTTGAATCAATTTTTCTACAGTCCAAAAAATCAATTTTCTGATGAAAAACGATGACTCGTGACCTGTCGAAATTTCTCCAGATGGTCAGAAATGGAAATTTTTTTATGTTACATTTTTTGACTGTAAATGACTATTGCATGTGAATTATCACTCTTGCAACAAAAATAGGTGTGCTTAGAGTCACTTTGATGCCTGAAATTGGTCGAAATAGAAGCTTCTGAATATGAGAAAAAGTCTGTAATAATGGCAATTTTGGTCACATTGAGGCTTTAAAATGTAGTTATTCAACATGAGGCACATTACAATTGACATTTTGAATCAATTTTTCTACAGTCCAAAAAATCAATTTTCTGATGAAAAACGATGACCCGTGACCTGCCGAAATTTCTCCAGATGGTCAGAAATGGAAATTTTTTAATGTTAAATTGTTTGACTGCAAATGACTATTCCATGTAAATTATCACTCTTGGATCAAAAATAAGTGTGCTTAGAGTCACTTTAATGCCTGAAATTGGTTGAAATAGAAGCTTCTGAATAGGAGAAAATGTCTATAAAAATGGCAATTTTGGTCACATCGAGGCTTTAAAAAGTAGGTATTCAACATGAGGCATATTCCAAATGACATCTTGAATCAATTTTCCTACAGTCCAAAAAATCTATTTTCTGATGAAAAACGATGACCCGTGACCTGTCGAAATTTCTCTAGATGGTCAGAAATGGGAATTTTTTAATGTTTAAGTTTTTTGACTGCAAATGACTATTCCATGTAAATTATCACTCTTGGAACAGAAATAAGTGTGCTTAGAGTCACTTTAATGCCTGAAATTGGTCGAAGTAGAAGCTTCTGAATAGGAGAAAAAGTCTGTAATAATGGCAATTTTGGTCATATTGGGTCTTTAAAAAGTAGTTATTCAACATGAGGCACATTCCAAATGACATTTCGAAACAATTTTCCTACAGTCCAAAAAATCAATTTTCTGATGAAAAACGATGACCCGTGACCTGTCGAAATTTCTCCAGATGGTCAGAAATGGAAATTTTTTCATGTTTAATTTTTTGACTGCAAATGACTATTCCATGTAAATTATCACTCTTGGAACAGAAATAAGTTTGCTTAGAGTCACTTTAATGCCTGAAATTGGTAGAAATGGAAGCTTCTGAATAGGAGAAAAAGTCTGTAATAATGGCAATTTTGGTCACATTGGCGCTTTAAAAAGTAGTTATTCAACATAAGGCACATTAGAATTGACATTTTGAATCAATTTTTGTACAGTCCAAAAAATCAATTTTCTGATGAAAAACGATGACCCGTGACCTGCCGAAATTTCTCCAGATTGTCAGAAATGGAAAGTTTTTTAATGTTAAATTGTTTGACTGCAAATGACTATTCCATATAAATTATCACTCTTGGATCAAAAATAAGTGTGCTTAGAGTCACTTTAATGCCTGAAATTGGTCGAAATAGAAGCTTCTGAATAGGAGAAAATGTCTATAAAAATGGCAATTTTGGTCACATCGAGGCTTTAAAAATTAGTTATTCAACATGAGGCATATTCCAAATGACATTTTGAATCAATTTTCCTACAGTCCAAAAAATCGATTTTCTGATGAAAAATGATGACCCGTGACCTGTCGAAATTTCTCCAGATGGTCAGAAATGGAAATTTTTTCATGTTTAATTTTTTGACTGCAAATGACTATTCCATGTAAATTATCACTTTTGGAACAAAAATAAATGTGTTAGAGTCACTTTAATGCCTGAAATTGGTCGAAAAAGAAGCTTCTGAGTAGGAGAAAATGTCTATAAAAATGGCAATGTTGGTCACATCGAGGCTTTAAAAAGTAGTTATTCAACATGAGGCATATTCCAAATGACATTTTGAATCAATTTTTCTACAGTCCAAAAAATCAATTTTCTGATGAAAAACGATGACCCGTGACCTGTCGAAATTTCTCTAGATGGTCAGAAATGGGAATTTTTTAATGTTTAATTTTTTGACTGCAAATGACTATTCCATGTAAATTATCACTTTTGGAACAAAAATATGTGTGTTTAGAGTCACTTTAATGCCTGAAATTGGTCGAAATAGAAGCTTCTGAATATGGGAAAAAGGCTGTAATAATGGCAATTTTGGTCACATTGAGGCTTTAAAATGTAGTTATTCAACATGAGGCATATTCCAAATGACTTTTTGAATCAATTTTTCCACCGTCCAAAAAATCAATTTTCTGATGAAAACCGATGACCCGTGACCTGTCGAAATTTCTCTAGATGGTCAGAAATGGGAATTTTTTAATGTTTAATTTCTTGACTGCAAATGACTATTCCATGTAAATTATCACTTTTGGAACACAAATACGTGTGTTTAGAGTCACTTTAATGCCTGAAATTGGTCGAAATAGAAGCTTCTGAATATGGTAAAAAGGCTGTAATAATGGCAATTTTGGTCACATTGAGGCTTTAAAATGTACTTATTCAACATGAGGCACATTCCAAATGACATTTTAAATCAATTTTTCTACAGTTCAAAAAATCAATTTTCTGATGAAAAACGATGACCCGTGACCTGTCGAAATGTATCCAGATGGTCAGAATTGGAAGTTTTTTTAATGTTTAACTTTTTTGACTGCAAATGACTATTCCATGTAAATTATCACTTTTGGAACAAAAATAAATGTGTTTAGAGTCACTTTAATGCCTGAAATTGGTCGAAAAAGAAGCTTCTGAGTAGGAGAAAATGTCTATAAAAATGGCAATGTTGGTCACATCGAGGCTTTAAAAAGTAGTTATTCAACATGAGGCATATTCCAAATGACATTTTGAATCAATTTTTCTACAGTCCAAAAAATCAATTTTCTGATGAAAAACGATGACCCTTGACCTGTCGAAATTTCTCCAGATGGTCAGAAATGGAAATTTTTTTATGTTAAATTTTTTGACTGTAAATGACTATTGCATGTGAATTATCACTCTTGCAACAAAAATAAGTGTGCTTAGAGTCACTTTGATGCCTGAAATTGGTCGAAATAGAAGCTTCTGAATATGAGAAAAAGTCTGTAATAATGGCAATTTTGGTCACATTGAGGCTTTAAAAAGTAGATATTCAACATGTGGCACATTACAATTGACATTTTGAATCAATTTTTCTACAGTCCAAAAAATCAATTTTCTGATGAAAAACGATGACCCGTGACCTGCCGAAATTTCTCCAGATGGTCAGAAATGGAAATTTTTTAATGTTAAATTGTTTGACTGCAAATGACTATTCCATGTAAATTATCACTCTTGGATCAAAAATAAGTGTGCTTAGAGTCACTTTAATGCCTGAAATTGGTCGAAATAGAAGCTTCTGAATAGGAGAAAATGTCTATAAAAATGGCAATTTTGGTCACATTGAGGCTTTAAAAATTAGTTATTCAACATGAGGCATATTCCAAATGACATTTTGAATCAATTTTCCTACAGTCCAAAAAATCGATTTTCTGATGAAAAACGATGACCCGTGACCTGTCGAAATTTCTCCAGATGGTCAGAAATGGAAATTTTTTCATGTTTAATTTTTTGACTGCAAATGACTATTCCATGTAAATTATCACTTTTGGAACAAAAATAAATGTGTTAGAGTCACTTTAATGCCTGCAATTGGTTGAAAAAGAAGCTTCTGAGTAGGAGAAAATGTCTATAAAAATGGCAATGTTGGTCACATCGAGGCTTTAAAAAGTAGTTATTCAACATGAGGCATATTCCAAATGACATTTTGAATCAATTTTTCTACAGTCCAAAAAATCAATTTTCTGATGAAAAACGATGACCCGTGACCTGCCGAAATTTCTCCAGATGGTCAGAAATGGAAATTTTTTAATGTTAAATTGTTTGACTGCAAATGACTATTCCATGTAAATTATCACTCTTGGATCAAAAATAAGTGTGCTTAGAGTCACTTTAATGCCTGAAATTGGTCGAAATAGAAGCTTCTGAATATGGGAAAAAGGCTGTAATAATGGCAATTTTGGTCACATTGAGGCTTTAAAATGTAGTTATTCAACATGAGGCACATTCCAAATGACATTTTGAATCAATTTTTCTACAGTCCAAAAAATCAATTTTCTGATGAAAAACGATGACCCGTGACCTGTCAAAATTTCTCCAGATGGTCAGAAATGGAAATTTTTTAATGTTTAATTTTTGGACTGAAAATCAATCAATCAATCAATCAGTGACACTAGTAAAGCGCGCTACATACCCGTAGGGTCTCAAGGCGCTGGGGGGGGGGGAGGGGGGGGTGCCGCTACTGCTCGAACAGCCAGGTCTTCAGCTTCTTCCTGAAGGAGAGGTGGTCTTGGGTCAGGCGCAGGTCGGTAGGGAGGGAGTTCCAGGTCTTGGCGGCCAGGTAGGAGAAGGACCTTCCTCCTGTAGTCGCTCTTCGGATGCGGGGGACGGCGGCGAGGGCGTGGTTGGCTGATCGGAGGTGGCGTTTGGGAGCGTGGAAGTTGACTCGGCTGTTGAGGTAGCTCGGGCCTTGGTCGTGTAGGGCTTTGTGTGCGTGGGTGAGGAGGCGGAAGGTGATTCTTTTGTTGACTGGGAGCCAGTGAAGGTCTCTCAGATGTCCGGAGATGTGGCTGGTTCGTGGGATGTCGAGGATGAGTCTGGCTGAGGCGTTCTGGATCCGCTGGAGTCTCTTCTGGAGCTTGGCGGTGGTACCGGCATAGAGGGCGTTGCCGTAGTCCAGTCGGCTGGTGACGAGGGCCTGGGTGACGGTCTTCCTGGTCTCGGTGGGGATCCACCAGAAGATCTTCCGTAGCATGCGTAGGATGTTGAAGCACGCCGAGGAGACGTTGTTGACTTGCCTGGTCATGGAGAGGGAGGAGTCCAGGAGGAAGCCCAGGTTGCGTGCATGGTCTGTCGGTTTGGGTGCGGTGCCCAGGGCGGGAGGCCACCAGGAGTCGTCCCAGGCGGAGGGTGAGGAGCCCAGGATGAGGACCTCCGTCTTGTCCGAGTTCAGTTTCAGGCGGCTGGTCGTCATCCACTCGGCTACCTCTTTCATCCCTTCGTGCAGGTTGGATCTGGCGGCGGCGGGGTCGTTGGTCAGGGAGAGGATCAGTTGGGTGTCGTCGGCGTAGGAGATTATGCTGAGGTTGTGTTTGCGTACGATGGCCGCGAGGGGGCTCATGTAGACGTTGAAGAGGGTGGGGCTCAGAGATGATCCTTGAGGGACGCCGCAGGTGACTTCGGAGGCCTCTGACTTGTACGGTGGTAGGCGGACTCTCTGTGTTCTTCCGTCGAGGAAGGAGATGATCCAGTCCAGCGCCTTGTCCTGGATTCCGATGTTGCTGAGGCGCCGTACTAGGGTGCGGTGGCAGACCGTGTCGAATGCCGCAGAGAGGTCTAGGAGGATGAGGGCCACTGTTTCTCCATTGTCCATCAGGGCTCGGATGTCATCGGTGGCGGCGATGAGGGCGGTCTCGGTGCTGTGATTGGCTCGGAAGCCGGACTGTGAGGGGTCAAGGGATCCGTTTGTCTCGAGGAAGGCGGCCATCTGCTTGTTGACGGTCTTCTCGATGACTTTGGCTGGAAACGGGAGGAGCGAGATGGGGCGGTAATTCTTGAGGTCGGTGGGGTCCGCTGTAGGTTTCTTTAGTAGGGCGCTGAGTTCGGCGTGCTTCCAGCTCTCAGGGAAGATGGTGGTGTCGAAGGAAGTGTTGATGATGTCTCGCAGGTGGGGTGCGATGACAGCGTCGGCCTTGTTGAAGACGTGGTGAGGGCAGGGGTCGGTCGGTGATCCGGAGTGGATGGAGTTCATCGTGCGGATGGTGTCTTCGGTGCTGATCGGGGTCCAGGCGTGGAGGGTGGTGGTGGGGGGCGGTTGTTCGGTCATGGTGTGCGTTGGTTGGTTGTTGAAGCTGTTATGTATGTCCGCGATCTTGTTGTGGAAGTATGAAGCGAGGGAGTTGCAGAGGTCTTGCGATGGGGTGATGTCGTTGTTTCCTGCGCTGGGGTTAGAAAGCTCTTTCACGATGTTGAAATGACTATACCGTGTAAATTATCACTCTTGGAACAGAAATAAGTGTGCTTAGAGTCACTTTAATGCCTGAAATTGGTCGAAACAGAAGCTTCTGAATAGGAGAAAAAGTCTGTAATAATGGCAATTTTGGTCACATTGGGTCTTTAAAATTGGTCGAAAAAGAAACTTCTGAGTAGGAGAAATGTCTATAAAAATGGCAATTTTGGTCACATCGAGGCTTTAAAAAGTAGTTATTCAACATGAGGCATATTCCAAATGACTTTTTGAATCAATTTTTCTACAGTCCAAAAAATCAATTTTCTGATGAAAAACGATGACCCGTGACCTGTCGAAATTTCTCTAGATGGTCAGAAATGGGAATTTTTTAATGTTTAATTTCTTGACTGCAAATGACTATTCCATGTAAATTATCACTTTTGGAACAAAAATACGTGTGTTTAGAGTCACTTTAATGCCTGAAATTGGTCGAAATAGAAGCTTCTGAATATGGGAAAAAGGCTGTAATAATGGCAATTTTGGTCACATTGAGGCTTTAAAATGTAGTTATTCAACATGAGGCACATACCAAATGACATTTTGAATAAATTTTTCTACAGTCCAAAAAATCAATTTTCTGATGAAAAACGTGACCTGTCAAAATGTATCCAGATGGTCAGAATTGGAATTTTTTTAATGTTTAACTTTTTCGACTGCAAATGACTATTCCATGTAAATTATCACTTTTGGAACAAAAATAAATGTGTTTAGAGTCACTTTAATGCCTGAAATTGGTCGAAAAAGAAGCTTCTGAGTAGGAGAAAATGTCTATAAAAATGGCAATGTTGGTCACATCGAGGCTTTAAAAAGTAGTTATTCAACATGAGGCATATTCCAAATGACATTTTGAATCAATTTTTCTACAGTCCAAAAAATCAATTTTCTGATGAAAAACGATGACCCTTGACCTGTCGAAATTTCTCCAGATGGTCAGAAATGGAAATTTTTTTATGTTAAATTTTTTGACTGTAAATGACTATTGCATGTGAATTATCACTCTTGCAACAAAAATAAGTGTGCTTAGAGTCACTTTGATGCCTGAAATTGGTCGAAATAGAAGCTTCTGAATATGAGAAAAAGTCTGTAATAATGGCAATTTTGGTCACATTGAGGCTTTAAAAAGTAGATATTCAACATGTGGCACATTACAATTGACATTTTGAATCAATTTTTCTACAGTCCAAAAAATCAATTTTCTGATGAAAAACGATGACCCGTGACCTGCCGAAATTTCTCCAGATGGTCAGAAATGGAAATTTTTTAATGTTAAATTTTTTGACTGCAAATGACTATTCCATGTAAATTATCACTCTTGGAACAGAAATAAGTGTGCTTAGAGTCACTTTAATGCCTGAAATTGGTCGAAATAGAAGCTTCTGAATAGGAGAAAAAGTCTGTAATAATGGCAATTTTGGTCACATTGGGTCTTTAAAAAGTAGTTACTCAACATGAGGCACATTCCAAATGACATTTTGAAACAATTTTCCTACAGTCCAAAAAATCAATTTTCTGATGAAAAACGATGACCCGTGACCTGTCGAAATTTCTCCAGATGGTCAGAAATGGAAATTTTTTCATGTTTAATTTCTTGACAGCAAATGACTATTCCATGTAAATTATCACTTTTGGAACAAAAATAAATGTGTTAGAGTCACTTTAATGCCTGAAATTGGTCGAAAAAGAAGCTTCTGAGTAGGAGAAAATGTCTATAAAAATGCCAATGTTGGTCACATCGAGGCTTTAAAAAGTAGTTATTCAACATGAGGCATATTCCAAATGACATTTTGAATCAATTTTTCTACAGTCCAAAAAATCAATTTTCTGATGAAAAACGATGACCCGTGACCTGTCGAAATTTCTCTAGATGGTCAGAAATGGGAATTTTTTAATGTTTAATTTTTTGACTGCAAATGACTATTCCATGTAAATTATCACTTTTGGAACAAAAATATGTGTGTTTAGAGTCACTTTAATGCCTGAAATTGGTCGAAATAGAAGCTTCTGAATATCAGAAAAAGTCTGTAATAATGGCAATTTTGGTCACATTGAGGCTTTAAAAAGTAGTTATTCAACATGAGGCACAGTACACATGACATTTTGAATCAATTTTTCTACAGTCCAAAAAATCAATTTTCTGATGAAAAACGATGACCCGTGACCTGTCGAAATTTCTCCAGATGGTCAGAAATGGAAATCTTTTCATGTTTAATTTCTTGACTGCAAATGACTATTCCATGTAAATTATCACTCTTGGAACAGAAATAAGTGTGCTTAGAGTCACTTTAATGCCTGAAATTGGTAGAAATGGAAGCTTCTGAATAGGAGAAAAAGTCTGTATAATGGCAATTTTGGTCACATTGGGGCTTTAAAAAGTAGTTATTCAACATAAGGCACATTACAATTGACATTTTGAATCAATTTTTGTACAGTCCAAAAAATCAATTTTCTGATGAAAAACGATGACCCGTGACCTGCCGAAATTTCTCCAGATGGTCAGAAATGGAAATTTTTTAATGTTAAATTGTTTGACTGCAAATGACTATTCCATGTAAATTATCACTCTTGGATCAAAAATAAGTGTGCTTAGAGTCACTTTAATGCCTGAAATTGGTCGAAATAGAAGCTTCTGAATAGGAGAAAATGTCTATTAAAATGGCAATTTTGGTCACATCGAGGCTTTAAAAAGTAGTTATTCAACATGAGGCATATTCCAAATGACTTTTTGAATCAATTTTTCAACAGTCCAAAAAATCAATTTTCTGATGAAAAACGATGACCCGTGACCTGTCGAAATTTCTCTAGATGGTCAGAAATGGAAATTTTTTAATGTTTAATTTTTTGACTGCAAATGACTATTCCATGTAAATTATCACTCTTGGAACGGAAATAAGTGTGCTTAGAGTCACTTTAATGCCTGAAATTGGTCGAAATGGAAGCTTCTGAATAGGAGAAAACGTCTGTAATAATGGCAATTTTGGTCACATTGGGGCTTTAAAAAGTAGTTATTCAACATGAGGCACATTACAATTGACATTTTGAATCAATTTTTGTACAGTCCAAAAAATCTATTTTCTGATGAAAAACGATGACCCGTGACCTGCCGAAATTTCTCCAGATGGTCAGAAATGGAAATTTTTTAATGTTAAATTGTTTGACTGCAAATGACTATTCCATGTAAATTATCACTCTTGGATCAAAAATAAGTGTGCTTAGAGTCACTTTAATGCCTAAAATTGGTCGAAATAGAAGCTTCTGAATAGGAGAAAATGTCTATAAAAATGGCAATTTTGGTCACATCGAGGCTTTAAAAAGCAGTTATTCAACATGAGGCATATTCCAAATGACATTTTGAATCAATTTTCCTACAGTCCAAAAAATCGATTTTCTGATGAAAAACGATGACCCGTGACCTGTCAAAATTTCTCCAGATGGTCAGAAATGGAAATTTTTTCATGTGTAATTTTTTGACTGCAAATGACTATTCCATGTAAATGATCACTCTTGGAACAAAAATAAGTGTGCTTAGAGTCACTTTAATGCCTGAAATTGGTTGAAATAGAAGCTTCTGAACAGGAGAAAAAGTCTGTAATAATGGCAATTTTGGTCACATTAGGGCTTTAAAAAGTAGTTATTCAACATGAGGCACATTACAAATGACATTTTGAATCAATTTTTCTACAGTCCAAAAAATCCATTTTCTGATGAAAAACGATGACCCGTGACCTGACGAAATTTCACGAGATGGTCAGAAACGTAAATTTTTTAATGTTTAATTTTTTGACTGCAAATGACTATTCCATGTAAATTATCACTCTTGGAACAAAAATAAGTGTGCTTAGAGTCACTTTAATGCCTGAAATTGGTCGAAATAGAAGCTTCTGAATAGGAGAAAAAGTCTGTAATAGTGGCAATTTTAGTCACATTGAGGCTTTAAAAAGTAGTTATTCAACATGAGGCACATTCCAAATGACATTTTGAATCAATTTTTCTACAGTCCAAAAAATCAATTTTCTGATGAAAAACGATGATCCGTGACCTGTCGAAATGTATCCAGAGGGTCAGAATTGGAATTTTTTTAATGTTTAACTTTTTTGACTGCAAATGACTATTCCATGTAAATTATCACTTTTGGAACAAAAATAAATGTGTTTAGAGTCACTTTAATGCCTGAAATTGGTCGAAAAAGAAGCTTCTGAGTAGGAGAAAATGTCTATAAAAATGGCAATTTTGGTCACATTGAGGCTTTAAAAAATAGTTATTCAACATGAGGCATATTCTAAATGACATTTTGAATCAATTTTTCTAAAGTCCAAAAAATCAATTTTCTGATGAAAAACGATGACCCGTGACCTGTCGAAATTTCTCTAGATGGTCAGAAATGGGAATTTTTTAATGTTTAATTTTTTGACTGCAAATGACTATTCCATGTAAATTATCACTTTTGGAACAAAAATACATGTGTTTAGAGTCACTTTAATGCCTGAAATTGGTCGAAATAGAAGCTTCTGAATATGGGAAAAAGGCTGCAATAATGGCAATTTTGGTCACATTGACGCTTTAAAATGTAGTTATTCAACATGAGGCACATTCCAAATGACATTTTGAATCAATTTTTCTACAGTCCAAAAAATCAATTTTCTGATGAAAAACGATGACCCGTGACCTGTCAAAATTTCTCCAGATGGTCAGAAATGGAAATTTTTTAATGTTTAATTTTTTGACTGTAAATGACTATTGCATGTGAATTATCACTCTTGCAACAAAAATAAGTGTGCTTAGAGTCACTTTAATGCCTGAAATTGGACGAAATAGAAGCTTCTGAATATGAGAAAAAGTCTGTAATAATGGCAATTTTGGTCACATTGAGGCTTTTTAAAGTAGTTATTCAACATGAGGCACATTCCAAATGACATTTTGAATCAATTTTTCTACAGTCCAAAAAATCAATTTTCTGATGTTAAAAGATGACCCGTGACCTGTCAAAATTATTCCAGATGGTCAGAAATGGAAATTTTTTCATGTTTAAGTTTTTTGACTGCAAATGACTATTCCATGTAAATGGTCACTCTTGGAACAGAAATAAGTGTGCTTAGAGTCACTTTAATGCCTGAAATTGGTTGAAATGGAAGCTTCTGAATAGGAGAAAAAGTCTGTAATAATGGCAATTTTGGTCACATTGGGGCTTTAAAAAGTAGTTATTCAACATGAGGCACATTACAAATGACATTTTGAATCAATTTTCCTACAGTCCAAAAAATCGATTTTCTGATGAAAAACGATGACCCGTGACCTGTCGAAATTTTTCCAGATGGTCAGAAATGGAAATTTTTTCATGTTTAATTTTTTGACTGCAAATGACTATTCCATGTAAATTATCACTTTTGGAACAAAAATAAATGTGTTAGAGTCACTTTAATGCCTGAAATTGGTCGAAAAAGAAGCTTCTGAGTAGGAGAAAATGTCTATAAAAATGCCAATGTTGGTCACATCGAGGCTTTAAAAAGTAGTTATTCAACATGAGGCATATTCCAAATGACATTTTGAATCAATTTTTCTACAGTCCAAAAAATCAATTTTCTGATGAAAAACGATGACCCGTGACCTGTCGAAATTTCTCCAGATGGTCAGAAATGGAAATCTTTTCATGTTTAAGTTTTTTGACTGCAAATGACTATTCCATGTTAATTATCACTCTTGGAACAGAAATAAGTGTGCTTAGAGTCACTTTAATGCCTGAAATTGGTCGAAATGGAAGCTTCTGAATAGGAGAAAAAGTCTGTAATAATGGCAATTTTGGTCACATTGGGGCTTTAAAAAGTTGTTATTCAACATGAGGCACATTACAATTGACATTTTGAATCAATTTTTGTACAGTCCAAAAAATCAATTTTCTGATGAAAAACGATGACCCGTGACCTGCCGAAATTTCTCCAGATGGTCAGAAATGGAAATTTTTTAATGTTAAATTGTTTGACTGCAAATGACTATTCCATGTAAATTATCACTTTTGGAACAAAAATATGTGTGTTTAGAGTCACTTTAATGCCTGAAATTGGTCGAAATAGAAGCTTCTGAATATGAGAAAAAGTCTGTAATAATGGCAATTTTGGTCACATTGAGGCTTTAAAAAGTAGTTATTCAACATGAGGCACATTACACATGACATTTTGAATCAATTTTTCTACAGTCCAAAAAATCAATTTTCTGATGAAAAACGATGACCCTTGACCTGTCGAAATTTCTCCAGATGGTCAGAAATGGAAATCTTTTCATGTTTAATTTCTTGACTGCAAATGACTATTCCATGTAAATTATCACTCTTGGAACAGAAATAAGTGTGCTTAGAGTCACTTTAATGCCTGAAATTGGTAGAAATGGAAGCTTCTGAATAGGAGAAAAAGTCTGTATAATGGCAATTTTGGTCACATTGGGGCTTTAAAAAGTAGTTATTCAACATAAGGCACATTACAATTGACATTTTGAATCAATTTTTGTACAGTCCAAAAAATCAATTTTCTGATGAAAAACGATGACCCGTGACCTGCCGAAATTTCTCCAGATGGTCAGAAATGGAAATTTTTTAATGTTAAATTGTTTGACTGCAAATGACTATTCCATGTAAATTATCACTCTTGGATCAAAAATAAGTGTGCTTAGAGTCACTTTAATGCCTGAAATTGGTCGAAATAGAAGCTTCTGAATAGGAGAAAATGTCTATTAAAATGGCAATTTTGGTCACATCGAGGCTTTAAAAAGTAGTTATTCAACATGAGGCATATTCCAAATGACTTTTTGAATCAATTTTTCAACAGTCCAAAAAATCAATTTTCTGATGAAAAACGATGACCCGTGACCTGTCGAAATTTCTCTAGATGGTCAGAAATGGAAATTTTTTAATGTTTCATTTTTTGACTGCAAATGACTATTCCATGTAAATTATCACTCTTGGAACGGAAATAAGTGTGCTTAGAGTCACTTTAATGCCTGAAATTGGTCGAAATGGAAGCTTCTGAATAGGAGAAAAAGTCTGTAATAATGGCAATTTTGGTCACATTGGGGCATTAAAAAGTAGTTATTCAACATGAGGCACATTACAATTGACATTTTGAATCAATTTTTGTACAGTCCAAAAAATCTATTTTCTGATGAAAAACGATGACCCGTGACCTGCCGAAATTTCTCCAGATGGTCAGAAATGGAAATTTTTTAATGTTAAATTGTTTGACTGCAAATGACTATTCCATGTAAATTATCACTCTTGGATCAAAAATAAGTGTGCTTAGAGTCACTTTAATGCCTAAAATTGGTCGAAATAGAAGCTTCTGAATAGGAGAAAATGTCTATAAAAATGGCAATTTTGGTCACATCGAGGCTTTAAAAAGCAGTTATTCAACATGAGGCATATTCCAAATGACATTTTGAATCAATTTTCCTACAGTCCAAAAAATCGATTTTCTGATGAAAAACGATGACCCGTGACCTGTCAAAATTTCTCTAGATGGTCAGAAATGGAAATTTTTTCATGTGTAATTTTTTGACTGCAAATGACTATTCATGTAAATGATCACTCTTGGAACAAAAATAAGTGTGCTTAGAGTCACTTTAATGCCTGAAATTGGTTGAAATAGAAGCTTCTGAACAGGAGAAAAAGTCTGTAATAATGGCAATTTTGGTCACATTAGGGCTTTAAAAAGTAGTTATTCAACATGAGGCACATTACAAATGACATTTTGAATCAATTTTTCTACAGTCCAAAAAATCAATTTTCTGATGAAAAACGATGACCCGTGACCTGACGAAATTTCACGAGATGGTCAGAAACGGAAATTTTTTAATGTTTAATTTTTTGACTGCAAATGACTATTCCATGTAAATTATCACTCTTGGAACAAAAATAAGTGTGCTTAGAGTCACTTTAATGCCTGAAATTGGTCGAAATAGAAGCTTCTGAATAGGAGAAAAAGTCTGTAATAGTGGCAATTTTAGTCACATTGAGGCTTTAAAAAGTGGTTATTCAACATGAGGCACATTCCAAATGACATTTTGAATCAATTTTTCTACAGTCCAAAAAATCAATTTTCTGATGTTAAACGATGACCCGTGACCTGTCAAAATTTCTCCAGATGGTCAGAAATGGAAATTTTTTCATGTTTAAGTTTTTTGACTGCAAATGACTATTCCATGTAAATTATCACTTTTGGAACAAAAATAAATGTGCTTAGAGTCACTTTAATGCCTGAAATTGGTTGAAATGGAAGCTTCTGAATAGGAGAAAAAGTCTGTAATAATGGCAATTTTGGTCACATTGGGGCTTTAAAAAGTAGTTATTCAACATGAGGCACATTACAAATGACATTTTGAATCAATTTTCCTACAGTCCAAAAAATCGATTTTCTGATGAAAAACGATGACCCGTGACCTGTCGAAATTTCTCCAGATGGTCAGAAATGGAAATTTTTTCATGTTTAATTTTTTGACTGCAAATGACTATTCCATGTAAATTATCACTTTTGGAACAAAAATAAATGTGTTAGAGTCACTTTAATGCCTGAAATTGGTCGAAAAAGAAGCTTCTGAGTAGGAGAAAATGTCTATAAAAATGCCAATGTTGGTCACATCGAGGCTTTAAAAAGTAGTTATTCAACATGAGGCATATTCCAAATGACATTTTGAATCAATTTTTCTACAGTCCAAAAAATCAATTTTCTGATGAAAAACGATGACCCGTGACCTGTCGAAATTTCTCCAGATGGTCAGAAATGGAAATCTTTTCATGTTTAAGTTTTTTGACTGCAAATGACTATTCCATGTTAATTATCACTCTTGGAACAGAAATAAGTGTGCTTAGAGTCACTTTAATGCCTGAAATTGGTCGAAATGGAAGCTTCTGAATAGGAGAAAAAGTCTGTAATAATGGCAATTTTGGTCACATTGGGGCTTTAAAAAGTTGTTATTCAACATGAGGCACATTACAATTGACATTTTGAATCAATTTTTGTACAGTCCAAAAAATCAATTTTCTGATGAAAAACGATGACCCGTGACCTGTCAAAATTTCTCCAGATGGTCAGAAATGGAAATTTTTTAATGTTTAATTTTTTGACTGTAAATGACTATTGCATGTGAATTATCACTCTTGCAACAAAAATAAGTGTGCTTAGAGTCACTTTAATGCCTGAAATTGGTCGAAATAGAAGCTTCTGAATATGAGAAAAAGTCTGTAATAATGGCAATTTTGGTCACATTGAGGCTTTTTAAAGTAGTTATTCAACATGAGGCACATTCCAAATGACATTTTGAATCAATTTTTCTACAGTCCAAAAAATCAATTTTCTGATGTTAAAAGATGACCCGTGACCTGTCAAAATTTCTCCAGATGGTCAGAAATGGAAATTTTTTCATGTTTAAGTTTTTTGACTGCAAATGACTATTCCATGTAAATGGTCACTCTTGGAACAGAAATAAGTGTGCTTAGAGTCACTTTAATGCCTGAAATTGGTTGAAATGGAAGCTTCTGAATAGGAGAAAAATTCTGTAATAATGGCAATTTTGGTCACATTGGGGCTTTAAAAAGTAGTTATTCAACATGAGGCACATTACAAATGACATTTTGAATCAATTTTCCTACAGTCCAAAAAATCGATTTTCTGATGAAAAACGATGACCCGTGACCTGTCGAAATTTTTCCAGATGGTCAGAAATGGAAATTTTTTCATGTTTAATTTTTTGACTGCAAATGACTATTCCATGTAAATTATCACTTTTGGAACAAAAATAAATGTGTTAGAGTCACTTTAATGCCTGAAATTGGTCGAAAAAGAAGCTTCTGAGTAGGAGAAAATGTCTATAAAAATGCCAATGTTGGTCACATCGAGGCTTTAAAAAGTAGTTATTCAACATGAGGCATATTCCAAATGACATTTTGAATCAATTTTTCTACAGTCCAAAAAATCAATTTTCTGATGAAAAACGATGACCCGTGACCTGTCGAAATTTCTCCAGATGGTCAGAAATGGAAATCTTTTCATGTTTAAGTTTTTTGACTGCAAATGACTATTCCATGTTAATTATCACTCTTGGAACAGAAATAAGTGTGCTTAGAGTCACTTTAATGCCTGAAATTGGTCGAAATGGAAGCTTCTGAATAGGAGAAAAAGTCTGTAATAATGGCAATTTTGGTCACATTGGGGCTTTAAAAAGTTGTTATTCAACATGAGGCACATTACAATTGACATTTTGAATCAATTTTTGTACAGTCCAAAAAATCAATTTTCTGATGAAAAACGATGACCCGTGACCTGCCGAAATTTCTCCAGATGGTCAGAAATGGAAATTTTTTAATGTTAAATTGTTTGACTGCAAATGACTATTCCATGTAAATTATCACTTTTGGAACAAAAATATGTGTGTTTAGAGTCACTTTAATGCCTGAAATTGGTCGAAATAGAAGCTTCTGAATATGAGAAAAAGTCTGTAATAATGGCAATTTTGGTCACATTGAGGCTTTAAAAAGTAGTTATTCAACATGAGGCACATTACACATGACATTTTGAATCAATTTTTCTACAGTCCAAAAAATCAATTTTCTGATGAAAAACGATGACCCTTGACCTGTCGAAATTTCTCCAGATGGTCAGAAATGGAAATCTTTTCATGTTTAATTTCTTGACTGCAAATGACTATTCCATGTAAATTATCACTCTTGGAACAGAAATAAGTGTGCTTAGAGTCACTTTAATGCCTGAAATTGGTAGAAATGGAAGCTTCTGAATAGGAGAAAAAGTCTGTATAATGGCAATTTTGGTCACATTGGGGCTTTAAAAAGTAGTTATTCAACATAAGGCACATTACAATTGACATTTTGAATCAATTTTTGATCAGTCCAAAAAATCAATTTTCTGATGAAAAACGATGACCCGTGACCTGCCGAAATTTCTCCAGATGGTCAGAAATGGAAATTTTTTAATGTTAAATTGTTTGACTGCAAATGACTATTCCATGTAAATTATCACTCTTGGATCAAAAATAAGTGTGCTTAGAGTCACTTTAATGCCTGAAATTGGTCGAAATAGAAGCTTCTGAATAGGAGAAAATGTCTATTAAAATGGCAATTTTGGTCACATCGAGGCTTTAAAAAGTAGTTATTCAACATGAGGCATATTCCAAATGACTTTTTGAATCAATTTTTCAACAGTCCAAAAAATCAATTTTCTGATGAAAAACGATGACCCGTGACCTGTCGAAATTTCTCTAGATGGTCAGAAATGGAAATTTTTTAATGTTTCATTTTTTGACTGCAAATGACTATTCCATGTAAATTATCACTCTTGGAACGGAAATAAGTGTGCTTAGAGTCACTTTAATGCCTGAAATTGGTCGAAATGGAAGCTTCTGAATAGGAGAAAAAGTCTGTAATAATGGCAATTTTGGTCACATTGGGGCTTTAAAAAGTAGTTATTCAACATGAGGCACATTACAATTGACATTTTGAATCAATTTTTGTACAGTCCAAAAAATCTATTTTCTGATGAAAAACGATGACCCGTGACCTGCCGAAATTTCTCCAGATGGTCAGAAATGGAAATTTTTTAATGTTAAATTGTTTGACTGCAAATGACTATTCCATGTAAATTATCACTCTTGGATCAAAAATAAGTGTGCTTAGAGTCACTTTAATGCCTAAAATTGGTCGAAATAGAAGCTTCTGAATAGGAGAAAATGTCTATAAAAATGGCAATTTTGGTCACATCGAGGCTTTAAAAAGCAGTTATTCAACATGAGGCATATTCCAAATGACATTTTGAATCAATTTTCCTACAGTCCAAAAAATCGATTTTCTGATGAAAAACGATGACCCGTGACCTGTCAAAATTTCTCCAGATGGTCAGAAATGGAAATTTTTTCATGTGTAATTTTTTGACTGCAAATGACTATTCCATGTAAATGATCACTCTTGGAACAAAAATAAGTGTGCTTAGAGTCACTTTAATGCCTGAAATTGGTTGAAATAGAAGCTTCTGAACAGGAGAAAAAGTCTGTAATAATGGCAATTTTGGTCACATTAGGGCTTTAAAAAGTAGTTATTCAACATGAGGCACATTACAAATGACATTTTGAATCAATTTTTCTACAGTCCAAAAAATCAATTTTCTGATGAAAAACGATGACCCGTGACCTGACGAAATTTCACGAGATGGTCAGAAACGGAAATTTTTTAATGTTTAATTTTTTGACTGCAAATGACTATTCCATGTAAATTATCACTCTTGGAACAAAAATAAGTGTGCTTAGAGTCACTTTAATGCCTGAAATTGGTCGAAATAGAAGCTTCTGAATAGGAGAAAAAGTCTGTAATAGTGGCAATTTTAGTCACATTGAGGCTTTAAAAAGTGGTTATTCAACATGAGGCACATTCCAAATGACATTTTGAATCAATTTTTCTACAGTCCAAAAAATCAATTTTCTGATGAAAAACGATGATCCGTGACCTGTCGAAATGTATCCAGAGGGTCAGAATTGGAATTTTTTTAATGTTTAACTTTTTTGACTGCAAATGACTATTCCATGTAAATTATCACTTTTGGAACAAAAATAAATGTGTTTAGAGTCACTTTAATGCCTGAAATTGGTCGAAAAAGAAGCTTCTGAGTAGGAGAAAATGTCTATAAAAATGGCAATTTTGGTCACATTGAGGCTTTAAAAAGTAGTTATTCAACATGAGGCATATTCTAAATGACATTTTGAATCAATTTTTCTAAAGTCCAAAAAATCAATTTTCTGATGAAAAACGATGACCCGTGACCTGTCGAAATTTCTCTAGATGGTCAGAGATGGGAATTTTTTAATGTTAAATTGTTTGACTGCAAATGACTATTCCATGTAAATTATCACTCTTGGATCAAAAATAAGTGTGCTTAGAGTCACTTTAATGCCTGAAATTGGTCGAAATAGAAGCTTCTGAATAGGAGAAAATGTCTATTAAAATGGCAATTTTGGTCACATCGAGGCTTTAAAAAGTAGTTATTCAACATGAGGCATATTCCAAATGACTTTTTGAATCAATTTTTCAACAGTCCAAAAAATCAATTTTCTGATGAAAACCGATGACCCGTGACCTGTCGAAATTTCTCTAGATGGTCAGAAATGGGAATTTTTTAATGTTTAATTTCTTGACTGCAAATGACTATTCCATGTAAATTATCACTTTTGGAACAAAAATACGTGTGTTTAGAGTCACTTTAATGCCTGAAATTGGTCGAAATAGAAGCTTCTGAATATGGGAAAAAGGCTGCAATAATGGCAATTTTGGTCACATTGACGCTTTAAAATGTAGTTATTCAACATGAGGCACATTCCAAATGACATTTTGAATCAATTTTTCTACAGTCCAAAAAATCAATTTTCTGATGAAAAACGATGACCCGTGACCTGTCAAAATTTCTCCAGATGGTCAGAAATGGAAATTTATTAATGTTTAATTTTTTGACTGTAAATGACTATTGCATGTGAATTATCACTCTTGCAACAAAAATAAGTGTGCTTAGAGTCACTTTAATGCCTGAAATTGGTCGAAATAGAAGCTTCTGAATATGAGAAAAAGTCTGTAATAATGGCAATTTTGGTCACATTGAGGCTTTTTAAAGTAGTTATTCAACATGAGGCACATTCCAAATGACATTTTGAATCAATTTTTCTACAGTCCAAAAAATCAATTTTCTGATGTTAAACGATGACCCGTGACCTGTCAAAATTTCTCCAGATGGTCAGAAATGGAAATTTTTTCATGTTTAAGTTTTTTGACTGCAAATGACTATTCCATGTAAATGGTCACTCTTGGAACAGAAATAAGTGTGCTTAGAGTCACTTTAATGCCTGAAATTGGTTGAAATGGAAGCTTCTGAATAGGAGAAAAAGTCTGTAATAATGGCAATTTTGGTCACATTGGGGCTTTAAAAAGTAGTTATTCAACATGAGGCACATTACAAATGACATTTTGAATCAATTTTCCTACAGTCCAAAAAATCGATTTTCTGATGAAAAACGATGACCCGTGACCTGTCGAAATTTCTCCAGATGGTCAGAAATGGAAATTTTTTCATGTTTAATTTTTTGACTGCAAATGACTATTCCATGTAAATTATCACTTTTGGAACAAAAATAAATGTGTTAGAGTCACTTTAATGCCTGAAATTGGTCGAAAAAGAAGCTTCTGAGTAGGAGAAAATGTCTATAAAAATGCCAATGTTGGTCACATCGAGGCTTTAAAAAGTAGTTATTCAACATGAGGCATATTCCAAATGACATTTTGAATCAATTTTTCTACAGTCCAAAAAATCAATTTTCTGATGAAAAACGATGACCCGTGACCTGTCGAAATTTCTCCAGATGGTCAGAAATGGAAATCTTTTCATGTTTAAGTTTTTTGACTGCAAATGACTATTCCATGTTAATTATCACTCTTGGAACAGAAATAAGTGTGCTTAGAGTCACTTTAATGCCTGAAATTGGTCGAAATGGAAGCTTCTGAATAGGAGAAAAAGTCTGTAATAATGGCAATTTTGGTCACATTGGAGCTTTAAAAAGTTGTTATTCAACATGAGGCACATTACAATTGACATTTTGAATCAATTTTTGTACAGTCCAAAAAATCAATTTTCTGATGAAAAACGATGACCCGTGACCTGCCGAAATTTCTCCAGATGGTCAGAAATGGAAATTTTTTAATGTTAAATTGTTTGACTGCAAATGACTATTCCATGTAAATTATCACTTTTGGAACAGAAATATGTGTGTTTAGAGTCACTTTAATGCCTGAAATTGGTCGAAATAGAAGCTTCTGAATATGAGAAAAAGTCTGTAATAATGGCAATTTTGGTCACATTGAGGCTTTAAAAAGTAGTTATTCAACATGAGGCACATTACACATGACATTTTGAATCAATTTTTCTACAGTCCAAAAAATCAATTTTCTGATGAAAAACGATGACCCGTGACCTGTCGAAATTTCTCCAGATGGTCAGAAATGGAAATCTTTTCATGTTTAATTTCTTGACTGCAAATGACTATTCCATGTAAATTATCACTCTTGGAACAGAAATAAGTGTGCTTAGAGTCACTTTAATGCCTGAAATTGGTAGAAATGGAAGCTTCTGAATAGGAGAAAAAGTCTGTATAATGGCAATTTTGGTCACATTGGGGCTTTAAAAAGTAGTTATTCAACATAAGGCACATTACAATTGACATTTTGAATCAATTTTTGTACAGTCCAAAAAATCAATTTTCTGATGAAAAACGATGACCCGTGACCTGCCGAAATTTCTCCAGATGGTCAGAAATGGAAATTTTTTAATGTTAAATTGTTTGACTGCAAATGACTATTCCATGTAAATTATCACTCTTGGATCAAAAATAAGTGTGCTTAGAGTCACTTTAATGCCTGAAATTGGTCGAAATAGAAGCTTCTGAGTAGGAGAAAATGTCTATTAAAATGGCAATTTTGGTCACATCGAGGCTTTAAAAAGTAGTTATTCAACATGAGGCATATTCCAAATGACTTTTTGAATCAATTTTTCAACAGTCCAAAAAATCAATTTTCTGATGAAAAACGATGACCCGTGACCTGTCAAAATTTCTCCAGATGGTCAGAAATGGAAATTTTTTAATGTTTAATTTTTTGACTGTAAATGACTATTGCATGTGAATTATCACTCTTGCAACAAAAATAAGTGTGCTTAGAGTCACTTTAATGCCTGAAATTGGTCGAAATAGAAGCTTCTGAATATGAGAAAAAGTCTGTAATAATGGCAATTTTGGTCACATTGAGGCTTTTTAAAGTAGTTATTCAACATGAGGCACATTCCAAATGACATTTTGAATCAATTTTTCTACAGTCCAAAAAAATCAATTTTCTGATGTTAAACGATGACCCGTGACCTGTCAAAATTTCTCCAGATGGTCAGAAATGGAAATTTTTTCATGTTTAAGTTTTTTGACTGCAAATGACTATTCCATGTAAATGGTCACTCTTGGAACAGAAATAAGTGTGCTTAGAGTCACTTTAATGCCTGAAATTGGTTGAAATGGAAGCTTCTGAATAGGAGAAAAAGTCTGTAATAATGGCAATTTTGGTCACATTGGGGCTTTAAAAAGTAGTTATTCAACATGAGGCACATTACAAATGACATTTTGAATCAATTTTCCTACAGTCCAAAAAATCGATTTTCTGATGAAAAACGATGACCCGTGACCTGTCGAAATTTCTCCAGATGGTCAGAAATGGAAATTTTTTCATGTTTAATTTTTTGACTGCAAATGACTATTCCATGTAAATTATCACTTTTGGAACAAAAATAAATGTGTTAGAGTCACTTTAATGCCTGAAATTGGTCGAAAAAGAAGCTTCTGAGTAGGAGAAAATGTCTATAAAAATGCCAATGTTGGTCACATCGAGGCTTTAAAAAGTAGTTATTCAACATGAGGCATATTCCAAATGACATTTTGAATCAATTTTTCTACAGTCCAAAAAATCAATTTTCTGATGAAAAACGATGACCCGTGACCTGTCGAAATTTCTCCAGATGGTCAGAAATGGAAATCTTTTCATGTTTAAGTTTTTTGACTGCAAATGACTATTCCATGTTAATTATCACTCTTGGAACAGAAATAAGTGTGCTTAGAGTCACTTTAATGCCTGAAATTGGTCGAAATGGAAGCTTCTGAATAGGAGAAAAAGTCTGTAATAATGGCAATTTTGGTCACATTGGGGCTTTAAAAAGTTGTTATTCAACATGAGGCACATTACAATTGACATTTTGAATCAATTTTTGTACAGTCCAAAAAATCAATTTTCTGATGAAAAACGATGACCCGTGACCTGCCGAAATTTCTCCAGATGGTCAGAAATGGAAATTTTTTAATGTTAAATTGTTTGACTGCAAATGACTATTCCATGTAAATTATCACTCTTGGATCAAAAATAAGTGTGCTTAGAGTCACTTTAATGCCTGAAATTGGTCGAAATAGAAGCTTCTGAATAGGAGAAAATGTCTATAAAAATGGCAATTTTGGTCACATCGAGGCTTTAAAAAGCAGTTATTCAACATGAGGCATATTCCAAATGACATTTTGAATGAATTTTCCTACAGTCCAAAAAATCGATTTTCTGATGAAAAACGATGACCCGTGACCTGTCAAAATTTCTCCAGATGGTCAGAAATGGAAATTTTTTCATGTTTAATTTTTTGACTGCAAATGACTATTCCATGTAAATGATCACTCTTGGAACAAAAATAAGTGTGCTTAGAGTCACTTTAATGCCTGAAATTGGTTGAAATAGAAGCTTCTGAACAGGAGAAAAAGTCTGTAATAATGGCAATTTTGGTCACATTGGGGCTTTAAAAAGTAGTTATTCAACATGAGGCACATTACAAATGACATTTTGAATCAATTTTTCTACAGTCCAAAAAATCAATTTTCTGATGAAAAACGATGACCCGTGACCTGACGAAATTTCACGAGATGGTCAGAAACGGAAATTTTTTAATGTTTAATTTTTTGACTGCAAATGACTATTCCATGTAAATTATCACTCTTGGAACAAAAATAAGTGTGCTTAGAGTCACTTTAATGCCTGAAATTGGTCGAAATAGAAGCTTCTGAATAGGAGAAAAAGTCTGTAATAGTGGCAATTTTAGTCACATTGAGGCTTTAAAAAGTAGTTATTCAACATGAGGCACATTCCAAATGACATTTTGAATCAATTTTTCTACAGTCCAAAAAATCAATTTTCTGATGAAAAACGATGATCCGTGACCTGTCGAAATGTATCCAGAGGGTCAGAATTGGAATTTTTTTAATGTTTAACTTTTTTGACTGCAAATGACTATTCCATGTAAATTATCACTTTTGGAACAAAAATAAATGTGTTTAGAGTCACTTTAATGCCTGAAATTGGTCGAAAAAGAAGCTTCTGAGTAGGAGAAAATGTCTATAAAAATGGCAATTTTGGTCACATTGAGGCTTTAAAAAGTAGTTATTCAACATGAGGCATATTCTAAATGACATTTTGAATCAATTTTTCTAAAGTCCAAAAAATCAATTTTCTGATGAAAAACGATGACCCGTGACCTGTCAAAATTTCTCCAGATGGTCAGAAATGGAAATTTTTTAATGTTTAATTTTTTGACTGTAAATGACTATTGCATGTGAATTATCACTCTTGCAACAAAAATAAGTGTGCTTAGAGTCACTTTAATGCCTGAAATTGGTCGAAATAGAAGCTTCTGAATATGAGAAAAAGTCTGTAATAATGGCAATTTTGGTCACATTGAGGCTTTTTAAAGTAGTTATTCAACATGAGGCACATTCCAAATGACATTTTGAATCAATTTTTCTACAGTCCAAAAAATCAATTTTCTGATGTTAAACGATGACCCGTGACCTGTCAAAATTTCTCCAGATGGTCAGAAATGGAAATTTTTTCATGTTTAAGTTTTTTGACTGCAAATGACTATTCCATGTAAATGGTCACTCTTGGAACAGAAATAAGTGTGCTTAGAGTCACTTTAATGCCTGAAATTGGTTGAAATGGAAGCTTCTGAATAGGAGAAAAAGTCTGTAATAATGGCAATTTTGGTCACATTGGGGCTTTAAAAAGTAGTTATTCAACATGAGGCACATTACAAATGACATTTTGAATCAATTTTCCTACAGTCCAAAAAATCGATTTTCTGATGAAAAACGATGACCCGTGACCTGTCGAAATTTCTCCAGATGGTCAGAAATGGAAATTTTTTCATGTTTAATTTTTTGACTGCAAATGACTATTCCATGTAAATTATCACTTTTGGAACAAAAATAAATGTGTTAGAGTCACTTTAATGCCTGAAATTGGTCGAAAAAGAAGCTTCTGAGTAGGAGAAAATGTCTATAAAAATGCCAATGTTGGTCACATCGAGGCTTTAAAAAGTAGTTATTCAACATGAGGCATATTCCAAATGACATTTTGAATCAATTTTTCTACAGTCCAAAAAATCAATTTTCTGATGAAAAACGATGACCCGTGACCTGTCGAAATTTCTCTAGATGGTCAGAAATGGGAATTTTTTAATATTTAATTTTTTGACTGCAAATGACTATTCCATGTAAATTATCACTTTTGGAACAAAAATATGTGTGTTTAGAGTCACTTTAATGCCTGAAATTGGTCGAAATAGAAGCTTCTGAATATGAGAAAAAGTCTGTAATAATGGCAATTTTGGTCACAGTGAGGCTTTAAAAAGTAGTTATTCAACATGAGGCACATTACAATTGACATTTTGAATCAATTTTTCTACAGTCCAAAAAATCAATTTTCTGATGAAAAACGATGACCCGTGACCTGCCGAAATTTCTCCAGATGGTCAGAAATGGAAATTTTTTAATGTTAAATTGTTTGACTGCAAATGACTATTCCATGTAAATTATCACACTTGGAACAGAAATAAGTGTGCTTAGAGTCACTTTAATGCCTGAAATTGGTCGAAATAGAAGCTTCTGAATAGGAGAAAAAGTCTGTAATAATGGCAATTTTGGTCACATAGGGTCTTTAAAAAGTAGTTATTCAACATGAGGCACATTCCAAATGACATTTTGAAACAATTTTCCTACAGTCCAAAAAATCAATTTTCTGATGAAAAACGATGACCCGTGACCTGTCGAAATTTCTCCAGATGGTCAGAAATGGAAATTTTTTCATGTTTAATTTCTTGACTGCAAATGACTATTCCATGTAAATTATCACTCTTGGAACAGAAATAAGTGTGCTTAGAGTCACTTTAATGCCTGAAATTGGTAGAAATGGAAGCTTCTGAATAGGAGAAAAAGTCTGTAATAATGGCAATTTTGGTCACATTGGGGCTTTAAAAAGTAGTTATTCAACATAAGGCACATTACAATTGACATTTTGAATCAATTTGTGTACAGTCCAAAAAATCAATTTTCTGATGAAAAACGATGACCCGTGACCTGCCGAAATTTCTCCAGATGGTCAGAAATGGAAATTTTTTAATGTTAAATTGTTTGACTGCAAATGACTATTCCATGTAAATTATCACTCTTGGATCAAAAATAAGTGTGCTTAGAGTCACTTTAATGCCTGAAATTGGTCGAAATAGAAGCTTCTGAATAGGAGAAAATGTCTATAAAAATGGCAATTTTGGTCACATCGAGGCTTTAAAAAGTAGTTATTCAACATGAGGCATATTCCAAATGACTTTTTGAATCAATTTTTCAACAGTCCAAAAAATCAATTTTCTGATGAAAAACGATGACCCGTGACCTGTCGAAATTTCTCTAGATGGTCAGAAATGGGAATTTTTTAATGTTTAATTTCTTGACTGCAAATGACTATTCCATGTAAATTATCACTTTTGGAACAAAAATACGTGTGTTTAGAGTCACTTTAATGCCTGAAATTGGTCGAAATAGAAGCTTCTGAATAGGAGAAAATGTCTATAAAAATGGCAATTTTGGTCACATCGAGGCTTTAAAATGTAGTTATTCAACATGAGGCACATTCCAAATGACATTTTGAATCAATTTTTCTACAGTCCAAAAATCAATTTTCTGATGAAAAACGATGACCCGTGACCTGTCAAAATTTCTCCAGATGGTCAGAAATGGAAATTTTTTCATGTTTAAGTTTTTTGACTGCAAATGACTATTCCATGTCAATTATCACTCTTGGAACAGAAATAAGTGTGCTTAGAGTCACTTTAATGCCTGAAATTGGTCGAAATGGAAGCTTCTGAATAGGAGAAAAAGTCTGTAATAATGGCAATTTTGGTCACATTGGGGCTTTAAAAAGTAGTTATTCAACATGAGGCACATTACAATTGACATTTTGAATCAATTTTTGTACAGTCCAAAAAATCAATTTTCTGATGAAAAACGATGACCCGTGACCTGCCGAAATTTCTCCAGATGGTCAGAAATGGAAATTTTTTAATGTTTAACTTTTTTGACTGCAAATGACAATACCATGTAAATTATCACTCTTGGAACAGAAATAAGTGTGCCTAGAGTCACTTTAATGCCTGAAATTGGTCGAAAAAGAAACTTCTGAGTAGGAGGAATGTCTATAAAAATGGCAATTTTGGTCACATCGAGGCTTTAAAAAGTAGTTATTCAACATGAGGCATATTCCAAATGACTTTTTGAATCAATTTTTCGACAGTCCAAAAAATTAATTTTCTGATGAAAAACGATGACCCGTGACCTGTCGAAATTTCTCTAGATGGTCAGAAATGGGAATTTTTTAATGTTTAATTTCTTGACTGCAAATGACTATTCCATGTAAATTATCACTTTTGGAACAAAAATACGTGTGTTTAGAGTCACTTTAATGCCTGAAATTGGTCGAAATAGAAGCTTCTGAATATGGGAAAAAGGCTGTAATAATGGCAATTTTGGTCACATTGAGGCTTTAAAATGTAGTTATTCAACATGAGGCACATTCCAAATGACATTTTGAATCAATTTTTCTACAGTCCAAAAAATCAATTTTCTGATGAAAAACGATGACCCGTGACCTGTCAAAATTTCTCCAGATGGTCAGAAATGGAAATCTTTTCATGTTTAAGTTTTTTGACTGCAAATGACTATTCCATGTTAATTATCACTCTTGGAACAGAAATAAGTGTGCTTGGAGTCACTTTAATGCCTGAAATTGGTCGAAATGGAAGCTTCTGAATAGGAGAAAAAGTCTGTAATAATGGCAATTTTGGTCACATTGGGGCTTTAAAAAGTAGTTATTCAACATGAGGCACATTACAATTGACATTTTGAATCAATTTTTGTACAGTCCAAAAAATCAATTTTCTGATGAAAAACGATGACCCGTGACCTGCCGAAATTTCTCCAGATGATCAGAAATGGAAATTTTTTAATGTTAAATTGTTTGACTGCAAATGACTATTCCATGTAAATTATCACTCTTGGATAAAAAATAAGTGTGCTTAGAGTCACTTTAATGCCTGAAATTGGTCGAAATAGAAGCTTCTGAATAGGAGAAAATGTCTATAAAAATGGCAATTTTGGTCACGTCGAGGCTTTAAAAAGTAGTTATTCAACATGAGGCATATTCCAAATGACATTTTGAATCAATTTTCCGACAGTCCAAAAAATCGATTTTCTGATGAAAAACGATGACCCGTGACCTGTCGAAATTTCTCCAGATGGTCAGAAATGGAAATTTTTTCATGTTTAAGTTTTTTGACTGCAAATGACTATTCCATGTAAATTATCACTCTTGGAACGGAAATAAGTGTGCTTAGAGTCACTTTAATGCCTGAAATTGGTCGAAATGGAAGCTTCTGAATAGGAGAAAAAGTCTGTAATAATGGCAATTTTGGTCACATTGGGGCTTTAAAAAGTAGTTATTCAACATGAGGCACATTACAATTGACATTTTGAATCAATTTTTGTACAGTCCAAAAAATCAATTTTCTGATGAAAAACGATGACCCGTGACCTGCCGAAATTTCTCCAGATGGTCAGAAATGGACATTTTTTAATGTTAAATTGTTTGACTGCAAATGACTATTCCATGTAAATTATCACTCTTGGATCAAAAATAAGTGTGCTTAGAGTCACTTTAATGCCTGAAATTGGTCGAAATAGAAGCTTCTGAATAGGAGAAAATGTCTATAAAAATGGCAATTTTGGTCACATCGAGGCTTTAAAAAGCAGTTATTCAACATGAGGCATATTCCAAATGACATTTTGAATCAATTTTCCTACAGTCCAAAAAATCGATTTTCTGATGAAAAACGATGACCCGTGACCTGTCGAAATTTCTCCAGATGGTCAGAAATGGAAATTTTTTCATGTTTAATTTTTTGACTGCAAATGACTATTCCATGTAAATGATCACTCTTGGAACAAAAATAAGTGTGCTTAGAGTCACTTTAATGCCTGAAATTGGTTGAAATAGAAGCTTCTGAACAGGAGAAAAAGTCTGTAATAATGGCAATTTTGGTCACATTGGGGCTTTAAAAAGTAGTTATTCAACATGAGGCACATTACAAATGACATTTTGAATCAATTTTTCTACAGTCCAAAAAATCAATTTTCTGATGAAAAACGATGACCCGTGACCTGACAAAATTTCACCAGATGGTCAGAAACGGAAATTTTTTAATGTTTAATTTTTTGACTGCAAATGACTATTCCATGTAAATTATCACTCTTGGAACAAAAATAAGTGTGCTTAGAGTCACTTTAATGCCTGAAATTGGTCGAAATAGAAGCTTCTGAATAGGAGAAAAAGTCTGTAATAGTGGCAATTTTAGTCACATTGAGGCTTTAAAAAGTAGTTATTCAACATGAGGCACATTCCAAATGACATTTTGAATCAATTTTTCTACAGTCCAAAAAATCAATTTTCTGATGAAAAACGATGATCCGTGACCTGTCGAAATGTATCCAGAGGGTCAGAATTGGAATTTTTTTAATGTTTAACTTTTTTGACTGCAAATGACTATTCCATGTAAATTATCACTTTTGGAACAAAAATAAATGTGTTTAGAGTCACTTTAATGCCTGAAATTGGTCGAAAAAGAAGCTTCTGAGTAGGAGAAAATGTCTATAAAAATGGCAATTTTGGTCACATTGAGGCTTTAAAAAGTAGTTATTCAACATGAGGCATATTCTAAATGACATTTTGAATCAATTTTTCTAAAGTCCAAAAAATCAATTTTCTGATGAAAAACGATGACCCGTGACCTGTCAAAATTTCTCCAGATGGTCAGAAATGGAAATTTTTTACTGTTTAATTTTTTGACTGTAAATGACTATTGCATGTGAATTATCACTCTTGCAACAAAAATAAGTGTGCTTAGAGTCACTTTAATGCCTGAAATTGGTCGAAATAGAAGCTTCTGAATATGAGAAAAAGTCTGTAATAATGGCAATTTTGGTCACATTGAGGCTTTTTAAAGTAGTTATTCAACATGAGGCACATTCCAAATGACATTTTGAATCAATTTTTCTACAGTCCAAAAAATCAATTTTCTGATGTTAAACGATGACCCGTGACCTGTCAAAATTTCTCCAGATGGTCAGAAATGGAAATTTTTTCATGTTTAAGTTTTTTGACTGCAAATGACTATTCCATGTAAATGGTCACTCTTGGAACAGAAATAAGTGTGCTTAGAGTCACTTTAATGCCTGAAATTGGTTGAAATGGAAGCTTCTGAATAGGAGAAAAAGTCTGTAATAATGGCAATTTTGGTCACATTGGGGCTTTAAAAAGTAGTTATTCAACATGAGGCACATTACAAATGACATTTTGAATCAATTTTCCTACAGTCCAAAAAATCGATTTTCTGATGAAAAACGATGACCCGTGACCTGTCGAAATTTCTCCAGATGGTCAGAAATGGAAATTTTTTAATGTTAAATTGTTTGACTGCAAATGACTATTCCATGTAAATTATCACTCTTGGAACAGAAATAAGTGTGCCTAGAGTCACTTTAATGCCTGAAATTGGTCGAAAAAGAAACTTCTGAGTAGGAGGAATGTCTATAAAAATGGCAATTTTGGTCACATCGAGGCTTTAAAAAGTAGTTATTCAACATGAGGCATATTCCAAATGACTTTTTGAATCAATTTTTCTACAGTCCAAAAAATTAATTTTCTGATGAAAAACGATGACCCGTGACCTGTCGAAATTTCTCTAGATGGTCAGAAATGGGAATTTTTTAATGTTTAATTTCTTGACTGCAAATGACTATTCCATGTAAATTATCACTTTTGGAACAAAAATACGTGTGTTTAGAGTCACTTTAATGCCTGAAATTGGTCGAAATAGAAGCTTCTGAATATGGGAAAAAGGCTGTAATAATGGCAATTTTGGTCACATTGAGGCTTTAAAATGTAGTTATTCAACATGAGGCACATTCCAAATGACATTTTGAATCAATTTTTCTACAGTCCAAAAAATCAATTTTCTGATGAAAAACGATGACCCGTGACCTGTCAAAATTTCTCCAGATGGTCAGAAATGGAAATCTTTTCATGTTTAAGTTTTTTGACTGCAAATGACTATTCCATGTTAATTATCACTCTTGGAACAGAAATAAGTGTGCTTGGAGTCACTTTAATGCCTGAAATTGGTCGAAATGGAAGCTTCTGAATAGGAGAAAAAGTCTGTAATAATGGCAATTTTGGTCACATTGGGGCTTTAAAAAGTAGTTATTCAACATGAGGCACATTACAATTGACATTTTGAATCAATTTTTGTACAGTCCAAAAAATCAATTTTCTGATGAAAAACGATGACCCGTGACCTGCCGAAATTTCTCCAGATGATCAGAAATGGAAATTTTTTAATGTTAAATTGTTTGACTGCAAATGACTATTCCATGTAAATTATCACTCTTGGATAAAAAATAAGTGTGCTTAGAGTCACTTTAATGCCTGAAATTGGTCGAAATAGAAGCTTCTGAATAGGAGAAAATGTCTATAAAAATGGCAATTTTGGTCACGTCGAGGCTTTAAAAAGTAGTTATTCAACATGAGGCATATTCCAAATGACATTTTGAATCAATTTTCCGACAGTCCAAAAAATCGATTTTCTGATGAAAAACGATGACCCGTGACCTGTCGAAATTTCTCCAGATGGTCAGAAATGGAAATTTTTTCATGTTTAAGTTTTTTGACTGCAAATGACTATTCCATGTAAATTATCACTCTTGGAACGGAAATAAGTGTGCTTAGAGTCACTTTAATGCCTGAAATTGGTCGAAATGGAAGCTTCTGAATAGGAGAAAAAGTCTGTAATAATGGCAATTTTGGTCACATTGGGGCTTTAAAAAGTAGTTATTCAACATGAGGCACATTACAATTGACATTTTGAATCAATTTTTGTACAGTCCAAAAAATCAATTTTCTGATGAAAAACGATGACCCGTGACCTGCCGAAATTTCTCCAGATGGTCAGAAATGGACATTTTTTAATGTTAAATTGTTTGACTGCAAATGACTATTCCATGTAAATTATCACTCTTGGATCAAAAATAAGTGTGCTTAGAGTCACTTTAATGCCTGAAATTGGTCGAAATAGAAGCTTCTGAATAGGAGAAAATGTCTATAAAAATGGCAATTTTGGTCACATCGAGGCTTTAAAAAGCAGTTATTCAACATGAGGCATATTCCAAATGACATTTTGAATCAATTTTCCTACAGTCCAAAAAATCGATTTTCTGATGAAAAACGATGACCCGTGACCTGTCGAAATTTCTCCAGATGGTCAGAAATGGAAATTTTTTCATGTTTAATTTTTTGACTGCAAATGACTATTCCATGTAAATGATCACTCTTGGAACAAAAATAAGTGTGCTTAGAGTCACTTTAATGCCTGAAATTGGTTGAAATAGAAGCTTCTGAACAGGAGAAAAAGTCTGTAATAATGGCAATTTTGGTCACATTGGGGCTTTAAAAAGTAGTTATTCAACATGAGGCACATTACAAATGACATTTTGAATCAATTTTTCTACAGTCCAAAAAATCAATTTTCTGATGAAAAACGATGACCCGTGACCTGACAAAATTTCACCAGATGGTCAGAAACGGAAATTTTTTAATGTTTAATTTTTTGACTGCAAATGACTATTCCATGTAAATTATCACTCTTGGAACAAAAATAAGTGTGCTTAGAGTCACTTTAATGCCTGAAATTGGTCGAAATAGAAGCTTCTGAATAGGAGAAAAAGTCTGTAATAGTGGCAATTTTAGTCACATTGAGGCTTTAAAAAGTAGTTATTCAACATGAGGCACATTCCAAATGACATTTTGAATCAATTTTTCTACAGTCCAAAAAATCAATTTTCTGATGAAAAACGATGATCCGTGACCTGTCGAAATGTATCCAGAGGGTCAGAATTGGAATTTTTTTAATGTTTAACTTTTTTGACTGCAAATGACTATTCCATGTAAATTATCACTTTTGGAACAAAAATAAATGTGTTTAGAGTCACTTTAATGCCTGAAATTGGTCGAAAAAGAAGCTTCTGAGTAGGAGAAAATGTCTATAAAAATGGCAATTTTGGTCACATTGAGGCTTTTAAAAGTAGTTATTCAACATGAGGCATATTCTAAATGACATTTTGAATCAATTTTTCTAAAGTCCAAAAAATCAATTTTCTGATGAAAAACGATGACCCGTGACCTGTCGAAATTTCTCTAGATGGTCAGAAATGGGAATTTTTTAATGTTTAATTTTTTGACTGCAAATGACTATTCCATGTAAATTATCACTTTTGGAACAAAAATACGTGTGTTTAGAGTCACTTTAATGCCTGAAATTGGTCGAAATAGAAGCTTCTGAATATGGGAAAAGGCTGCAATAATGGCAATTTTGGTCACATTGACGCTTTAAAATGTAGTTATTCAACATGAGGCACATTCCAAATGACATTTTGAATCAATTTTTCTACAGTCCAAAAAATCAATTTTCTGATGAAAAACGATGACCCGTGACCTGTCAAAATTTCTCCAGATGGTCAGAAATGGAAATTTTTTAATGTTTAATTTTTTGACTGTAAATGACTATTGCATGTGAATTATCACTCTTGCAACAAAAATAAGTGTGCTTAGAGTCACTTTAATGCCTGAAATTGGTCGAAATAGAAGCTTCTGAATATGAGAAAAAGTCTGTAATAATGGCAATTTTGGTCACATTGAGGCTTTTTAAAGTAGTTATTCAACATGAGGCACATTCCAAATGACATTTTGAATCAATTTTTCTACAGTCCAAAAAATCAATTTTCTGATGTTAAACGATGACCCGTGACCTGTCAAAATTTCTCCAGATGGTCAGAAATGGAAATTTTTTCATGTTTAAGTTTTTTGACTGCAAATGACTATTCCATGTAAATGGTCACTCTTGGAACAGAAATAAGTGTGCTTAGAGTCACTTTAATGCCTGAAATTGGTTGAAATGGAAGCTTCTGAATAGGAGAAAAAGTCTGTAATAATGGCAATTTTGGTCACATTGGGGCTTTAAAAAGTAGTTATTCAACATGAGGCATATTCCAAATGACATTTTGAATCAATTTTTCTACAGTCCAAAAAATCAATTTTCTGATGAAAAACGATGACCCGTGACCTGTCGAAATTTCTCCAGATGGTCAGGAATGGAAATCTTTTCATGTTTAAGTTTTTTGACTGCAAATGACTATTCCATGTTAATTATCACTCTTGGAACAGAAATAAGTGTGCTTAGAGTCACTTTAATGCCTGAAATTGGTCGAAATGGAAGCTTCTGAATAGGAGAAAAAGTCTGTAATAATGGCAATTTTGGTCACATTGGGGCTTTAAAAAGTTGTTATTCAACATGAGGCACATTACAATTGACATTTTGAATCAATTTTTGTACAGTCCAAAAAATCAATTTTCTGATGAAAAACGATGACCCGTGACCTGCCGAAATTTCTCCAGATGGTCAGAAATGGAAATTTTTTAATGTTAAATTGTTTGACTGCAAATGACTATTCCATGTAAATTATCACTCTTGGATCAAAAATAAGTGTGCTTAGAGTCACTTTAATGCCTGAAATTGGTCGAAATAGAAGCTTCTGAATAGGAGAAAATGTCTATAAAAATGGCAATTTTGGTCACATCGAGGCTTTAAAAAGCAGTTATTCAACATGAGGCATATTCCAAATGACATTTTGAATCAATTTTCCTACAGTCCAAAAAATCGATTTTCTGATGAAAAACGATGACCCGTGACCTGTCAAAATTTCTCCAGATGGTCAGAAATGGAAATTTTTTCATGTTTAATTTTTTGACTGCAAATGACTATTCCATGTAAATGATCACTCTTGGAACAAAAATAAGTGTGCTTAGAGTCACTTTAATGCCTGAAATTGGTTGAAATAGAAGCTTCTGAACAGGAGAAAAAGTCTGTAATAATGGCAATTTTGGTCACATTGGGGCTTTAAAAAGTAGTTATTCAACATGAGGCACATTACAAATGACATTTTGAATCAATTTTTCTACAGTCCAAAAAATCAATTTTCTGATGAAAAACGATGACCCGTGACCTGACGAAATTTCACGAGATGGTCAGAAACGGAAATTTTTTAATGTTTAATTTTTTGACTGCAAATGACTATTCCATGTAAATTATCACTCTTGGAACAAAAATAAGTGTGCTTAGAGTCACTTTAATGCCTGAAATTGGTCGAAATAGAAGCTTCTGAATAGGAGAAAAAGTCTGTAATAGTGGCAATTTTAGTCACATTGAGGCTTTAAAAAGTAGTTATTCAACATGAGGCACATTCCAAATGACATTTTGAATCAATTTTTCTACAGTCCAAAAAATCAATTTTCTGATGAAAAACGATGATCCGTGACCTGTCGAAATGTATCCAGAGGGTCAGAATTGGAATTTTTTTAATGTTTAACTTTTTTGACTGCAAATGACTATTCCATGTAAATTATCACTTTTGGAACAAAAATAAATGTGTTTAGAGTCACTTTAATGCCTGAAATTGGTCGAAAAAGAAGCTTCTGAGTAGGAGAAAATGTCTATAAAAATGGCAATTTTGGTCACATTGAGGCTTTAAAAAGTAGTTATTCAACATGAGGCATATTCTAAATGACATTTTGAATCAATTTTTCTAAAGTCCAAAAAATCAATTTTCTGATGAAAAACGATGACCCGTGACCTGTCAAAATTTCTCCAGATGGTCAGAAATGGAAATTTTTTAATGTTAAATTGTTTGACTGCAAATGACTATTCCATGTAAATTATCACTCTTGGATCAAAAATAAGTGTGCTTAGAGTCACTTTAATGCCTGAAATTGGTCGAAATAGAAGCTTCTGAATAGGAGAAAATGTCTATAAAAATGGCAATTTTGGTCACATCGAGGCTTTGAAAAGCAGTTATTCAACATGAGGCATATTCCAAATGACATTTTGAATCAATTTTCCTACAGTCCAAAAAATCGATTTTCTGATGAAAAACGATGACCCGTGACCTGTCAAAATTTCTCCAGATGGTCAGAAATGGAAATTTTTTCATGTTTAATTTTTTGACTGCAAATGACTATTCCATGTAAATGATCACTCTTGGAACAAAAATAAGTGTGCTTAGAGTCACTTTAATGCCTGAAATTGGTTGAAATAGAAGCTTCTGAACAGGAGAAAAAGTCTGTAATAATGGCAATTTTGGTCACATTGGGGCTTTAAAAAGTAGTTATTCAACATGAGGCACATTACAAATGACATTTTGAATCAATTTTTCTACAGTCCAAAAAATCAATTTTCTGATGAAAAACGATGACCCGTGACCTGACGAAATTTCACGAGATGGTCAGAAACGGAAATTTTTTAATGTTTAATTTTTTGACTGCAAATGACTATTCCATGTAAATTATCACTCTTGGAACAAAAATAAGTGTGCTTAGAGTCACTTTAATGCCTGAAATTGGTCGAAATAGAAGCTTCTGAATAGGAGAAAAAGTCTGTAATAGTGGCAATTTTAGTCACATTGAGGCTTTAAAAAGTAGTTATTCAACATGAGGCACATTCCAAATGACATTTTGAATCAATTTTTCTACAGTCCAAAAAATCAATTTTCTGATGAAAAACGATGATCCGTGACCTGTCGAAATGTATCCAGAGGGTCAGAATTGGAATTTTTTTAATGTTTAACTTTTTTGACTGCAAATGACTATTCCATGTAAATTATCACTTTTGGAACAAAAATAAATGTGTTTAGAGTCACTTTAATGCCTGAAATTGGTCGAAAAAGAAGCTTCTGAGTAGGAGAAAATGTCTATAAAAATGGCAATTTTGGTCACATTGAGGCTTTAAAAAGTAGTTATTCAACATGAGGCATATTCTAAATGACATTTTGAATCAATTTTTTTAAAGTCCAAAAAATCAATTTTCTGATGAAAAACGATGACCCGTGACCTGTCAAAATTTCTCCAGATGGTCAGAAATGGAAATTTTTTACTGGTTAATTTTTTGACTGTAAATGACTATTGCATGTGAATTATCACTCTTGCAACAAAAATAAGTGTGCTTAGAGTCACTTTAATGCCTGAAATTGGTCGAAATAGAAGCTTCTGAATATGAGAAAAAGTCTGTAATAATGGCAATTTGTGTCACATTGAGGCTTTTTAAAGTAGTTATTCAACATGAGGCACATTCCAAATGACATTTTGAATCAATTTTTCTACAGTCCAAAAAATCAATTTTCTGATGTTAAACGATGACCCGTGACCTGTCAAAATTTCTCCAGATGGTCAGAAATGGAAATTTTTTCATGTTTAAGTTTTTTGACTGCAAATGACTATTCCATGGAAATGGTCACTCTTGGAACAGAAATAAGTGTGCTTAGAGTCACTTTAATGCCTGAAATTGGTTGAAATGGAAGCTTCTGAATAGGAGAAAAAGTCTGTAATAATGGCAATTTTGGTCACATTGGGGCTTTAAAAAGTAGTTATTCAACATGAGGCACATTACAAATGACATTTTGAATCAATTTTCCTACAGTCCAAAAAATCGATTTTCTGATGAAAAACGATGACCCGTGACCTGTCGAAATTTCTCCAGATGGTCAGAAATGGAAATTTTTTCATGTTTAATTTTTTGACTGCAAATGACTATTCCATGTAAATTATCACTTTTGGAACAAAAATAAATGTGTTAGAGTCACTTTAATGCCTGAAATTGGTCGAAAAAGAAGCTTCTGAGTAGGAGAAAATGTCTATAAAAATGCCAATGTTGGTCACATCGAGGCTTTAAAAAGTAGTTATTCAACATGAGGCATATTCCAAATGACATTTTGAATCAATTTTTCTACAGTCCAAAAAATCAATTTTCTGATGAAAAACGATGACCCGTGACCTGTCGAAATTTCTCTAGATGGTCAGAAATGGGAATTTTTTAATATTTAATTTTTTGACTGCAAATGACTATTCCATGTAAATTATCACTTTTGGAACAAAAATATGTGTGTTTAGAGTCACTTTAATGCCTGAAATTGGTCGAAATAGAAGCTTCTGAATATGAGAAAAAGTCTGTAATAATGGCAATTTTGGTCACAGTGAGGCTTTAAAAAGTAGTTATTCAACATGAGGCACATTACAATTGACATTTTGAATCAATTTTTCTACAGTCCAAAAAATCAATTTTCTGATGAAAAACGATGACCCGTGACCTGCCGAAATTTCTCCAGATGGTCAGAAATGGAAATTTTTTAATGTTAAATTGTTTGACTGCAAATGACTATTCCATGTAAATTATCACACTTGGAACAGAAATAAGTGTGCTTAGAGTCACTTTAATGCCTGAAATTGGTCGAAATAGAAGCTTCTGAATAGGAGAAAAAGTCTGTAATAATGGCAATTTTGGTCACATAGGGTCTTTAAAAAGTAGTTATTCAACATGAGGCACATTCCAAATGACATTTTGAAACAATTTTCCTACAGTCCAAAAAATCAATTTTCTGATGAAAAACGATGACCCGTGACCTGTCGAAATTTCTCCAGATGGTCAGAAATGGAAATTTTTTCATGTTTAATTTCTTGACTGCAAATGACTATTCCATGTAAATTATCACTTTTGGAACAAAAATACGTGTGTTTAGAGTCACTTTAATGCCTGAAATTGGTCGAAATAGAAGCTTCTGAATAGGAGAAAATGTCTATAAAAATGGCAATTTTGGTCACATCGAGGCTTTAAAATGTAGTTATTCAACATGAGGCACATTCCAAATGACATTTTGAATCAATTTTTCTACAGTCCAAAAATCAATTTTCTGATGAAAAACGATGACCCGTGACCTGTCAAAATTTCTCCAGATGGTCAGAAATGGAAATTTTTTCATGTTTAAGTTTTTTGACTGCAAATGACTATTCCATGTCAATTATCACTCTTAGAACAGAAATAAGTGTGCTTAGAGTCACTTTAATGCCTGAAATTGGTCGAAATGGAAGCTTCTGAATAGGAGAAAAAGTCTGTAATAATGGCAATTTTGGTCACATTGGGGCTTTAAAAAGTAGTTATTCAACATGAGGCACATTACAATTGACATTTTGAATCAATTTTTGTACAGTCCAAAAAATCAATTTTCTGATGAAAAACGATGACCCGTGACCTGCCGAAATTTCTCCAGATGGTCAGAAATGGAAATTTTTTAATGTTTAACTTTTTTGACTGCAAATGACAATACCATGTAAATTATCACTCTTGGAACAGAAATAAGTGTGCCTAGAGTCACTTTAATGCCTGAAATTGGTCGAAAAAGAAACTTCTGAGTAGGAGGAATGTCTATAAAAATGGCAATTTTGGTCACATCGAGGATTTAAAAAGTAGTTATTCAACATGAGGCATATTCCAAATGACTTTTTGAATCAATTTTTCTACAGTCCAAAAAATTAATTTTCTGATGAAAAACGATGACCCGTGACCTGTCGAAATTTCTCTAGATGGTCAGAAATGGGAATTTTTTAATGTTTAATTTCTTGACTGCAAATGACTATTCCATGTAAATTATCACTTTTGGAACAAAAATACGTGTGCTTAGAGTCACTTTAATGCCTGAAATTGGTCGAAATAGAAGCTTCTGAATAGGAGAAAATGTCTATAAAAATGGCAATTTTGGTCACATCGAGGCTTTAAAATGTAGTTATTCAACATGAGGCATATTCCAAATGACATTTTGAATCAATTTTTCTACAGTCCAAAAAATCAATTTTCTGATGAAAAACGATGACCCGTGACCTGTCAAAATTTCTCCAGATGGTCAGAAATGGAAATCTTTTCATGTTTAAGTTTTTTGACTGCAAATGACTATTCCATGTTAATTATCACTCTTGGAACAGAAATAAGTGTGCTTGGAGTCACTTTAATGCCTGAAATTGGTCGAAATGGAAGCTTCTGAATAGGAGAAAAAGTCTGTAATAATGGCAATTTTGGTCACATTGGGGCTTTAAAAAGTAGTTATTCAACATGAGGCACATTACAATTGACATTTTGAATCAATTTTTGTACAGTCCAAAAAATCAATTTTCTGATGAAAAACGATGACCCGTGACCTGCCGAAATTTCTCCAGATGATCAGAAATGGAAATTTTTAAATGTTAAATTGTTTGACTGCAAATGACTATTCCATGTAAATTATCACTCTTGGATAAAAAATAAGTGTGCTTAGAGTCACTTTAATGCCTGAAATTGGTCGAAATAGAAGCTTCTGAATAGGAGAAAATGTCTATAAAAATGGCAATTTTGGTCACGTCGAGGCTTTAAAAAGTAGTTATTCAACATGAGGCATATTCCAAATGACATTTTGAATCAATTTTCCTACAGTCCAAAAAATCGATTTTCTGATGAAAAACGATGACCCGTGACCTGTCGAAATTTCTCCAGATGGTCAGAAATGGAAATTTTTTCATGTTTAAGTTTTTTGACTGCAAATGACTATTCCATGTAAATTATCACTCTTGGAACGGAAATAAGTGTGCTTAGAGTCACTTTAATGCCTGAAATTGGTCGAAATGGAAGCTTCTGAATAAGAGAAAAAGTCTGTAATAATGGCAATTTTGGTCACATTGGGGCTTTAAAAAGTAGTTATTCAACATGAGGCACATTACAATTGACATTTTGAATCAATTTTTGTACAGTCCAAAAAATCAATTTTCTGATGAAAAACGATGACCCGTGACCTGCCGAAATTTCTCCAGATGGTCAGAAATGGAAATTTTTTAATGTTAAATTGTTTGACTGCAAATGACTATTCCATGTAAATTATCACTCTTGGATCAAAAATAAGTGTGCTTAGAGTCACTTTAATGCCTGAAATTGGTCGAAATAGAAGCTTCTGAATAGGAGAAAATGTCTATAAAAATGGCAATTTTGGTCACATCGAGGCTTTAAAAAGCAGTTATTCAACATGAGGCATATTCCAAATGACATTTTGAATCAATTTTCCTACAGTCCAAAAAATCGATTTTCTGATGAAAAACGATGACCCGTGACCTGTCGAAATTTCTCCAGATGGTCAGAAATGGAAATTTTTTCATGTTTAATTTTTTGACTGCAAATGACTATTCCATGTAAATGATCACTCTTGGAACAAAAATAAGTGTGCTTAGAGTCACTTTAATGCCTGAAATTGGTTGAAATAGAAGCTTCTGAACAGGAGAAAAAGTCTGTAATAATGGCAATTTTGGTCACATTGGGGCTTTAAAAAGTAGTTATTCAACATGAGGCACATTACAAATGACATTTTGAATCAATTTTTCTACAGTCCAAAAAATCAATTTTCTGATGAAAAACGATGACCCGTGACCTGACAAAATTTCACCAGATGGTCAGAAACGGAAATTTTTTAATGTTTAATTTTTTGACTGCAAATGACTATTCCATGTAAATTATCACTCTTGGAACAAAAATAAGTGTGCTTAGAGTCACTTTAATGCCTGAAATTGGTCGAAATAGAAGCTTCTGAATAGGAGAAAAAGTCTGTAATAGTGGCAATTTTAGTCACATTGAGGCTTTAAAAAGTAGTTATTCAACATGAGGCACATTCCAAATGACATTTTGAATCAATTTTTCTACAGTCCAAAAAATCAATTTTCTGATGAAAAACGATGACCCGTGACCTGTCGAAATGTATCCAGATGGTCAGAATTGGAATTTTTTTAATGTTTAACTTTTTTGACTGCAAATGACTATTCCATGTAAATTATCACTTTTGGAACAAAAATAAATGTGTTTAGAGTCACTTTAATGCCTGAAATTGGTCGAAAAAGAAGCTTCTGAGTAGGAGAAAATGTCTATAAAAATGGCAATTTTGGTCACATCGAGGCTTTAAAAAGTAGTTATTCAACATGAGGCATATTCTAAATGACATTTTGAATCAATTTTTCTAAAGTCCAAAAAATCAATTTTCTGATGAAAAACGATGACCCGTGACCTGTCGAAATTTCTCTAGATGGTCAGAAATGGGAATTTTTTAATGTTTAATTTTTTGACTGCAAATGACTATTCCATGTAAATTATCACTTTTGGAACAAAAATACGTGTGTTTAGAGTCACTTTAATGCCTGAAATTGGTCGAAATAGAAGCTTCTGAATATGGGAAAAAGGCTGCAATAATGGCAATTTTGGTCACATTGACGCTTTAAAATGTAGTTATTCAACATGAGGCACATTCCAAATGACATTTTGAATCAATTTTTCTACAGTCCAAAAAATCAATTTTCTGATGAAAAACGATGACCCGTGACCTGTCAAAATTTCTCCAGATGGTCAGAAATGGAAATTTTTTAATGTTTAATTTTTTGACTGCAAATGACTATTCCATGTAAATGGTCACTCTTGGAACAGAAATAAGTGTGCTTAGAGTCACTTTAATGCCTGAAATTGGTTGAAATGGAAGCTTCTGAATAGGAGAAAAAGTCTGTAATAATGGCAATTTTGGTCACATTGGGGCTTTAAAAAGTAGTTATTCAACATGAGGCACATTACAAATGACATTTTGAATCAATTTTCCTACAGTCCAAAAAATCGATTTTCTGATGAAAAACGATGACCCGTGACCTGTCGAAATTTCTCCAGATGGTCAGAAATGGGAATTTTTTAATGTTTAATTTTTTGACTGCAAATGACTATTCCATGTAAATTATCACTTTTGGAACAAAAATATGTGTGTTTAGAGTCACTTTAATGCCTGAAATTGGTCGAAATAGAAGCTTCTGAATATGAGAAAAAGTCTGTAATAATGGCAATTTTGGTCACAGTGAGGCTTTAAAAAGTAGTTATTCAACATGAGGCACATTACAATTGACATTTTGAATCAATTTTTCTACAGTCCAAAAAATCAATTTTCTGATGAAAAACGATGACCCGTGACCTGCCGAAATTTCTCCAGATGGTCAGAAATGGAAATTTTTTAATGTTAAATTGTTTGACTGCAAATGACTATTCCATGTAAATTATCACACTTGGAACAGAAATAAGTGTGCTTAGAGTCACTTTAATGCCTGAAATTGGTCGAAATAGAAGCTTCTGAATAGGAGAAAAAGTCTGTAATAATGGCAATTTTGGTCACATAGGGTCTTTAAAAAGTAGTTATTCAACATGAGGCACATTCCAAATGACATTTTGAAACAATTTTCCTACAGTCCATAAAATCAATTTTCTGATGAAAAACGATGACCCGTGACCTGTCGAAATTTCTCCAGATGGTCAGAAATAGAAATTTTTTCATGTTTAATTTCTTGACTGCAAATGACTATTCCATGTAAATTATCACTCTTGGAACAGAAATAGGTGTGCTTAGAGTCACTTTAATGCCTGAAATTGGTAGAAATGGAAGCTTCTGAATAGGAGAAAAAGTCTGTAATAATGGCAATTTTGGTCACATTGGGGCTTTAAAAAGTAGTTATTCAACATAAGGCACATTACAATTGACATTTTGAATCAATTTTTGTACAGTCCAAAAAATCAATTTTCTGATGAAAAACGATGACCCGTGACCTGCCGAAATTTCTCCAGATGGTCAGAAATGGAAATTTTTTAATGTTAAATTGTTTGACTGCAAATGACTATTCCATGTAAATTATCACTCTTGGATCAAAAATAAGTGTGCTTAGAGTCACTTTAATGCCTGAAATTGGTCGAAATAGAAGCTTCTGAATAGGAGAAAATGTCTATAAAAATGACAATTTTGGTCACATCGAGGCTTTAAAAAGTAGTTATTCAACATGAGGCATATTCCAAATGACTTTTTGAATCAATTTTTCAACAGTCCAAAAAATCAATTTTCTGATGAAAAACGATGACCCGTGACCTGTTGAAATTTCTCTAGATGGTCAGAAATGGGAATTTTTTAATGTTTAATTTCTTGACTGCAAATGACTATTCCATGTAAAATATCACTTTTGGAACAAAAATACGTGTGTTTAGAGTCACTTTAATGCCTGAAATTGGTCGAAATAGAAGCTTCTGAATAGGAGAAAATGTCTATAAAAATGGCAATTTTGGTCACATCGAGGCTTTAAAATGTAGTTATTCAACATGAGGCACATTCCAAATGACATTTTGAATCAATTTTTCTACAGTCCAAAAATCAATTTTCTGATGAAAAACGATGACCCGTGACCTGTCAAAATTTCTCCAGATGGTCAGAAATGGAAATTTTTTCATGTTTAAGTTTTTTGACTGCAAATGACTATTCCATGTCAATTATCACTCTTGGAACAGAAATAAGTGTGCTTAGAGTCACTTTAATGCCTGAAATTGGTCGAAATGGAAGCTTCTGAATAGGAGAAAAAGTCTGTAATAATGGCAATTTTGGTCACATTGGGGCTTTAAAAAGTAGTTATTCAACATGAGGCACATTACAATTGACATTTTGAATCAATTTTTGTACAGTCCAAAAAATCAATTTTCTGATCAAAAACGATGACCCGTGACCTGCCGAAATTTCTCCAGATGGTCAGAAATGGAAATTTTTTAATGTTTAACTTTTTTGACTGCAAATGACAATACCATGTAAATTATCACTCTTGGAACAGAAATAAGTGTGCCTAGAGTCACTTTAATGCCTGAAATTGGTCGAAAAAGAAACTTCTGAGTAGGAGGAATGTCTATAAAAATGGCAATTTTGGTCACATCGAGGCTTTAAAAAGTAGTTATTCAACATGAGGCATATTCCAAATGACTTTTTGAATCAATTTTTCTACAGTCCAAAAAATTAATTTTCTGATGAAAAACGATGACCCGTGACCTGTCAAAATTTCTCTAGATGGTCAGAAATGGGAATTTTTTAATGTTTAAGTTTTTTGACTGCAAATGACTATTCCATGTAAATTATCACTTTTGGAACAAAAATAAATGTGTTTAGAGTCACTTTAATGCCTGAAATTGGTCGAAAAAGAAGCTTCTGAGTAGGAGAAAATGTCTATAAAAATGGCAATTTTGGTCACATCGAGGCTTTAAAAAGTAGTTATTCAACATGAGGCATATTCTAAATGACATTTTAAGTGACCTGTCAAAATTTCACCAGATGGTCAGAAACGGAAATTTTTTAATGTTTAATTTTTTGACTGCAAATGACTATTCCATGTAAATTATCACTCTTGGAACAAAAATAAGTGTGCTTAGAGTCACTTTAATGCCTGAAATTGGTCGAAATAGAAGCTTCTGAATAGGAGAAAAAGTCTGTAATAGTGGCAATTTTAGTCACATTGAGGCTTTAAAAAGTAGTTATTCAACATGAGGCATATTCCAAATGACATTTTGAATCAATTTTTCTACAGTCCAAAAAATCAATTTTCTGATGAAAAACGATGACCCGTGACCTGTCGAGATTTCTCTAGATGGTCAGAAATGGGAATTTTTTAATGTTTAATTTTTTGACTGCAAATGACTATTCCATGTAAATTATCACTTTTGGAACAAAAATATGTGTGTTTAGAGTCACTTTAATGCCTGAAATTGGTCGAAATAGAAGCTTCTGAATATGAGAAAAAGTCTGTAATAATGGCAATTTTGGTCACAGTGAGGCTTTAAAAAGTAGTTATTCAACATGAGGCACATTACAATTGACATTTTGAATCAATTTTTCTACAGTCCAAAAAATCAATTTTCTGATGAAAAACGATGACCCGTGACCTGCCGAAATTTCTCCAGATGGTCAGAAATGGAAATTTTTTAATGTTAAATTGTTTGACTGCAAATGACTATTCCATGTAAATTATCACACTTGGAACAGAAATAAGTGTGCTTAGAGTCACTTTAATGCCTGAAATTGGTCGAAATAGAAGCTTCTGAATAGGAGAAAAAGTCTGTAATAATGGCAATTTTGGTCACATAGGGTCTTTAAAAAGTAGTTATTCAACATGAGGCACATTCCAAATGACATTTTGAAACAATTTTCCTACAGTCCAAAAAATCAATTTTCTGATGAAAAACGATGACCCGTGACCTGTCGAAATTTCTCCAGATGGTCAGAAATGGAAATTTTTTCATGTTTAATTTTTTGACTGCAAATGACTATTCCATGTAAATTATCACTCTTGGAACAGAAATAAGTTTGCTTAGAGTCACTTTAATGCCTGAAATTGGTAGAAATGGAAGCTTCTGAATAGGAGAAAAAGTCTGTAATAATGGCAATTTTGGTCACATTGGCGCTTTAAAAAGTAGTTATTCAACATAAGGCACATTAGAATTGACATTTTGAATCAATTTTTGTACAGTCCAAAAAATCAATTTTCTGATGAAAAACGATGACCCGTGACCTGCCGAAATTTCTCCAGATGGTCAGAAATGGAAATTTTTTAATGTTAAATTGTTTGACTGCAAATGACTATTCCATGTAAATTATCACTCTTGGATCAAAAATAAGTGTGCTTAGAGTCACTTTAATGCCTGAAATTGGTCGAAATAGAAGCTTCTAAATAGGAGAAAATGTCTATAAAAATGACAATTTTGGTCACATCGAGGCTTTAAAAAGTAGTTATTCAACATGAGGCATATTCCAAATGACTTTTTGAATAAATTTTTCAACAGTCCAAAAAATCAATTTTCTGATGAAAAACGATGACCCGTGACCTGTCAAAATTTCTCCAGATGGTCAGAAATGGAAATTTTTTCATGTTTAAGTTTTTTGACTGCAAATGACTATTCCATGTCAATTATCACTCTTGGAACAGAAATAAGTGTGCTTAGAGTCACTTTAATGCCTGAAATTGGTCGAAATGGAAGCTTCTGAATAGGAGAAAAAGTCTGTAATAATGGCAATTTTGGTCACATTGGGGCTTTAAAAAGTAGTTATTCAACATGAGGCACATTACAATTGACATTTTGAATCAATTTTTGTACAGTCCAAAAAATCAATTTTCTGATGAAAAACGATGACCCGTGACCTGCCGAAATTTCTCCAGATGGTCAGAAATGGAAATTTTTTAATGTTTAACTTTTTTGACTGCAAATGACAATACCATGTAAATTATCACTCTTGGAACAGAAATAAGTGTGCCTAGAGTCACTTTAATGCCTGAAATTGGTCGAAAAAGAAACTTCTGAGTAGGAGGAATGTCTATAAAAATGGCAATTTTGGTCACATCGAGGCTTTAAAAAGTAGTTATTCAACTTGAGGCATATTCCAAATGACTTTTTGAATCAATTTTTCTACAGTCCAAAAAATTAATTTTCTGATGAAAAACGATGACCCGTAAACTGTCGAAATTTCTCTAGATGGTCAGAAATGGGAATTTTTTAATGTTTAATTTCTTGACTGCAAATGACTATTCCATGTAAATTATCACTTTTGGAACAAAAATACGTGTGTTTAGAGTCACTTTAATGCCTGAAATTGGTCGAAATAGAAGCTTCTGAATATGGGAAAAAGGCTGTAATAATGGCAATTTTGGTCACATTGAGGTTTTAAAATGTAGTTATTCAACATGAGGCACATTCCAAATGACATTTTGAATCAATTTTTCTACAGTCCAAAAAATCAATTTTCTGATGAAAAACGATGACCCGTGACCTGTCAAAATTTCTCCAGATGGTCAGAAATGGAAATCTTTTCATGTTTAAGTTTTTTGACTGCAAATGACTATTCCATGTTAATTATCACTCTTGGAACAGAAATAAGTGTGCTTAGAGTCACTTTAATGCCTGAAATTGGTCGAAATGGAAGCTTCTGAATAGGAGAAAAAGTCTGTAATAATGGCAATTTTGGTCACATTGGGGCTTTAAAAAGTTGTTATTCAACATGAGGCACATTACAATTGACATTTTGAATCAGTTTTTGTACAGTCCAAAAAATCAATTTTCTGATGAAAAACGATGACCCGTGACCTGCCGAAATTTCTCCAGATGATCAGAAATGGAAATTTTCATGTTTAATTTTTTGACTGCAAATGACTATTCCATGTAAATTATCACTCTTGGAACGGAAATAAGTGTGCTTAGAGTCACTTTAATGCCTGAAATTGGTCGAAATGGAAGCTTCTGAATAGGAGAAAAAGTCTGTAATAATGGCAATTTTGGTCACATTGGGGCTTTAAAAAGTAGTTATTCAACATGAGGCACATTACAATTGACATTTTGAATCAATTTTTGTACAGTCCAAAAAATCAATTTTCTGATGAAAAACGATGACCCGTGACCTGCCGAAATTTCTCCAGATGGTCAGAAATGGAAATTTTTTAATGTTAAATTGTTTGACTGCAAATGACTATTCCATGTAAATTATCACTCTTGGATCAAAAATAAGTGTGCTTAGAGTCACTTTAATGCCTGAAATTGGTCGAAATAGAAGCTTCTGAATAGGAGAAAATGTCTATAAAAATGGCAATTTTGGTCACATCGAGGCTTTAAAAAGCAGTTATTCAACATGAGGCATATTCCAAATGACATTTTGAATCAATTTTCCTACAGTCCAAAAAATCGATTTTCTGATGAAAAACGATGACCCGTGACCTGTCGAAATTTCTCCAGATGGTCAGAAATGGAAATTTTTTCATGTTTAATTTTTTGACTGCAAATGACTATTCCATGTAAATTATCACTTTTGGAACACAAATAAATGTGTTTAGAGTCACTTTAATGCCTGAAATTGGTCGAAAAAGAAGCTTCTGAGTAGGAGAAAATGTCTATAAAAATGGCAATTTTGGTCACATCGAGGCTTTAAAAAGTAGTTATTCAACATGAGGCATATTCCAAATGACATTTTGAATCAATTTTTCTACAGTCCAAAAAATCAATTTTCTGATGAAAAACGATGACCCGTGACCTGTCGAGATTTCTCTAGATGGTCAGAAATGGGAATTTTTTAATGTTTAATTTTTTGACTGCAAATGACTATTCCATGTAAATTATCACTTTTGGAACAAAAATATGTGTGTTTAGAGTCACTTTAATGCCTGAAATTGGTCGAAATAGAAGCTTCTGAATATGAGAAAAAGTCTGTAATAATGGCAATTTTGGTCACAGTGAGGCTTTAAAAAGTAGTTATTCAACATGAGGCACATTACAATTGACATTTTGAATCAATTTTTCTACAGTCCAAAAAATCAATTTTCTGATGAAAAACGATGACCCGTGACCTGCCGAAATTTCTCCAGATGGTCAGAAATGGAAATTTTTTAATGTTAAATTGTTTGACTGCAAATGACTATTCCATGTAAATTATCACACTTGGAACAGAAATAAGTGTGCTTAGAGTCACTTTAATGCCTGAAATTGGTCGAAATAGAAGCTTCTGAATAGGAGAAAAAGTCTGTAATAATGGCAATTTTGGTCACATAGGGTCTTTAAAAAGTAGTTATTCAACATGAGGCACATTCCAAATGACATTTTGAAACAATTTTCCTACAGTCCAAAAAATCAATTTTCTGATGAAAAACGATGACCCGTGACCTGTCGAAATTTCTCCAGATGGTCAGAAATGGAAATTTTTTCATGTTTAATTTTTTGACTGCAAATGACTATTCCATGTAAATTATCACTCTTGGAACAGAAATAAGTTTGCTTAGAGTCACTTTAATGCCTGAAATTGGTAGAAATGGAAGCTTCTGTATAGGAGAAAAAGTCTGTAATAATGGCAATTTTGGTCACATTGGCGCTTTAAAAAGTAGTTATTCAACATAAGGCACATTAGAATTGACATTTTGAATCAATTTTTGTACAGTCCAAAAAATCAATTTTCTGATGAAAAACGATGACCCGTGACCTGCCGAAATTTCTCCAGATGGTCAGAAATGGAAATTTTTTAATGTTAAATTGTTTGACTGCAAATGACTATTCCATGTAAATTATCACTCTTGGATCAAAAATAAGTGTGCTTAGAGTCACTTTAATGCCTGAAATTGGTCGAAATAGAAGCTTCTAAATAGGAGAAAATGTCTATAAAAATGACAATTTTGGTCACATCGAGGCTTTAAAAAGTAGTTATTCAACATGAGGCATATTCCAAATGACTTTTTGAATAAATTTTTCAACAGTCCAAAAAATCAATTTTCTGATGAAAAACGATGACCCGTGACCTGTCAAAATTTCTCCAGATGGTCAGAAATGGAAATTTTTTCATGTTTAAGTTTTTTGACTGCAAATGACTATTCCATGTCAATTATCACTCTTGGAACAGAAATAAGTGTGCTTAGAGTCACTTTAATGCCTGAAATTGGTCGAAATGGAAGCTTCTGAATAGGAGAAAAAGTCTGTAATAATGGCAATTTTGGTCACATTGGGGCTTTAAAAAGTAGTTATTCAACATGAGGCACATTACAATTGACATTTTGAATCAATTTTTGTACAGTCCAAAAAATCAATTTTCTGATGAAAAACGATGACCCGTGACCTGCCGAAATTTCTCCAGATGGTCAGAAATGGAAATTTTTTAATGTTTAACTTTTTTGACTGCAAATGACAATACCATGTAAATTATCACTCTTGGAACAGAAATAAGTGTGCCTAGAGTCACTTTAATGCCTGAAATTGGTCGAAAAAGAAACTTCTGAGTAGGAGGAATGTCTATAAAAATGGCAATTTTGGTCACATCGAGGCTTTAAAAAGTAGTTATTCAACTTGAGGCATATTCCAAATGACTTTTTGAATCAATTTTTCTACAGTCCAAAAAATTAATTTTCTGATGAAAAACGATGACCCGTAAACTGTCGAAATTTCTCTAGATGGTCAGAAATGGGAATTTTTTAATGTTTAATTTCTTGACTGCAAATGACTATTCCATGTAAATTATCACTTTTGGAACAAAAATACGTGTGTTTAGAGTCACTTTAATGCCTGAAATTGGTCGAAATAGAAGCTTCTGAATATGGGAAAAAGGCTGTAATAATGGCAATTTTGGTCACATTGAGGTTTTAAAATGTAGTTATTCAACATGAGGCACATTCCAAATGACATTTTGAATCAATTTTTCTACAGTCCAAAAAATCAATTTTCTGATGAAAAACGATGACCCGTGACCTGTCAAAATTTCTCCAGATGGTCAGAAATGGAAATCTTTTCATGTTTAAGTTTTTTGACTGCAAATGACTATTCCATGTTAATTATCACTCTTGGAACAGAAATAAGTGTGCTTAGAGTCACTTTAATGCCTGAAATTGGTCGAAATGGAAGCTTCTGAATAGGAGAAAAAGTCTGTAATAATGGCAATTTTGGTCACATTGGGGCTTTAAAAAGTTGTTATTCAACATGAGGCACATTACAATTGACATTTTGAATCAGTTTTTGTACAGTCCAAAAAATCAATTTTCTGATGAAAAACGATGACCCGTGACCTGCCGAAATTTCTCCAGATGATCAGAAATGGAAATTTTTTAATGTTAAATTGTTTGACTGCAAATGACTATTCCATGTAAATTATCACTCTCGGATCAAAAATAAGTGTGCTTAGAGTCACTTTAATGCCTGAAATTGGTCGAAATAGAAGCTTCTGAATAGGAGAAAATGTCTATAAAAATGGCAATTTTGGTCACATCGAGGCTTTAAAAAGCAGTTATTCAACATGAGGCATATTCCAAATGACATTTTGAATCAATTTTCCTACAGTCCAAAAAATCGATTTTCTGATGAAAAACGATGACCCGTGACCTGTCGAAATTTCTCCAGATGGTCAGAAATGGAAATTTTTTCATGTTTAATTTTTTGACTGCAAATGACTATTCCATGTAAATGATCACTCTTGGAACAAAAATAAGTGTGCTTAGAGTCACTTTAATGCCTGAAATTGGTTGAAATAGAAGCTTCTGAACAGGAGAAAAAGTCTGTAATAATAGCAATTTTGGTCACATTGGGGCTTTAAAAAGTAGTTATTCAACATGAGGCACATTCCAAATGACATTTTGAATCAATTTTTCTACAGTCCAAAAAATCAATTTTCTGATGAAAAACGATGATCCGTGACCTGTCGAAATGTATCCAGATGGTCAGAATTGGAATTTTTTTAATGTTTAACTTTTTTGACTGCAAATGACTATTCCATGTAAATTATCACTTTTGGAACAAAAATAAATGTGTTTAGAGTCACTTTAATGCCTGAAATTGGTCGAAAAAGAAGCTTCTGAGTAGGAGAAAATGTCTATAAAAATGGCAATTTTGGTCACATCGAGGCTTTAAAAAGTAGTTATTCAACATGAGGCATATTCCAAATGACATTTTGAATCAATTTTTCTACAGTCCAAAAAATCAATTTTCTGATGAAAAACGATGACCCGTGACCTGTCGAAATTTCTCTAGATGGTCAGAAATGGGAATTTTTTAATGTTTAATTTTTTGACTGCAAATGACTATTCCATGTAAATTATCACTTTTGGAACAAAAATATGTGTGTTTAGAGTCACTTTAATGCCTGAAATTGGTCGAAATAGAAGCTTCTGAATATGAGAAAAAGTCTGTAATAATGGCAATTTTGGTCACAGTGAGGCTTTAAAAAGTAGTTATTCAACATGAGGCACATTACAATTGACATTTTGAATCAATTTTTCTACAGTCCAAAAAATCAATTTTCTGATGAAAAACGATGACCCGTGACCTGCCGAAATTTCTCCAGATGGTCAGAAATGGAAATTTTTTAATGTTAAATTGTTTGACTGCAAATGACTATTCCACGTAAATTATCACACTTGGAACAGAAATAAGTGTGCTTAGAGTCACTTTAATGCCTGAAATTGGTCGAAATAGAAGCTTCTGAATAGGAGAAAAAGTCTGTAATAATGGCAATTTTGGTCACATAGGGTCTTTAAAAAGTAGTTATTCAACATGAGGCACATTCCAAATGACATTTTGAAACAATTTTCCTACAGTCCAAAAAATCAATTTTCTGATGAAAAACGATGACCCGTGACCTGTCGAAATTTCTCCAGATGGTCAGAAATGGAAATTTTTTCATGTTTAATTTCTTGACTGCAAATGACTATTCCATGTAAATTATCACTCTTGGAACAGAAATAAGTGTGCTTAGAGTCACTTTAATGCCTGAAATTGGTAGAAATGGAAGCTTCTGAATAGGAGAAAAAGTCTGTAATAATGGCAATTTTGGTCACATTGGGGCTTTAAAAAGTAGTTATTCAACATAAGGCACATTACAATTGACATTTTGAATCAATTTTTGTACAGTCCAAAAAATCAATTTTCTGATGAAAAACGATGACCCGTGACCTGCCGAAATTTCTCCAGATGGTCAGAAATGGAAATTTTTTAATGTTAAATTGTTTGACTGCAAATGACTATTCCATGTAAATTATCACTCTTGGATCAAAAATAAGTGTGCTTAGAGTCACTTTAATGCCTGAAATTGGTCGAAATAGAAGCTTCTGAATAGGAGAAAATGTCTATAAAAATGACAATTTTGGTCACATCGAGGCTTTAAAAAGTAGTTATTCAACATGAGGCATATTCCAAATGACTTTTTGAATCAATTTTTCAACAGTCCAAAAAATCAATTTTCTGATGAAAAACGATGACCCGTGACCTGTTGAAATTTCTCTAGATGATCAGAAATGGGAATTTTTTAATGTTTAATTTCTTGACTGCAAATGACTATTCCATGTAAATTATCACTTTTGGAACAAAAATACGTGTGTTTAGAGTCACTTTAATGCCTGAAATTGGTCGAAATAGAAGCTTCTGAATAGGAGAAAATGTCTATAAAAATGGCAATTTTGGTCACATCGAGGCTTTAAAATGTAGTTATTCAACATGAGGCACATTCCAAATGACATTTTGAATCAATTTTTCTACAGTCCAAAAATCAATTTTCTGATGAAAAACGATGACCCGTGACCTGTCAAAATTTCTCCAGATGGTCAGAAATGGAAATTTTTTCATGTTTAAGTTTTTTGACTGCAAATGACTATTCCATGTCAATTATCACTCTTGGAACAGAAATAAGTGTGCTTAGAGTCACTTTAATGCCTGAAATTGGTCGAAATGGAAGCTTCTGAATAGGAGAAAAAGTCTGTAATAATGGCAATTTTGGTCACATTGGGGATTTAAAAAGTAGTTATTCAACATGAGGCACATTACAATTGACATTTTGAATCAATTTTTGTACAGTCCAAAAAATCAATTTTCTGATGAAAAACGATGACCCGTGACCTGCCGAAATTTCTCCAGATGGTCAGAAATGGAAATTTTTTAATGTTTAACTTTTTTGACTGCAAATGACAATACCATGTAAATTATCACTCTTGGAACAGAAATAAGTGTGCCTAGAGTCACTTTAATGCCTGAAATTGGTCGAAAAAGAAACTTCTGAGTAGGAGGAATGTCTATAAAAATGGCAATTTTGGTCACATCGAGGCTTTAAAAAGTAGTTATTCAACATGAGGCATATTCCAAATGACTTTTTGAATCAATTTTTCTACAGTCCAAAAAATTAATTTTCTGATGAAAAACGATGACCCGTGAACTGTCGAAATTTCTCTAGATGGTCAGAAATGGGAATTTTTTAATGTTTAATTTCTTGACTGCAAATGACTATTCCATGTAAATTATCACTTTTGGAACAAAAATACGTGTGTTTAGAGTCCTTTAATGCCTGAAATTGGTCGAAATAGAAGCTTCTGAATATGGGAAAAAGGCTGTAATAATGGCAATTTTGGTCACATCGAGGCTTTAAAATGTAGTTATTCAACATGAGGCACATTCCAAATGACATTTTGAATCAATTTTTCTACAGTCCAAAAAATCAATTTTCTGATGAAAAACGATGACCCGTGACCTGTCAAAATTTCTCCAGATGGTCAGAAATGGAAATCTTTTCATGTTTAAGTTTTTTGACTGCAAATGACTATTCCATGTTAATTATCACTCTTGGAACAGAAATAAGTGTGCTTAGAGTCACTTTAATGCCTGAAATTGGTCGAAATGGAAGCTTCTGAATAGGAGAAAAAGTCTGTAATAATGGCAATTTTGGTCACATTGGGGCTTTAAAAAGTTGTTATTCAACATGAGGCACATTACAATTGACATTTTGAATCAATTTTTGTACAGTCCAAAAAATCAATTTTCTGATGAAAAACGATGACCCGTGACCTGCCGAAATTTCTCCAGATGATCAGAAATGGAAATTTTTTAATGTTAAATTGTTTGACTGCAAATGACTATTCCATGTAAATTATCACTCTTGGATAAAAAATAAGTGTGCTTAGAGTCACTTTAATGCCTGAAATTGGTCGAAATAGAAGCTTCTGAATAGGAGAAAATGTCTATAAAAATGGCAATTTTGGTCACGTCGAGGCTTTAAAAAGTAGTTATTCAACATGAGGCATATTCCAAATGACATTTTGAATCAATTTTCCTACAGTCCAAAAAATCGATTTTCTGATGAAAAACGATGACCCGTGACCTGTCGAAATTTCTCCAGATGGTCAGAAATGGAAATTTTTTCATGTTTAATTTTTTGACTGCAAATGACTATTCCATGTAAATTATCACTCTTGGAACGGAAATAAGTGTGCTTAGAGTCACTTTAATGCCTGAAATTGGTCGAAATGGAAGCTTCTGAATAGGAGAAAAAGTCTGTAATAATGGCAATTTTGGTCACATTGGGGCTTTAAAAAGTAGTTATTCAACATGAGGCACATTACAATTGACATTTTGAATCAATTTTTGTACAGTCCAAAAAATCAATTTTCTGATGAAAAACGATGACCCGTGACCTGCCGAAATTTCTCCAGATGGTCAGAAATGGAAATTTTTTAATGTTAAATTGTTTGACTGCAAATGACTATTCCATGTAAATTATCACTCTTGGATCAAAAATAAGTGTGCTTAGAGTCACTTTAATGCCTGAAATTGGTCGAAATAGAAGCTTCTGAATAGGAGAAAATGTCTATAAAAATGGCAATTTTGGTCACATCGAGGCTTTAAAAAGCAGTTATTCAACATGATGCATATTCCAAATGACATTTTGAATCAATTTTCCTACAGTCCAAAAAATCGATTTTCTGATGAAAAACGATGACCCGTGACCTGTCGAAATTTCTCCAGATGGTCAGAAATGGAAATTTTTTCATGTTTAATTTTTTGACTGCAAATGACTATTCCATGTAAATGATCACTCTTGGAACAAAAATAAGTGTGCTTAGAGTCACTTTAATGCCTGAAATTGGTTGAAATAGAAGCTTCTGAACAGGAGAAAAAGTCTGTAATAATGGCAATTTTGGTCACATTGGGGCTTTAAAAAGTAGTTATTCAACATGAGGCACATTACAAATGACATTTTGAATCAATTTTTCTACAGTCCAAAAAATCAATTTTCTGATGAAAAACGATGACCCGTGACCTGACGAAATTTCACCAGATGGTCAGAAACGGAAATTTTTTAATGTTTAATTTTTTGACTGCAAATGACTATTCCATGTAAATTATCACTCTTGGAACAAAAATAAGTGTGCTTAGAGTCACTTTAATGCCTGAAATTGGTCGAAATAGAAGCTTCTGAATAGGAGAAAAAGTCTGTAATAGTGGCAATTTTAGTCACATTGAGGCTTTAAAAAGTAGTTATTCAACATGAGGCACATTCCAAATGACATTTTGAATCAATTTTTCTACAGTCCAAAAAATCAATTTTCTGATGAAAAACGATGATCCGTGACCTGTCGAAATGTATCCAGATGGTCAGAATTGGAATTTTTTTAATGTTTAACTTTTTTGACTGCAAATGACTATTCCATGTAAATTATCACTTTTGGAACAAAAATAAATGTGTTTAGAGTCACTTTAATGCCTGAAATTGGTCGAAAAAGAAGCTTCTGAGTAGGAGAAAATGTCTATAAAAATGGCAATTTTGGTCACATCGAGGCTTTAAAAAGTAGTTATTCAACATGAGGCATATTCTAAATGACATTTTGAATCAATTTTTCTAAAGTCCAAAAAATCAATTTCCTGATGAAAAACGATGACCCGTGACCTGTCGAAATTTCTCTAGATGGTCAGAAATGGGAATGTTTTAATGTTTAATTTTTTGACTGCAAATGACTATTCCATGTAAATTATCACTTTTGGAACAAAAATACGTGTGTTTAGAGTCACTTTAATGCCTGAAATTGGTCGAAATAGAAGCTTCTGAATATGGGAAAAAGGCTGCAATAATGGCAATTTTGGTCACATTGACGCTTTAAAATGTAGTTATTCAACATGAGGCACATTCCAAATGACATTTTGAATCAATTTTTCTACAGTCCAAAAAATCAATTTTTTGATGAAAAACGATGACCCGTGACCTGTCAAAATTTCTCCAGATGGTCAGAAATGGAAATTTTTTAATGTTTAATTTTTTGACTGTAAATGACTATTGCATGTGAATTATCACTCTTGCAACAAAAATAAGTGTGCTTAGAGTCACTTTAATGCCTGAAATTGGTCGAAATAGAAGCTTCTGAATATGAGAAAAAGTCTGTAATAATGGCAATTTTGGTCACATTGAGGCTTTTTAAAGTAGTTATTCAACATGAGGCACATTCCAAATGACATTTTGAATCAATTTTTCTACAGTCCAAAAAATCAATTTTCTGATGTTAAACGATGACCCGTGACCTGTCAAAATTTCTCCAGATGGTCAGAAATGGAAATTTTTTCATGTTTAAGTTTTTTGACTGCAAATGACTATTCCATGTAAATGGTCACTCTTGGAACAGAAATAAGTGTGCTTAGAGTCACTTTAATGCCTGAAATTGGTTGAAATGGAAGCTTCTGAATAGGAGAAAAAGTCTGTAATAATGGCAATTTTGGTCACATTGGGGCTTTAAAAAGTAGTTATTCAACATGAGGCACATTACAAATGACATTTTGAATCAATTTTCCTACAGTCCAAAAAATCGATTTTCTGATGAAAAACGATGACCCGTGACCTGTCGAAATTTCTCCAGTTGGTCAGAAATGGGAATTTTTTAATGTTTAATTTTTTGACTGCAAATGCATATTCCATGTAAATTATCACTTTTGGAACAAAAATATGTGTGTTTAGAGTCACTTTAATGCCTGAAATTGGTCGAAATAGAAGCTTCTGAATATGAGAAAAAGTCTGTAATAATGGCAATTTTGGTCACAGTGAGGCTTTAAAAAGTAGTTATTCAACATGAGGCACATTACAATTGACATTTTGAATCAATTTTTCTACAGTCCAAAAAATCAATTTTCTGATGAAAAACGAGGACCCGTGACCTGCCGAAATTTCTCCAGATGGTCAGAAATGGAAATTTTTTAATGTTAAATTGTTTGACTGCAAATGACTATTCCATGTAAATTATCACACTTGGAACAGAAATAAGTGTGCTTAGAGTCACTTTAATGCCTGAAATTGGTCGAAATAGAAGCTTCTGAATAGGAGAAAAAGTCTGTAATAATGGCAATTTTGGTCACATAGGGTCTTTAAAAAGTAGTTATTCAACATGAGGCACATTCCAAATGACATTTTGAAACAATTTTCCTACAGTCCATAAAATCAATTTTCTGATGAAAAACGATGACCCGTGACCTGTCGAAATTTCTCCAGATGGTCAGAAATAGAAATTTTTTCATGTTTAATTTCTTGACTGCAAATGACTATTCCATGTAAATTATCACTCTTGGAACAGAAATAGGTGTGCTTAGAGTCACTTTAATGCCTGAAATTGGTAGAAATGGAAGCTTCTGAATAGGAGAAAAAGTCTGTAATAATGGCAATTTTGGTCACATTGGGGCTTTAAAAAGTAGTTATTCAACATAAGGCACATTACAATTGACATTTTGAATCAATTTTTGTACAGTCCAAAAAATCAATTTTCTGATGAAAAACGATGACCCGTGACCTGCCGAAATTTCTCCAGATGGTCATAAATGGAAATTTTTTAATGTTAAATTGTTTGACTGCAAATGACTATTCCATGTAAATTATCACTCTTGGATCAAAAATAAGTGTGCTTAGAGTCACTTTAATGCCTGAAATTGGTCGAAATAGAAGCTTCTGAATAGGAGAAAATGTCTATAAAAATGACAATTTTGGTCACATCGAGGCTTTAAAAAGTAGTTATTCAACATGAGGCATATTCCAAATGACTTTTTGAATCAATTTTTCAACAGTCCAAAAAATCAATTTTCTGATGAAAAACGATGACCCGTGACCTGTTGAAATTTCTCTAGATGGTCAGAAATGGGAATTTTTTAATGTTTAATTTCTTGACTGCAAATGACTATTCCATGTAAATTATCACTTTTGGAACAAAAATACGTGTGTTTAGAGTCACTTTAATGCCTGAAATTGGTCGAAATAGAAGCTTCTGAATAGGAGAAAAAGTCTGTAATAGTGGCAATTTTAGTCACATTGAGGCTTTAAAAAGTAGTTATTCAACATGAGGCACATTCCAAATGACATTTTGAAACAATTTTCCTACAGTCCAAAAAATCAATTTTCTGATGAAAAACGATGACCCGTGACCTGTCGAAATTTCTCCAGATGGTCAGAAATGGAAATTTTTTCATGTTTAATTTCTTGACTGCAAATGACTATTCCATGTAAATTATCACTCTTGGAACAGAAATAAGTGTGCTTAGAGTCACTTTAATGCCTGAAATTGGTAGAAATGGAAGCTTCTGAATAGGAGAAAAAGTCTGTAATAATGGCAATTTTGGTCACATTGGGGCTTTAAAAAGTAGTTATTCAACATAAGGCACATTACAATTGACATTTTGAATCAATTTTTGTAAAGTCCAAAAAATCAATTTTCTGATGAAAAACGATGACCCGTGACCTGCCGAAATTTCTCCAGATGGTCAGAAATGGAAATTTTTTAATGTTAAATTGTTTGACTGCAAATGACTATTCCATGTAAATTATCACTCTTGGATCAAAAATAAGTGTGCTTAGAGTCACTTTAATGCCTGAAATTGGTCGAAATAGAAGCTTCTAAATAGGAGAAAATGTCTATAAAAATGACAATTTTGGTCACATCGAGGCTTTAAAAAGTAGTTATTCAACATGAGGCATATTCCAAATGACTTTTTGAATAAATTTTTCAACAGTCCAAAAAATCAATTTTCTGATGAAAAACGATGACCCGTGACCTGTCAAAATTTCTCCAGATGGTCAGAAATGGAAATTTTTTCATGTTTAAGTTTTTTGACTGCAAATGACTATTCCATGTCAATTATCACTCTTGGAACAGAAATAAGTGTGCTTAGAGTCACTTTAATGCCTGAAATTGGTCGAAATGGAAGCTTCTGAATAGGAGAAAAAGTCTGTAATAATGGCAATTTTGGTCACATTGGGGCTTTAAAAAGTAGTTATTCAACATGAGGCACATTACAATTGACATTTTGAATCAATTTTTGTACAGTCCAAAAAATCAATTTTCTGATGAAAAACGATGACCCGTGACCTGCCGAAATTTCTCCAGATGGTCAGAAATGGAAATTTTTTAATGTTTAACTTTTTTGACTGCAAATGACAATACCATGTAAATTATCACTCTTGGAACAGAAATAAGTGTGCCTAGAGTCACTTTAATGCCTGAAATTGGTCGAAAAAGAAACTTCTGAGTAGGAGGAATGTCTATAAAAATGGCAATTTTGGTCACATCGAGGCTTTAAAAAGTAGTTATTCAACATGAGGCATATTCCAAATGACTTTTTGAATCAATTTTTCTACAGTCCAAAAAATTAATTTTCTGATGAAAAACGATGACCCGTAAACTGTCGAAATTTCTCTAGATGGTCAGAAATGGGAATTTTTTAATGTTTAATTTCTTGACTGCAAATGACTATTCCATGTAAATTATCACTTTTGGAACAAAAATACGTGTGTTTAGAGTCACTTTAATGCCTGAAATTGGTCGAAATAGAAGCTTCTGAATATGGGAAAAAGGCTGTAATAATGGCAATTTTGGTCACATTGAGGTTTTAAAATGTAGTTATTCAACATGAGGCACATTCCAAATGACATTTTGAATCAATTTTTCTACAGTCCAAAAAATCAATTTTCTGATGAAAAACGATGACCCGTGACCTGCCGAAATTTCTCCAGATGATCAGAAATGGAAATTTTTTAATGTTAAATTGTTTGACTGCAAATGACTATTCCATGTAAATTATCACTCTTGGATAAAAAATAAGTGTGCTTAGAGTCACTTTAATGCCTGAAATTGGTCGAAATAGAAGCTTCTGAATAGGAGAAAATGTCTATAAAAATGGCAATTTTGGTCACGTCGAGGCTTTAAAAAGTAGTTATTCAACATGAGGCATATTCCAAATGACATTTTGAATCAATTTTCCTACAGTCCAAAAAATCGATTTTCTGATGAAAAACGATGACCCGTGACCTGTCGAAATTTCTCCAGATGGTCAGAAATGGAAATTTTTTCATGTTTAATTTTTTGACTGCAAATGACTATTCCATGTAAATTATCACTCTTGGAACGGAAATAAGTGTGCTTAGAGTCACTTTAATGCCTGAAATTGGTCGAAATGGAAGCTTCTGAATAGGAGAAAAAGTCTGTAATAATGGCAATTTTGGTCACATTGGGGCTTTAAAAAGTAGTTATTCAACATGAGGCACATTACAATTGACATTTTGAATCAATTTTTGTACAGTCCAAAAAATCAATTTTCTGATGAAAAACGATGACCCGTGACCTGCCGAAATTTCTCCAGATGGTCAGAAATGGAAATTTTTTAATGTTAAATTGTTTGACTGCAAATGACTATTCCATGTAAATTATCACTCTTGGATCAAAAATAAGTGTGCTTAGAGTCACTTTAATGCCTGAAATTGGTCGAAATAGAAGCTTCTGAATAGGAGAAAATGTCTATAAAAATGGCAATTTTGGTCACATCGAGGCTTTAAAAAGCAGTTATTCAACATGAGGCATATTCCAAATGACATTTTGAATCAATTTTCCTACAGTCCAAAAAATCGATTTTCTGATGAAAAACGATGACCCGTGACCTGTCGAAATTTCTCCAGATGGTCAGAAATGGAAATTTTTTCATGTTTAATTTTTTGACTGCAAATGACTATTCCATGTAAATGATCACTCTTGGAACAAAAATAAGTGTGCTTAGAGTCACTTTAATGCCTGAAATTGGTTGAAATAGAAGCTTCTGAACAGGAGAAAAAGTCTGTAATAATGGCAATTTTGGTCACATTGGGGCTTTAAAAAGTAGTTATTCAACATGAGGCACATTCCAAATGACATTTTGAATCAATTTTTCTACAGTCCAAAAAATCAATTTTCTGATGAAAAACGATGATCCGTGACCTGTCGAAATGTATCCAGATGGTCAGAATTGGAATTTTTTTAATGTTTAACTTTTTTGACTGCAAATGACTATTCCATGTAAATTATCACTTTTGGAACAAAAATAAATGTGTTTAGAGTCACTTTAATGCCTGAAATTGGTCGAAAAAGAAGCTTCTGAGTAGGAGAAAATGTCTATAAAAATGGCAATTTTGGTCACATCGAGGCTTTAAAAAGTAGTTATTCAACATGAGGCATATTCCAAATGACATTTTGAATCAATTTTTCTACAGTCCAAAAAATCAATTTTCTGATGAAAAACGATGACCCGTGACCTGTCGAAATTTCTCTAGATGGTCAGAAATGGGAATTTTTTAATGTTTAATTTTTTGACTGCAAATGACTATTCCATGTAAATTATCACTTTTGGAACAAAAATATGTGTGTTTAGAGTCACTTTAATGCCTGAAATTGGTCGAAATAGAAGCTTCTGAATATGAGAAAAAGTCTGTAATAATGGCAATTTTGGTCACAGTGAGGCTTTAAAAAGTAGTTATTCAACATGAGGCACATTACAATTGACATTTTGAATCAATTTTTCTACAGTCCAAAAAATCAATTTTCTGATGAAAAACGATGACCCGTGACCTGCCGAAATTTCTCCAGATGGTCAGAAATGGAAATTTTTTAATGTTAAATTGTTTGACTGCAAATGACTATTCCACGTAAATTATCACACTTGGAACAGAAATAAGTGTGCTTAGAGTCACTTTAATGCCTGAAATTGGTCGAAATAGAAGCTTCTGAATAGGAGAAAAAGTCTGTAATAATGGCAATTTTGGTCACATAGGGTCTTTAAAAAGTAGTTATTCAACATGAGGCACATTCCAAATGACATTTTGAAACAATTTTCCTACAGTCCAAAAAATCAATTTTCTGATGAAAAACGATGACCCGTGACCTGTCGAAATTTCTCCAGATGGTCAGAAATGGAAATTTTTTCATGTTTAATTTCTTGACTGCAAATGACTATTCCATGTAAATTATCACTCTTGGAACAGAAATAAGTGTGCTTAGAGTCACTTTAATGCCTGAAATTGGTAGAAATGGAAGCTTCTGAATAGGAGAAAAAGTCTGTAATAATGGCAATTTTGGTCACATTGGGGCTTTAAAAAGTAGTTATTCAACATAAGGCACATTACAATTGACATTTTGAATAAATTTTTGTACAGTCCAAAAAATCAATTTTCTGATGAAAAACGATGACCCGTGACCTGCCGAAATTTCTCCAGATGGTTAGAAATGGAAATTTTTTAATGTTAAATTGTTTGACTGCAAATGACTATTCCATGTAAATTATCACTCTTGGATCAAAAATAAGTGTGCTTAGAGTCACTTTAATGCCTGAAATTGGTCGAAATAGAAGCTTCTGAATAGGAGAAAATGTCTATAAAAATGACAATTTTGGTCACATCGAGGCTTTAAAAAGTAGTTATTCAACATGAGGCATATTCCAAATGACTTTTTGAATCAATTTTTCAACAGTCCAAAAAATCAATTTTCTGATGAAAAACGATGACCCGTGACCTGTTGAAATTTCTCTAGATGATCAGAAATGGGAATTTTTTAATGTTTAATTTCTTGACTGCAAATGACTATTCCATGTAAATTATCACTTTTGGAACAAAAATACGTGTGTTTAGAGTCACTTTAATGCCTGAAATTGGTCGAAATAGAAGCTTCTGAATAGGAGAAAATGTCTATAAAAATGGCAATTTTGGTCACATCGAGGCTTTAAAATGTAGTTATTCAACATGAGGCACATTCCAAATGACATTTTGAATCAATTTTTCTACAGTCCAAAAATCAATTTTCTGATGAAAAACGATGACCCGTGACCTGTCAAAATTTCTCCAGATGGTCAGAAATGGAAATTTTTTCATGTTTAAGTTTTTTGACTGCAAATGACTATTCCATGTCAATTATCACTCTTGGAACAGAAATAAGTGTGCTTAGAGTCACTTTAATGCCTGAAATTGGTCGAAATGGAAGCTTCTGAATAGGAGAAAAAGTCTGTAATAATGGCAATTTTGGTCACATTGGGGCTTTAAAAAGTAGTTATTCAACATGAGGCACATTACAATTGACATTTTGAATCAATTTTTGTACAGTCCAAAAAATCAATTTTCTGATGAAAAACGATGACCCGTGACCTGCCGAAATTTCTCCAGATGGTCAGAAATGGAATTTTTTAATGTTTAACTTTTTTGACTGCAAATGACAATACCATGTAAATTATCACTCTTGGAACAGAAATAAGTGTGCCTAGAGTCACTTTAATGCCTGAAATTGGTCGAAAAAGAAACTTCTGAGTAGGAGGAATGTCTATAAAATGGCAATTTTGGTCACATCGAGGCTTTAAAAAGTAGTTATTCAACATGAGGCATATTCCAAATGACTTTTTGAATCAATTTTTCTACAGTCCAAAAAATTAATTTTCTGATGAAAAACGATGACCCGTGAACTGTCGAAATTTCTCTAGATGGTCAGAAATGGGAATTTTTTAATGTTTAATTTCTTGACTGCAAATGACTATTCCATGTAAATTATCACTTTTGGAACAAAAATACGTGTGTTTAGAGTCCTTTAATGCCTGAAATTGGTCGAAATAGAAGCTTCTGAATATGGGAAAAAGGCTGTAATAATGGCAATTTTGGTCACATCGAGGCTTAAAATGTAGTTATTCAACATGAGGCACATTCCAAATGACATTTTGAATCAATTTTTCTACAGTCCAAAAAATCAATTTTCTGATGAAAAACGATGACCCGTGACCTGTCAAAATTTCTCCAGATGGTCAGAAATGGAAATCTTTTCATGTTTAAGTTTTTTGACTGCAAATGACTATTCCATGTTAATTATCACTCCTGGAACAGAAATAAGTGTGCTTAGAGTCACTTTAATGCCTGAAATTGGTCGAAATGGAAGCTTCTGAATAGGAGAAAAAGTCTGTAATAATGGCAATTTTGGTCACATTGGGGCTTTAAAAAGTTGTTATTCAACATGAGGCACATTACAATTGACATTTTGAATCATTTTTGTACAGTCCAAAAAATCAATTTTCTGATGAAAAAGGATGACCCGTGACCTGCCGAAATTTCTCCAGATGATCAGAAATGGAAATTTTTTAATGTTAAATTGTTTGACTGCAAATGACTATTCCATGTAAATTATCACCTTGGATAAAAAATAAGTGTGCTTAGAGTCACTTTAATGCCTGAAATTGGTCGAAATAGAAGCTTCTGAATAGGAGAAAATGTCTATAAAAATGGCAATTTTGTCACGTCGAGGCATTAAAAAGTAGTTATTCAACATGAGGCATATTCCAAATGACATTTTGAATCAATTTTCCTACAGTCCAAAAAATCGATTTTCTGATGAAAAACGATGACCCGTGACCTGTCGAAATTTCTCCAGATGGTCAGAAATGGAAATTTTTTCATGTTTAATTTTTTGACTGCAAATGACTATTCCATGTAAATATCACTCTTGGAACGGAAATAAGTGTGCTTAGAGTCACTTTAATGCCTGAAATTGGTCGAAATGGAAGCTTCTGAATAGGAGAAAAAGTCTGTAATAATGGCAATTTTGGTCACATTGGGGCTTTAAAAAGTAGTTATTCAACATGAGGCACATTACAATTGACATTTTGAATCAACTTTTGTACAGTCCAAAAAATCAATTTTCTGATGAAAAACGATGACCCGTGACCTGCCGAAATTTCTCCAGATGGTCAGAAATGGAAATTTTTTAATGTTAAATTGTTTGACTGCAAATGACTATTCCATGTAAATTATCACTCTTGGATCAAAAATAAGTGTGCTTAGAGTCACTTTAATGCCTGAAATTGGTCGAAATAGAAGCTTCTGAATAGGAGAAAATGTCTATAAAAATGGCAATTTTGGTCACATCGAGGCTTTAAAAAGCAGTTATTCAACATGAGGCATATTCCAAATGACATTTTGAATCAATTTTCCTACAGTCCAAAAATCGATTTTCTGATGAAAAACGATGACCCGTGACCTGTCGAAATTTCTCCAGATGGTCAGAAATGGAAATTTTTTCATGTTTAATTTTTTGACTGCAAATGACTATTCCATGTAAATGATCACTCTTGGAACAAAAATAAGTGTGCTTAGAGTCACTTTAATGCCTGAAATTGGTTGAAATAGAAGCTTCTGAACAGGAGAAAAAGTCTGTAATAATGGCAATTTTGGTCACATTGGGGCTTTAAAAAGTAGTTATTCAACATGAGGCACATTACAAATGACATTTTGAATCAATTTTTCTACAGTCCAAAAAATCAATTTTCTGATGAAAAACGATGACCCGTGACCTGACGAAATTTCACCAGATGGTCAGAAACGGAAATTTTTAATGTTTAATTTTTTGACTGCAAATGACTATTCCATGTAAATTATCACTCTTGGAACAAAAATAAGTGTGCTTAGAGTCACTTTAATGCCTGAAATTGGTCGAAATAGAAGCTTCTGAATAGGAGAAAAAAGTCTGTAATAGTGGCAATTTTAGTCACATTGAGGCTTTAAAAAGTAGTTATTCAACATGAGGCACATTCCAAATGACATTTTGAATCAATTTTTCTACAGTCCAAAAAATCAATTTTCTGATGAAAACGATGATCCGTGACCTGTCGAAATGTATCCAGATGGTCAGAATTGGAATTTTTTTAATGTTTAACTTTTTGACTGCAAATGACTATTCCATGTAAATTATCACTTTTGGAACAAAAATAAATGTGTTTAGAGTCACTTTAATGCCTGAAATTGGTCGAAAAAGAAGCTTCTGAGTAGGAGAAAATGTCTATAAAAATGGCAATTTTGGTCACATCGAGGCTTTAAAAAGTAGTTATTCAACTTGAGGCATATTCTAAATGACATTTTGAATCAATTTTTCTAAAGTCCAAAAAATCAATTTCCTGATGAAAAACGATGACCCGTGACCTGTCGAAATTTCTCTAGATGGTCAGAAATGGGAATGTTTTAATGTTTAATTTTTTGACTGCAAATGACTATTCCATGTAAATTATCACTTTTGGAACAAAATACGTGTGTTTAGAGTCACTTTAATGCCTGAAATTGGTCGAAATAGAAGCTTCTGAATATGGGAAAAAGGCTGCAATAATGGCAATTTTGGTCACATTGACGCTTTAAAATGTAGTTATTCAACATGAGGCACATTCCAAATGACATTTTGAATCAATTTTTCTACAGTCCAAAAAATCAATTTTTGATGAAAAACGATGACCCGTGACCTGTCAAAATTTCTCCAGATGGTCAGAAATGGAAATTTTTTAATGTTTAATTTTTTGACTGTAAATGACTATTGCATGTGAATTATCACTCTTGCAACAAAAATAAGTGTGCTTAGAGTCACTTTAATGCCTGAAATTGGTCGAAATAGAAGCTTCTGAATATGAGAAAAAGTCTGTAATAATGGCAATTTTGGTCACATTGAGGCTTTTTAAAGTAGTTATTCAACATGAGGCACATTCCAAATGACATTTTGAATCAATTTTTCTACAGTCCAAAAAATCAATTTTCTGATGTTAAACGATGACCCGTGACCTGTCAAAATTTCTCCAGATGGTCAGAAATGGAATTTTTTCATGTTTAAGTTTTTTGACTGCAAATGACTATTCCATGTAAATGGTCACTCTTGGAACAGAAATAAGTGTGCTTAGAGTCACTTTAATGCCTGAAATTGGTTGAAATGGAAGCTTCTGAATAGGAGAAAAAGTCTGTAATAATGGCAATTTTGGTCACATTGGGGCTTTAAAAAGTAGTTATTCAACATGAGGCACATTACAAATGACATTTTGAATCAATTTTCCTACAGTCCAAAAAATCGATTTTCTGATGAAAAACGATGACCCGTGACCTGTCGAAATTTCTCCAGATGGTCAGAAATGGGAATTTTTTAATGTTTAATTTTTTGACTGCAAATGACTATTCCATGTAAATTATCACTTTTGGAACAAAAATATGTGTGTTTAGAGTCACTTTAATGCCTGAAATTGGTCGAAATAGAAGCTTCTGAATATGAGAAAAAGTCTGTAATAATGGCAATTTTGGTCACAGTGAGGCTTTAAAAAGTAGTTATTCAACATGAGGCACATTACAATTGACATTTTGAATCAATTTTTCTACAGTCCAAAAAATCAATTTTCTGATGAAAAACGATGACCCGTGACCTGCCGAAATTTCTCCAGATGGTCAGAAATGGAAATTTTTTAATGTTAAATTGTTTGACTGCAAATGACTATTCCATGTAAATTATCACACTTGGAACAGAAATAAGTGTGCTTAGAGTCACTTTAATGCCTGAAATTGGTCGAAATAGAAGCTTCTGAATAGGAGAAAAAGTCTGTAATAATGGCAATTTTGGTCACATAGGGTCTTTAAAAAGTAGTTATTCAACATGAGGCACATTCCAAATGACATTTTGAAACAATTTTCCTACAGTCCATAAAATCAATTTTCTGATGAAAAACGATGACCCGTGACCTGTCGAAATTTCTCCAGATGGTCAGAAATAGAAATTTTTTCATGTTTAATTTCTTGACTGCAAATGACTATTCCATGTAAATTATCACTCTTGGAACAGAAATAGGTGTGCTTAGAGTCACTTTAATGCCTGAAATTGGTAGAAATGGAAGCTTCTGAATAGGAGAAAAAGTCTGTAATAATGGCAATTTTGGTCACATTGGGGCTTTAAAAAGTAGTTATTCAACATAAGGCACATTACAATTGACATTTTGAATCAATTTTTGTACAGTCCAAAAAATCAATTTTCTGATGAAAAACGATGACCCGTGACCTGCCGAAATTTCTCCAGATGGTCAGAAATGGAAATTTTTTAATGTTAAATTGTTTGACTGCAAATGACTATTCCATGTAAATTATCACTCTTGGATCAAAAATAAGTGTGCTTAGAGTCACTTTAATGCCTGAAATTGGTCGAAATAGAAGCTTCTGAATAGGAGAAAATGTCTATAAAAATGACAATTTTGGTCACATCGAGGCTTTAAAAAGTAGTTATTCAACATGAGGCATATTCCAAATGACTTTTTGAATCAATTTTTCAACAGTCCAAAAAATCAATTTTCTGATGAAAAACGATGACCCGTGACCTGTTGAAATTTCTCTAGATGGTCAGAAATGGGAATTTTTTAATGTTTAATTTCTTGACTGCAAATGACTATTCCATGTAAATTATCACTTTTGGAACAAAAATACGTGTGTTTAGAGTCACTTTAATGCCTGAAATTGGTCGAAATAGAAGCTTCTGAATAGGAGAAAAAGTCTGTAATAGTGGCAATTTTAGTCACATTGAGGCTTTAAAAAGTAGTTATTCAACATGAGGCACATTCCAAATGACATTTTGAAACAATTTTCCTACAGTCCAAAAAATCAATTTTCTGATGAAAAACGATGACCCGTGACCTGTCGAAATTTCTCCAGATGGTCAGAAATGGAAATTTTTTCATGTTTAATTTCTTGACTGCAAATGACTATTCCATGTAAATTATCACTCTTGGAACAGAAATAAGTGTGCTTAGAGTCACTTTAATGCCTGAAATTGGTAGAAATGGAAGCTTCTGAATAGGAGAAAAAGTCTGTAATAATGGCAATTTTGGTCACATTGGGGCTTTAAAAAGTAGTTATTCAACATAAGGCACATTACAATTGACATTTTGAATCAATTTTTGTAAAGTCCAAAAAATCAATTTTCTGATGAAAAACGATGACCCGTGACCTGCCGAAATTTCTCCAGATGGTCAGAAATGGAAATTTTTTAATGTTAAATTGTTTGACTGCAAATGACTATTCCATGTAAATTATCACTCTTGGATCAAAAATAAGTGTGCTTAGAGTCACTTTAATGCCTGAAATTGGTCGAAATAGAAGCTTCTAAATAGGAGAAAATGTCTATAAAAATGACAATTTTGGTCACATCGAGGCTTTAAAAAGTAGTTATTCAACATGAGGCATATTCCAAATGACTTTTTGAATAAATTTTTCAACAGTCCAAAAAATCAATTTTCTGATGAAAAACGATGACCCGTGACCTGTCAAAATTTCTCCAGATGGTCAGAAATGGAAATTTTTTCATGTTTAAGTTTTTTGACTGCAAATGACTATTCCATGTCAATTATCACTCTTGGAACAGAAATAAGTGTGCTTAGAGTCACTTTAATGCCTGAAATTGGTCGAAATGGAAGCTTCTGAATAGGAGAAAAAGTCTGTAATAATGGCAATTTTGGTCACATTGGGGCTTTAAAAAGTAGTTATTCAACATGAGGCACATTACAATTGACATTTTGAATCAATTTTTGTACAGTCCAAAAAATCAATTTTCTGATGAAAAACGATGACCCGTGACCTGCCGAAATTTCTCCAGATGGTCAGAAATGGAAATTTTTTAATGTTTAACTTTTTTGACTGCAAATGACAATACCATGTAAATTATCACTCTTGGAACAGAAATAAGTGTGCCTAGAGTCACTTTAATGCCTGAAATTGGTCGAAAAAGAAACTTCTGAGTAGGAGGAATGTCTATAAAAATGGCAATTTTGGTCACATCGAGGCTTTAAAAAGTAGTTATTCAACATGAGGCATATTCCAAATGACTTTTTGAATCAATTTTTCTACAGTCCAAAAAATTAATTTTCTGATGAAAAACGATGACCCGTAAACTGTCGAAATTTCTCTAGATGGTCAGAAATGGGAATTTTTTAATGTTTAATTTCTTGACTGCAAATGACTATTCCATGTAAATTATCACTTTTGGAACAAAAATACGTGTGTTTAGAGTCACTTTAATGCCTGAAATTGGTCGAAATAGAAGCTTCTGAATATGGGAAAAAGGCTGTAATAATGGCAATTTTGGTCACATTGAGGCTTTAAAATGTAGTTATTCAACATGAGGCACATTCCAAATGACATTTTGAATCAATTTTTCTACAGTCCAAAAAATCAATTTTCTGATGAAAAACGATGACCCGTGACCTGTCAAAATTTCTCCAGATGGTCAGAAATGGAAATCTTTTCATGTTTAAGTTTTTTGACTGCAAATGACTATTCCATGTTAATTATCACTCTTGGAACAGAAATAAGTGTGCTTAGAGTCACTTTAATGCCTGAAATTGGTCGAAATGGAAGCTTCTGAATAGGAGAAAAAGTCTGTAATAATGGCAATTTTGGTCACATTGGGGCTTTAAAAAGTTGTTATTCAACATGAGGCACATTACAATTGACATTTTGAATCAATTTTTGTACAGTCCAAAAAATCAATTTTCTGATGAAAAACGATGACCCGTGACCTGCCGAAATTTCTCCAGATGATCAGAAATGGAAATTTTTTAATGTTAAATTGTTTGACTGCAAATGACTATTCCATGTAAATTATCACTCTTGGATAAAAAATAAGTGTGCTTAGAGTCACTTTAATGCCTGAAATTGGTCGAAATAGAAGCTTCTGAATAGGAGAAAATGTCGATAAAAATAGCAATTTTGGTCACGTCGAGGCTTTAAAAAGTAGTTATTCAACATGAGGCATATTCCAAATGACATTTTGAATCAATTTTCCTACAGTCCAAAAAATCGATTTTCTGATGAAAAACGATGACCCTGCCGAAATTTCTCCAGATGGTCAGAAATGGAAATTTTTTAATGTTAAATTGTTTGACTGCAAATGACTATTCCATGTAAATTATCACTCTTGGATCAAAAATAAGTGTGCTTAGAGTCACTTTAATGCCTGAAATTGGTCGAAATAGAAGCTTCTGAATAGGAGAAAATGTCTATAAAAATGGCAATTTTGGTCACATCGAGGCTTTAAAAAGCAGTTATTCAACATGACGCATATTCCAAATGACATTTTGAATCAATTTTCCTACAGTCCAAAAAATCGATTTTCTGATGAAAAACGATGACCCGTGACCTGTCGAAAATTCTCCAGATGGTCAGAAATGGAAATTTTTTCATGTTTAATTTTTTGACTGCAAATGACTATTCCATGTAAATGATCACTCTTGGAACAAAAATAAGTGTGCTTAGAGTCACTTTAATGCCTGAAATTGGTTGAAATAGAAGCTTCTGAACAGGAGAAAAAGTCTGTAATAATGGCAATTTTGGTCACATTGGGGCTTTAAAAAGTAGTTATTCAACATGAGGCACATTACAAATGACATTTTGAATCAATTTTTCTACAGTCCAAAAAATCAATTTTCTGATGAAAAACGATGACCCGTGACCTGACGAAATTTCACCAGATGGTCAGAAACGGAAATTTTTTAATGTTTAATTTTTTGACTGCAAATGACTATTCCATGTAAATTATCACTCTTGGAACAAAAATAAGTGTGCTTAGAGTCACTTTAATGCCTGAAATTGGTCGAAATAGAAGCTTCTGAATAGGAGAAAAAGTCTGTAATAGTGGCAATTTTAGTCACATTGAGGCTTTAAAAAGTAGTTATTCAACATGAGGCACATTCCAAATGACATTTTGAATCAATTTTTCTACAGTCCAAAAAATCAATTTTCTGATGAAAAACGATGATCCGTGACCTGTCGAAATGTATCCAGATGGTCAGAATTGGAATTTTTTTAATGTTTAACTTTTTTGACTGCAAATGACTATTCCATGTAAATTATCACTTTTGGAACAAAAATAAATGTGTTTAGAGTCACTTTAATGCCTGAAATTGGTCGAAAAAGAAGCTTCTGAGTAGGAGAAAATGTCTATAAAAATGGCAATTTTGGTCACATCGAGGCTTTAAAAAGTAGTTATTCAACATGAGGCATATTCTAAATGACATTTTGAATCAATTTTTCTAAAGTCCAAAAAATCAATTTTCTGATGAAAAACGATGACCCGTGACCTGTCGAAATTTCTCTAGATGGTCAGAAATGGGAATTTTTTAATGTTTAATTTTTTGACTGCAAATGACTATTCCATGTAAATTATCACTTTTGGAACAAAAATACGTGTGTTTAGAGTCACTTTAATGCCTGAAATTGGTCGAAATAGAAGCTTCTGAATATGGGAAAAAGGCTGCAATAATGGCAATTTTGGTCACATTGACGCTTTAAAATGTAGTTATTCAACATGAGGCACATTCCAAATGACATTTTGAATCAATTTTTCTACAGTCCAAAAAATCAATTTTCTGATGAAAAACGATGACCCGTGACCTGTCAAAATTTCTCCAGATGGTCAGAAATGGAAATTTTTTAATGTTTAATTTTTTGACTGTAAATGACTATTGCATGTGAATTATCACTCTTGCAACAAAAATAAGTGTGCTTAGAGTCACTTTAATGCCTGAAATTGGTCGAAATAGAAGCTTCTGAATATGAGAAAAAGTCTGTAATAATGGCAATTTTGGTCACATTGAGGCTTTTTAAAGTAGTTATTCAACATGAGGCACATTCCAAATGACATTTTGAATCAATTTTTCTACAGTCCAAAAAATCAATTTTCTGATGTTAAACGATGACCCGTGACCTGTCAAAATTTCACCAGATGGTCAGAAACGGAAATTTTTTAATGTTTAATTTTTTGACTGCAAATGACTATTCCATGTAAATTATCACTCTTGGAACAAAAATAAGTGTGCTTAGAGTCACTTTAATGCCTGAAATTGGTCGAAATAGAAGCTTCTGAATAGGAGAAAAAGTCTGTAATAGTGGCAATTTTAGTCACATTGAGGCTTTAAAAAGTAGTTATTCAACATGAGGCACATTCCAAATGACATTTTGAATCAATTTTTCTACAGTCCAAAAAATCAATTTTCTGATGAAAAACGATGATCCGTGACCTGTCGAAATGTATCCAGATGGTCAGAATTGGAATTTTTTTAATGTTTAACTTTTTTGACTGCAAATGACTATTCCATGTAAATTATCACTTTTGGAACACAAATAAATGTGTTTAGAGTCACTTTAATGCCTGAAATTGGTCGAAAAAGAAGCTTCTGAGTAGGAGAAAATGTCTATAAAAATGGCAATTTTGGTCACATCGAGGCTTTAAAAAGTAGTTATTCAACATGAGGCATATTCCAAATGACATTTTGTATCAATTTTTCTACAGTCCAAAAAATCAATTTTCTGATGAAAAACGATGACCCGTGACCTGTCGAAATTTCTCTAGATGGTCAGAAATGGGAATTTTTTAATGTTTAATTTTTTGACTGCAAATGACTATTCCATGTAAATTATCACTTTTGGAACAAAAATATGTGTGTTTAGAGTCACTTTAATGCCTGAAATTGGTCGAAATAGAAGCTTCTGAATATGAGAAAAAGTCTGTAATAATGGCAATTTTGGTCACAGTGAGGCTTTAAAAAGTAGTTATTCAACATGAGGCACATTACAATTGACATTTTGAATCAATTTTTCTACAGTCCAAAAAATCAATTTTCTGATGAAAAACGATGACCCGTAACCTGCCGAAATTTCTCCAGATGGTCAGAAATGGAAATTTTTTAATGTTAAATTGTTTGACTGCAAATGACTATTCCATGTAAATTATCACACTTGGAACAGAAATAAGTGTGCTTAGAGTCACTTTAATGCATGAAATTGGTCGAAATAGAAGCTTCTGAATAGGAGAAAAAGTCTGTAATAATGGCAATTTTGGTCACATAGGGTCTTTAAAAAGTAGTTATTCAACATGAGGCACATTCCAAATGACATTTTGAAACAATTTTCCTACAGTCCAAAAAATCAATTTTCTGATGAAAAACGATGACCCGTGACCTGTCGAAATTTCTCCAGAGGGTCAGAAATGGAAATTTTTTCATGTTTAATTTCTTGACTGCAAATGACTATTCCATGTAAATTATCACTCTTGGAACAGAAATAAGTGTGCTTAGAGTCACTTTAATGCCTGAAATTGGTAGAAATGGAAGCTTCTGAATAGGAGAAAAAGTCTGTAATAATGGCAATTTTGGTCACATTGGGGCTTTAAAAAGTAGTTATTCAACATAAGGCACATTACAATTGACATTTTGAATCAATTTTTGTAAAGTCCAAAAAATCAATTTTCTGATGAAAAACGATGACCCGTGACCTGCCGAAATTTCTCCAGATGGTCAGAAATGGAAATTTTTTAATGTTAAATTGTTTGACTGCAAATGACTATTCCATGTAAATTATCACTCTTGGATCAAAAATAAGTGTGCTTAGAGTCACTTTAATGCCTGAAATTGGTCGAAATAGAAGCTTCTAAATAGGAGAAAATGTCTATAAAAATGACAATTTTGGTCACATCGAGGCTTTAAAAAGTAGTTATTCAACATGAGGCATATTCCAAATGACTTTTTGAATAAATTTTTCAACAGTCCAAAAAATCAATTTTCTGATGAAAAACGATGACCCGTGACCTGTCAAAATTTCTCCAGATGGTCAGAAATGGAAATTTTTTCATGTTTAAGTTTTTTGACTGCAAATGACTATTCCATGTCAATTATCACTCTTGGAACAGAAATAAGTGTGCTTAGAGTCACTTTAATGCCTGAAATTGGTCGAAATGGAAGCTTCTGAATAGGAGAAAAAGTCTGTAATAATGGCAATTTTGGTCACATTGGGGCTTTAAAAAGTAGTTATTCAACATGAGGCACATTACAATTGACATTTTGAATCAATTTTTGTACAGTCCAAAAAATCAATTTTCTGATGAAAAACGATGACCCGTGACCTGCCGAAATTTCTCCAGATGGTCAAAAATGGAAATTTTTTAATGTTTAACTTTTTTGACTGCAAATGACAATACCATGTAAATTATCACTCTTGGAACAGAAATAAGTGTGCCTAGAGTCACTTTAATGCCTGAAATTGGTCGAAAAAGAAACTTCTGAGTAGGAGGAATGTCTATAAAAATGGCAATTTTGGTCACATCGAGGCTTTAAAAAGTAGTTATTCAACATGAGGCATATTCCAAATGACTTTTTGAATCAATTTTTCTACAGTCCAAAAAATTAATTTTCTGATGAAAAACGATGACCCGTAAACTGTCGAAATTTCTCTAGATGGTCAGAAATGGGAATTTTTTAATGTTTAATTTCTTGACTGCAAATGACTATTCCATGTAAATTATCACTTTTGGAACAAAAATACGTGTGTTTAGAGTCACTTTAATGCCTGAAATTGGTCGAAATAGAAGCTTCTGAATATGGGAAAAAGGCTGTAATAATGGCAATTTTGGTCACATTGAGGTTTTAAAATGTAGTTATTCAACATGAGGCACATTCCAAATGACATTTTGAATCAATTTTTCTACAGTCCAAAAAATCAATTTTCTGATGAAAAACGATGACCCGTGACCTGTCAAAATTTCTGCAGATGGTCAGAAATGGAAATCTTTTCATGTTTAAGTTTTTTGACTGCAAATGACTATTCCATGTTAATTATCACTCTTGGAACAGAAATAAGTGTGCTTAGAGTCACTTTAATGCCTGAAATTGGTCGAAATGGAAGCTTCTGAATAGGAGAAAAAGTCTGTAATAATGGCAATTTTGGTCACATTGGGGCTTTAAAAAGTTGTTATTCAACATGAGGCACATTACAATTGACATTTTGAATCAGTTTTTGTACAGTCCAAAAAATCAATTTTCTGATGAAAAACGATGACCCGTGACCTGCCGAAATTTCTCCAGATGATCAGAAATGGAAATTTTTTAATGTTAAATTGTTTGACTGCAAATGACTATTCCATGTAAATTATCACTCTTGGATAAAAAATAAGTGTGCTTAGAGTCACTTTAATGCCTGAAATTGGTCGAAATAGAAGCTTCTGAATAGGAGAAAATGTCTATAAAAATGGCAATTTTGGTCACGTCGAGGCTTTAAAAAGTAGTTATTCAACATGAGGCATATTCCAAATGACATTTTGAATCAATTTTCCTACAGTCCAAAAAATCGATTTTCTGATGAAAAACGATGACCCGTGACCTGTCGAAATTTCTCCAGATGGTCAGAAATGGAAATTTTTTCATGTTTAATTTTTTGACTGCAAATGACTATTCCATGTAAATTATCACTCTTGGAACGGAAATAAGTGTGCTTAGAGTCACTTTAATGCCTGAAATTGGTCGAAATGGAAGCTTCTGAATAGGAGAAAAAGTCTGTAATAATGGCAATTTTGGTCACATTGGGGCTTTAAAAAGTAGTTATTCAACATGAGGCACATTACAATTGACATTTTGAATCAATTTTTGTACAGTCCAAAAAATCAATTTTCTGATGAAAAACGATGACCCGTGACCTGCCGAAATTTCTCCAGATGGTCAGAAATGGAAATTTTTTAATGTTAAATTGTTTGACTGCAAATGACTATTCCATGTAAATTATCACTCTTGGATCAAAAATAAGTGTGCTTAGAGTCACTTTAATGCCTGAAATTGGTCGAAATAGAAGCTTCTGAATAGGAGAAAATGTCTATAAAAATGGCAATTTTGGTCACATCGAGGCTTTAAAAAGCAGTTATTCAACATGAGGCATATTCCAAATGACATTTTGAATCAATTTTCCTACAGTCCAAAAAATCGATTTTCTGATGAAAAACGATGACCCGTGACCTGTCGAAATTTCTCCAGATGGTCAGAAATGGAAATTTTTTCATGTTTAATTTTTTGACTGCAAATGACTATTCCATGTAAATGATCACTCTTGGAACAAAAATAAGTGTGCTTAGAGTCACTTTAATGCCTGAAATTGGTTGAAATAGAAGCTTCTGAACAGGAGAAAAAGTCTGTAATAATGGCAATTTTGGTCACATTGGGGCTTTAAAAAGTAGTTATTCAACATGAGGCACATTCCAAATGACATTTTGAATCAATTTTTCTACAGTCCAAAAAATCAATTTTCTGATGAAAAACGATGATCCGTGACCTGTCGAAATGTATCCAGATGGTCAGAATTGGAATTTTTTTAATGTTTAACTTTTTTGACTGCAAATGACTATTCCATGTAAATTATCACTTTTGGAACAAAAATAAATGTGTTTAGAGTCACTTTAATGCCTGAAATTGGTCGAAAAAGAAGCTTCTGAGTAGGAGAAAATGTCTATAAAAATGGCAATTTTGGTCACATCGAGGCTTTAAAAAGTAGTTATTCAACATGAGGCATATTCCAAATGACATTTTGAATCAATTTTTCTACAGTCCAAAAAATCAATTTTCTGATGAAAAACGATGACCCGTGACCTGTCGAAATTTCTCTAGATGGTCAGAAATGGGAATTTTTTAATGTTTAATTTTTTGACTGCAAATGACTATTCCATGTAAATTATCACTTTTGGAACAAAAATATGTGTGTTTAGAGTCACTTTAATGCCTGAAATTGGTCGAAATAGAAGCTTCTGAATATGAGAAAAAGTCTGTAATAATGGCAATTTTGGTCACAGTGAGGCTTTAAAAAGTAGTTATTCAACATGAGGCACATTACAATCGACATTTTGAATCAATTTTTCTACAGTCCAAAAAATCAATTTTCTGATGAAAAACGATGACCCGTGACCTGCCGAAATTTCTCCAGATGGTCAGAAATGGAAATTTTTTAATGTTAAATTGTTTGACTGCAAATGACTATTCCACGTAAATTATCACACTTGGAACAGAAATAAGTGTGCTTAGAGTCACTTTAATGCCTGAAATTGGTCGAAATAGAAGCTTCTGAATAGGAGAAAAAGTCTGTAATAATGGCAATTTTGGTCACATAGGGTCTTTAAAAAGTAGTTATTCAACATGAGGCACATTCCAAATGACATTTTGAAACAATTTTCCCACAGTCCAAAAAATCAATTTTCTGATGAAAAACGATGACCCGTGACCTGTCGAAATTTCTCCAGATGGTCAGAAATGGAAATTTTTTCATGTTTAATTTCTTGACTGCAAATGACTATTCCATGTAAATTATCACTCTTGGAACAGAAATAAGTGTGCTTAGAGTCACTTTAATGCCTGAAATTGGTAGAAATGGAAGCTTCTGAATAGGAGAAAAAGTCTGTAATAATGGCAATTTTGGTCACATTGGGGCTTTAAAAAGTAGTTATTCAACATGAGGCACATTACAATTGACATTTTGAATCAATTTTTGTACAGTCCAAAAAATCAATTTTCTGATGAAAAACGATGACCCGTGACCTGCCGAAATTTCTCCAGATGGTCAGAAATGGAAATTTTTTTATGTTAAATTGTTTGACTGCAAATGACTATTCCATGTAAATTATCACTCTTGGATCAAAAATAAGTGTGCTTAGAGTCACTTTAATGCCTGAAATTGGTCGAAATAGAAGCTTCTGAATAGGAGAAAATGTCTATAAAAATGACAATTTTGGTCACATCGAGGCTTTAAAAAGTAGTTATTCAACATGAGGCATATTCCAAATGACTTTTTGAATCAATTTTTCAACAGTTCAAAAAATCAATTTTCTGATGAAAAACGATGACCCGTGACCTGTTGAAATTTCTCTAGATGATCAGAAATGGGAATTTTTTAATGTTTAATTTCTTGACTGCAAATGACTATTCCATGTAAATTATCACTTTTGGAACAAAAATACGTGTGTTTAGAGTCACTTTAATGCCTGAAATTGGTCGAAATAGAAGCTTCTGAATAGGAGAAAATGTCTATAAAAATGGCAATTTTGGTCACATCGAGGCTTTAAAATGTAGTTATTCAACATGAGGCACATTCCAAATGACATTTTGAATCAATTTTTCTACAGTCCAAAAATCAATTTTCTGATGAAAAACGATGACCCGTGACCTGTCAAAATTTCTCCAGATGGTCAGAAATGGAAATTTTTTCATGTTTAAGTTTTTTGACTGCAAATGACTATTCCATGTCAATTATCACTCTTGGAACAGAAATAAGTGTGCTTAGAGTCACTTTAATGCCTGAAATTGGTCGAAATGGAAGCTTCTGAATAGGAGAAAAAGTCTGTAATAATGGCAATTTTGGTCACATTGGGGCTTTAAAAAGTAGTTATTCAACATGAGGCACATTACAATTGACATTTTGAATCAATTTTTGTACAGTCCAAAAAATCAATTTTCTGATGAAAAACGATGACCCGTGACCTGCCGAAATTTCTCCAGATGGTCAGAAACGGAAATTTTTTAATGTTTAACTTTTTTGACTGCAAATGACAATACCATGTAAATTATCACTCTTGGAACAGAAATAAGTGTGCCTAGAGTCACTTTAATGCCTGAAATTGGTCGAAAAAGAAACTTCTGAGTAGGAGGAATGTCTATAAAAATGGCAATTTTGGTCACATCGAGGCTTTAAAAAGTAGTTATTCAACATGAGGCATATTCCAAATGACTTTTTGAATCAATTTTTCTACAGTCCAAAAAATTAATTTTCTGATGAAAAACGATGACCCGTGAACTGTCGAAATTTCTCTAGATGGTCAGAAATGGGAATTTTTTAATGTTTAATTTCTTGACTGCAAATGACTATTCCATGTAAATTATCACTTTTGGAACAAAAATACGTGTGTTTAGAGTCCTTTAATGCCTGAAATTGGTTGAAATAGAAGCTTCTGAATATGGGAAAAAGGCTGTAATAATGGCAATTTTGGTCACATTGAGGCTTTAAAATGTAGTTATTCAACATGAGGCACATTCCAAATGACATTTTGAATCAATTTTTCTACAGTCCAAAAAATCAATTTTCTGATGAAAAACGATGACCCGTGACCTGTCAAAATTTCTCCAGATGGTCAGAAATGGAAATCTTTTCATGTTTAAGTTTTTTGACTGCAAATGACTATTCCATGTTAATTATCACTCTTGGAACAGAAATAAGTGTGCTTAGAGTCACTTTAATGCCTGAAATTGGTCGAAATGGAAGCTTCTGAATAGGAGAAAAAGTCTGTAATAATGGCAATTTTGGTCACATTGGGGCTTTAAAAAGTTGTTATTCAACATGAGGCACATTACAATTGACATTTTGAATCAATTTTTGTACAGTCCAAAAAATCAATTTTCTGATGAAAAACGATGACCCGTGACCTGCCGAAATTTCTCCAGATGATCAGAAATGGAAATTTTTTAATGTTAAATTGTTTGACTGCAAATGACTATTCCATGTAAATTATCACTCTTGGATAAAAAATAAGTGTGCTTAGAGTCACTTTAATGCCTGAAATTGGTCGAAATAGAAGCTTCTGAATAGGAGAAAATGTCTATAAAAATGGCAATTTTGGTCACGTCGAGGCTTTAAAAAGTAGTTATTCAACATGAGGCATATTCCAAATGACATTTTGAATCAATTTTCCTACAGTCCAAAAAATCGATTTTCTGATGAAAAACGATGACCCGTGACCTGTCGAAATTTCTCCAGATGGTCAGAAATGGAAATTTTTTCATGTTTAATTTTTTGACTGCAAATGACTATTCCATGTAAATTATCACTCTTGGAACGGAAATAAGTGTGCTTAGAGTCACTTTAATGCCTGAAATTGGTCGAAATGGAAGCTTCTGAATAGGAGAAAAAGTCTGTAATAATGGCAATTTTGGTCACATTGGGGCTTTAAAAAGTAGTTATTCAACATGAGGCACATTACAATTGACATTTTGAATCAATTTTTGTACAGTCCAAAAAATCAATTTTCTGATGAAAAACGATGACCCGTGACCTGCCGAAATTTCTCCAGATGGTCAGAAATGGAAATTTTTTAATGTTAAATTGTTTGACTGCAAATGACTATTCCATGTAAATTATCACTCTTGGATCAAAAATAAGTGTGCTTAGAGTCACTTTAATGCCTGAAATTGGTCGAAATAGAAGCTTCTGAATAGGAGAAAATGTCTATAAAAATGGCAATTTTGGTCACATCGAGGCTTTAAAAAGCAGTTATTCAACATGAGGCATATTCCAAATGACATTTTGAATCAATTTTCCTACAGTCCAAAAAATCGATTTTCTGATGAAAAACGATGACCCGTGACCTGTCGAAATTTCTCCAGATGGTCAGAAATGGAAATTTTTTCATGTTTAATTTTTTGACTGCAAATGACTATTCCATGTAAATGATCACTCTTGGAACAAAAATAAGTGTGCTTAGAGTCACTTTAATGCCTGAAATTGGTTGAAATAGAAGCTTCTGAACAGGAGAAAAAGTCTGTAATAATGGCAATTTTGGTCACATTGGGGCTTTAAAAAGTAGTTATTCAACATGAGGCACATTACAAATGACATTTTGAATCAATTTTTCTACAGTCCAAAAAATCAATTTTCTGATGAAAAACGATGACCCGTGACCTGACGAAATTTCACCAGATGGTCAGAAACGGAAATTTTTTAATGTTTAATTTTTTGACTGCAAATGACTATTCCATGTAAATTATCACTCTTGGAACAAAAATAAGTGTGCTTAGAGTCACTTTAATGCCTGAAATTGGTCGAAATAGAAGCTTCTGAATAGGAGAAAAAGTCTGTAATAGTGGCAATTTTAGTCACATTGAGGCTTTAAAAAGTAGTTATTCAACATGAGGCACATTCCAAATGACATTTTGAATCAATTTTTCTACAGTCCAAAAAATCAATTTTCTGATGAAAAACGATGATCCGTGACCTGTCGAAATGTATCCAGATGGTCAGAATTGGAATTTTTTTAATGTTTAACTTTTTTGACTGCAAATGACTATTCCATGTAAATTATCACTTTTGGAACAAAAATAAATGTGTTTAGAGTCACTTTAATGCCTGAAATTGGTCGAAAAAGAAGCTTCTGAGTAGGAGAAAATGTCTATAAAAATGGCAATTTTGGTCACATCGAGGCTTTAAAAAGTAGTTATTCAACATGAGGCATATTCTAAATGACATTTTGAATCAATTTTTCTAAAGTCCAAAAAATCAATTTCCTGATGAAAAACGATGACCCGTGACCTGTCGAAATTTCTCTAGATGGTCAGAAATGGGAATTTTTTAATGTTTAATTTTTTGACTGCAAATGACTATTCCATGTAAATTATCACTTTTGGAACAAAAATACGTGTGTTTAGAGTCACTTTAATGCCTGAAATTGGTCGAAATAGAAGCTTCTGAATATGGGAAAAAGGCTGCAATAATGGCAATTTTGGTCACATTGACGCTTTAAAATGTAGTTATTCAACATGAGGCACATTCCAAATGACATTTTGAATCAATTTTTCTACAGTCCAAAAAATCAATTTTCTGATGAAAAACGATGACCCGTGACCTGTCAAAATTTCTCCAGATGGTCAGAAATGGAAATTTTTTAATGTTTAATTTTTTGACTGTAAATGACTATTGCATGTGAATTATCACTCTTGCAACAAAAATAAGTGTGCTTAGAGTCACTTTAATGCCTGAAATTGGTCGAAATAGAAGCTTCTGAATATGAGAAAAAGTCTGTAATAATGGCAATTTTGGTCACATTGAGGCTTTTTAAAGTAGTTATTCAACATGAGGCACATTCCAAATGACATTTTGAATCAATTTTTCTACAGTCCAAAAAATCAATTTTCTGATGAAAAACGATGACCCGTGACCTGCCGAAATTTCTCCAGATGATCAGAAATGGAAATTTTTTAATGTTAAATTGTTTGACTGCAAATGACTATTCCATGTAAATTATCACTCTTGGATAAAAAATAAGTGTGCTTAGAGTCACTTTAATGCCTGAAATTGGTCGAAATAGAAGCTTCTGAATAGGAGAAAATGTCTATAAAAATGGCAATTTTGGTCACGTCGAGGCTTTAAAAAGTAGTTATTCAACATGAGGCATATTCCAAATGACATTTTGAATCAATTTTCCTACAGTCCAAAAAATCGATTTTCTGATGAAAAACGATGACCCGTGACCTGTCGGTATTTCTCCAGATGGTCAGAAATGGAAATTTTTTCATGTTTAATTTTTTGACTGCAAATGACTATTCCATGTAAATTATCACTCTTGGAACGGAAATAAGTGTGCTTAAAGTCACTTTAATGCCTGAAATTGGTCGAAATGGAAGCTTCTGAATAGGAGAAAAAGTCTGTAATAGTGGCAATTTTAGTCACATTGAGGCTTTAAAAAGTAGTTATTCAACATGAGGCACATTACAAATGACATTTTGAATCAATTTTTCTACAGTCCAAAAAATCAATTTTCTGATGAAAAACGATGATCCGTGACCTGTCGAAATGTATCCAGATGGTCAGAATTGGAATTTTTTTAATGTTTAAATTTTTTGACTGCAAATGACTATTCCATGTAAATTATCACTTTTGGAACAAAAATAAATGTGTTTAGAGTCACTTTAATGCCTGAAATTGGTCGAAAAAGAAGCTTCTGAGTAGGAGAAAATGTCTATAAAAATGGCAATTTTGGTCACATCGAGGCTTTAAAAAGTAGTTATTCAACATGAGGCATATTCTAAATGACATTTTGAATCAATTTTTCTAAAGTCCAAAAAATCAATTTTCTGATGAAAAACGATGACCCGTGACCTGTCGAAATTTCTCTAGATGGTCAGAAATGGGAATTTTTTAATGTTTAATTTTTTGACTGCAAATGACTATTCCATGTAAATTATCACTTTTGGAACAAAAATACGTGTGTTTAGAGTCACTTTAATGCCTGAAATTGGTCGAAATAGAAGCTTCTGAATATGGGAAAAAGGCTGCAATAATGGCAATTTTGGTCACATTGACGCTTTAAAATGTAGTTATTCAACATGAGGCACATTCCAAATGACATTTTGAATCAATTTTTCTACAGTCCAAAAAATCAATTTTCTGATGAAAAACGATGACCCGTGACCTGCCGAAATTTCTCCAGATGGTCAGAAATGGAATTTTTTTAATGTTAAATTGTTTGACTGCAAATGACTTTTCCATGTAAATTATCACTCTTGGATCAAAAATAAGTGTGCTTAGAGTCACTTTAATGCCTGAAATTGGTCGAAATAGAAGCTTCTGAATAGGAGAAAATGTCTATAAAAATGACAATTTTGGTCACATCGAGGCTTTAAAAAGTAGTTATTCAACATGAGGCATATTCCAAATGACTTTTTGAATCAATTTTTCAACAGTCCAAAAAATCAATTTTCTGATGAAAAACGATGACCCGTGACCTGTTGAAATTTCTCTAGATGGTCAGAAATGGGAATTTTTTAATGTTTAATTTCTTGACTGCAAATGACTATTCCATGTAAATTATCACTTTTGGAACAAAAATACGTGTGTTTAGAGTCACTTTAATGCCTGAAATTGGTCGAAATAGAAGCTTCTGAATAGGAGAAAATGTCTATAAAAATGGCAATTTTGGTCACATCAAGGCTTTAAAATGTAGTTATTCAACATGAGGCACATTCCAAATGACATTTTGAATCAATTTTTCTACAGTCCAAAAATCAATTTTCTGATGAAAAACGATGACCCGTGACCTGTCAAAATTTCTCCAGATGGTCAGAAATGGAAATTTTTTCATGTTTAAGTTTTTTGACTGCAAATGACTATTCCATGTCAATTATCACTCTTGGAACAGAAATAAGTGTGCTTAGAGTCACTTTAATGCCTGAAATTGGTCGAAATGGAAGCTTCTGAATAGGAGGAAAAGTCTGTAATAATGGCAATTTTGGTCACATTGGGGCTTTAAAAAGTAGTTATTCAACATGAGGCACATTACAATTGACATTTTGAATCAATTTTTGTACAGTCCAAAAAATCAATTTTCTGATGAAAAACGATGACCCGTGACCTGCCGAAATTTCTCCAGATGGTCAGAAATGGAAATTTTTTAATGTTTAACTTTTTTGACTGCAAATGACAATACCATGTAAATTATCACTCTTGGAACAGAAATAAGTGTGCCTAGAGTCACTTTAATGCCTGAAATTGGTCGAAAAAGAAACTTCTGAGTAGGAGGAATGTCTATAAAAATGGCAATTTTGGTCACATCGAGGCTTTAAAAAGTAGTTATTCAACATGAGGCATATTCCAAATGACTTTTTGAATCAATTTTTCTACAGTCCAAAAAATTAATTTTCTGATGAAAAACGATGACCCGTGACCTGTCGAAATTTCTCTAGATGGTCAGAAATGGGAATTTTTTAATGTTTAATTTCTTGACTGCAAATGACTATTCCATGTAAATTATCACTTTTGGAACAAAAATACGTGTGTTTAGAGTCACTTTAATGCCTGAAATTGGTCGAAATAGAAGCTTCTGAATATGGGAAAAAGGCTGTAATAATGGCAATTTTGGTCACATTGAGGCTTTAAAATGTAGTTATTCAACATGAGGCACATTCCAAATGACATTTTGAATCAATTTTTCTACAGTCCAAAAAATCAATTTTCTGATGAAAAACGATGACCCGTGACCTGTCAAAATTTCTCCAGATGGTCAGAAATGGAAATCTTTTCATGTTTAAGTTTTTTGACTGCAAATGACTATTCCATGTTAATTATCACTCTTGGAACAGAAATAAGTGTGCTTAGAGTCACTTTAATGCCTGAAATTGGTCGAAATGGAAGCTTCTGAATAGGAGAAAAAGTCTGTAATAATGGCAATTTTGGTCACATTGGGGCTTTAAAAAGTAGTTATTCAACATGAGGCACATTCCAAATGACATTTTGAATCAATTTTTCTACAGTCCAAAAAATCAATTTTCTGATGAAAAACGATAACCCGTGACCTGTCAAAATTTCTCCAGATGGTCAGAAATGGAAATCTTTTCATGTTTAAGTTTTTTGACTGCAAATGACTATTCCATGTTAATTATCACTCTTGGAACAGAAATAAGTGTGCTTAGAGTCACTTTAATGCCTGAAATTGGTCGAAATGGAAGCTTCTGAATAGGAGAAAAAGTCTGTAATAATGGCAATTTTGGTCACATTGGGGCTTTAAAAAGTTGTTATTCAACATGAGGCACATTACAATTGACATTTTGAATCAATTTTTGTACAGTCCAAAAAATCAATTTTCTGATGAAAAACGATGACCCGTGACCTGCCGAAATTTCTCCAGATGATCAGAAATGGAAATTTTTTAATGTTAAATTGTTTGACTGCAAATGACTATTCCATGTAAATTATCACTCTTGGATAAAAAATAAGTGTGCTTAGAGTCACTTTAATGCCTGAAATTGGTCGAAATAGAAGCTTCTGAATAGGAGAAAATGTCTATAAAAATGGCAATTTTGGTCACGTCGAGGCTTTAAAAAGTAGTTATTCAACATGAGGCATATTCCAAATGACATTTTGAATCAATTTTCCTACAGTCCAAAAAATCGATTTTCTGATGAAAAACGATGACCCGTGACCTGTCGGTATTTCTCCAGATGGTCAGAAATGGAAATTTTTTCATGTTTAATTTTTTGACTGCAAATGACTATTCCATGTAAATTATCACTCTTGGAACGGAAATAAGTGTGCTTAGAGTCACTTTAATGCCTGAAATTGGTCGAAATGGAAGCTTCTGAATAGGAGAAAAAGTCTGTAATAATGGCAATTTTGGTCACATTGGGGCTTTAAAAAGTAGTTATTCAACATGAGGCACATTACAAATGACATTTTGAATCAATTTTTCTACAGTCCAAAAAATCAATTTTCTGATGAAAAACGATGACCCGTGACCTGACGAAATTTCACCCGATGGTCAGAAACGGAAATTTTTTAATGTTTAATTTTTTGACTGCAAATGACTATTCCATGTAAATTATCACTCTTGGAACAAAAATAAGTGTGCTTAGAGTCACTTTAATGCCTGAAATTGGTCGAAATAGAAGCTTCTGAATAGGAGAAAAAGTCTGTAATAGTGGCAATTTTAGTCACATTGAGGCTTTAAAAAGTAGTTATTCAACATGAGGCACATTCCAAATGACATTTTGAATCAATTTTTCTACAGTCCAAAAAATCAATTTTCTGATGAAAAACGATGATCCGTGACCTGTCGAAATGTATCCAGATGGTCAGAATTGGAATTTTTTTAATGTTTAACTTTTTTGACTGCAAATGACTATTCCATGTAAATTATCACTTTTGGAACAAAAATAAATGTGTTTAGAGTCACTTTAATGCCTGAAATTGGTCGAAAAAGAAGCTTCTGAGTAGGAGAAAATGTCTATAAAAATGGCAATTTTGGTCACATCGAGGCTTTAAAAAGTAGTTATTCAACATGAGGCATATTCTAAATGACATTTTGAATCAATTTTTCTAAAGTCCAAAAAATCAATTTTCTGATGAAAAACGATGACCCGTGACCTGTCGAAATTTCTCTAGATGGTCAGAAATGGGAATTTTTTAATGTTTAATTTTTTGACTGCAAATGACTATTCCATGTAAATTATCACTTTTGGAACAAAAATACGTGTGTTTAGAGTCACTTTAATGCCTGAAATTGGTCGAAATAGAAGCTTCTGAATATGGGAAAAAGGCTGCAATAATGGCAATTTTGGTCACATTGACGCTTTAAAATGTAGTTATTCAACATGAGGCACATTCCAAATGACATTTTGAATCAATTTTTCTACAGTCCAAAAAATCAATTTTCTGATGAAAAACGATGACCCGTGACCTGTCAAAATTTCTCCAGATGGTCAGAAATGGAAATTTTTTAATGTTTAATTTTTTGACTGTAAATGACTATTGCATGTGAATTATCACTCTTGCAACAAAAATAAGTGTGCTTAGAGTCACTTTAATGCCTGAAATTGGTCGAAATAGAAGCTTCTGAATATGAGAAAAAGTCTGTAATAGTGGCAATTTTGGTCACATTGAGGCTTTTTAAAGTAGTTATTCAACATGAGGCACATTCCAAATGACATTTTGAATCAATTTTTCTACAGTCCAAAAAATCAATTTTCTGATGTTAAACGATGACCCGTGACCTGTCAAAATTTCTCCAGATGGTCAGAAATGGAAATTTTTTCATGTTTAAGTTTTTTGACTGCAAATGACTATTCCATGTAAATGGTCACTCTTGGAACAGAAATAAGTGTGCTTAGAGTCACTTTAATGCCTGAAATTGGTTGAAATGGAAGCTTCTGAATAGGAGAAAAAGTCTGTAATAATGGCAATTTTGGTCACATTGGGGCTTTAAAAAGTAGTTATTCAACATGAGGCACATTACAAATGACATTTTGAATCAATTTTCCTACAGTCCAAAAAATCGATTTTCTGATGAAAAACGATGACCCGTGACCTGTCGAAATTTCTCCAGATGGTCAGAAATGGAAATTTTTTCATGTTTAATTTTTTGACTGCAAATGACTATTCCATGTAAATTATCACTTTTGGAACAAAAATAAATGTGTTAGAGTCACTTTAATGCCTGAAATTGGTCGAAAAAGAAGCTTCTGAGTAGGAGAAAATGTCTATAAAAATGCCAATGTTGGTCACATCGAGGCTTTAAAAAGTAGTTATTCAACATGAGGCATATTCCAAATGACATTTTGAATCAATTTTTCTACAGTCCAAAAAATCAATTTTCTGATGAAAAACGATGACCCGTGACCTGTCGAAATTTCTCTAGATGGTCAGAAATGGGAATTTTTTAATGTTTAATTTTTTGACTGCAAATGACTATTCCATGTAAATTATCACTTTTGGAACAAAAATATGTGTGTTTAGAGTCACTTTAATGCCTGAAATTGGTCGAAATAGAAGCTTCTGAATATGAGAAAAAGTCTGTAATAATGGCAATTTTGGTCACAGTGAGGCTTTAAAAAGTAGTTATTCAACATGAGGCACATTACAATCGACATTTTGAATCAATTTTTCTACAGTCCAAAAAATCAATTTTCTGATGAAAAACGATGACCCGTGACCTGCCGAAATTTCTCCAGATGGTCAGAAATGGAAATTTTTTAATGTTAAATTGTTTGACTGCAAATGACTATTCCATGTAAATTATCACACTTGGAACAGAAATAAGTGTGCTTAGAGTCACTTTAATGCCTGAAATTGGTCGAAATAGAAGCTTCTGAATAGGAGAAAAAGTCTGTAATAATGGCAATTTTGGTCACATAGGGTCTTTAAAAAGTAGTTATTCAACATGAGGCACATTCCAAATGACATTTTGAAACAATTTTCCCACAGTCCAAAAAATCAATTTTCTGATGAAAAACGATGACCCGTGACCTGTCGAAATTTCTCCAGATGGTCAGAAATGGAAATTTTTTCATGTTTAATTTCTTGACTGCAAATGACTATTCCATGTAAATTATCACTCTTGGAACAGAAATAAGTGTGCTTAGAGTCACTTTAATGCCTGAAATTGGTAGAAATGGAAGCTTCTGAATAGGAGAAAAAGTCTGTAATAATGGCAATTTTGGTCACATTGGGGCTTTAAAAAGTAGTTATTCAACATGAGGCACATTACAATTGACATTTTGAATCAATTTTTGTACAGTCCAAAAAATCAATTTTCTGATGAAAAACGATGACCCGTGACCTGCCGAAATTTCTCCAGATGGTCAGAAATGGAAATTTTTTAATGTTAAATTGTTTGACTGCAAATGACTATTCCATGTAAATTATCACTCTTGGATCAAAAATAAGTGTGCTTAGAGTCACTTTAATGCCTGAAATTGGTCGAAATAGAAGCTTCTGAATAGGAGAAAATGTCTATAAAAATGACAATTTTGGTCACATCGAGGCTTTAAAAAGTAGTTATTCAACATGAGGCATATTCCAAATGACATTTTGAATCAATTTTTCTAAAGTCCAAAAAATCAATTTTCTGATGAAAAACGATGACCCGTGACCTGTCGAAATTTCTCTAGATGGTCAGAAATGGGAATTTTTTAATGTTTAATTTTTTGACTGCAAATGACTATTCCATGTAAATTATCACTTTTGGAACAAAAATACGTGTGTTTAGAGTCACTTTAATGCCTGAAATTGGTCGAAATAGAAGCTTCTGAATATGGGAAAAAGGCTGCAATAATGGCAATTTTGGTCACATTGACGCTTTAAAATGTAGTTATTCAACATGAGGCACATTCCAAATGACATTTTGAATCAATTTTTCTACAGTCCAAAAAATCAATTTTCTGATGAAAAACGATGACCCGTGACCTGTCAAAATTTCTCCAGATGGTCAGAAATGGAAATTTTTTAATGTTTAATTTTTTGACTGTAAATGACTATTGCATGTGAATTATCACTCTTGCAACAAAAATAAGTGTGCTTAGAGTCACTTTAATGCCTGAAATTGGTCGAAATAGAAGCTTCTGAATATGAGAAAAAGTCTGTAATAATGGCAATTTTGGTCACATTGAGGCTTTTTAAAGTAGTTATTCAACATGAGGCACATTCCAAATGACATTTTGAATCAATTTTTCTACAGTCCAAAAAATCAATTTTCTGATGTTAAACGATGACCCGTGACCTGTCAAAATTTCTCCAGATGGTCAGAAATGGAAATTTTTTCATGTTTAAGTTTTTTGACTGCAAATGACTATTCCATGTAAATGGTCACTCTTGGAACAGAAATAAGTGTGCTTAGAGTCACTTTAATGCCTGAAATTGGTTGAAATGGAAGCTTCTGAATAGGAGAAAAAGTCTGTAATAATGGCAATTTTGGTCACATTGGGGCTTTAAAAAGTAGTTATTCAACATGAGGCACATTACAAATGACATTTTGAATCAATTTTCCTACAGTCCAAAAAATCGATTTTCTGATGAAAAACGATGACCCGTGACCTGTCGAAATTTCTCCAGATGGTCAGAAATGGAAATTTTTTCATGTTTAATTTTTTGACTGCAAATGACTATTCCATGTAAATTATCACTTTTGGAACAAAAATAAATGTGTTAGAGTCACTTTAATGCCTGAAATTGGTCGAAAAAGAAGCTTCTGAGTAGGAGAAAATGTCTATAAAAATGCCAATGTTGGTCACATCGAGGCTTTAAAAAGTAGTTATTCAACATGAGGCATATTCCAAATGACATTTTGAATCAATTTTTCTACAGTCCAAAAAATCAATTTTCTGATGAAAAACGATGACCCGTGACCTGTCGAAATTTCTCTAGATGGTCAGAAATGGGAATTTTTTAATGTTTAATTTTTTGACTGCAAATGACTATTCCATGTAAATTATCACTTTTGGAACAAAAATATGTGTGTTTAGAGTCACTTTAATGCCTGAAATTGGTCGAAATAGAAGCTTCTGAATATGAGAAAAAGTCTGTAATAATGGCAATTTTGGTCACAGTGAGGCTTTAAAAAGTAGTTATTCAACATGAGGCACATTACAATCGACATTTTGAATCAATTTTTCTACAGTCCAAAAAATCAATTTTCTGATGAAAAACGATGACCCGTGACCTGCCGAAATTTCTCCAGATGGTCAGAAATGGAAATTTTTTAATGTTAAATTGTTTGACTGCAAATGACTATTCCATGTAAATTATCACACTTGGAACAGAAATAAGTGTGCTTAGAGTCACTTTAATGCCTGAAATTGGTCGAAATAGAAGCTTCTGAATAGGAGAAAAAGTCTGTAATAATGGCAATTTTGGTCACATAGGGTCTTTAAAAAGTAGTTATTCAACATGAGGCACATTCCAAATGACATTTTGAAACAATTTTCCCACAGTCCAAAAAATCAATTTTCTGATGAAAAACGATGACCCGTGACCTGTCGAAATTTCTCCAGATGGTCAGAAATGGAAATTTTTTCATGTTTAATTTCTTGACTGCAAATGACTATTCCATGTAAATTATCACTCTTGGAACAGAAATAAGTGTGCTTAGAGTCACTTTAATGCCTGAAATTGGTAGAAATGGAAGCTTCTGAATAGGAGAAAAAGTCTGTAATAATGGCAATTTTGGTCACATTGGGGCTTTAAAAAGTAGTTATTCAACATGAGGCACATTACAATTGACATTTTGAATCAATTTTTGTACAGTCCAAAAAATCAATTTTCTGATGAAAAACGATGACCCGTGACCTGCCGAAATTTCTCCAGATGGTCAGAAATGGAAATTTTTTAATGTTAAATTGTTTGACTGCAAATGACTATTCCATGTAAATTATCACTCTTGGATCAAAAATAAGTGTGCTTAGAGTCACTTTAATGCCTGAAATTGGTCGAAATAGAAGCTTCTGAATAGGAGAAAATGTCTATAAAAATGACAATTTTGGTCACATCGAGGCTTTAAAAAGTAGTTATTCAACATGAGGCATATTCCAAATGACTTTTTGAATCAATTTTTCAACAGTCCAAAAAATCAATTTTCTGATGAAAAACGATGACCCGTGACCTGTTGAAATTTCTCTAGATGGTCAGAAATGGGAATTTTTTAATGTTTAATTTCTTGACTGCAAATGACTATTCCATGTAAATTATCACTTTTGGAACAAAAATACGTGTGTTTAGAGTCACTTTAATGCCTGAAATTGGTCGAAATAGAAGCTTCTGAATAGGAGAAAATGTCTATAAAAATGGCAATTTTGGTCACATCAAGGCTTTAAAATGTAGTTATTCAACATGAGGCACATTCCAAATGACATTTTGAATCAATTTTTCTACAGTCCAAAAATCAATTTTCTGATGAAAAACGATGACCCGTGACCTGTCAAAATTTCTCCAGATGGTCAGAAATGGAAATTTTTTCATGTTTAAGTTTTTTGACTGCAAATGACTATTCCATGTCAATTATCACTCTTGGAACAGAAATAAGTGTGCTTAGAGTCACTTTAATGCCTGAAATTGGTCGAAATGGAAGCTTCTGAATAGGAGAAAAAGTCTGTAATAATGGCAATTTTGGTCACATTGGGGCTTTAAAAAGTAGTTATTCAACATGAGGCACATTACAATTGACATTTTGAATCAATTTTTGTACAGTCCAAAAAATCAATTTTCTGATGAAAAACGATGACCCGTGACCTGCCGAAATTTCTCCAGATGGTCAGAAATGGAAATTTTTTAATGTTTAACTTTTTTGACTGCAAATGACAATACCATGTAAATTATCACTCTTGGAACAGAAATAAGTGTGCCTAGAGTCACTTTAATGCCTGAAATTGGTCGAAAAAGAAACTTCTGAGTAGGAGGAATGTCTATAAAAATGGCAATTTTGGTCACATCGAGGCTTTAAAAAGTAGTTATTCAACATGAGGCATATTCCAAATGACTTTTTGAATCAATTTTTCTACAGTCCAAAAAATTGATTTTCTGATGAAAAACGATGACCCGTGACCTGTCGAAATTTCTCTAGATGGTCAGAAATGGGAATTTTTTAATGTTTAATTTCTTGACTGCAAATGACTATTCCATGTAAATTATCACTTTTGGAACAAAAATACGTGTGTTTAGAGTCACTTTAATGCCTGAAATTGGTCGAAATAGAAGCTTCTGAATATGGGAAAAAGGCTGTAATAATGGCAATTTTGGTCACATTGAGGCTTTAAAATGTAGTTATTCAACATGAGGCACATTCCAAATGACATTTTGAATCAATTTTTCTACAGTCCAAAAAATCAATTTTCTGATGAAAAACGATGACCCGTGACCTGTCAAAATTTCTCCAGATGGTCAGAAATGGAAATCTTTTCATGTTTAAGTTTTTTGACTGCAAATGACTATTCCATGTTAATTATCACTCTTGGAACAGAAATAAGTGTGCTTAGAGTCACTTTAATGCCTGAAATTGGTCGAAATGGAAGCTTCTGAATAGGAGAAAAAGTCTGTAATAATGGCAATTTTGGTCACATTGGGGCTTTAAAAAGTAGTTATTCAACATGAGGCACATTCCAAATGACATTTTGAATCAATTTTTCTACAGTCCAAAAAATCAATTTTCTGATGAAAAACGATAACCCGTGACCTGTCAAAATTTCTCCAGATGGTCAGAAATGGAAATCTTTTCATGTTTAAGTTTTTTGACTGCAAATGACTATTCCATGTTAATTATCACTCTTGGAACAGAAATAAGTGTGCTTAGAGTCACTTTAATGCCTGAAATTGGTCGAAATGGAAGCTTCTGAATAGGAGAAAAAGTCTGTAATAATGGCAATTTTGGTCACATTGGGGCTTTAAAAAGTTGTTATTCAACATGAGGCACATTACAATTGACATTTTGAATCAATTTTTGTACAGTCCAAAAAATCAATTTTCTGATGAAAAACGATGACCCGTGACCTGCCGAAATTTCTCCAGATGATCAGAAATGGAAATTTTTTAATGTTAAATTGTTTGACTGCAAATGACTATTCCATGTAAATTATCACTCTTGGATAAAAAATAAGTGTGCTTAGAGTCACTTTAATGCCTGAAATTGGTCGAAATAGAAGCTTCTGAATAGGAGAAAATGTCTATAAAAATGGCAATTTTGGTCACGTCGAGGCTTTAAAAAGTAGTTATTCAACATGAGGCATATTCCAAATGACATTTTGAATCAATTTTCCTACAGTCCAAAAAATCGATTTTCTGATGAAAAACGATGACCCGTGACCTGTCGGTATTTCTCCAGATGGTCAGAAATGGAAATTTTTTCATGTTTAATTTTTTGACTGCAAATGACTATTCCATGTAAATTATCACTCTTGGAACGGAAATAAGTGTGCTTAGAGTCACTTTAATGCCTGAAATTGGTCGAAATGGAAGCTTCTGAATAGGAGAAAAAGTCTGTAATAATGGCAATTTTGGTCACATTGGGGCTTTAAAAAGTAGTTATTCAACATGAGGCACATTACAAATGACATTTTGAATCAATTTTTCTACAGTCCAAAAAATCAATTTTCTGATGAAAAACGATGACCCGTGACCTGACGAAATTTCACCCGTTGGTCAGAAACGGAAATTTTTTAATGTTTAATTTTTTGACTGCAAATGACTATTCCATGTAAATTATCACTCTTGGAACAAAAATAAGTGTGCTTAGAGTCACTTTAATGCCTGAAATTGGTCGAAATAGAAGCTTCTGAATAGGAAAAAAAGTCTGTAATAGTGGCAATTTTAGTCACATTGAGGCTTTAAAAAGTAGTTATTCAACATGAGGCACATTCCAAATGACATTTTGAATCAATTTTTCTACAGTCCAAAAAATCAATTTTCTGATGAAAAACGATGATCCGTGACCTGTCGAAATGTATCCAGATGGTCAGAATTGGAATTTTTTTAATGTTTAACTTTTTTGACTGCAAATGACTATTCCATGTAAATTATCACTTTTGGAACAAAAATAAATGTGTTTAGAGTCACTTTAATGCCTGAAATTGGTCGAAAAAGAAGCTTCTGAGTAGGAGAAAATGTCTATAAAAATGGCAATTTTGGTCACATCGAGGCTTTAAAAAGTAGTTATTCAACATGAGGCATATTCTAAATGACATTTTGAATCAATTTTTCTAAAGTCCAAAAAATCAATTTTCTGATGAAAAACGATGACCCGTGACCTGTCGAAATTTCTCTAGATGGTCAGAAATGGGAATTTTTTAATGTTTAATTTTTTGACTGCAAATGACTATTCCATGTAAATTATCACTTTTGGAACAAAAATACGTGTGTTTAGAGTCACTTTAATGCCTGAAATTGGTCGAAATAGAAGCTTCTGAATATGGGAAAAAGGCTGCAATAATGGCAATTTTGGTCACATTGACGCTTTAAAATGTAGTTATTCAACATGAGGCACATTCCAAATGACATTTTGAATCAATTTTTCTACAGTCCAAAAAATCAATTTTCTGATGAAAAACGATGACCCGTGACCTGTCAAAATTTCTCCAGATGGTCAGAAATGGAAATTTTTTAATGTTTAATTTTTTGACTGTAAATGACTATTGCATGTGAATTATCACTCTTGCAACAAAAATAGGTGTGCTTAGAGTCACTTTGATGCCTGAAATTGGTCGAAATAGAAGCTTCTGAATATGAGAAAAAGTCTGTAATAATGGCAATTTTGGTCACATTGAGGCTTTTTAAAGTAGTTATTCAACATGAGGCACATTCCAAATGACATTTTGAATCAATTTTTCTACAGTCCAAAAAATCAATTTTCTGATGTTAAACGATGACCCGTGACCTGTCAAAATTTCTCCAGATGGTCAGAAATGGAAATTTTTTCATGTTTAAGTTTTTTGACTGCAAATGACTATTCCATGTAAATGGTCACTCTTGGAACAGAAATAAGTGTGCTTAGAGTCACTTTAATGCCTGAAATTGGTTGAAATGGAAGCTTCTGAATAGGAGAAAAAGTCTGTAATAATGGCAATTTTGGTCACATTGGGGCTTTAAAAAGTAGTTATTCAACATGAGGCACATTACAAATGACATTTTGAATCAATTTTCCTACAGTCCAAAAAATCGATTTTCTGATGAAAAACGATGACCCGTGACCTGTCGAAATTTCTCCAGATGGTCAGAAATGGAAATTTTTTCATGTTTAATTTTTTGACTGCAAATGACTATTCCATGTAAATTATCACTTTTGGAACAAAAATAAATGTGTTAGAGTCACTTTAATGCCTGAAATTGGTCGAAAAAGAAGCTTCTGAGTAGGAGAAAATGTCTATAAAAATGCCAATGTTGGTCACATCGAGGCTTTAAAAAGTAGTTATTCAACATGAGGCATATTCCAAATGACATTTTGAATCAATTTTTCTACAGTCCAAAAAATCAATTTTCTGATGAAAAACGATGACCCGTGACCTGTCGAAATTTCTCTAGATGGTCAGAAATGGGAATTTTTTAATGTTTAATTTTTTGACTGCAAATGACTATTCCATGTAAATTATCACTTTTGGAACAAAAATATGTGTGTTTAGAGTCACTTTAATGCCTGAAATTGGTCGAAATAGAAGCTTCTGAATATGAGAAAAAGTCTGTAATAATGGCAATTTTGGTCACAGTGAGGCTTTAAAAAGTAGTTATTCAACATGAGGCACATTACAATCGACATTTTGAATCAATTTTTCTACAGTCCAAAAAATCAATTTTCTGATGAAAAACGATGACCCGTGACCTGCCGAAATTTCTCCAGATGGTCAGAAATGGAAATTTTTTAATGTTAAATTGTTTGACTGCAAATGACTATTCCATGTAAATTATCACACTTGGAACAGAAATAAGTGTGCTTAGAGTCACTTTAATGCCTGAAATTGGTCGAAATAGAAGCTTCTGAATAGGAGAAAAAGTCTGTAATAATGGCAATTTTGGTCACATAGGGTCTTTAAAAAGTAGTTATTCAACATGAGGCACATTCCAAATGACATTTTGAAACAATTTTCCCACAGTCCAAAAAATCAATTTTCTGATGAAAAACGATGACCCGTGACCTGTCGAAATTTCTCCAGATGGTCAGAAATGGAAATTTTTTCATGTTTAATTTCTTGACTGCAAATGACTATTCCATGTAAATTATCACTCTTGGAACAGAAATAAGTGTGCTTAGAGTCACTTTAATGCCTGAAATTGGTAGAAATGGAAGCTTCTGAATAGGAGAAAAAGTCTGTAATAATGGCAATTTTGGTCACATTGGGGCTTTAAAAAGTAGTTATTCAACATGAGGCACATTACAATTGACATTTTGAATCAATTTTTGTACAGTCCAAAAAATCAATTTTCTGATGAAAAACGATGACCCGTGACCTGCCGAAATTTCTCCAGATGGTCAGAAATGGAAATTTTTTAATGTTAAATTGTTTGACTGCAAATGACTATTCCATGTAAATTATCACTCTTGGATCAAAAATAAGTGTGCTTAGAGTCACTTTAATGCCTGAAATTGGTCGAAATAGAAGCTTCTGAATAGGAGAAAATGTCTATAAAAATGACAATTTTGGTCACATCGAGGCTTTAAAAAGTAGTTATTCAACATGAGGCATATTCCAAATGACTTTTTGAATCAATTTTTCAACAGTCCAGAAAATCAATTTTCTGATGAAAAACGATGACCCGTGACCTGTTGAAATTTCTCTAGATGGTCAGAAATGGGAATTTTTTAATGTTTAATTTCTTGACTGCAAATGACTATTCCATGTAAATTATCACTTTTGGAACAAAAATACGTGTGTTTAGAGTCACTTTAATGCCTGAAATTGGTCGAAATAGAAGCTTCTGAATAGGAGAAAATGTCTATAAAAATGGCAATTTTGGTCACATCGAGGCTTTAAAATGTAGTTATTCAACATGAGGCACATTCCAAATGACATTTTGAATCAATTTTTCTACAGTCCAAAAATCAATTTTCTGATGAAAAACGATGACCCGTGACCTGTCAAAATTTCTCCAGATGGTCAGAAATGGAAATTTTTTCATGTTTAAGTTTTTTGACTGCAAATGACTATTCCATGTCAATTATCACTCTTGGAACAGAAATAAGTGTGCTTAGAGTCACTTTAATGCCTGAAATTGGTCGAAATGGAAGCTTCTGAATAGGAGAAAAAGTCTGTAATAATGGCAATTTTGGTCACATTGGGGCTTTAAAAAGTAGTTATTCAACATGAGGCACATTACAATTGACATTTTGAATCAATTTTTGTACAGTCCAAAAAATCAATTTTCTGATGAAAAACGATGACCCGTGACCTGCCGAAATTTCTCCAGATGGTCAGAAATGGAAATTTTTTAATGTTTAACTTTTTTGACTGCAAATGACAATACCATGTAAATTATCACTCTTGGAACAGAAATAAGTGTGCCTAGAGTCACTTTAATGCCTGAAATTGGTCGAAAAAGAAACTTCTGAGTAGGAGGAATGTCTATAAAAATGGCAATTTTGGTCACATCGAGGCTTTAAAAAGTAGTTATTCAACATGAGGCATATTCCAAATGACTTTTTGAATCAATTTTTCTACAGTCCAAAAAATTAATTTTCTGATGAAAAACGATGACCCGTGACCTGTCGAAATTTCTCTAGATGGTCAGAAATGGGAATTTTTTAATGTTTAATTTCTTGACTGCAAATGACTATTCCATGTAAATTATCACTTTTGGAACAAAAATACGTGTGTTTAGAGTCACTTTAATGCCTGAAATTGGTCGAAATGGAAGCTTCTGAATAGGAGAAAAAGTCTGTAATAATGGCAATTTTGGTCACATTGGGGCTTTAAAAAGTAGTTATTCAACATGAGGCACATTCCAAATGACATTTTGAATCAATTTTTCTACAGTCCAAAAAATCAATTTTCTGATGAAAAACGATGACCCGTGACCTGTCAAAATTTCTCCAGATGGTCAGAAATGGAAATCTTTTCATGTTTAAGTTTTTTGACTGCAAATGACTATTCCATGTTAATTATCACTCTTGGAACAGAAATAAGTGTGCTTAGAGTCACTTTAATGCCTGAAATTGGTCGAAATGGAAGCTTCTGAATAGGAGAAAAAGTCTGTAATAATGGCAATTTTGGTCACATTGGGGCTTTAAAAAGTTGTTATTCAACATGAGGCACATTACAATTGACATTTTGAATCAATTTTTGTACAGTCCAAAAAATCAATTTTCTGATGAAAAACGATGACCCGTGACCTGCCGAAATTTCTCCAGATGATCAGAAATGGAAATTTTTTAATGTTAAATTGTTTGACTGCAAATGACTATTCCATGTAAATTATCACTCTTGGATCAAAAATAAGTGTGCTTAGAGTCACTTTAATGCCTGAAATTGGTCGAAATAGAAGCTTCTGAATAGGAGAAAATGTCTATAAAAATGACAATTTTGGTCACATCGAGGCTTTAAAAAGTAGTTATTCAACATGAGGCATATTCCAAATGACTTTTTGAATCAATTTTTCAACAGTCCAAAAAATCAATTTTCTGATGAAAAACGATGACCCGTGACCTGTTGAAATTTCTCTAGATGGTCAGAAATGGGAATTTTTTAATGTTTAATTTCTTGACTGCAAATGACTATTCCATGTAAATTATCACTTTTGGAACAAAAATACGTGTGTTTAGAGTCACTTTAATGCCTGAAATTGGTCGAAATAGAAGCTTCTGAATAGGAGAAAATGTCTATAAAAATGGCAATTTTGGTCACATCGAGGCTTTAAAATGTAGTTATTCAACATGAGGCACATTCCAAATGACATTTTGAATCAATTTTTCTACAGTCCAAAAATCAATTTTCTGATGAAAAACGATGACCCGTGACCTGTCAAAATTTCTCCAGATGGTCAGAAATGGAAATTTTTTCATGTTTAAGTTTTTTGACTGCAAATGACTATTCCATGTCAATTATCACTCTTGGAACAGAAATAAGTGTGCTTAGAGTCACTTTAATGCCTGAAATTGGTCGAAATGGAAGCTTCTGAATAGGAGAAAAAGTCTGTAATAATGGCAATTTTGGTCACATTGGGGCTTTAAAAAGTAGTTATTCAACATGAGGCACATTACAATTGACATTTTGAATCAATTTTTGTACAGTCCAAAAAATCAATTTTCTGATGAACGAAATTTCTCCAGATGGTCAGAAATGGAAATTTTTTAATGTTTAACTTTTTTGACTGCAAATGACAATACCATGTAAATTATCACTCTTGGAACAGAAATAAGTGTGCCTAGAGTCACTTTAATGCCTGAAATTGGTCGAAAAAGAAACTTCTGAGTAGGAGGAATGTCTATAAAAATGGCAATTTTGGTCACATCGAGGCTTTAAAAAGTAGTTATTCAACATGAGGCATATTCCAAATGACTATTTGAATCAATTTTTCTACAGTCCAAAAAATTAATTTTCTGATGAAAAACGATGACCCGTGACCTGTCGAAATTTCTCTAGATGGTCAGAAATGGGAATTTTTTAATGTTTAATTTCTTGACTGCAAATGACTATTCCATGTAAATTATCACTTTTGGAACAAAAATACGTGTGTTTAGAGTCACTTTAATGCCTGAAATTGGTCGAAATAGAAGCTTCTGAATATGGGAAAAAGGCTGTAATAATGGCAATTTTGGTCACATTGAGGCTTTAAAATGTAGTTATTCAACATGAGGCACAATCCAAATGACATTTTGAATCAATTTTTCTACAGTCCAAAAAATCAATTTTCTGATGAAAAACGATGACCCGTGACCTGTCAAAATTTCTCCAGATGGTCAGAAATGGAAATCTTTTCATGTTTAAGTTTTTTGACTGCAAATGACTATTCCATGTTAATTATCACTCTTGGAACAGAAATAGGTGTGCTTAGAGTCACTTTAATGCCTGAAATTGGTCGAAATGGAAGCTTCTGAATAGGAGAAAAAGTCTGTAATAATGGCAATTTTGGTCACATTGGGGCTTTAAAAAGTAGTTATTCAACATGAGGCACATTCCAAATGACATTTTGAATCAATTTTTCTACAGTCCAAAAAATCAATTTTCTGATGAAAAACGATGACCCGTGACCTGTCAAAATTTCTCCAGATGGTCAGAAATGGAAATCTTTTCATGTTTAAGTTTTTTGACTGCAAATGACTATTCCATGTTAATTATCACTCTTGGAACAGAAATAAGTGTGCTTAGAGTCACTTTAATGCCTGAAATTGGTCGAAATGGAAGCTTCTGAATAGGAGAAAAAGTCTGTAATAATGGCAATTTTGGTCACATTGGGGCTTTAAAAAGTTGTTATTCAACATGAGGCACATTACAATTGATATTTTGAATCAATTTTTGTACAGTCCAAAAAATCAATTTTCTGATGAAAAACGATGACCCGTGACCTGCCGAAATTTCTCCAGATGATCAGAAATGGAAATTTTTTAATGTTAAATTGTTTGACTGCAAATGACTATTCCATGTAAATTATCACTCTTGGATAAAAAATAAGTGTGCTTAGAGTCACTTTAATGCCTGAAATTGGTCGAAATAGAAGCTTCTGAATAGGAGAAAATGTCTATAAAAATGGCAATTTTGGTCACGTCGAGGCTTTAAAAAGTAGTTATTCAACATGAGGCATATTCCAAATGACATTTTGAATCAATTTTCCTACAGTCCAAAAAATCGATTTTCTGATGAAAAACGATGACCCGTGACCTGTCGAAATTTCTCCAGATGGTCAGAAATGGAAATTTTTTAATGTTTAATTTTTTGACTGCAAATGACTATTCCATGTAAATTATCACTCTTGGAACGGAAATAAGTGTGCTTAGAGTCACTTTAATGCCTGAAATTGGTCGAAATGGAAGCTTCTGAATAGGAGAAAAAGTCTGTAATAATGGCAATTTTGGTCACATTGGGGCTTTAAAAAGTAGTTATTCAACATGAGGCACATTACAATTGACATTTTGAATCAATTTTTGTACAGTCCAAAAAATCAATTTTCTGATGAAAAACGATGACCCGTGACCTGCCGAAATTTCTCCAGATGGTCAGAAATGGAAATTTTTTAATGTTAAATTGTTTGACTGCAAATGACTATTCCATGTAAATTATCACTCTTGGATCAAAAATAAGTGTGCTTAGAGTCACTTTAATGCCTGAAATTGGTCGAAATAGAAGCTTCTGAATAGGAGAAAATGTCTATAAAAATGGCAATTTTGGTCACATCGAGGCTTTAAAAAGCAGTTATTCAACATGAGGCATATTCCAAATGACATTTTGAATCAATTTTCCTACAGTCCAAAAAATCGATTTTCTGATGAAAAACGATGACCCGTGACCTGTCGAAATTTCTCCAGATGGTCAGAAATGGAAATTTTTTCATGTTTAATTTTTTGACTGCAAATGACTATTCCATGTAAATGATCACTCTTGGAACAAAAATAAGTGTGCTTAGAGTCACTTTAATGCCTGAAATTGGTTGAAATAGAAGCTTCTGAACAGGAGAAAAAGTCTGTAATAATGGCAATTTTGGTCACATTGGGGCTTTAAAAAGTAGTTATTCAACATGAGGCACATTACAAATGACATTTTGAATCAATTTTTCTACAGTCCAAAAAATCAATTTTCTGATGAAAAACGATGACCCGTGACCTGACGAAATTTCACCCGATGGTCAGAAACGGAAATTTTTTAATGTTTAATTTTTTGACTGCAAATGACTATTCCATGTAAATTATCACTCTTGGAACAAAAAATAAGTGTGCTTAGAGTCACTTTAATGCCTGAAATTGGTCGAAATAGAAGCTTCTGAATAGGAGAAAAAGTCTGTAATAGTGGCAATTTTAGTCACATTGAGGCTTTAAAAAGTAGTTATTCAACACGAGGCACATTCCAAATGACATTTTGAATCAATTTTTCTACAGTCCAAAAAATCAATTTTCTGATGAAAAACGATGATCCGTGACCTGTTGAAATGTATCCAGATGGTCAGAATTGGAATTTTTTTACTGTTTAACTTTTTTGACTGCAAATGACTATTCCATGTAAATTATCACTTTGGAACAAAAATAAATGTGTTTAGAGTCACTTTAATGCCTGAAATTGGTCGAAAAAGAAGCTTCTGAGTAGGAGAAAATGTCTATAAAAATGGCAATTTTGGTCACATCGAGGCTTTAAAAAGTAGTTATTCAACATGAGGCATATTCTAAATGACTCAATTTTTCTAAAGTCCAAAAAATCAATTTTCTGATGAAAAACGATGACCCGTGACCTGTCGAAATTTCTCTAGATGGTCAGAAATGGGAATTTTTTAATGTTTAATTTTTTGACTGCAAATGACTATTCCATGTAAATTATCACTTTTGGAACAAAAATACGTGTGTTTAGAGTCACTTTAATGCCTGAAATTGGTCGAAATAGAAGCTTCTGAATATGGGAAAAAGGCTGCAATAATGGCAATTTTGGTCACATTGACGCTTTAAAATGTAGTTATTCAACATGAGGCACATTCCAAATGACATTTTGAATCAATTTTTCTACAGTCCAAAAAATCAATTTTCTGATGAAAAACGATGACCCGTGACCTGTCAAAATTTCTCCAGATGGTCAGAAATGGAAATTTTTTAATGTTTAATTTTTTGACTGTAAATGACTATTGCATGTGAATTATCACTCTTGCAACAAAAATAAGTGTGCTTAGAGTCACTTTAATGCCTGAAATTGGTCGAAATAGAAGCTTCTGAATATGAGAAAAAGTCTGTAATAATGGCAATTTTGGTCACATTGAGGCTTTTTAAAGTAGTTATTCAACATGAGGCACATTCCCAAATGACATTTTGAATCAATTTTTCTACAGTCCAAAAAATCAATTTTCTGATGTTAAACGATGACCCGTGACCTGTCAAAATTTCTCCAGATGGTCAGAAATGGAAATTTTTTCATGTTTAAGTTTTTTGACTGCAAATGACTATTCCATGTAAATGGTCACTCTTGGAACAGAAATAAGTGTGCTTAGAGTCACTTTAATGCCTGAAATTGGTTGAAATGGAAGCTTCTGAATAGGAGAAAAAGTCTGTAATAATGGCAATTTTGGTCACATTGGGGCTTTAAAAAGTAGTTATTCAACATGAGGCACATTACAAATGACATTTTGAATCAATTTTCCTACAGTCCAAAAAATCGATTTTCTGATGAAAAACGATGACCCGTGACCTGTCGAAATTTCTCCAGATGGTCAGAAATGGAAATTTTTTCATGTTTAATTTTTTGACTGCAAATGACTATTCCATGTAAATTATCACTTTTGGAACAAAAATAAATGTGTTAGAGTCACTTTAATGCCTGAAATTGGTCGAAAAAGAAGCTTCTGAGTAGGAGAAAATGTCTATAAAAATGCCAATGTTGGTCACATCGAGGCTTTAAAAAGTAGTTATTCAACATGAGGCATATTCCAAATGACATTTTGAATCAATTTTTCTACAGTCCAAAAAATCAATTTTCTGATGAAAAACGATGACCCGTGACCTGTCGAAATTTCTCTAGATGGTCAGAAATGGGAATTTTTTAATGTTTAATTTTTTGACTGCAAATGACTATTCCATGTAAATTATCACTTTTGGAACAAAAATATGTGTGTTTAGAGTCACTTTAATGCCTGAAATTGGTCGAAATAGAAGCTTCTGAATATGAGAAAAAGTCTGTAATAATGGCAATTTTGGTCACAGTGAGGCTTTAAAAAGTAGTTATTCAACATGAGGCACATTACAATCGACATTTTGAATCAATTTTTCTACAGTCCAAAAAATCAATTTTCTGATGAAAAACGATGACCCGTGACCTGCCGAAATTTCTCCAGATGGTCAGAAATGGAAATTTTTTAATGTTAAATTGTTTGACTGCAAATGACTATTCCATGTAAATTATCACACTTGGAACAGAAATAAGTGTGCTTAGAGTCACTTTAATGCCTGAAATTGGTCGAAATAGAAGCTTCTGAATAGGAGAAAAAGTCTGTAATAATGGCAATTTTGGTCACATAGGGTCTTTAAAAAGTAGTTATTCAACATGAGGCACATTCCAAATGACATTTTGAAACAATTTTCCCACAGTCCAAAAAATCAATTTTCTGATGAAAAACGATGACCCGTGACCTGTCGAAATTTCTCCAGATGGTCAGAAATGGAAATTTTTTCATGTTTAATTTCTTGACTGCAAATGACTATTCCATGTAAATTATCACTCTTGGAACAGAAATAAGTGTGCTTAGAGTCACTTTAATGCCTGAAATTGGTAGAAATGGAAGCTTCTGAATAGGAGAAAAAGTCTGTAATAATGGCAATTTTGGTCACATTGGGGCTTTAAAAAGTAGTTATTCAACATGAGGCACATTACAATTGACATTTTGAATCAATTTTTGTACAGTCCAAAAAATCAATTTTCTGATGAAAAACGATGACCCGTGACCTGCCGAAATTTCTCCAGATGGTCAGAAATGGAAATTTTTTAATGTTAAATTGTTTGACTGCAAATGACTATTCCATGTAAATTATCACTCTTGGATCAAAAATAAGTGTGCTTAGAGTCACTTTAATGCCTGAAATTGGTCGAAATAGAAGCTTCTGAATAGGAGAAAATGTCTATAAAAATGACAATTTTGGTCACATCGAGGCTTTAAAAAGTAGTTATTCAACATGAGGCATATTCCAAATGACTTTTTGAATCAATTTTTCAACAGTCCAAAAAATCAATTTTCTGATGAAAAACGATGACCCGTGACCTGTTGAAATTTCTCTAGATGGTCAGAAATGGGAATTTTTTAATGTTTAATTTCTTGACTGCAAATGACTATTCCATGAAAATTATCACTTTTGGAACAAAAATACATGTGTTTAGAGTCACTTTAATGCCTGAAATTGGTCGAAATAGAAGCTTCTGAATAGGAGAAAATGTCTATAAAAATGGCAATTTTGGTCACATCGAGGCTTTAAAATGTAGTTATTCAACATGAGGCACATTCCAAATGACATTTTGAATCAATTTTTCTACAGTCCAAAAATCAATTTTCTGATGAAAAACGATGACCCGTGACCTGTCAAAATTTCTCCAGATGGTCAGAAATGGAAATTTTTTCATGTTTAAGTTTTTTGACTGCAAATGACTATTCCATGTCAATTATCACTCTTGGAACAGAAATAAGTGTGCTTAGAGTCACTTTAATGCCTGAAATTGGTCGAAATGGAAGCTTCTGAATAGGAGAAAAAGTCTGTAATAATGGCAATTTTGGTCACATTGGGGCTTTAAAAAGTAGTTATTCAACATGAGGCACATTACAATTGACATTTTGAATCAATTTTTGTACAGTCCAAAAAATCAATTTTCTGATGAAAAACGATGACCCGTGACCTGCCGAAATTTCTCCAGATGGTCAGAAATGGAAATTTTTTAATGTTTAACTTTTTTGACTGCAAATGACAATACCATGTAAATTATCACTCTTGGAACAGAAATAAGTGTGCCTAGAGTCACTTTAATGCCTGAAATTGGTCGAAAAAGAAACTTCTGAGTAGGAGGAATGTCTATAAAAATGGCAATTTTGGTCACATCGAGGCTTTAAAAAGTAGTTATTCAACATGAGGCATATTCCAAATGACTTTTTGAATCAATTTTTCTACAGTCCAAAAAATTAATTTTCTGATGAAAAACGATGACCCGTGACCTGTCGAAATTTCTCTAGATGGTCAGAAATGGGAATTTTTTAATGTTTAATTTCTTGACTGCAAATGACTATTCCATGTAAATTATCACTTTTGGAACAAAAATACGTGTGTTTAGAGTCACTTTAATGCCTGAAATTGGTCGAAATGGAAGCTTCTGAATAGGAGAAAAAGTCTGTAATAATGGCAATTTTGGTCACATTGGGGCTTTAAAAAGTAGTTATTCAACATGAGGCACATTCCAAATGACATTTTGAATCAATTTTTCTACAGTCCAAAAAATCAATTTTCTGATGAAAAACGATGACCCGTGACCTGTCAAAATTTCTCCAGATGGTCAGAAATGGAAATCTTTTCATGTTTAAGTTTTTTGACTGCAAATGACTATTCCATGTTAATTATCACTCTTGGAACAGAAATAAGTGTGCTTAGAGTCACTTTAATGCCTGAAATTGGTCGAAATGGAAGCTTCTGAATAGGAGAAAAAGTCTGTAATAATGGCAATTTTGGTCACATTGGGGCTTTAAAAAGTTGTTATTCAACATGAGGCACATTACAATTGACATTTTGAATCAATTTTTGTACAGTCCAAAAAATCAATTTTCTGATGAAAAACGATGACCCGTGACCTGCCGAAATTTCTCCAGATGATCAGAAATGGAAATTTTTTAATGTTAAATTGTTTGACTGCAAATGACTATTCCATGTAAATTATCACTCTTGGATCAAAAATAAGTGTGCTTAGAGTCACTTTAATGCCTGAAATTGGTCGAAATAGAAGCTTCTGAATAGGAGAAAATGTCTATAAAAATGACAATTTTGGTCACATCGAGGCTTTAAAAAGTAGTTATTCAACATGAGGCATATTCCAAATGACTTTTTGAATCAATTTTTCAACAGTCCAAAAAATCAATTTTCTGATGAAAAACGATGACCCGTGACCTGTTGAAATTTCTCTAGATGGTCAGAAATGGGAATTTTTTAATGTTTAATTTCTTGACTGCAAATGACTATTCCATGTAAATTATCACTTTTGGAACAAAAATACGTGTGTTTAGAGTCACTTTAATGCCTGAAATTGGTCGAAATAGAAGCTTCTGAATAGGAGAAAATGTCTATAAAAATGGCAATTTTGGTCACATCGAGGCTTTAAAATGTAGTTATTCAACATGAGGCACATTCCAAATGACATTTTGAATCAATTTTTCTACAGTCCAAAAATCAATTTTCTGATGAAAAACGATGACCCGTGACCTGTCAAAATTTCTCCAGATGGTCAGAAATGGAAATTTTTTCATGTTTAAGTTTTTTGACTGCAAATGACTATTCCATGTCAATTATCACTCTTGGAACAGAAATAAGTGTGCTTAGAGTCACTTTAATGCCTGAAATTGGTCGAAATGGAAGCTTCTGAATAGGAGAAAAAGTCTGTAATAATGGCAATTTTGGTCACATTGGGGCTTTAAAAAGTAGTTATTCAACATGAGGCACATTACAATTGACATTTTGAATCAATTTTTGTACAGTCCAAAAAATCAATTTTCTGATGAACGAAATTTCTCCAGATGGTCAGAAATGGAAATTTTTTAATGTTTAACTTGTTTGACTGCAAATGACAATACCATGTAAATTATCACTCTTGGAACAGAAATAAGTGTGCCTAGAGTCACTTTAATGCCTGAAATTGGTCGAAAAAGAAACTTCTGAGTAGGAGGAATGTCTATAAAAATGGCAATTTTGGTCACATCGAGGCTTTAAAAAGTAGTTATTCAACATGAGGCATATTCCAAATGACTATTTGAATCAATTTTTCTACAGTCCAAAAAATTAATTTTCTGATGAAAAACGATGACCCGTGACCTGTCAAAATTTCTCTAGATGGTCAGAAATGGGAATTTTTTAATGTTTAATTTCTTGACTGCAAATGACTATTCCATGTAAATTATCACTTTTGGAACAAAAATACGTGTGTTTAGAGTCACTTTAATGCCTGAAATTGGTCGAAATAGAAGCTTCTGAATATGGGAAAAAGGCTGTAATAATGGCAATTTTGGTCACATTGAGGCTTTAAAATGTAGTTATTCAACATGAGGCACAATCCAAATGACATTTTGAATCAATTTTTCTACAGTCCAAAAAATCAATTTTCTGATGAAAAACGATGACCCGTGACCTGTCAAAATTTCTCCAGATGGTCAGAAATGGAAATCTTTTCATGTTTAAGTTTTTTGACTGCAAATGACTATTCCATGTTAATTATCACTCTTGGAACAGAAATAGGTGTGCTTAGAGTCACTTTAATGCCTGAAATTGGTCGAAATGGAAGCTTCTGAATAGGAGAAAAAGTCTGTAATAATGGCAATTTTGGTCACATTGGGGCTTTAAAAAGTAGTTATTCAACATGAGGCACATTCCAAATGACATTTTGAATCAATTTTTCTACAGTCCAAAAAATTAATTTTCTGATGAAAAACGATGACCCGTGACCTGTCAAAATTTCTCCAGATGGTCAGAAATGGAAATCTTTTCATGTTTAAGTTTTTTGACTGCAAATGACTATTCCATGTTAATTATCACTCTTGGAACAGAAATAAGTGTGCTTAGAGTCACTTTAATGCCTGAAATTGGTCGAAATGGAAGCTTCTGAATAGGAGAAAAAGTCTGTAATAATGGCAATTTTGGTCACATTGGGGCTTTAAAAAGTTGTTATTCAACATGAGGCACATTACAATTGATATTTTGAATCAATTTTTGTACAGTCCAAAAAATCAATTTTCTGATGAAAAACGATGACCCGTGACCTGCCGAAATTTCTCCAGATGATCAGAAATGGAAATTTTTTAATGTTAAATTGTTTGACTGCAAATGACTATTCCATGTAAATTATCACTCTTGGATAAAAAATAAGTGTGCTTAGAGTCACTTTAATGCCTGAAATTGGTCGAAATAGAAGCTTCTGAATAGGAGAAAATGTCTATAAAAATGGCAATTTTGGTCACGTCGAGGCTTTAAAAAGTAGTTATTCAACATGAGGCATATTCCAAATGACATTTTGAATCAATTTTCCTACAGTCCAAAAAATCGATTTTCTGATGAAAAACGATGACCCGTGACCTGTCGAAATTTCTCCAGATGGTCAGAAATGGAAATTTTTTAATGTTTAATTTTTTGACTGCAAATGACTATTCCATGTAAATTATCACTCTTGGAACGGAAATAAGTGTGCTTAGAGTCACTTTAATGCCTGAAATTGGTCGAAATGGAAGCTTCTGAATAGGAGAAAAAGTCTGTAATAATGGCAATTTTGGTCACATTGGGGCTTTAAAAAGTAGTTATTCAACATGAGGCACATTACAATTGACATTTTGAATCAATTTTTGTACAGTCCAAAAAATCAATTTTCTGATGAAAAACGATGACCCGTGACCTGCCGAAATTTCTCCAGATGGTCAGAAATGGAAATTTTTTAATGTTAAATTGTTTGACTGCAAATGACTATTCCATGTAAATTATCACTCTTGGATCAAAAATAAGTGTGCTTAGAGTCACTTTAAAGCCTGAAATTGGTCGAAATAGAAGCTTCTGAATAGGAGAAAATGTCTATAAAAATGGCAATTTTGGTCACATCGAGGCTTTAAAAAGCAGTTATTCAACATGAGGCATATTCCAAATGACATTTTGAATCAATTTTCCTACAGTCCAAAAAATCGATTTTCTGATGAAAAACGATGACCCGTGACCTGTCGAAATTTCTCCAGATGGTCAGAAATGGAATTTTTTTCATGTTTAATTTTTTGACTGCAAATGACTATTCCATGTAAATGATCACTCTTGGAACAAAAATAAGTGTGCTTAGAGTCACTTTAATGCCTGAAATTGGTTGAAATAGAAGCTTCTGAACAGGAGAAAAAGTCTGTAATAATGGCAATTTTGGTCACATTGGGGCTTTAAAAAGTAGTTATTCAACATGAGGCACATTACAAATGACATTTTGAATCAATTTTTCTACAGTCCAAAAAATCAATTTTCTGATGAAAAACGATGACCCGTGACCTGACGAAATTTCACCCGATGGTCAGAAACGGAAATTTTTTAATGTTTAATTTTTTGACTGCAAATGACTATTCCATGTAAATTATCACTCTTGGAACAAAAATAAGTGTGCTTAGAGTCACTTTAATGCCTGAAATTGGTCGAAATAGAAGCTTCTGAATAGGAGAAAAAGTCTGTAATAGTGGCAATTTTAGTCACATTGAGGCTTTAAAAAGTAGTTATTCAACACGAGGCACATTCCAAATGACATTTTGAATCAATTTTTCTACAGTCCAAAAAATCAATTTTCTGATGAAAAACGATGATCCGTGACCTGTTGAAATGTATCCAGATGGTCAGAATTGGAATTTTTTTACTGTTTAACTTTTTTGACTGCAAATGACTATTCCATGTAAATTATCACTTTTGGAACAAAAATAAATGTGTTTAGAGTCACTTTAATGCCTGAAATTGGTCGAAAAAGAAGCTTCTAAGTAGGAGAAAATGTCTATAAAAATGGCAATTTTGGTCACATCGAGGCTTTAAAAAGTAGTTATTCAACATGAGGCATATTCTAAATGACTCAATTTTTCTAAAGTCCAAAAAATCAATTTTCTGATGAAAAACGATGACCCGTGACCTGTCGAAATTTCTCTAGATGGTCAGAAATGGGAATTTTTTAATGTTTAATTTTTTGACTGCAAATGACTATTCCATGTAAATTATCACTTTTGGAACAAAAATACGTGTGTTTAGAGTCACTTTAATGCCTGAAATTGGTCGAAATAGAAGCTTCTGAATATGGGAAAAAGGCTGCAATAATGGCAATTTTGGTCACATTGACGCTTTAAAATGTAGTTATTCAACATGAGGCACATTCCAAATGACATTTTGAATCAATTTTTCTACAGTCCAAAAAATCAATTTTCTGATGAAAAACGATGACCCGTGACCTGTCAAAATTTCTCCAGATGGTCAGAAATGGAAATTTTTTAATGTTTAATTTTTTGACTGTAAATGACTATTGCATGTGAATTATCACTCTTGCAACAAAAATAAGTGTGCTTAGAGTCACTTTAATGCCTGAAATTGGTCGAAATAGAAGCTTCTGAATATGAGAAAAAGTCTGTAATAATGGCAATTTTGGTCACATTGAGGCTTTTTAAAGTAGTTATTCAACATGAGGCACATTCCAAATGACATTTTGAATCAATTTTTCTACAGTCCAAAAAATCAATTTTCTGATGTTAAACGATGACCCGTGACCTGTCAAAATTTCTCCAGATGGTCAGAAATGGAAATTTTTTCATGTTTAAGTTTTTTGACTGCAAATGACTATTCCATGTAAATGGTCACTCTTGGAACAGAAATAAGTGTGTTTAGAGTCACTTTAATGCCTGAAATTGGTTGAAATGGAAGCTTCTGAATAGGAGAAAAAGTCTGTAATAATGGCAATTTTGGTCACATTGGGGCTTTAAAAAGTAGTTATTCAACATGAGGCACATTACAAATGACATTTTGAATCAATTTTCCTACAGTCCAAAAAATCGATTTTCTGATGAAAAACGATGACCCGTGACCTGTCGAAATTTCTCCAGATGGTCAGAAATGGAAATTTTTTCATGTTTAATTTTTTGACTGCAAATGACTATTCCATGTAAATTATCACTTTTGGAACAAAAATAAATGTGTTAGAGTCACTTTAATGCCTGAAATTGGTCGAAAAAGAAGCTTCTGAGTAGGAGAAAATGTCTATAAAAATGCCAATGTTGGTCACATCGAGGCTTTAAAAAGTCGTTATTCAACATGAGGCATATTCCAAATGACATTTTGAATCAATTTTTCTACAGTCCAAAAAAATAAATTTTCTGATGAAAAACGATGACCCGTGACCTGTCGAAATTTCTCTAGATGGTCAGAAATGGGAATTTTTTAATGTTTAATTTTTTGACTGCAAATGACTATTCCATGTAAATTATCACTTTTGGAACAAAAATATGTGTGTTTAGAGTCACTTTAATGCCTGAAATTGGTCGAAATAGAATCTTCTGAATATGAGAAAAAGTCTGGAATAATGGCAATTTTGGTCACAGTGAGGCTTTAAAAAGTAGTTATTCAACATGAGGCACATTACAATTGACATTTTGAATCAATTTTTCTACAGTCCAAAAAATCAATTTTCTGATGAAAAACGATGACCCGTGACCTGCCGAAATTTCTCCAGATGGTCAGAAATGGAAATTTTTTAATGTTAAATTGTTTGACTGCAAATGACTATTCCATGTAAATTATCACACTTGGAACAGAAATAAGTGTGCTTAGAGTCACTTTAATGCCTAAAATTGGTCGAAATAGAAGCTTCTGAATAGGAGAAAAAGTCTGTAATAATGGCAATTTTGGTCACATCGAGGCTTTAAAAAGTAGTTATTCAACATGAGGCATATTCCAAATGACTTTTTGAATCAATTTTTCAACAGTCCAAAAAATCAATTTTCTGATGAAAAACGATGACCCGTGACCTGTTGAAATTTCTCTAGATGGTCAGAAATGGGAATTTTTTAATGTTTAATTTCTTGACTGCAAATGACTATTCCATGTAAATTATCACTTTTGGAACAAAAATACGTGTGTTTAGAGTCACTTTAATGCCTGAAATTGGTCGAAATAGAAGCTTCTGAATAGGAGAAAATGTCTATAAAAATGGCAATTTTGGTCACATCGAGGCTTTAAAATGTAGTTATTCAACATGAGGCACATTCCAAATGACATTTTGAATCAATTTTTCTACAGTCCAAAAATCAATTTTCTGATGAAAAACGATGACCCGTGACCTGTCAAAATTTCTCCAGATGGTCAGAAATGGAAATTTTTTCATGTTTAAGTTTTTTGACTGCAAATGACTATTCCATGTCAATTATCACTCTTGGAACAGAAATAAGTGTGCTTAGAGTCACTTTAATACCTGAAATTGGTCGAAATGGAAGCTTCTGAATAGGAGAAAAAGTCTGTAATAATGGCAATTTTGGTCACATTGGGGCTTTAAAAAGTAGTTATTCAACATGAGGCACATTACAATTGACATTTTGAATCAATTTTTGTACAGTCCAAAAAATCAATTTTCTGATGAAAAACGATGACCCGTGACCTGCCGAAATTTCTCCAGATGGTCAGAAATGGAAATTTTTTAATGTTTAACTTTTTTGACTGCAAATGACAATACCATGTAAATTATCACTCTTGGAACAGAAATAAGTGTGCCTAGAGTCACTTTAATGCCTGAAATTGGTCGAAAAAGAAACTTCTGAGTAGGAGGAATGTCTATAAAAATGCCAATTTTGGTCACATCGAGGCTTAAAAAGTAGTTATTCAACATGAGGCATATTCCAAATGACTTTTTGAATCAATTTTTCTACAGTCCAAAAAATTAATTTTCTGATGAAAAACGATGACCCGTGACCTGTCGAAATTTCTCTAGATGGTCAGAAATGGGAATTTTTTAATGTTTAATTTCTTGACTGCAAATGACTATTCCATGTAAATTATCACTTTTGGAACAAAAATACGTGTGTTTAGAGTCACTTTAATGCCTGAAATTGGTCGAAATAGAAGCTTCAGAATATGGGAAAAAGGCTGTAATAATGGCAATTTTGGTCACATTGAGGCTTTAAAATGTAGTTATTCAACATGAGGCACAATCCAAATGACATTTTGAATCAATTTTTCTACAGTCCAAAAAATCAATTTTCTGATGAAAAACGATGACCCGTGACCTGTCAAAATTTCTCCAGATGGTCAGAAATGGAAATCTTTTCATGTTTAAGTTTTTTGACTGCAAATGACTATTCCATGTTAATTATCACTCTTGGAACAGAAATAAGTGTGCTTAGAGTCACTTTAATGCCTGAAATTGGTCGAAATGGAAGCTTCTGAATAGGAGAAAAAGTCTGTAATAATGGCAATTTTGGTCACATTGGGGCTTTAAAAAGTAGTTATTCAACATGAGGCACATTCCAAATGACATTTTGAATCAATTTTTCTACAGTCCAAAAAATCAATTTTCTGATGAAAAACGATGACCCGTGACCTGTCAAAATTTCTCCAGATGGTCAGAAATGGAAATCTTTTCATGTTTAAGTTTTTTGACTGCAAATGACTATTCCATGTTAATTATCACTTTTGGAACAAAAATACGTGTGTTTAGAGTCACTTTAATGCCTGAAATTGGTCGAAATAGAAGCTTCTGAATATGGGAAAAAGGCTGCAATAATGGCAATTTTGGTCACATTGACGCTTTAAAATGTAGTTATTCAACATGAGGCACATTCCAAATGACATTTTGAATCAATTTTTCTACAGTCCAAAAAATCTATTTTCTGATGAAAAACGATGACCCGTGACCTGTCAAAATTTCTCCAGATGGTCAGAAATGGAAATTTTTTAATGTTTAATTTTTTGACTGTAAATGACTATTGCATGTGAATTATCACTCTTGCAACAAAAATAAGTGTGCTTAGAGTCACTTTAATGCCTGAAATTGGTCGAAATAGAAGCTTCTGAATATGAGAAAAAGTCTGTAATAATGGCAATTTTGGTCACATTGAGGCTTTTTAAAGTAGTTATTCAACATGAGGCACATTCCAAATGACATTTTGAATCAATTTTTCTACAGTCCAAAAAATCAATTTTCTGATGTTAAACGATGACCCGTGACCTGTCAAAATTTCTCCAGATGGTCAGAAATGGAAATTTTTTCATGTTTAAGTTTTTTGACTGCAAATGACTATTCCATGTAAATGGTCACTCTTGGAACAGAAATAAGTGTGCTTAGAATCACTTTAATGCCTGAAATTGGTTGAAATGGAAGCTTCTGAATAGGAGAAAAAGTCTGTAATAATGGCAATTTTGGTCACATTGGGGCTTTAAAAAGTAGTTATTCAACATGAGGCACATTACAAATGACATTTTGAATCAATTTTCCTACAGTCCAAAAAATCGATTTTCTGATGAAAAACGATGACCCGTGACCTGTCGAAATTTCTCCAGATGGTCAGAAATGGAAATTTTTTCATGTTTAATTTTTTGACTGCAAATGACTATTCCATGTAAATTATCACTTTTGGAACAAAAATAAATGTGTTAGAGTCACTTTAATGCCTGAAATTGGTCGAAAAAGAAGCTTCTGAGTAGGAGAAAATGTCTATAAAAATGCCAATGTTGGTCACATCGAGGCTTTAAAAAGTAGTTATTCAACATGAGGCATATTCCAAATGACATTTTGAATCAATTTTTCTACAGTCCAAAAAATCAATTTTCTGATGAAAAACGATGACCCGTGACCTGTCGAAATTTCTCTAGATGGTCAGAAATGGGAATTTTTTAATGTTTAATTTTTTGACTGCAAATGACTATTCCATGTAAATTATCACTTTTGGAACAAAAATATGTGTGTTTAGAGTCACTTTAATGCCTGAAATTGGTCGAAATAGAAGCTTCTGAATATGAGAAAAAGTCTGTAATAATGGCAATTTTGGTCACAGTGAGGCTTTAAAAAGTAGTTATTCAACATGAGGCACATTACAATCGACATTTTGAATCAATTTTTCTACAGTCCAAAAAATCAATTTTCTGATGAAAAACGATGACCCGTGACCTGCCGAAATTTCTCCAGATGGTCAGAAATGGAAATTTTTTCATGTTTAATTTTTTGACTGCAAATGACTATTCCATGTAAATTATCACTTTTGGAACAAAAATAAATGTGTTAGAGTCACTTTAATGCCTGAAATTGGTCGAAAAAGAAACTTCTGAGTAGGAGGAATGTCTATAAAAATGGCAATTTTGGTCACATCGAGGCTTTAAAAAGTAGTTATTCAACATGAGGCATATTCCAAATGACTTTTTGAATCAATTTTTCTACAGTCCAAAAAATTAATTTTCTGATGAAAAACGATGACCCGTGACCTGTCGAAATTTCTCTAGATGGTCAGAAATGGGAATTTTTTAATGTTTAATTTCTTGACTGCAAATGACTATTCCATGTAAATTATCACTTTTGGAACAAAAATACGTGTGTTTAGAGTCACTTTAATGCCTGAAATTGGTCGAAATAGAAGCTTCAGAATATGGGAAAAAGGCTGTAATAATGGCAATTTTGGTCACATTGAGGCTTTAAAATGTAGTTATTCAACATGAGGCACAATCCAAATGACATTTTGAATCAATTTTTCTACAGTCCAAAAAATCAATTTTCTGATGAAAAACGATGACCCGTGACCTGTCAAAATTTCTCCAGATGGTCAGAAATGGAAATCTTTTCATGTTTAAGTTTTTTGACTGCAAATGACTATTCCATGTTAATTATCACTCTTGGAACAGAAATAAGTGTGCTTAGAGTCACTTTAATGCCTGAAATTGGTCGAAATGGAAGCTTCTGAATAGGAGAAAAAGTCTGTAATAATGGCAATTTTGGTCACATTGGGGCTTTAAAAAGTAGTTATTCAACATGAGGCACATTCCAAATGACATTTTGAATCAATTTTTCTACAGTCCAAAAAATCAATTTTCTGATGAAAAACGATGACCCGTGACCTGTCAAAATTTCTCCAGATGGTCAGAAATGGAAATCTTTTCATGTTTAAGTTTTTTGACTGCAAATGACTATTCCATGTTAATTTTCACTTTTGGAACAAAAATACGTGTGTTTAGAGTCACTTTAATGCCTGAAATTGGTCGAAATAGAAGCTTCTGAATATGGGAAAAAGGCTGCAATAATGGCAATTTTGGTCACATTGACGCTTTAAAATGTAGTTATTCAACATGAGGCACATTCCAAATGACATTTTGAATCAATTTTTCTACAGTCCAAAAAATCTATTTTCTGATGAAAAACGATGACCCGTGACCTGTCAAAATTTCTCCAGATGGTCAGAAATGGAAATTTTTTAATGTTTAATTTTTTGACTGTAAATGACTATTGCATGTGAATTATCACTCTTGCAACAAAAATAAGTGTGCTTAGAGTCACTTTAATGCCTGAAATTGGTCGAAATAGAAGCTTCTGAATATGAGAAAAAGTCTGTAATAATGGCAATTTTGGTCACATTGAGGCTTTTTAAAGTAGTTATTCAACATGAGGCACATTCCAAATGACATTTTGAATCAATTTTTCTACAGTCCAAAAAATCAATTTTCTGATGTTAAACGATGACCCGTGACCTGTCAAAATTTCTCCAGATGGTCAGAAATGGAAATTTTTTCATGTTTAAGTTTTTTGACTGCAAATGACTATTCCATGTAAATGGTCACTCCTGGAACAGAAATAAGTGTGCTTAGAGTCACTTTAATGCCTGAAATTGGTTGAAATGGAAGCTTCTGAATAGGAGAAAAAGTCTGTAATAATGGCAATTTTGGTCACATTGGGGCTTTAAAAAGTAGTTATTCAACATGAGGCACATTACAAATGACATTTTGAATCAATTTTCCTACAGTCCAAAAAATCGATTTTCTGATGAAAAACGATGACCCGTGACCTGTCGAAATTTCTCCAGATGGTCAGAAATGGAAATTTTTTCATGTTTAATTTTTTGACTGCAAATGACTATTCCATGTAAATTATCACTTTTGGAACAAAAATAAATGTGTTAGAGGCACTTTAATGCCTGAAATTGGTCGAAAAAGAAGCTTCTGAGTAGGAGAAAATGTCTATAAAAATGCCAATGTTGGTCACATCGAGGCTTTAAAAAGTAGTTATTCAACATGAGGCATATTCCAAATGACATTTTGAATCAATTTTTCTACAGTCCAAAAAATCAATTTTCTGATGAAAAATGATGACCCGTGACCTGTCGAAATTTCTCTAGATGGTCAGAAATGGGAATTTTTTAATGTTTAATTTTTTGACTGCAAATGACTATTCCATGTAAATTATCACTTTTGGAACAAAAATATGTGTGTTTAGAGTCACTTTAATGCCTGAAATTGGTTGAAATAGAAGCTTCTGAATATGAGAAAAAGTCTGTAATAATGGCAATTTTGGTCACAGTGAGGCTTTAAAAAGTAGTTATTCAACATGAGGCACATTACAATTGACATTTTGAATCAATTTTTCTACAGTCCAAAAAATCAATTTTCTGATGAAAAACGATGACCCGTGACCTGCCGAAATTTCTCCAGATGGTCAGAAATGGAAATTTTGTAATGTTAAATTGTTTGACTGCAAATGACTATTCCATGTAAATTATCACACTTGGAACAGAAATAAGTGTGCTTAGAGTCACTTTAATGCCTGAAATTGGTCGAAATAGAAGCTTCTGAATAGGAGAAAAAGTCTGTAATAATGGCAATTTTGGTCACATAGGGTCTTTAAAAAGTAGTTATTCAACATGAGGCACATTCCAAATGACATTTTGAAACAATTTTCCTACAGTCCAAAAAATCAATTTTCTGATGAAAAACGATGACCCGTGACCTGTCGAAATTTCTCCAGATGGTCAGAAATGGAAATTTTTTCATGTTTAATTTCTTGACTGCAAATGACTATTCCATGTAAATTATAACTCTTGGAACAGAAATAAGTGTGCTTAGAGTCACTTTAATGCCTGAAATTGGTAGAAATGGAAGCTTCTGAATAGGAGAAAAAGTCTGTGATAATGGCAATTTTGGTCACATTGGGGCTTTAAAAAGTAGTTATTCAACATGAGGCATATTCCAAATGACTTTTTGAATCAATTTTTCAACAGTCCAAAAAATCAATTTTCTGATGAAAAACGATGACCCGTGACCTGTCGAAATTTCTCTAGATGGTCAGAAATGGGAATTTTTTAATGTTTAATTTCTTGACTGCAAATGACTATTCCATGTAAATTATCACTTTTGGAACAAAAATACGTGTGTTTAGAGTCACTTTAATGCCTGAAATTGGTCGAAATAGAAGCTTCTGAATAGGAGAAAATGTCTATAAAAATGGCAATTTTGGTCACATCGAGGCTTTAAAATGTAGTTATTCAACATGAGGCACATTCCAAATGACATTTTGAATCAATTTTTCTACAGTCCAAAAATCAATTTTCTGATGAAAAACGATGACCCGTGACCTGTCAAAATTTCTCCAGATGGTCAGAAATGGAAATTTTTTCATGTTTAAGTTTTTTGACTGCAAATGACTATTCCATGTCAATTATCACTCTTGGAACAGAAATAAGTGTGCTTAGAGTCACTTTAATGCCTGAAATTGGTCGAAATGGAAGCTTCTGAATAGGAGAAAAAGTCTGTAATAATGGCAATTTTGGTCACATTGGGGCTTTAAAAAGTAGTTATTCAACATGAGGCACATTACAATTGACATTTTGAATCAATTTTTGTACAGTCCAAAAAATCAATTTTCTGATGAAAAACGATGACCCGTGACCTGCCGAAATTTCTCCAGATGGTCAGAAATGGAAATTTTTTAATGTTTAACTTTTTTGACTGCAAATGACAATACCATGTAAATTATCACTCTTGGAACAGAAATAAGTGTGCCTAGAGTCACTTTAATGCCTGAAATTGGTCGAAAAAGAAACTTCTGAGTAGGAGGAATGTCTATAAAAATGGCAATTTTGGTCACATCGAGGCTTTAAAAAGTAGTTATTCAACATGAGGCATATTCCAAATGACTTTTTGAATCAATTTTTCTACAGTCCAAAAAATTAATTTTCTGATGAAAAACGATGACCCGTGACCTGTCGAAATTTCTCTAGATGGTCAGAAATGGGAATTTTTTAATGTTTAATTTCTTGACTGCAAATGACTATTCCATGTAAATTATCACTTTTGGAACAAAAATACGTGTGTTTAGAGTCACTTTAATGCCTGAAATTGGTCGAAATAGAAGCTTCTGAATATGGGAAAAAGGCTGTAATAATGGCAATTTTGGTCACATTGAGGCTTTAAAATGTAGTTATTCAACATGAGGCACAATCCAAATGACATTTTGAATCAATTTTTCTACAGTCCAAAAAATCAATTTTCTGATGAAAAACGATGACCCGTGACCTGTCAAAATTTCTCCAGATGGTCAGAAATGGAAATCTTTTCATGTTTAAGTTTTTTGACTGCAAATGACTATTCCATGTTAATTATCACTCTTGGAACAGAAATAAGTGTGCTTAGAGTCACTTTAATGCCTGAAATTGGTCGAAAAAGAAACTTCTGAGTAGGAGGAATGTCTATAAAAATGGCAATTTTGGTCACATCGAGGCTTTAAAAAGTAGTTATTCAACATGAGGCATATTCCAAATGACTTTTTGAATCAATTTTTCTACAGTCCAAAAAATTAATTTTCTGATGAAAAACGATGACCCGTGACCTGTTGAAATTTCTCCAGATGATCAGAAATGGAAATTTTTTAATGTTAAATTGTTTGACTGCAAATGACTATTCCATGTAAATTATCACTCTTGGATAAAAAATAAGTGTGCTTAGAGTCACTTTAATGCCTGAAATTGGTCGAAATAGAAGCTTCTGAATAGGAGAAAATGTCTATAAAAAGGGCAATTTTGGTCACGTCGAGGCTTTAAAAAGTAGTTATTCAACATGAGGCATATTCCAAATGACATTTTGAATCAATTTTCCTACAGTCCAAAAAATCGATTTTCTGATGAAAAACGATGACCCGTGACCTGTCGAAATTTCTCCAGATGGTCAGAAATGGAAATTTTTTCATGTTTAATTTTTTGACTGCAAATGACTATTCCATGTAAATTATCACTCTTGGAACGGAAATAAGTGTGCTTAGAGTCACTTTAATGCCTGAAATTGGTCGAAATGGAAGCTTCTGAATAGGAGAAAAAGTCTGTAATAATGGCAATTTTGGTCACATTGGGGCTTTAAAAAGTAGTTATTCAACATAAGGCACATTACAATTGACATTTTGAATCAATTTTTGTACAGTCCAAAAAATCAATTTTCTGATGAAAAACGATGACCCGTGACCTGCCGAAATTTCTCCAGATGGTCAGAAATGGAAATTTTTTAATGTTAAATTGTTTGACTGCAAATGACTATTCCATGTAAATTATCACTCTTGGATCAAAAATAAGTGTGCTTAGAGTCACTTTAATGCCTGAAATTGGTCGAAATAGAAGCTTCTGAATAGGAGAAAATGTCTATAAAAATGGCAATTTTGGTCACATCGAGGCTTTAAAAAGCAGTTATTCAACATGAGGCATATTCCAAATGACATTTTGAATCAATTTTCCTACAGTCCAAAAAATCGATTTTCTGATGAAAAACGATGACCCGTGACCTGTCGAAATTTCTCCAGATGGTCAGAAATGGAAATTTTTTCATGTTTAATTTTTTGACTGCAAATGACTATTCCATGTAAATGATCACTCTTGGAACAAAAATAAGTGTGCTTAGAGTCACTTTAATGCCTGAAATTGGTTGAAATAGAAGCTTCTGAACAGGAGAAAAAGTCTGTAATAATGGCAATTTTGGTCACATTGGGGCTTTAAAAAGTAGTTATTCAACATGAGGCACATTACAAATGACATTTTGAATCAATTTTTCTACAGTCCAAAAAATCAATTTTCTGATGAAAAACGATGACCCGTGACCTGACGAAATTTCACCAGATGGTCAGAAACGGAAATTTTTTAATGTTTAATTTTTTGACTGCAAATGACTATTCCATGTAAATTATCACTCTTGGAACAAAAATAAGTGTGCTTAGAGTCACTTTAATGCCTGAAATTGGTCGAAATAGAAGCTTCTGAATAGGAGAAAAAGTCTGTAATAGTGGCAATTTTAGTCACATTGAGGCTTTAAAAAGTAGTTATTCAACATGAGGCACATTCCAAATGACATTTTGAATCAATTTTTCTACAGTCCAAAAAATCAATTTTCTGATGAAAAACGATGATCCGTGACCTGTCGAAATGTATCCAGATGGTCAGAATTGGAATTTTTTTAATGTTTAACTTTTTTGACTGCAAATGACTATTCCATGTAAATTATCACTTTTGGAACAAAAATAAATGTGTTTAGAGTCACTTTAATGCCTGAAATTGGTCGAAAAAGAAGCTTCTGAGTAGGAGAAAATGTCTATAAAAATGGCAATTTTGGTCACATCGAGGCTTTAAAAAGTAGTTATTCAACATGAGGCATATTCTAAATGACATTTTGAATCAATTTTTCTAAAGTCCAAAAAATCAATTTTCTGATGAAAAACGATGACCCGTGACCTGTCGAAATTTCTCTAGATGGTCAGAAATGGGAATTTTTTAATGTTTAATTTTTTGACTGCAAATGACTATTCCATGTAAATTATCACTTTTGGAACAAAAATACGTGTGTTTAGAGTCACTTTAATGCCTGAAATTGGTCGAAATAGAAGCTTCTGAATATGGGAAAAAGGCTGCAATAATGGCAATTTTGGTCACATTGACGCTTTAAAATGTAGTTATTCAACATGAGGCACATTCCAAATGACATTTTGAATCAATTTTTCTACAGTCCAAAAAATCAATTTTCTGATGAAAAACGATGACCCGTGACCTGTCAAAATTTCTCCAGATGGTCAGAAATGGAAATTTTTTAATGTTTAATTTTTTGACTGTAAATGACTATTGCATGTGAATTATCACTCTTGCAACAAAAATAAGTGTGCTTAGAGTCACTTTAATGCCTGAAATTGGTCGAAATAGAAGCTTCTGAATATGAGAAAAAGTCTGTAATAATGGCAATTTTGGTCACATTGAGGCTTTTTAAAGTAGTTATTCAACATGAGGCATATTCCAAATGACATTTTGAATCAATTTTCCTACAGTCCAAAAAATCGATTTTCTGATGAAAAACGATGACCCGTGACCTGTCGAAATTTCTCCAGATGGTCAGAAATGGAAATTTTTTCATGTTTAATTTTTTGACTGCAAATGACTATTCCATGTAAATTATCACTCTTGGAACGGAAATAAGTGTGCTTAGAGTCACTTTAATGCCTGAAATTGGTCGAAATGGAAGCTTCTGAATAGGAGAAAAAGTCTGTAATAATGGCAATTTTGGTCACATTGGGGCTTTAAAAAGTAGTTATTCAACATAAGGCACATTACAATTGACATTTTGAATCAATTTTTGTACAGTCCAAAAAATCAATTTTCTGATGAAAAACGATGACCCGTGACCTGCCGAAATTTCTCCAGATGGTCAGAAATGGAAATTTTTTAATGTTAAATTGTTTGACTGCAAATGACTATTCCATGTAAATTATCACTCTTGGATCAAAAATAAGTGTGCTTAGAGTCACTTTAATGCCTGAAATTGGTCGAAATAGAAGCTTCTGAATAGGAGAAAATGTCTATAAAAATGGCAATTTTGGTCACATCGAGGCTTTAAAAAGCAGTTATTCAACATGAGGCATATTCCAAATGACATTTTGAATCAATTTTCCTACAGTCCAAAAAATCGATTTTCTGATGAAAAACGATGACCCGTGACCTGTCGAAATTTCTCCAGATGGTCAGAAATGGAAATTTTTTCATGTTTAATTTTTTGACTGCAAATGACTATTCCATGTAAATGATCACTCTTGGAACAAAAATAAGTGTGCTTAGAGTCACTTTAATGCCTGAAATTGGTTGAAATAGAAGCTTCTGAACAGGAGAAAAAGTCTGTAATAATGGCAATTTTGGTCACATTGGGGCTTTAAAAAGTAGTTATTCAACATGAGGCACATTACAAATGACATTTTGAATCAATTTTTCTACAGTCCAAAAAATCAATTTTCTGATGAAAAACGATGACCCGTGACCTGACGAAATTTCACCAGATGGTCAGAAACGGAAATTTTTTAATGTTTAATTTTTTGACTGCAAATGACTATTCCATGTAAATTATCACTCTTGGAACAAAAATAAGTGTGCTTAGAGTCACTTTAATGCCTGAAATTGGTCGAAATAGAAGCTTCTGAATAGGAGAAAAAGTCTGTAATAGTGGCAATTTTAGTCACATTGAGGCTTTAAAAAGTAGTTATTCAACATGAGGCACATTCCAAATGACATTTTGAATCAATTTTTCTACAGTCCAAAAAATCAATTTTCTGATGAAAAACGATGATCCGTGACCTGTCGAAATGTATCCAGATGGTCAGAATTGGAATTTTTTTAATGTTTAACTTTTTTGACTGCAAATGACTATTCCATGTAAATTATCACTTTTGGAACAAAAATAAATGTGTTTAGAGTCACTTTAATGCCTGAAATTGGTCGAAAAAGAAGCTTCTGAGTAGGAGAAAATGTCTATAAAAATGGCAATTTTGGTCACATCGAGGCTTTAAAAAGTAGTTATTCAACATGAGGCATATTCTAAATGACATTTTGAATCAATTTTTCTAAAGTCCAAAAAATCAATTTTCTGATGAAAAACGATGACCCGTGACCTGTCGAAATTTCTCTAGATGGTCAGAAATGGGAATTTTTTAATGTTTAATTTTTTGACTGCAAATGACTATTCCATGTAAATTATCACTTTTGGAACAAAAATACGTGTGTTTAGAGTCACTTTAATGCCTGAAATTGGTCGAAATAGAAGCTTCTGAATATGGGAAAAAGGCTGCAATAATGGCAATTTTGGTCACATTGACGCTTTAAAATGTAGTTATTCAACATGAGGCACATTCCAAATGACATTTTGAATCAATTTTTCTACAGTCCAAAAAATCAATTTTCTGATGAAAAACGATGACCCGTGACCTGTCAAAATTTCTCCAGATGGTCAGAAATGGAAATTTTTTAATGTTTAATTTTTTGACTGTAAATGACTATTGCATGTGAATTATCACTCTTGCAACAAAAATAAGTGTGCTTAGAGTCACTTTAATGCCTGAAATTGGTCGAAATAGAAGCTTCTGAATATGAGAAAAAGTCTGTAATAATGGCAATTTTGGTCACATTGAGGCTTTTTAAAGTAGTTATTCAACATGAGGCACATTCCAAATGACATTTTGAATCAATTTTTCTACAGTCCAAAAAATCAATTTTCTGATGAAAAACGATGACCCGTGACCTGCCGAAATTTCTCCAGATGGTCAGAAATGGAAATTTTTTAATGTTAAATTGTTTGACTGCAAATGACTATTCCATGTAAATTATCACTCTTGGAACAGAAATAGGTGTGCTTAGAGTCACTTTAATGCCTGAAATTGGTAGAAATGGAAGCTTTTGAATAGGAGAAAAAGTCTGTAATAATGGCAATTTTGGTCACATTGGGGCTTTAAAAAGTAGTTATTCAACATAAGGCACATTACAATTGACATTTTGAATCAATTTTTGTACAGTCCAAAAAATCAATTTTCTGATGAAAAACGATGACCCGTGACCTGCCGAAATTTCTCCAGATGGTCAGAAATGGAAATTTTTTAATGTTAAATTGTTTGACTGCAAATGACTATTCCATGTAAATTATCACTCTTGGATCAAAAATAAGTGTGCTTAGAGTCACTTTAATGCCTGAAATTGGTCGAAATAGAAGCTTCTGAATAGGAGAAAATGTCTATAAAAATGACAATTTTGGTCACATCGAGGCTTTAAAAAGTAGTTATTCAACATGAGGCACATTCCAAATGACTTTTTGAATCAATTTTTCTACAGTCCAAAAATCAATTTTCTGATGAAAAACGATGACCCGTGACCTGTCAAAATTTCTCCAGATGGTCAGAAATGGAAATTTTTTCATGTTTAACTTTTTTGACTGCAAATGACAATACCATGTAAATCATCACTCTTGGAACAGAAATAAGTGTGCCTAGAGTCACTTTAATGCCTGAAATTGGTCGAAAAAGAAACTTCTGAGTAGGAGGAATGTCTATAAAAATGGCAATTTTGGTCACATCGAGGCTTTAAAAAGTAGTTATTCAACATGAGGCATATTCCAAATGACTTTTTGAATCAATTTTTCTACAGTCCAAAAAATTAATTTTCTGATGAAAAACGATGACCCGTGACCTGTCGAAATTTCTCTAGATGGTCAGAAATGGGAATTTTTTAATGTTTAATTTCTTGACTGCAAATGACTATTCCATGTAAATTATCACTTTTGGAACAAAAATACGTGTGTTTAGAGTCACTTTAATGCCTGAAATTGGTCGAAATAGAAGCTTCTGCATATGGGAAAAAGGCTGTAATAATGGCAATTTTGGTCACATTGAGGCTTTAAAATGTAGTTATTCAACATGAGGCACATTCCAAATGACATTTTGAATCAATTTTTCTACAGTCCAAAAAATCAATTTTCTGATGAAAAACGATGACCCGTGACCTGTCAAAATTTCTCCAGATGGTCAGAAATGGAAATCTTTTCATGTTTAAGTTTTTTGACTGCAAATGACTATTCCATGTTAATTAACACTCTTGGAACAGAAATAAGTGTGCTTAGAGTCACTTTAATGCCTGAAATTGGTCGAAATGGAAGCTTCTGAATAGGAGAAAAAGTCTGTAATAATGGCAATTTTGGTCACATTGGGGCTTTAAAATGTAGTTATTCAACATGAGGCACATTCCAAATGACATTTTGAATCAATTTTTCTACAGTCCAAAAAATCAATTTTCTGATGAAAAACGATGACCCGTGACCTGTCAAAATTTCTCCAGATGGTCAGAAATGGAAATTTTTTAATGTTTGATTTTTTGACTGTAAATGACTATTGCATGTGAATTATCACTCTTGCAACAAAAATAAGTGTGCTTAGAGTCACTTTAATGCCTGAAATTGGTCGAAATAGAAGCTTCTGAATATGAGAAAAAGTCTGTAATAATGGCAATTTTGGTCACATTGAGGCTTTTTAAAGTAGTTATTCAACATGAGGCACATTCCAAATGACATTTTGAATCAATTTTTCTACAGTCCAAAAAATCAATTTTCTGATGTTAAACGATGACCCGTGACCTGCCGAAATTTCTCCAGATGATCAGAAATGGAAATTTTTTAATGTTTAAGTTTTTTGACTGCAAATGACTATTCCATGTAAATGGTCACTCTTGGAACAGAAATAAGTGTGCTTAGAGTCACTTTAATGCCTGAAATTGGTTGAAATGGAAGCTTCTGAATAGGAGAAAAAGTCTGTAATAATGGCAATTTTGGTCACATTGGGGCTTTAAAAAGTAGTTATTCAACATGAGGCACATTACAAATGACATTTTGAATCAATTTTCCTACAGTCCAAAAAATCGATTTTCTGATGAAAAACGATGACCCGTGACCTGTCGAAATTTCTCCAGATGGTCAGAAATGGAAATTTTTTCATGTTTAATTTTTTGACTGCAAATGACTATTCCATGTAAATTATCACTTTTGGAACAAAAATAAATGTGTTAGAGTCACTTTAATGCCTGAAATTGGTCGAAAAAGAAGCTTCTGAGTAGGAGAAAATGTCTATAAAAATGCCAATGTTGGTCACATCGAGGCTTTAAAAAGTAGTTATTCAACATGAGGCATATTCCAAATGACATTTTGAATCAATTTTTCTACAGTCCAAAAAATCAATTTTCTGATGAAAAACGATGACCCGTGACCTGTCGAAATTTCTCTAGATGGTCAGAAATGGGAATTTTTTAATGTTTAATTTTTTGACTGCAAATGACTATTCCATGTAAATTATCACTTTTGGAACAAAAATATGTGTGTTTAGAGTCACTTTAATGCCTGAAATTGGTCGAAATAGAAGCTTCTGAATATGAGAAAAAGTCTGTAATAATGGCAATTTTGGTCACAGTGAGGCTTTAAAAAGTAGTTATTCAACATGAGGCACATTACAATTGACATTTTGAATCAATTTTTCTACAGTCCAAAAAATCAATTTTCTGATGAAAAACGATGACCCGTGACCTGCCGAAATTTCTCCAGATGGTCAGAAATGGAAATTTTTTAATGTTAAATTGTTTGACTGCAAATGACTATTCCATGTAAATGATCACACTTGGAACAGAAATAAGTGTGCTTAGAGTCACTTTAATGCCTGAAATTGGTCGAAATAGAAGCTTCTGAATAGGAGAAAAAGTCTGTAATAATGGCAATTTTGGTCACATAGGGTCTTTAAAAAGTAGTTATTCAACATGAGGCACATTCCAAATGACATTTTGAAACAATTTTCCTACAGTCCAAAAAATCAATTTTCTGATGAAAAACGATGACCCGTGACCTGTCGAAATTTCTCCAGATGGTCAGAAATGGAAAATTTTTCATGTTTAATTTCTTGACTGCAAATGACTATTCCATGTAAATTATCACTCTTGGAACAGAAATAAGTGTGCTTAGAGTCACTTTAATGCCTGAAATTGGTAGAAATGGAAGCTTCTGAATAGGAGAAAAAGTCTGTAATAATGGCAATTTTGGCCACATTGGGGCTTTAAAAAGTAGTTATTCAACATAAGGCACATTACAATTGACATTTTGAATCAATTTTTGTACAGTCCAAAAAATCAATTTTCTGATGAAAAACGATGACCCGTGACCTGCCGAAATTTCTCCAGATGGTCAGAAATGGAAATTTTTTAATGTTAAATTGTTTGACTGCAAATGACTATTCCATGTAAATTATCACTCTTGGATCAAAAATAAGTGTGCTTAGAGTCACTTTAATGCCTGAAATTGGTCGAAATAGAAGCTTCTGAAAAGGAGAAAATGTCTATAAAAATGGCAATTTTGGTCACATCGAGGCTTTAAAAAGCAGTTATTCAACATGAGGCATATTCCAAATGACATTTTGAATCAATTTTCCTACAGTCCAAAAAATCGATTTTCTGATGAAAAACGATGACCCGTGACCTGTCGAAATTTCTCCAGATGGTCAGAAATGGAAATTTTTTCATGTTTAATTTTTTGACTGCAAATGACTATTCCATGTAAATGATCACTCTTGGAACAAAAATAAGTGTGCTTAGAGTCACTTTAATGCCTGAAATTGGTTGAAATAGAAGCTTCTGAACAGGAGAAAAAGTCTGTAATAATGGCAATTTTGGTCACATTGGGGCTTTAAAAAGTAGTTATTCAACATGAGGCACATTACAAATGACATTTTGAATCAATTTTTCTACAGTCCAAAAAATCAATTTTCTGATGAAAAACGATGACCCGTGACCTGACGAAATTTCACCAGATGGTCAGAAACGGAAATTTTTTAATGTTTAATTTTTTGACTGCAAATGACTATTCCATGTAAATTATCACTCTTGGAACAAAAATAAGTGTGCTTAGAGTCACTTTAATGCCTGAAATTGGTCGAAATAGAAGCTTCTGAATAGGAGAAAAAGTCTGTAATAGTGGCAATTTTAGTCACATTGAGGCTTTAAAAAGTAGTTATTCAACATGAGGCACATTCCAAATGACATTTTGAATCAATTTTTCTACAGTCCAAAAAATCAATTTTCTGATGAAAAACGATGATCCGTGACCTGTCGAAATGTATCCAGATGGTCAGAATTGGAATTTTTTTAATGTTTAACTTTTTTGACTGCAAATGACTATTCCATGTAAATGATCACTTTTGGAACAAAAATAAATGTGTTTAGAGTCACTTTAATGCCTGAAATTGGTCGAAAAAGAAGCTTCTGAGTAGGAGAAAATGTCTATAAAAATGGCAATTTTGGTCACATCGAGGCTTTAAAAAGTAGTTATTCAACATGAGGCATATTCTAAATGACATTTTGAATCAATTTTTCTAAAGTCCAAAAAATCAATTTTCTGATGAAAAACGATGACCCGTGACCTGTCGAAATTTCTCTAGATGGTCAGAAATGGGAATTTTTTAATGTTTAATTTTTTGACTGCAAATGACTATTCCATGTAAATTATCACTTTTGGAACAAAAATACGTGTGTTTAGAGTCACTTTAATGCCTGAAATTGGTCAAAATAGAAGCTTCTGAATATGGGAAAAAGGCTGCAATAATGGCAATTTTGGTCACATTGACGCTTTAAAATGTAGTTATTCAACATGAGGCACATTTCAAATGACATTTTGAATCAATTTTTCTACAGTCCAAAAAATCAATTTTCTGATGAAAAACGATGACCCGTGACCTGTCAAAATTTCTCCAGATGGTCAGAAATGGAAATTTTTTAATGTTTAATTTTTTGACTGTAAATGACTATTGCATGTGAATTATCACTCTTGCAACAAAAATAAGTGTGCTTAGAGTCACTTTAATGCCTGAAATTGGTCGAAATAGAAGCTTCTGAATATGAGAAAAAGTCTGTAATAATGGCAATTTTGGTCACATTGAGGCTTTTTAAAGTAGTTATTCAACATGAGGCACATTCCAAATGACATTTTGAATCAATTTTTCTACAGTCCAAAAAATCAATTTTCTGATGTTAAACGATGACCCGTGACCTGTCAAAATTTCTCCAGATGGTCAGAAATGGAAATTTTTTCATGTTTAAGTTTTTTGACTGCAAATGACTATTCCATGTAAATGGTCACTCTTGGAACAGAAATAAGTGTGCTTAGAGTCACTTTAATGCCTGAAATTGGTTGAAATGGAAGCTTCTGAATAGGAGAAAAAGTCTGTAATAATGGCAATTTTGGTCACATTGGGGCTTTAAAAAGTAGTTATTCAACATGAGGCACATTACAAATGACATTTTGAATCAATTTTCCTACAGTCCAAAAAATCGATTTTCTGATGAAAAACGATGACCCGTGACCTGTCGAAATTTCTCCAGATGGTCAGAAATGGAAATTTTTTCATGTTTAATTTTTTGACTGCAAATGACTATTCCATGTAAATTATCACTTTTGGAACAAAAATAAATGTGTTAGAGTCACTTTAATGCCTGAAATTGGTCGAAAAAGAAGCTTCTGAGTAGGAGAAAATGTCTATAAAAATGCCAATGTTGGTCACATCGAGGCTTTAAAAAGTAGTTATTCAACATGAGGCATATTCCAAATGACATTTTGAATCAATTTTTCTACAGTCCAAAAAATCAATTTTCTGATGAAAAACGATGACCCGTGACCTGTCGAAATTTCTCTAGATGGTCAGAAATGGGAATTTTTTAATGTTTAATTTTTTGACTGCAAATGACTATTCCATGTAAATTATCACTTTTGGAACAAAAATATGTGTGTTTAGAGTCACTTTAATGCCTGAAATTGGTCGAAATAGAAGCTTCTGAATATGAGAAAAAGTCTGTAATAATGGCAATTTTGGTCACAGTGAGGCTTTAAAAAGTAGTTATTCAACATGAGGCACATTACAATTGACATTTTGAATCAATTTTTCTACAGTCCAAAAAATCAATTTTCTGATGAAAAACGATGACCCGTGACCTGCCGAAATTTCTCCAGATGGTCAGAAATGGAAATTTTTTAATGTTAAATTGTTTGACTGCAAATGACTATTCCATGTAAATTATCACACTTGGAACAGAAATAAGTGTGCTTAGAGTCACTTTAATGCCTGAAATTGGTCGAAATAGAAGCTTCTGAATAGGAGAAAAAGTCTGTAATAATGGCAATTTTGGTCACATAGGGTCTTTAAAAAGTAGTTATTCAACATGAGGCACATTCCAAATGACATTTTGAAACAATTTTCCTACAGTCCAAAAAATCAATTTTCTGATGAAAAACGATGACCCGTGACCTGTCGAAATTTCTCCAGATGGTCAGAAATGGAAATTTTTTCATGTTTAATTTCTTGACTGCAAATGACTATTCCATGTAAATTATCACTCTTGGAACAGAAATAAGTGTGCTTAGAGTCACTTTAATGCCTGAAATTGGTAGAAATGGAAGCTTCTGAATAGGAGAAAAAGTCTGTAATAATGGCAATTTTGGTCACATTGGGGCTTTAAAAAGTAGTTATTCAACATAAGGCACATTACAATTGACATTTTGAATCAATTTTTGTACAGTCCAAAAAATCAATTTTCTGATGAAAAACGATGACCCGTGACCTGCCGAAATTTCTCCAGATGGTCAGAAATGGAAATTTTTTAATGTTAAATTGTTTGACTGCAAATGACTATTCCATGTAAATTATCACTCTTGGATCAAAGATAAGTGTGCTTAGAGTCACTTTAATGCCTGAAATTGGTCGAAAAAGAAACTTCTGAGTAGGAGGAATGTCTATAAAAATGGCAATTTTGGTCACATCGAGGCTTTAAAAAGTAGTTATTCAACATGAGGCATATTCCAAATGACTTTTTGAATCAATTTTTCTACAGTCCAAAAAATCAATTTTCTGATGAAAAACGATGACCCGTGACCTGTCGAAATTTCTCTAGATGGTCAGAAATGGGAATTTTTTAATGTTTAATTTTTTGACTGCACATGACTATTCCATGTAAATTATCACTTTTGGAACAAAAATATGTGTGTTTAGAGTCACTTTAATGCCTGAAATTGGTCGAAATAGAAGCTTCTGAATATGAGAAAAAGTCTGTAATAATGGCAATTTTGGTCACAGTGAGGCTTTAAAAAGTAGTTATTCAACATGAGGCACATTACAATTGACATTTTGAATCAATTTTTCTACAGTCCAAAAAATCAATTTTCTGATGAAAAACGATGACCCGTGACCTGCCGAAATTTCTCCAGATGGTCAGAAATGGAAATTTTTTAATGTTAAATTGTTTGACTGCAAATGACTATTCCATGTAAATTATCACACTTGGAACAGAAATAAGTGTGCTTAGAGTCACTTTAATGCCTGAAATTGGTCGAAATAGAAGCTTCTGAATAGGAGAAAAAGTCTGTAATAATGGCAATTTTGGTCACATAGGGTCTTTAAAAAGTAGTTATTCAACATGAGGCACATTCCAAATGACATTTTGAAACAATTTTCCTACAGTCCAAAAAATCAATTTTCTGATGAAAAACGATGACCCGTGACCTGTCGAAATTTCTCCAGATGGTCAGAAATGGAAATTTTTTCATGTTTAATTTCTTGACTGCAAATGACTATTCCATGTAAATTATCACTCTTGGAACAGAAATAAGTGTGCTTAGAGTCACTTTAATGCCTGAAATTGGTAGAAATGGAAGCTTCTGAATAGGAGAAAAAGTCTGTAATAATGGCAATTTTGGTCACATTGGGGCTTTAAAAAGTAGTTATTCAACATAAGGCACATTACAATTGACATTTTGAATCAATTTTTGTACAGTCCAAAAAATCAATTTTCTGATGAAAAACGATGACCCGTGACCTGCCGAAATTTCTCCAGATGGTCAGAAATGGAAATTTTTTAATGTTAAATTGTTTGACTGCAAATGACTATTCCATGTAAATTATCACTCTTGGATCAAAGATAAGTGTGCTTAGAGTCACTTTAATGCCTGAAATTGGTCGAAAAAGAAACTTCTGAGTAGGAGGAATGTCTATAAAAATGGCAATTTTGGTCACATCGAGGCTTTAAAAAGTAGTTATTCAACATGAGGCATATTCCAAATGACTTTTTGAATCAATTTTTCTACAGTCCAAAAAATTAATTTTCTGATGAAAAACGATGACCCGTGACCTGTCGAAATTTCTCTAGATGGTCAGAAATGGGAATTTTTTAATGTTTAATTTCTTGACTGCAAATGACTATTCCATGTAAATTATCACTTTTGGAACAAAAATACGTGTGTTTAGAGTCACTTTAATGCCTGAAATTGGTCGAAATAGAAGCTTCTGAATATGGGAAAAAGGCTGTAATAATGGCAATTTTGGTCACGTCGAGGCTTTAAAAAGTAGTTATTCAACATGAGGCATATTCCAAATGACATTTTGAATCAATTTTCCTACAGTCCAAAAAATCGATTTTCTGATGAAAAACGATGACCCGTGACCTGTCGAAATTTCTCCAGATGGTCAGAAATGGAAATTTTTTCATGTTTAATTTTTTGACTGCAAATGACTATTCCATGTAAATTATCACTCTTGGAACGGAAATACGTGTGCTTAGAGTCACTTTAATGCCTGAAATTGGTCGAAATGGAAGCTTCTGAATAGGAGAAAAAGTCTGTAATAATGGCAATTTTGGTCACATTGGGGCTTTAAAAAGTAGTTATTCAACATGAGGCACATTACAATTGACATTTTGAATCAATTTTTGTACAGTCCAAAAAATCAATTTTCTGATGAAAAACGATGACCCGTGACCTGCCGAAATTTCTCCAGATGGTCAGAAATGGAAATTTTTTAATGTTAAATTGTTTGACTGCAAATGACTATTCCATGTAAATTATCACTCTTGGATCAAAAATAAGTGTGCTTAGAGTCACTTTAATGCCTGAAATTGGTCGAAATAGAAGCTTCTGAATAGGAGAAAATGTCTATAAAAATGGCAATTTTGGTCACATCGAGGCTTTAAAAAGCAGTTATTCAACATGAGGCATATTCCAAATGACATTTTGAATCAATTTTCCTACAGTCCAAAAAATCGATTTTCTGATGAAAAACGATGACCCGTGACCTGTCGAAATTTCTCCAGATGGTCAGAAATGGAAATTTTTTCATGTTTAATTTTTTGACTGCAAATGACTATTCCATGTAAATTATCACTCTTGGAACAAAAATAAGTGTGCTTAGAGTCACTTTAATGCCTGAAATTGGTCGAAATAGAAGCTTCTGAATAGGAGAAAAAGTCTGTAATAGTGGCAATTTTAGTCACATTGAGGCTTTAAAAAGTAGTTATTCAACATGAGGCACATTCCAAATGACATTTTGAATCAATTTTTCTACAGTCCAAAAAATCAATTTTCTGATGAAAAACGATGATCCGTGACCTGTCGAAATGTATCCAGATGGTCAGAATTGGGAATTTTTTAATGTTTAATTTTTTGACTGCAAATGACTATTCCATGTAAATTATCACTTTTGGAACAAAAATACGTGTGTTTAGAGTCACTTTCATGCCTGAAATTGGTCGAAATAGAAGCTTCTGTATATGGGAAAAAGGCTGCAATAATGGCAATTTTGGTCACATTGACGCTTTAAAATGTAGTTATTCAACATGAGGCACATTCCAAATGACATTTTGAATCAATTTTTCTACAGTCCAAAAAATCAATTTTCTGATGAAAAACGATGACCCGTGACCTGTCAAAATTTCTCCAGATGGTCAGAAATGGAAATTTTTTAATGTTTAATTTTTTGACTGTAAATGACTATTGCATGTGAATTATCACTCTTGCAACAAAAATAAGTGTGCTTAGAGTCACTTTAATGCCTGAAATTGGTCGAAATAGAAGCTTCTGAATATGAGAAAAAGTCTGTAATAATGGCAATTTTGGTCACATTGAGGCTTTTTAAAGTAGTTATTCAACATGAGGCACATTCCAAATGACATTTTGAATCAATTTTTCTACAGTCCAAAAAATCAATTTTCTGATGTTAAACGATGACCCGTGACCTGTCAAAATTTCTCCAGATGGTCAGAAATGGAAATTTTTTCATGTTTAAGTTTTTTGACTGCAAATGACTATTCCATGTAAATGGTCACTCTTGGAACAGAAATAAGTGTGCTTAGAGTCACTTTAATGCCTGAAATTGGTTGAAATGGAAGCTTCTGAATAGGAGAAAAAGTCTGTAATAATGGCAATTTTGGTCACATTGGGGCTTTAAAAAGTAGTTATTCAACATGAGGCACATTACAAATGACATTTTGAATCAATTTTCCTACAGTCCAAAAAATCGATTTTCTGATGAAAAACGATGACCCGTTTCCTGTCGAAATTTCTCCAGATGGTCAGAAATGGAAATTTTTTCATGTTTAATTTTTTGACTGCAAATGACTATTCCATGTAAATTATCACTTTTGGAACAAAAATAAATGTGTTAGAGTCACTTTAATGCCTGAAATTGGTCGAAAAAGAAGCTTCTGAGTAGGAGAAAATGTCTATAAAAATGCCAATGTTGGTCACATCGAGGCTTTAAAAAGTAGTTATTCAACATGAGGCATATTCCAAATGACATTTTGAATCAATTTTTCTACAGTCCAAAAAATCAATTTTCTGATGAAAAACGATGACCCGTGACCTGTCGAAATTTCTCTAGATGGTCAGAAATGGGAATTTCTTAATGTTTAATTTTTTGACTGCAAATGACTATTCCATGTAAATTATCACTTTTGGAACAAAAATATGTGTGTTTAGAGTCACTTTAATGCCTGAAATTGGTCGAAATAGAAGCTTCTGAATATGAGAAAAAGTCTGTAATAATGGCAATTTTGGTCACAGTGAGGCTTTAAAAAGTAGTTATTCAACATGAGGCACATTACAATTGACATTTTGAATCAATTTTTCTACAGTCCAAAAAATCAATTTTCTGATGAAAAACGATGACCCGTGACCTGCCGAAATTTCTCCAGATGGTCAGAAATGGAAATTTTTTAATGTTAAATTGTTTGACTGCAAATGACTATTCCATGTAAATTATCACACTTGGAACAGAAATAAGTGTGCTTAGAGTCACTTTAATGCCTGAAATTGGTCGAAATAGAAGCTTCTGAATAGGAGAAAAAGTCTGTAATAATGGCAATTTTGGTCACATAGGGTCTTTAAAAAGTAGTTATTCAACATGAGGCACATTCCAAATGACATTTTGAAACAATTTTCCTACAGTCCAAAAAATCAATTTTCTGATGAAAAACGATGACCCGTGACCTGTCGAAATTTCTCCAGATGGTCAGAAATGGAAATTTTTTCATGTTTAATTTCTTGACTGCAAATGACTATTCCATGTAAATTATCACTCTTGGAACAGAAATAAGTGTGCTTAGAGTCACTTTAATGCCTGAAATTGGTAGAAATGGAAGCTTCTGAATAGGAGAAAAAGTCTGTAATAATGGCAATTTTGGTCACATTGGGGCTTTAAAAAGTAGTTATTCAACATAAGGCACATTACAATTGACATTTTGAATCAATTTTTGTACAGTCCAAAAAATCAATTTTCTGATGAAAAACGATGACCCGTGACCTGCCGAAATTTCTCCAGATGGTCAGAAATGGAAATTTTTTAATGTTAAATTGTTTGACTGCAAATGACTATTCCATGTAAATTATCACTCTTGGATCAAAGATAAGTGTGCTTAGAGTCACTTTAATGCCTGAAATTGGTCGAAAAAGAAACTTCTGAGTAGGAGGAATGTCTATAAAAATGGCAATTTTGGTCACATCGAGGCTTTAAAAAGTAGTTATTCAACATGAGGCATATTCCAAATGACTTTTTGAATCAATTTTTCTACAGTCCAAAAAATTAATTTTCTGATGAAAAACGATGACCCGTGACCTGTCGAAATTTCTCTAGATGGTCAGAAATGGGAATTTTTTAATGTTTAATTTCTTGACTGCAAATGACTATTCCATGTAAATTATCACTTTTGGAACAAAAATACGTGTGTTTAGAGTCACTTTAATGCCTGAAATTGGTCGAAATAGAAGCTTCTGAATATGGGAAAAAGGCTGTAATAATGGCAATTTTGGTCACGTCGAGGCTTTAAAAAGTAGTTATTCAACATGAGGCATATTCCAAATGACATTTTGAATCAATTTTCCTACAGTCCAAAAAATCGATTTTCTGATGAAAAACGATGACCCGTGACCTGTCGAAATTTCTCCAGATGGTCAGAAATGGAAATTTTTTCATGTTTAATTTTTTGACTGCAAATGACTATTCCATGTAAATTATCACTCTTGGAACGGAAATAAGTGTGCTTAGAGTCACTTTAATGCCTGAAATTGGTCGAAATGGAAGCTTCTGAATAGGAGAAAAAGTCTGTAATAATGGCAATTTTGGTCACATTGGGGCTTTAAAAAGTAGTTATTCAACATGAGGCACATTACAATTGACATTTTGAATCAATTTTTGTACAGTCCAAAAAATCAATTTTCTGATGAAAAACGATGACCCGTGACCTGCCGAAATTTCTCCAGATGGTCAGAAATGGAAATTTTTTAATGTTAAATTGTTTGACTGCAAATGACTATTCCATGTAAATTATCACTCTTGGAACAAAAATAAGTGTGCTTAGAGTCACTTTAATGCCTGAAATTGGTCGAAATAGAAGCTTCTGAATAGGAGAAAAAGTCTGTAATAGTGGCAATTTTAGTCACATTGAGGCTTTAAAAAGTAGTTATTCAACATGAGGCACATTCCAAATGACATTTTGAATCAATTTTTCTACAGTCCAAAAAATCAATTTTCTGATGAAAAACGATGATCCGTGACCTGTCGAAATGTATCCAGATGGTCAGAATTGGGAATTTTTTAATGTTTAATTTTTTGACTGCAAATGACTATTCCATGTAAATTATCACTTTTGGAACAAAAATACGTGTGTTTAGAGTCACTTTCATGCCTGAAATTGGTCGAAATAGAAGCTTCTGTATATGGGAAAAAGGCTGCAATAATGGCAATTTTGGTCACATTGACGCTTTAAAATGTAGTTATTCAACATGAGGCACATTCCAAATGACATTTTGAATCAATTTTTCTACAGTCCAAAAAATCAATTTTCTGATGAAAAACGATGACCCGTGACCTGTCAAAATTTCTCCAGATGGTCAGAAATGGAAATTTTTTAATGTTTAATTTTTTGACTGTAAATGACTATTGCATGTGAATTATCACTCTTGCAACAAAAATAAGTGTGCTTAGAGTCACTTTAATGCCTGAAATTGGTCGAAATAGAAGCTTCTGAATATGAGAAAAAGTCTGTAATAATGGCAATTTTGGTCACATTGAGGCTTTTTAAAGTAGTTATTCAACATGAGGCACATTCCAAATGACATTTTGAATCAATTTTTCTACAGTCCAAAAAATCAATTTTCTGATGTTAAACGATGACCCGTGACCTGTCAAAATTTCTCCAGATGGTCAGAAATGGAAATTTTTTCATGTTTAAGTTTTTTGGCTGCAAATGACTATTCCATGTAAATGGTCACTCTTGGAACAGAAATAAGTGTGCTTAGAGTCACTTTAATGCCTGAAATTGGTTGAAATGGAAGCTTCTGAATAGGAGAAAAAGTCTGTAATAATGGCAATTTTGGTCACATTGGGGCTTTAAAAAGTAGTTATTCAACATGAGGCACATTACAAATGACATTTTGAATCAATTTTCCTACAGTCCAAAAAATCGATTTTCTGATGAAAAACGATGACCTGTTTCCTGTCGAAATTTCTCCAGATGGTCAGAAATGGAAATTTTTTCATGTTTAATTTTTTGACTGCAAATGACTATTCCATGTAAATTATCACTTTTGGAACAAAAATAAATGTGTTAGAGTCACTTTAATGCCTGAAATTGGTCGAAAAAGAAGCTTCTGAGTAGGAGAAAATGTCTATAAAAATGCCAATGTTGGTCACATCGAGGCTTTAAAAAGTAGTTATTCAACATGAGGCATATTCCAAATGACATTTTGAATCAATTTTTCTACAGTCCAAAAAATCAATTTTCTGATGAAAAACGATGACCCGTGACCTGTCGAAATTTCTCTAGATGGTCAGAAATGGGAATTTCTTAATGTTTAATTTTTTGACTGCAAATGACTATTCCATGTAAATTATCACTTTTGGAACAAAAATATGTGTGTTTAGAGTCACTTTAATGCCTGAAATTGGTCGAAATAGAAGCTTCTGAATATGAGAAAAAGTCTGTAATAATGGCAATTTTGGTCACAGTGAGGCTTTAAAAAGTAGTTATTCAACATGAGGCACATTACAATTGACATTTTGAATCAATTTTTCTACAGTCCAAAAAATCAATTTTCTGATGAAAAACGATGACCCGTGACCTGCCGAAATTTCTCCAGATGGTCAGAAATGGAAATTTTTTAATGTTAAATTGTTTGACTGCAAATGACTATTCCATGTAAATTATCACACTTGGAACAGAAATAAGTGTGCTTAGAGTCACTTTAATGCCTGAAATTGGTCGAAATAGAAGCTTCTGAATAGGAGAAAAAGTCTGTAATAATGGCAATTTTGGTCACATAGGGTCTTTAAAAAGTAGTTATTCAACATGAGGCACATTCCAAATGACATTTTGAAACAATTTTCCTACAGTCCAAAAAATCAATTTTCTGATGAAAAACGATGACCCGTGACCTGCCGAAATTTCTCCAGATGGTCAGAAATGGAAATTTTTTAATGTTAAATTGTTTGACTGCAAATGACTATTCCATGTAAATTATCACTCTTGGATCAAAAATAAGTGTGCTTAGAGTCACTTTAATGCCTGAAATTGGTCGAAATAGAAGCTTCTGAATAGGAGAAAATGTCTATAAAAATGACAATTTTGGTCACATCGAGGCTTTAAAAAGTAGTTATTCAACATGAGGCATATTCCAAATGACTTTTTGAATCAATTTTTCAACAGTCCAAAAAATCAATTTTCTGATGAAAAACGATGACCCGTGACCTGTTGAAATTTCTCTAGATGGTCAGAAATGGGAATTTTTTAATGTTTAATTTCTTGACTGCAAATGACTATTCCATGTAAATTATCACTTTTGGAACAAAAATACGTGTGTTTAGAGTCACTTTAATGCCTGAAATTGGTCGAAATAGAAGCTTCTGAATAGGAGAAAATGTCTATAAAAATGGCAATTTTGGTCACATCGAGGCTTTAAAATGTAGTTATTCAACATGAGGCACATTCCAAATGACATTTTGAATCAATTTTTCTACAGTCCAAAAATCAATTTTCTGATGAAAAACGATGACCCGTGACCTGTCAAAATTTCTCCAGATGGTCAGAAATGGAAATTTTTTCATGTTTAAGTTTTTTGACTGCAAATGACTATTCCATGTCAATTATCACTCTTGGAACAGAAATAAGTGTGCTTAGAGTCACTTTAATGCCTGAAATTGGTCGAAATGGAAGCTTCTGAATAGGAGAAAAAGTCTGTAATAATGGCAATTTTGGTCACATTGGGGCTTTAAAAAGTAGTTATTCAACATGAGGCACATTACAATTGACATTTTGAATCAATTTTTGTACAGTCCAAAAAATCAATTTTCTGATGAAAAACGATGACCCGTGACCTGCCGAAATTTCTACAGATGGTCAGAAATGGAAATTTTTTAACGTTTAACTTTTTTGACTGCAAATGACAATACCATGTAAATTATCACTCTTGGAACAGAAATAAGTGTGCCTAGAGTCACTTTAATGCCTGAAATTGGTCGAAAAAGAAACTTCTGAGTAGGAGGAATGTCTATAAAAATGGCAATTTTGGTCACATCGAGGCTTTAAAAAGTAGTTATTCAACATGAGGCATATTCCAAATGACTTTTTGAATCAATTTTTCTACAGTCCAAAAAATTAATTTTCTGATGAAAAACGATGACCCGTGACCTGTCGAAATTTCTCTAGATGGTCAGAAATGGGAATTTTTTAATGTTTAATTTCTTGACTGCAAATGACTATTCCATGTAAATTATCACTTTTGGAACAAAAATACGTGTGTTTAGAGTCACTTTAATGCCTGAAATTGGTCGAAATAGAAGCTTCTGAATATGGGAAAAAGGCTGTAATAATGGCAATTTTGGTCACATTGAGGCTTTAAAATGTAGTTATTCAACATGAGGCACATTCCAAATGACATTTTGAATCAATTTTTCTACAGTCCAAAAAATCAATTTTCTGATGAAAAACGATGACCCGTGACCTGTCAAAATTTCTCCAGATGGTCAGAAATGGAAATCTTTTCATGTTTAAGTTTTTTGACTGCAAATGACTATTCCATGTTAATTATCACTCTTGGAACAGAAATAAGTGTGCTTAGAGTCACTTTAATGCCTGAAATTGGTCGAAATGGAAGCTTCTGAATAGGAGAAAAAGTCTGTAATAATGGCAATTTTGGTCACATTGGGGCTTTAAAAAGTAGTTATTCAACATGAGGCACATTCCAAATGACATTTTGAATCAATTTTTCTACAGTCCAAAAAATCAATTTTCTGATGAAAAACGATGACCCGTGACCTGTCAAAATTTCTCCAGATGGTCAGAAATGGAAATCTTTTCATGTTTAAGTTTTTTGACTGCAAATGACTATTCCATGTTAATTATCACTCTTGGAACAGAAATAAGTGTGCTTAGAGTCACTTTAATGCCTGAAATTGGTCGAAATGGAAGCTTCTGAATAGGAGAAAAAGTCTGTAATAATGGCAATTTTGGTCACATTGGGGCTTTAAAAAGTTGTTATTCAACATGAGGCACATTACAATTGACATTTTGAATCAATTTTTGTACAGTCCAAAAAATCAATTTTCTGATGAAAAACGATGACCCGTGACCTGCCGAAATTTCTCCAGATGATCAGAAATGGAAATTTTTTAATGTTAAATTGTTTGACTGCAAATGACTATTCCATGTAAATTATCACTCTTGGATAAAAAATAAGTGTGCTTAGAGTCACTTTAATGCCTGAAATTGGTCGAAATAGAAGCTTCTGAATAGGAGAAAATGTCTATAAAAATGGCAATTTTGGTCACGTCGAGGCTTTAAAAAGTAGTTATTCAACATGAGGCATATTCCAAATGACATTTTGAATCAATTTTCCTACAGTCCAAAAAATCGATTTTCTGATGAAAAACGATGACCCGTGACCTGTCGAAATTTCTCCAGATGGTCAGAAATGGAAATTTTTTCATGTTTAATTTTTTGACTGCAAATGACTATTCCATGTAAATTATCACTCTTGGAACGGAAATAAGTGTGCTTAGAGTCACTTTAATGCCTGAAATTGGTCGAAATGGAAGCTTCTGAATAGGAGAAAAAGTCTGTAATAATGGCAATTTTGGTCACATTGGGGCTTTAAAAAGTAGTTATTCAACATGAGGCACATTACAATTGACATTTTGAATCAATTTTTCTACAGTCCAAAAAATCAATTTTCTGATGAAAAACGATGATCCGTGACCTGTCGAAATGTATCCAGATGGTCAGAATTGGAATTTTTTTAATGTTTAACTTTTTTGACTGCAAATGACTATTCCATGTAAATTATCACTTTTGGAACAAAAATAAATGTGCTTAGAGTCACTTTAATGCCTGAAATTGGTCGAAATGGAAGCTTCTGAATAGGAGAAAAAGTCTGTAATAATGGCAATTTTGGTCACATTGGGGCTTTAAAAAGTAGTTATTCAACATGAGGCACATTACAAATGACATTTTGAATCAATTTTTCTACAGTCCAAAAAATCAATTTTCTGATGAAAAACGATGACCCGTGACTTGACGAAATTTCACCAGATGGTCAGAAACGGAAATTTTTTAATGTTTAATTTTTTGACTGCAAATGACTATTCCATGTAAATTATCACTCTTGGAACAAAAATAAGTGTGCTTAGAGTCACTTTAATGCCTGAAATTGGTCGAAATAGAAGCTTCTGAATAGGAGAAAAAGTCTGTAATAGTGGCAATTTTAGTCACATTGAGGCTTTAAAAAGTAGTTATTCAACATGAGGCACATTCCAAATGACATTTTGAATCAATTTTTCTACAGTCCAAAAAATCAATTTTCTGATGAAAAACGATGATCCGTGACCTGTCGAAATGTATCCAGATGGTCAGAATTGGAATTTTTTTAATGTTTAACTTTTTTGACTGCAAATGACTATTCCATGTAAATTATCACTTTTGGAACAAAAATAAATGTGTTTAGAGTCACTTTAATGCCTGAAATTGGTCGAAAAAGAAGCTTCTGAGTAGGAGAAAATGTCTATAAAAATGGCAATTTTGGTCACATCGAGGCTTTAAAAAGTAGTTATTCAACATGAGGCATATTCTAAATGACATTTTGAATCAATTTTTCTAAAGTCCAAAAAATCAATTTTCTGATGAAAAACGATGACCCGTGACCTGTCGAAATTTCTCTAGATGGTCAGAAATGGGAATTTTTTAATGTTTAATTTTTTGACTGCAAATGACTATTCCATGTAAATGATCACTTTTGGAACAAAAATACGTGTGTTTAGAGTCACTTTAATGCCTGAAATTGGTCGAAATAGAAGCTTCTGAATATGGGAAAAAGGCTGCAATAATGGCAATTTTGGTCACATTGACGCTTTAAAATGTAGATATTCAACATGAGGCACATTCCAAATGACATTTTGAATCAATTTTTCTACAGTCCAAAAAATCAATTTTCTGATGAAAAACGATGACCCGTGACCTGTCAAAATTTCTCCAGATGGTCAGAAATGGAAATTTTTTAATGTTTAATTTTTTGACTGTAAATGACTATTGCATGTGAATTATCACTCTTGCAACAAAAATAAGTGTGCTTAGAGTCACTTTAATGCCTGAAATTGGTCGAAATAGAAGCTTCTGAATATGAGAAAAAGTCTGTAATAATGGCAATTTTGGTCACATTGAGGCTTTTTAAAGTAGTTATTCAACATGAGGCACATTCCAAATGACATTTTGAATCAATTTTTCTACAGTCCAAAAAATCAATTTTCTGATGAAAAACGATGAAAACTGCCGAAATTTCTCCAGATGGTCAGAAATGGAAATTTTTTAATGTTAAATTGTTTGACTGCAAATGACTATTCCATGTAAATTATCACTCTTGGAACAGAAATAAGTGTGCTTAGAGTCACTTTAATGCCTGAAATTGGTAGAAATGGAAGCTTCTGAATAGGAGAAAAAGTCTGTAATAATGGCAATTTTGGTCACATTGGGGCTTTAAAAAGTAGTTATTCAACATAAGGCACATTACAATTGACATTTTGAATCAATTTTTGTACAGTCCAAAAAATCAATTTTCTGATGAAAAACGATGACCCGGGACCTGCCGAAATTTCTCCAGATGGTCAGAAATGGAAATTTTTTAATGTTAAATTGTTTGACTGCAAATGACTATTCCATGTAAATTATCACTCTTGGATCAAAAATAAGTGTGCTTAGAGTCACTTTAATGCCTGAAATTGGTCGAAATAGAAGCTTCTGAATAGGAGAAAATGTCTATAAAAATGACAATTTTGGTCACATCGAGGCTTTAAAAAGTAGTTATTCAACATGAGGCATATTCCAAATGACTTTTTGAATCAATTTTTCAACAGTCCAAAAAATCAATTTTCTGATGAAAAACGATGACCTGTGACCTGTTGAAATTTCTCTAGATGGTCAGAAATGGGAATTTTTTAATGTTTAATTTCTTGACTGCAAATGACTATTCCATGTAAATTATCACTTTTGGAACAAAAATACGTGTGTTTAGAGTCACTTTAATGCCTGAAATTGGTCAAAATAGAAGCTTCTGAATAGGAGAAAATGTCTATAAAAATGGCAATTTTGGTCACATCGAGGCTTTAAAATGTAGTTATTCAACATGAGGCACATTCCAAATGACATTTTGAATCAATTTTTCTACAGTCCAAAAATCAATTTTCTGATGAAAAACGATGACCCGTGACCTGTCAAAATTTCTCCAGATGGTCAGAAATGGAAATTTTTTCATGTTTAAGTTTTTTGACTGCAAATGACTATTCCATGTCAATTATCACTCTTGGAACAGAAATAAGTGTGCTTAGAGTCACTTTAATGCCTGAAATTGGTCGAAATGGAAGCTTCTGAATAGGAGAAAAAGTCTGTAATAATGGCAATTTTGGTCACATTGGGGCTTTAAAAAGTAGTTATTCAACATGAGGCACATTACAATTGACATTTTGAATCAATTTTTGTACAGTCCAAAAAATCAATTTTCTGATGAAAAACGATGACCCGTGACCTGCCGAAATTTCTCCAGATGGTCAGAAATGGAAATTTTTTAACGTTTAACTTTTTTGACTGCAAATGACAATACCATGTAAATTATCACTCTTGGAACAGAAATAAGTGTGCCTAGAGTCACTTTAATGCCTGAAATTGGTCGAAAAAGAAACTTCTGAGTAGGAGGAATGTCTATAAAAATGGCAATTTTGGTCACATCGAGGCTTTAAAAAGTAGTTATTCAACATGAGGCATATTCCAAATGACTTTTTGAATCAATTTTTCTACAGTCCAAAAAATTAATTTTCTGATGAAAAACGATGACCCGTGACCTGTCGAAATTTCTCTAGATGGTCAGAAATGGGAATTTTTTAATGTTTAATTTCTTGACTGCAAATGACTATTCCATGTAAATTATCACTTTTGGAACAAAAATACGTGTGTTTAGAGTCACTTTAATGCCTGAAATTGGTCGAAATAGAAGCTTCTGAATATGGGAAAAAGGCTGTAATAATGGCAATTTTGGTCACATTGAGGCTTTAAAATGTAGTTATTCAACATGAGGCACATTCCAAATGACATTTTGAATCAATTTTTCTACAGTCCAAAAAATCAATTTTCTGATGAAAAACGATGACCCGTGACCTGTCAAAATTTCTCCAGATGGTCAGAAATGGAAATCTTTTCATGTTTAAGTTTTTTGACTGCAAATGACTATTCCATGTTAATTATCACTCTTGGAACAGAAATAAGTGTGCTTAGAGTCACTTTAATGCCTGAAATTGGTCGAAATGGAAGCTTCTGAATAGGAGAAAAAGTCTGTAATAATGGCAATTTTGGTCACATTGGGGCTTTAAAAAGTAGTTATTCAACATGAGGCACATTCCAAATGACATTTTGAATCAATTTTTGTACAGTCCAAAAAATCAATTTTCTGATGAAAAACGATGACCCGTGACCTGTCAAAATTTCTCCAGATGGTCAGAAATGGAAATCTTTTCATGTTTAAGTTTTTTGACTGCAAATGACTATTCCATGTTAATTATCACTCTTGGAACAGAAATAAGTGTGCTTAGAGTCACTTTAATGCCTGAAATTGGTCGAAATGGAAGCTTCTGAATAGGAGAAAAAGTCTGTAATAATGGCAATTTTGGTCACATTGGGGCTTTAAAAAGTTGTTATTCAACATGAGGCACATTACAATTGACATTTTGAATCAATTTTTGTACAGTCCAAAAAATCAATTTTCTGATGAAAAACGATGACCCGTGACCTGCCGAAATTTCTCCAGATGATCAGAAATGGAAATTTTTTAATGTTAAATTGTTTGACTGCAAATGACTATTCCATGTAAATTATCACTCTTGGATAAAAAATAAGTGTGCTTAGAGTCACTTTAATGCCTGAAATTGGTCGAAATAGAAGCTTCTGAATAGGAGAAAATGTCTATAAAAATGGCAATTTTGGTCACGTCGAGGCTTTAAAAAGTAGTTATTCAACATGAGGCATATTCCAAATGACATTTTGAATCAATTTTCCTACAGTCCAAAAAATCGATTTTCTGATGAAAAACGATGACCCGTGACCTGTCGAAATTTCTCCAGATGGTCAGAAATGGAAATTTTTTCATGTTTAATTTTTTGACTGCAAATGACTATTCCATGTAAATTATCACTCTTGGAACGGAAATAAGTGTGCTTAGAGTCACTTTAATGCCTGAAATTGGTCGAAATGGAAGCTTCTGAATAGGAGAAAAAGTCTGTAATAATGGCAATTTTGGTCACATTGGGGCTTTAAAAAGTAGTTATTCAACATGAGGCACATTACAATTGACATTTTGAATCAATTTTTCTACAGTCCAAAAAATCAATTTTCTGATGAAAAACGATGATCCGTGACCTGTCGAAATGTATCCAGATGGTCAGAATTGGAATTTTTTTAATGTTTAACTTTTTTGACTGCAAATGACTATTCCATGTAAATTATCACTTTTGGAACAAAAATAAATGTGCTTAGAGTCACTTTAATGCCTGAAATTGGTCGAAATGGAAGCTTCTGAATAGGAGAAAAAGTCTGTAATAATGGCAATTTTGGTAACATTGGGGCTTTAAAAAGTAGTTATTCAACATGAGGCACATTACAAATGACATTTTGAATCAATTTTTCTACAGTCCAAAAAATCAATTTTCTGATGAAAAACGATGACCCGTGACTTGACGAAATTTCACCAGATGGTCAGAAACGGAAATTTTTTAATGTTTAATTTTTTGACTGCAAATGACTATTCCATGTAAATTATCACTCTTGGAACAAAAATAAGTGTGCTTAGAGTCACTTTAATGCCTGAAATTGGTCGAAATAGAAGCTTCTGAATAGGAGAAAAAGTCTGTAATAGTGGCAATTTTAGTCACATTGAGGCTTTAAAAAGTAGTTATTCAACATGAGGCACATTCCAAATGACATTTTGAATCAATTTTTCTACAGTCCAAAAAATCAATTTTCTGATGAAAAACGATGATCCGTGACCTGTCGAAATGTATCCAGATGGTCAGAATTGGAATTTTTTTAATGTTTAACTTTTTTGACTGCAAATGACTATTCCATGTAAATTATCACTTTTGGAACAAAAATAAATGTGTTTAGAGTCACTTTAATGCCTGAAATAGGTCGAAAAAGAAGCTTCTGAGTAGGAGAAAATGTCTATAAAAATGGCAATTTTGGTCACATCGAGGCTTTAAAAAGTAGTTATTCAACATGAGGCATATTCTAAATGACATTTTGAATCAATTTTTCTAAAGTCCAAAAAATCAATTTTCTGATGAAAAACGATGACCCGTGACCTGTCGAAATTTCTCTAGATGGTCAGAAATGGGAATTTTTTAATGTTTAATTTTTTGACTGCAAATGACTATTCCATGTAAATTATCACTTTTGGAACAAAAATACGTGTGTTTAGAGTCACTTTAATGCCTGAAATTGGTCGAAATAAAAGCTTCTGAATATGGGAAAAAGGCTGCAATAATGGCAATTTTGGTCACATTGACGCTTTAAAATGTAGATATTCAACATGAGGCACATTCCAAATGACATTTTGAATCAATTTTTCTACAGTCCAAAAAATCAATTTTCTGATGAAAAACGATGACCCGTGACCTGTCAAAATTTCTCCAGATGGTCAGAAATGGAAATTTTTTAATGTTTAATTTTTTGACTGTAAATGACTATTGCATGTGAATTATCACTCTTGCAACAAAAATAAGTGTGCTTAGAGTCACTTTAATGCCTGAAATTGGTTGAAATAGAAGCTTCTGAATATGAGAAAAAGTCTGTAATAATGGCAATTTTGGTCACATTGAGGCTTTTTAAAGTAGTTATTCAACATGAGGCACATTCCAAATGACATTTTGAATCAATTTTTCTACAGTCCAAAAAATCAATTTTCTGATGAAAAACGATGAAAACTGCCGAAATTTCTCCAGATGGTCAGAAATGGAAATTTTTTAATGTTAAATTGTTTGACTGCAAATGACTATTCCATGTAAATTATCACTCTTGGAACAGAAATAAGTGTGCTTAGAGTCACTTTAATGCCTGAAATTGGTAGAAATGGAAGCTTCTGAATAGGAGAAAAAGTCTGTAATAATGGCAATTTTGGTCACATTGGGGCTTTAAAAAGTAGTTATTCAACATAAGGCACATTACAATTGACATTTTGAATCAATTTTTGTACAGTCCAAAAAATCAATTTTCTGATGAAAAACGATGACCCGGGACCTGCCGAAATTTCTCCAGATGGTCAGAAATGGAAATTTTTTAATGTTAAATTGTTTGACTGCAAATGACTATTCCATGTAAATTATCACTCTTGGATCAAAAATAAGTGTGCTTAGAGTCACTTTAATGCCTGAAATTGGTCGAAATAGAAGCTTCTGAATAGGAGAAAATGTCTATAAAAATGACAATTTTGGTCACATCGAGGCTTTAAAAAGTAGTTATTCAACATGAGGCATATTCCAAATGACTTTTTGAATCAATTTTTCAACAGTCCAAAAAATCAATTTTCTGATGAAAAACGATGACCTGTGACCTGTTGAAATTTCTCTAGATGGTCAGAAATGGGAATTTTTTAATGTTTAATTTCTTGACTGCAAATGACTATTCCATGTAAATTATCACTCTTGGATCAAAAATAAGTGTGCTTAGAGTCACTTTAATGCCTGAAATTGGTCGAAATAGAAGCTTCTGAATAGGAGAAAATGTCTATAAAAATGACAATTTTGGTCACATCGAGGCTTTAAAAAGTAGTTATTCAACATGAGGCATATTCCAAATGACTTTTTGAATCAATTTTTCAACAGTCCAAAAAATCAATTTTCTGATGAAAAACGATGACCCGTGACCTGTTGAAATTTCTCTAGATGGTCAGAAATGGGAATTTTTTAATGTTTAATTTCTTGACTGCAAATGACTATTCCATGTAAATTATCACTTTTGGAACAAAAATACGTGTGTTTAGAGTCACTTTAATGCCTGAAATTGGTCGAAATAGAAGCTTCTGAATATGGGAAAAAGGCTGTAATAATGGCAATTTTGGTCACATTGAGGCTTTAAAATGTAGTTATTCAACATGAGGCACATTCCAAATGACATTTTGAATCAATTTTTCTACAGTCCAAAAAATCAATTTTCTGATGAAAAACGATGACCCGTGACCTGTCAAAATTTCTCCAGATGGTCAGAAATGGAAATCTTTTCATGTTTAAGTTTTTTGACTGCAAATGACTATTCCATGTTAATTATCACTCTTGGAACAGAAATAAGTGTGCTTAGAGTCACTTTAATGCCTGAAATTGGTCGAAATGGAAGCTTCTGAATAGGAGAAAAAGTCTGTAATAATGGCAATTTTGGTCACATTGGGGCTTTAAAAAGTAGTTATTCAACATGAGGCACATTCCAAATGACATTTTGAATCAATTTTTCTACAGTCCAAAAAATCAATTTTCTGATGAAAAACGATGACCCGTGACCTGTCAAAATTTCTCCAGATGGTCAGAAATGGAAATCTTTTCATGTTTAAGTTTTTTGACTGCAAATGACTATTCCATGTTAATTATCACTCTTGGAACAGAAATAAGTGTGCTTAGAGTCACTTTAATGCCTGAAATTGGTCGAAATGGAAGCTTCTGAATAGGAGAAAAAGTCTGTAATAATGGCAATTTTGGTCACATTGGGGCTTTAAAAAGTTGTTATTCAACATGAGGCACATTACAATTGACATTTTGAATCAATTTTTGTACAGTCCAAAAAATCAATTTTCTGATGAAAAACGATGACCCGTGACCTGCCGAAATTTCTCCAGATGATCAGAAATGGAAATTTTTTAATGTTAAATTGTTTGACTGCAAATGACTATTCCATGTAAATTATCACTCTTGGATAAAAAATAAGTGTGCTTAGAGTCACTTTAATGCCTGAAATTGGTCGAAATAGAAGCTTCTGAATAGGAGAAAATGTCTATAAAAATGGCAATTTTGGTCACGTCGAGGCTTTAAAAAGTAGTTATTCAACATGAGGCATATTCAAAATGACATTTTGAATCAATTTTCCTACAGTCCAAAAAATCGATTTTCTGATGAAAAACGATGACCCGTGACCTGTCGAAATTTCTCCAGATGGTCAGAAATGGAAATTTTTTCATGTTTAATTTTTTGACTGCAAATGACTATTCCATGTAAATTATCACTCTTGGAACGGAAATAAGTGTGCTTAGAGTCACTTTAATGCCTGAAATTGGTCGAAATGGAAGCTTCTGAATAGGAGAAAAAGTCTGTAATAATGGCAATTTTGGTCACATTGGGGCTTTAAAAAGTAGTTATTCAACATGAGGCACATTACAATTGACATTTTGAATCAATTTTTCTACAGTCCAAAAAATCAATTTTCTGATGAAAAACGATGATCCGTGACCTGTCGAAATGTATCCAGATGGTCAGAATTGGAATTTTTTTAATGTTTAACTTTTTTGACTGCAAATGACTATTCCATGTAAATTATCACTTTTGGAACAAAAATAAATGTGCTTAGAGTCACTTTAATGCCTGAAATTGGTCGAAATGGAAGCTTCTGAATAGGAGAAAAAGTCTGTAATAATGGCAATTTTGGTCACATTGGGGCTTTAAAAAGTAGTTATTCAACATGAGGCACATTACAAATGACATTTTGAATCAATTTTTCTACAGTCCAAAAAATCAATTTTCTGATGAAAAACGATGACCCGTGACTTGACGAAATTTCACCAGATGGTCAGAAACGGAAATTTTTTAATGTTTAATTTTTTGACTGCAAATGACTATTCCATGTAAATTATCACTCTTGGAACAAAAATAAGTGTGCTTAGAGTCACTTTAATGCCTGAAATTGGTCGAAATAGAAGCTTCTGAATAGGAGAAAAAGTCTGTAATAGTGGCAATTTTAGTCACATTGAGGCTTTAAAAAGTAGTTATTCAACATGAGGCACATTCCAAATGACATTTTGAATCAATTTTTCTACAGTCCAAAAAATCAATTTTCTGATGAAAAACGATGATCCGTGACCTGTCGAAATGTATCCAGATGGTCAGAATTGGAATTTTTTTAATGTTTAACTTTTTTGACTGCAAATGACTATTCCATGTAAATTATCACTTTTGGAACAAAAATAAATGTGTTTAGAGTCACTTTAATGCCTGAAATTGGTCGAAAAAGAAGCTTCTGAGTAGGAGAAAATGTCTATAAAAATGGCAATTTTGGTCACATCGAGGCTTTAAAAAGTAGTTATTCAACATGAGGCATATTCTAAATGACATTTTGAATCAATTTTTCTAAAGTCCAAAAAATCAATTTTCTGATGAAAAACGATGACCCGTGACCTGTCGAAATTTCTCTAGATGGTCAGAAATGGGAATTTTTTAATGTTTAATTTTTTGACTGCAAATGACTATTCCATGTAAATTATCACTTTTGGAACAAAAATACGTGTGTTTAGAGTCACTTTAATGCCTGAAATTGGTCGAAATAGAAGCTTCTGAATATGGGAAAAAGGCTGCAATAATGGCAATTTTGGTCACATTGACGCTTTAAAATGTAGATATTCAACATGAGGCACATTCCAAATGACATTTTGAATCAATTTTTCTACAGTCCAAAAAATCAATTTTCTGATGAAAAACGATGACCCGTGACCTGTCAAAATTTCTCCAGATGGTCAGAAATGGAAATTTTTTAATGTTTAATTTTTTGACTGTAAATGACTATTGCATGTGAATTATCACTCTTGCAACAAAAATAAGTGTGCTTAGAGTCACTTTAATGCCTGAAATTGGTCGAAATAGAAGCTTCTGAATATGAGAAAAAGTCTGTAATAATGGCAATTTTGGTCACATTGAGGCTTTTTAAAGTAGTTATTCAACATGAGGCACATTCCAAATGACATTTTGAATCAATTTTTCTACAGTCCAAAAAATCAATTTTCTGATGAAAAACGATGAAAACTGCCGAAATTTCTCCAGATGGTCAGAAATGGAAATTTTTTAATGTTAAATTGTTTGACTGCAAATGACTATTCCATGTAAATTATCACTCTTGGAACAGAAATAAGTGTGCTTAGAGTCACTTTAATGCCTGAAATTGGTAGAAATGGAAGCTTCTGAATAGGAGAAAAAGTCTGTAATAATGGCAATTTTGGTCACATTGGGGCTTTAAAAAGTAGTTATTCAACATAAGGCACATTACAATTGACATTTTGAATCAATTTTTGTACAGTCCAAAAAATCAATTTTCTGATGAAAAACGATGACCCGGGACCTGCCGAAATTTCTCCAGATGGTCAGAAATGGAAATTTTTTAATGTTAAATTGTTTGACTGCAAATGACTATTCCATGTAAATTATCACTCTTGGATCAAAAATAAGTGTGCTTAGAGTCACTTTAATGCCTGAAATTGGTCGAAATAGAAGCTTCTGAATAGGAGAAAATGTCTATAAAAATGACAATTTTGGTCACATCGAGGCTTTAAAAAGTAGTTATTCAACATGAGGCATATTCCAAATGACTTTTTGAATCAATTTTTCAACAGTCCAAAAAATCAATTTTCTGATGAAAAACGATGACCTGTGACCTGTTGAAATTTCTCTAGATGGTCAGAAATGGGAATTTTTTAATGTTTAATTTCTTGACTGCAAATGACTATTCCATGTAAATTATCACTTTTGGAACAAAAATACGTGTGTTTAGAGTCACTTTAATGCCTGAAATTGGTCAAAATAGAAGCTTCTGAATAGGAGAAAATGTCTATAAAAATGGCAATTTTGGTCACATCGAGGCTTTAAAATGTAGTTATTCAACATGAGGCACATTCCAAATGACATTTTGAATCAATTTTTCTACAGTCCAAAAATCAATTTTCTGATGAAAAACGATGACCCGTGACCTGTCAAAATTTCTCCAGATGGTCAGAAATGGAAATTTTTTCATGTTTAAGTTTTTTGACTGCAAATGACTATTCCATGTCAATTATCACTCTTGGAACAGAAATAAGTGTGCTTAGAGTCACTTTAATGCCTGAAATTGGTCGAAATGGAAGCTTCTGAATAGGAGAAAAAGTCTGTAATAATGGCAATTTTGGTCACATTGGGGCTTTAAAAAGTAGTTATTCAACATGAGGCACATTACAATTGACATTTTGAATCAATTTTTGTACAGTCCAAAAAATCAATTTTCTGATGAAAAACGATGACCCGTGACCTGCCGAAATTTCTCCAGATGGTCAGAAATGGAAATTTTTTAACGTTTAACTTTTTTGACTGCAAATGACAATACCATGTAAATTATCACTCTTGGAACAGAAATAAGTGTGCCTAGAGTCACTTTAATGCCTGAAATTGGTCGAAAAAGAAACTTCTGAGTAGGAGGAATGTCTATAAAAATGGCAATTTTGGTCACATCGAGGCTTTAAAAAGTAGTTATTCAACATGAGGCATATTCCAAATGACTTTTTGAATCAATTTTTCTACAGTCCAAAAAATTAATTTTCTGATGAAAAACGATGACCCGTGACCTGTCGAAATTTCTCTAGATGGTCAGAAATGGGAATTTTTTAATGTTTAATTTCTTGACTGCAAATGACTATTCCATGTAAATTATCACTTTTGGAACAAAAATACGTGTGTTTAGAGTCACTTTAATGCCTGAAATTGGTCGAAATAGAAGCTTCTGAATATGGGAAAAAGGCTGTAATAATGGCAATTTTGGTCACATTGAGGCTTTAAAATGTAGTTATTCAACATGAGGCACATTCCAAATGACATTTTGAATCAATTTTTCTACAGTCCAAAAAATCAATTTTCTGATGAAAAACGATGACCCGTGACCTGTCAAAATTTCTCCAGATGGTCAGAAATGGAAATCTTTTCATGTTTAAGTTTTTTGACTGCAAATGACTATTCCATGTTAATTATCACTCTTGGAACAGAAATAAGTGTGCTTAGAGTCACTTTAATGCCTGAAATTGGTCGAAATGGAAGCTTCTGAATAGGAGAAAAAGTCTGTAATAATGGCAATTTTGGTCACATTGGGGCTTTAAAAAGTAGTTATTCAACATGAGGCACATTCCAAATGACATTTTGAATCAATTTTTGTACAGTCCAAAAAATCAATTTTCTGATGAAAAACGATGACCCGTGACCTGTCAAAATTTCTCCAGATGGTCAGAAATGGAAATCTTTTCATGTTTAAGTTTTTTGACTGCAAATGACTATTCCATGTTAATTATCACTCTTGGAACAGAAATAAGTGTGCTTAGAGTCACTTTAATGCCTGAAATTGGTCGAAATGGAAGCTTCTGAATAGGAGAAAAAGTCTGTAATAATGGCAATTTTGGTCACATTGGGGCTTTAAAAAGTTGTTATTCAACATGAGGCACATTACAATTGACATTTTGAATCAATTTTTGTACAGTCCAAAAAATCAATTTTCTGATGAAAAACGATGACCCGTGACCTGCCGAAATTTCTCCAGATGATCAGAAATGGAAATTTTTTAATGTTAAATTGTTTGACTGCAAATGACTATTCCATGTAAATTATCACTCTTGGATAAAAAATAAGTGTGCTTAGAGTCACTTTAATGCCTGAAATTGGTCGAAATAGAAGCTTCTGAATAGGAGAAAATGTCTATAAAAATGGCAATTTTGGTCACGTCGAGGCTTTAAAAAGTAGTTATTCAACATGAGGCATATTCCAAATGACATTTTGAATCAATTTTCCTACAGTCCAAAAAATCGATTTTCTGATGAAAAACGATGACCCGTGACCTGTCGAAATTTCTCCAGATGGTCAGAAATGGAAATTTTTTCATGTTTAATTTTTTGACTGCAAATGACTATTCCATGTAAATTATCACTCTTGGAACGGAAATAAGTGTGCTTAGAGTCACTTTAATGCCTGAAATTGGTCGAAATGGAAGCTTCTGAATAGGAGAAAAAGTCTGTAATAATGGCAATTTTGGTCACATTGGGGCTTTAAAAAGTAGTTATTCAACATGAGGCACATTACAATTGACATTTTGAATCAATTTTTCTACAGTCCAAAAAATCAATTTTCTGATGAAAAACGATGATCCGTGACCTGTCGAAATGTATCCAGATGGTCAGAATTGGAATTTTTTTAATGTTTAACTTTTTTGACTGCAAATGACTATTCCATGTAAATTATCACTTTTGGAACAAAAATAAATGTGCTTAGAGTCACTTTAATGCCTGAAATTGGTCGAAATGGAAGCTTCTGAATAGGAGAAAAAGTCTGTAATAATGGCAATTTTGGTAACATTGGGGCTTTAAAAAGTAGTTATTCAACATGAGGCACATTACAAATGACATTTTGAATCAATTTTTCTACAGTCCAAAAAATCAATTTTCTGATGAAAAACGATGACCCGTGACTTGACGAAATTTCACCAGATGGTCAGAAACGGAAATTTTTTAATGTTTAATTTTTTGACTGCAAATGACTATTCCATGTAAATTATCACTCTTGGAACAAAAATAAGTGTGCTTAGAGTCACTTTAATGCCTGAAATTGGTCGAAATAGAAGCTTCTGAATAGGAGAAAAAGTCTGTAATAGTGGCAATTTTAGTCACATTGAGGCTTTAAAAAGTAGTTATTCAACATGAGGCACATTCCAAATGACATTTTGAATCAATTTTTCTACAGTCCAAAAAATCAATTTTCTGATGAAAAACGATGATCCGTGACCTGTCGAAATGTATCCAGATGGTCAGAATTGGAATTTTTTTAATGTTTAACTTTTTTGACTGCAAATGACTATTCCATGTAAATTATCACTTTTGGAACAAAAATAAATGTGTTTAGAGTCACTTTAATGCCTGAAATAGGTCGAAAAAGAAGCTTCTGAGTAGGAGAAAATGTCTATAAAAATGGCAATTTTGGTCACATCGAGGCTTTAAAAAGTAGTTATTCAACATGAGGCATATTCTAAATGACATTTTGAATCAATTTTTCTAAAGTCCAAAAAATCAATTTTCTGATGAAAAACGATGACCCGTGACCTGTCGAAATTTCTCTAGATGGTCAGAAATGGGAATTTTTTAATGTTTAATTTTTTGACTGCAAATGACTATTCCATGTAAATTATCACTTTTGGAACAAAAATACGTGTGTTTAGAGTCACTTTAATGCCTGAAATTGGTCGAAATAGAAGCTTCTGAATATGGGAAAAAGGCTGCAATAATGGCAATTTTGGTCACATTGACGCTTTAAAATGTAGATATTCAACATGAGGCACATTCCAAATGACATTTTGAATCAATTTTTCTACAGTCCAAAAAATCAATTTTCTGATGAAAAACGATGACCCGTGACCTGTCAAAATTTCTCCAGATGGTCAGAAATGGAAATTTTTTAATGTTTAATTTTTTGACTGTAAATGACTATTGCATGTGAATTATCACTCTTGCAACAAAAATAAGTGTGCTTAGAGTCACTTTAATGCCTGAAATTGGTCGAAATAGAAGCTTCTGAATATGAGAAAAAGTCTGTAATAATGGCAATTTTGGTCACATTGAGGCTTTTTAAAGTAGTTATTCAACATGAGGCACATTCCAAATGACATTTTGAATCAATTTTTCTACAGTCCAAAAAATCAATTTTCTGATGAAAAACGATGAAAACTGCCGAAATTTCTCCAGATGGTCAGAAATGGAAATTTTTTAATGTTAAATTGTTTGACTGCAAATGACTATTCCATGTAAATTATCACTCTTGGAACAGAAATAAGTGTGCTTAGAGTCACTTTAATGCCTGAAATTGGTAGAAATGGAAGCTTCTGAATAGGAGAAAAAGTCTGTAATAATGGCAATTTTGGTCACATTGGGGCTTTAAAAAGTAGTTATTCAACATAAGGCACATTACAATTGACATTTTGAATCAATTTTTGTACAGTCCAAAAAATCAATTTTCTGATGAAAAACGATGACCCGGGACCCGCCGAAATTTCTCCAGATGGTCAGAAATGGAAATTTTTTAATGTTAAATTGTTTGACTGCAAATGACTATTCCATGTAAATTATCACTCTTGGATCAAAAATAAGTGTGCTTAGAGTCACTTTAATGCCTGAAATTGGTCGAAATAGAAGCTTCTGAATAGGAGAAAATGTCTATAAAAATGACAATTTTGGTCACATCGAGGCTTTAAAAAGTAGTTATTCAACATGAGGCATATTCCAAATGACTTTTTGAATCAATTTTTCAACAGTCCAAAAAATCAATTTTCTGATGAAAAACGATGACCTGTGACCTGTTGAAATTTCTCTAGATGGTCAGAAATGGGAATTTTTTAATGTTTAATTTCTTGACTGCAAATGACTATTCCATGTAAATTATCACTTTTGGAACAAAAATACGTGTGTTTAGAGTCACTTTAATGCCTGAAATTGGTCAAAATAGAAGCTTCTGAATAGGAGAAAATGTCTATAAAAATGGCAATTTTGGTCACATCGAGGCTTTAAAATGTAGTTATTCAACATGAGGCACATTCCAAATGACATTTTGAATCAATTTTTCTACAGTCCAAAAATCAATTTTCTGATGAAAAACGATGACCCGTGACCTGTCAAAATTTCTCCAGATGGTCAGAAATGGAAATTTGTTCATGTTTAAGTTTTTTGACTGCAAATGACTATTCCATGTCAATTATCACTCTTGGAACAGAAATAAGTGTGCTTAGAGTCACTTTAATGCCTGAAATTGGTTGAAATGGAAGCTTCTGAATAGGAGAAAAAGTCTGTAATAATGGCAATTTTGGTCACATTGGGGCTTTAAAAAGTAGTTATTCAACATGAGGCACATTACAATTGAACTTTTGAATCAATTTTTGTACAGTCCAAAAAATCAATTTTCTGATGAAAAACGATGACCCGTGACCTGCCGAAATTTCTCCAGATGGTCAGAAATGGAAATTTTTTAACGTTTAACTTTTTTGACTGCAAATGACAATACCATGTAAATTATCACTCTTGGAACAGAAATAAGTGTGCCTAGAGTCACTTTAATGCCTGAAATTGGTCGAAAAAGAAACTTCTGAGTAGGAGGAATGTCTATAAAAATGGCAATTTTGGTCACATCGAGGCTTTAAAAAGTAGTTATTCAACATGAGGCATATTCCAAATGACTTTTTGAATCAATTTTTCTACAGTCCAAAAAATTAATTTTCTGATGAAAAACGATGACCCGTGACCTGTCGAAATTTCTCTAGATGGTCAGAAATGGGAATTTTTTAATGTTTAATTTCTTGACTGCAAATGACTATTCCATGTAAATTATCACTTTTGGAACAAAAATACGTGTGTTTAGAGTCACTTTAATGCCTGAAATTGGTCGAAATAGAAGCTTCTGAATATGGGAAAAAGGCTGTAATAATGGCAATTTTGGTCACATTGAGGCTTTAAAATGTAGTTATTCAACATGAGGCACATTCCAAATGACATTTTGAATCAATTTTTCTACAGTCCAAAAAATCAATTTTCTGATGAAAAACGATGACCCGTGACCTGTCAAAATTTCTCCAGATGGTCAGAAATGGAAATTTTTTAATGTTTAATTTTTTGACTGTAAATGACTATTGCATGTGAATTATCACTCTTGGATCAAAAATAAGTGTGCTTAGAGTCACTTTAATGCCTGAAATTGGTCGAAATAGAAGCTTCTGAATAGGAGAAAATGTCTATAAAAATGGCAATTTTGGTCACATCGAGGCTTTAAAAAGCAGTTATTCAACATGAGGCATATTCCAAATGACATTTTGAATCAATTTTCCTACAGTCCAAAAAATCGATTTTCTGATGAAAAACGATGACCCGTGACCTGTCGAAATTTCTCCAGATGGTCAGAAATGGAAATTTTTTCATGTTTAATTTTTTGACTGCAAATGACTATTCCATGTAAATGATCACTCTTGGAACAAAAATAAGTGTGCTTAGAGTCACTTTAATGCCTGAAATTGGTTGAAATAGAAGCTTCTGAACAGGAGAAAAAGTCTGTAATAATGGCAATTTTGGTCACATTGGGGCTTTAAAAAGTAGTTATTCAACATGAGGCACATTACAAATGACATTTTGAATCAATTTTTCTACAGTCCAAAAAATCAATTTTCTGATGAAAAACTATGACCCGTGACCTGACGAAATTTCACCAGATGGTCAGAAACGGAAATTTTTTAATGTTTAATTTTTTGACTGCAAATGACTATTCCATGTAAATTATCACTCTTGGAACAAAAATAAGTGTGCTTAGAGTCACTTTAATGCCTGAAATTGGTCGAAATAGAAGCTTCTGAATAGGAGAAAAAGTCTGTAATAGTGGCAATTTTAGTCACATTGAGGCTTTAAAAAGTAGTTATTCAACATGAGGCACATTCCAAATGACATTTTGAATCAATTTTTCTACAGTCCAAAAAATCAATTTTCTGATGAAAAACGATGATCCGTGACCTGTCGAAATGTATCCAGATGGTCAGAATTGGAATTTTTTTAATGTTTAACTTTTTTGACTGCAAATGACTATTCCATGTAAATGATCACTCTTGGAACAAAAATAAGTGTGCTTAGAGTCACTTTAATGCCTGAAATTGGTTGAAATAGAAGCTTCTGAACAGGAGAAAAAGTCTGTAATAATGGCAATTTTGGTCACATTGGGGCTTTAAAAAGTAGTTATTCAACATGAGGCACATTACAAATGACATTTTGAATCAATTTTTCTACAGTCCAAAAAATCAATTTTCTGATGAAAAACTATGACCCGTGACCTGACGAAATTTCACCAGATGGTCAGAAACGGAAATTTTTTAATGTTTAATTTTTTGACTGCAAATGACTATTCCATGTAAATTATCACTCTTGGAACAAAAATAAGTGTGCTTAGAGTCACTTTAATGCCTGAAATTGGTCGAAATAGAAGCTTCTGAATAGGAGAAAAAGTCTGTAATAGTGGCAATTTTAGTCACATTGAGGCTTTAAAAAGTAGTTATTCAACATGAGGCACATTCCAAATGACATTTTGAATCAATTTTTCTACAGTCCAAAAAATCAATTTTCTGATGAAAAACGATGATCCGTGACCTGTCGAAATGTATCCAGATGGTCAGAATTGGAATTTTTTTAATGTTTAACTTTTTTGACTGCAAATGACTATTCCATGTAAATGATCACTTTTGGAACAAAAATAAATGTGTTTAGAGTCACTTTAATGCCTGAAATTGGTCGAAAAAGAAGCTTCTGAGTAGGAGAAAATGTCTATAAAAATGGCAATTTTGGTCACATCGAGGCTTTAAAAAGTAGTTATTCAACATGAGGCATATTCTAAATGACATTTTGAATCAATTTTTCTAAAGTCCAAAAAATCAATTTTCTGATGAAAAACGATGACCCGTGACCTGTCGAAATTTCTCTAGATGGTCAGAAATGGGAATTTTTTAATGTTTAATTTTTTGACTGCAAATGACTATTCCATGTAAATTATCACTTTTGGAACAAAAATACGTGTGTTTAGAGTCACTTTAATGCCTGAAATTGGTCAAAATAGAAGCTTCTGAATATGGGAAAAAGGCTGCAATAATGGCAATTTTGGTCACATTGACGCTTTAAAATGTAGTTATTCAACATGAGGCACATTCCAAATGACATTTTGAATCAATTTTTCTACAGTCCAAAAAATCAATTTTCTGATGAAAAACGATGACCCGTGACCTGTCAAAATTTCTCCAGATGGTCAGAAATGGAAATTTTTTAATGTTTAATTTTTTGATTGTAAATGACTATTGAATGTGAATTATCACTCTTGCAACAAAAATAAGTGTGCTTAGAGTCACTTTAATGCCTGAAATTGGTCGAAATAGAAGCTTCTGAATATGAGAAAAAGTCTGTAATAATGGCAATTTTGGTCACATTGAGGCTTTTTAAAGTAGTTATTCAACATGAGGCACATTCCAAATGACATTTTGAATCAATTTTTCTACAGTCCAAAAAATCGATTTTCTGATGAAAAACGATGACCCGTGACCTGTCGAAATTTCTCCAGATGGTCAGAAATGGAAATTTTTTCATGTTTAATTTTTTGACTGCAAATGACTATTCCATGTAAATTATCACTTTTGGAACAAAAATAAATGTGTTAGAGTCACTTTAATGCCTGAAATTGGTCGAAAAAGAAGCTTCTGAATAGGAGAAAATGTCTATAAAAATGGCAATGTTGGTCACATCGAGGCTTTAAAAAGTAGTTATTCAACATGAGGCATATTCCAAATGACTTTTTGAATCAATTTTTCAACAGTCCAAAAAATCAATTTTCTGATGAAAAACGATGACCCGTGACCTGTTGAAATTTCTCTAGATGGTCAGAAATGGGAATTTTTTAATGTTTAATTTCTTGACTGCAAATGACTATTCCATGTAAATTATCACTTTTGGAACAAAAATACGTGTGTTTAGAGTCACTTTAATGCCTGAAATTGGTCAAAATAGAAGCTTCTGAATAGGAGAAAATGTCTATAAAAATGGCAATTTTGGTCACATCGAGGCTTTAAAATGTAGTTATTCAACATGAGGCACATTCCAAATGACATTTTGAATCAATTTTTCTACAGTCCAAAAATCAATTTTCTGATGAAAAACGATGACCCGTGACCTGTCAAAATTTCTCCAGATGGTCAGAAATGGAAATTTTTTAACGTTTAACTTTTTTGACTGCAAATGACAATTCCATGTAAATTATCACTCTTGGAACAGAAATAAGTGTGCCTAGAGTCACTTTAATGCCTGAAATTGGTCGAAAAAGAAACTTCTGAGTAGGAGGAATGTCTATAAAAATGGCAATTTTGGTCACATCGAGGCTTTAAAAAGTAGTTATTCAACATGAGGCATATTCCAAATGACTTTTTGAATCAATTTTTCTACAGTCCAAAAAATTAATTTTCTGATGAAAAACGATGACCCGTGACCTGTCGAAATTTCTCTAGATGGTCAGAAATGGGAATTTTTTAATGTTTAATTTCTTGACTGCAAATGACTATTCCATGTAAATTATCACTTTTGGAACAAAAATAAGTGTGTTTAGAGTCACTTTAATGCCTGAAATTGGTCGAAATAGAAGCTTCTGAATATGGGAAAAAGGCTGTAATAATGGCAATTTTGGTCACATTGAGGCTTTAAAATGTAGTTATTCAACATGAGGCACATTCCAAATGACATTTTGAATCAATTTTTCTACAGTCCAAAAAATCAATTTTCTGATGAAAAACGATGACCCGTGACCTGTCAAAATTTCTCCAGATGGTCAGAAATGGAAATTTTTTAATGTTTAATTTTTTGACTGTAAATGACTATTGCATGTGAATTATCACTCTTGGATCAAAAATAAGTGTGCTTAGAGTCACTTTAATGCCTGAAATTGGTCGAAATAGAAGCTTCTGAATAGGAGAAAATGTCTATAAAAATGGCAATTTTGGTCACATCGAGGCTTTAAAAAGCAGTTATTCAACATGAGGCATATTCCAAATGACATTTTGAATCAATTTTCCTACAGTCCAAAAAATCGATTTTCTGATGAAAAACGATGACCCGTGACCTGTCGAAATTTCTCCAGATGGTCAGAAATGGAAATTTTTTCATGTTTAATTTTTTGACTGCAAATGACTATTCCATGTAAATGATCACTCTTGGAACAAAAATAAGTGTGCTTAGAGTCACTTTAATGCCTGAAATTGGTTGAAATAGAAGCTTCTGAACAGGAGAAAAAGTCTGTAATAATGGCAATTTTGGTCACATTGGGGCTTTAAAAAGTAGTTATTCAACATGAGGCACATTACAAATGACATTTTGAATCAATTTTTCTACAGTCCAAAAAAACAATTTTCTGATGAAAAACGATGACCCGTGACCTGACGAAATTTCACCAGATGGTCAGAAACGGAAATTTTTTAATGTTTAATTTTTTGACTGCAAATGACTATTCCATGTAAATTATCACTCATGGAACAAAAATAAGTGTGCTTAGAGTCACTTTAATGCCTGAAATTGGTCGAAATAGAAGCTTCTGAATAGGAGAAAAAGTCTGTAATAGTGGCAATTTTAGTCACATTGAGGCTTTAAAAAGTAGTTATTCAACATGAGGCACATTCCAAATGACATTTTGAATCAATTTTTCTACAGTCCAAAAAATCAATTTTCTGATGAAAAACGATGATCCGTGACCTGTCGAAATGTATCCAGATGGTCAGAATTGGAATTTTTTTAATGTTTAACTTTTTTGACTGCAAATGACTATTCCATGTAAATGATCACTTTTGGAACAAAAATAAATGTGTTTAGAGTCACTTTAATGCCTGAAATTGGTCGAAAAAGAAGCTTCTGAGTAGGAGAAAATGTCTATAAAAATGGCAATTTTGGTCACATCGAGGCTTTAAAAAGTAGTTATTCAACATGAGGCATATTCTAAATGACATTTTGAATCAATTTTTCTAAAGTCCAAAAAATCAATTTTCTGATGAAAAACGATGACCCGTGACCTGTCGAAATTTCTCTAGATGGTCAGAAATGGGAATTTTTTAATGTTTAATTTTTTGACTGCAAATGACTATTCCATGTAAATTATCACTTTTGGAACAAAAATACGTGTGTTTAGAGTCACTTTAATGCCTGAAATTGGTCAAACTAGAAGCTTCTGAATATGGGAAAAAGGCTGCAATAATGGCAATTTTGGTCACATTGACGCTTTAAAATGTAGTTATTCAACATGAGGCACATTCCAAATGACATTTTGAATCAATTTTTCTACAGTCCAAAAAATCAATTTTCTGATGAAAAACGATGACCCGTGACCTGTCAAAATTTCTCCAGATGGTCAGAAATGGAAATTTTTTAATGTTTAATTTTTTGACTGTAAATGACTATTGCATGTGAATTATCACTCTTGCAACAAAAATAAGTGTGCTTAGAGTCACTTTAATGCCTGAAATTGGTCGAAATAGAAGCTTCTGAATATGAGAAAAAGTCTGTAATAATGGCAATTTTGGTCACATTGAGGCTTTTTAAAGTAGTTATTCAACATGAGGCACATTCCAAATGACATTTTGAATCAATTTTTCTACAGTCCAAAAAATCAATTTTCTGATGTTAAACGATGACCCGTGACCTGTCAAAATTTCTCCAGATGGTCAGAAATGGAAATTTTTTCATGTTTAAGTTTTTTGACTGCAAATGACTATTCCTTGTAAATGGTCACTCTTGGAACAGAAATAAGTGTGCTTAGAGTCACTTTAATGCCTGAAATTGGTTGAAATGGAAGCTTCTGAATAGGAGAAAAAGTCTGTAATAATGGTAATTTTGGTCACATTGGGGCTTTAAAAAGTAGTTATTCAACATGAGGCACATTACAAATGACATTTTGAATCAATTTTCCTACAGTCCAAAAAATCGATTTTCTGATGAAAAACGATGACCCGTGACCTGTCGAAATTTCTCCAGATGGTCAGAAATGGAAATTTTTTCATGTTTAATTTTTTGACTGCAAATGACTATTCCATGTAAATTATCACTTTTGGAACAAAAATAAATGTGTTAGAGTCACTTTAATGCCTGAAATTGGTCGAAAAAGAAGCTTCTGAGTAGGAGAAAATGTCTATAAAAATGCCAATGTTGGTCACATCGAGGCTTTAAAAAGTAGTTATTCAACATGAGGCATATTCCAAATGTCATTTTGAATCAATTTTTCTACAGTCCAAAAAATCAATTTTCTGATGAAAAACGATGACCCGTGACCTGTCGAAATTTCTCTAGATGGTCAGAAATGGGAATTTTTTAATGTTTAATTTTTTGACTGCAAATGACTATTCCATGTAAATTATCACTTTTGGAACAAAAATATGTGTGTTTAGAGTCACTTTAATGCCTGAAATTGGTCGAAATAGAAGCTTCTGAATATGAGAAAAAGTCTGTAATAATGGCAATTTTGGTCACAGTGAGGCTTTAAAAAGTAGTTATTCAACATGAGGCACATTACAATTGACATTTTGAATCAATTTTTCTACAGTCCAAAAAATCAATTTTCTGATGAAAAACGATGACCCGTGACCTGCCGAAATTTCTCCAGATGGTCAGAAATGGAAATTTTTTAATGTTAAATTGTTTGACTGCAAATGACTATTCCATGTAAATTATCACACTTGGAACAGAAATAAGTGTGCTTAGAGTCACTTTAATGCCTGAAATTGGTCGAAATAGAAGCTTCTGAATAGGAGAAAAAGTCTGTAATAATGGCAATTTTGGTCACATAGGGTCTTTAAAAAGTAGTTATTCAACATGAGGCACATTCCAAATGACATTTTGAAACAATTTTCCTACAGTCCAAAAAATCAATTTTCTGATGAAAAACGATGACCCGTGACCTGCCGAAATTTCTCCAGATGGTCAGAAATGGAAATTTTTTAATGTTAAATTGTTTGACTGCAAATGACTATTCCATGTAAATTATCACTCTTGGATCAAAAATAAGTGTGCTTAGAGTCACTTTAATGCCTGAAATTGGTCGAAAAAGAAACTTCTGAGTAGGAGGAATGTCTATAAAAATGGCAATTTTGGTCACATCGAGGCTTTAAAAAGTAGTTATTCAACATGAGGCATATTCCAAATGACTTTTTGAATCAATTTTTCTACAGTCCAAAAAATTAATTTTCTGATGAAAAACGATGACCCGTGACCTGTCGAAATTTCTCTAGATGGTCAGAAATGGGAATTTTTTAATGTTTAATTTCTTGACTGCAAATGACTATTCCATGTAAATTATCACTTTTGGAACAAAAATACGTGTGTTTAGAGTCACTTTAATGCCTGAAATTGGTCGAAATAGAAGCTTCTGAATATGGGAAAAAGGCTGTAATAATGGCAATTTTGGTCACATTGAGGCTTTAAAATGTAGTTATTCAACATGAGGCACATTCCAAATGACATTTTGAATCAATTTTTCTACAGTCCAAAAAATCAATTTTCTGATGAAAAACGATGACCCGTGACCTGTCAAAATTTCTCCAGATGGTCAGAAATGGAAATCTTTTCATGTTTAAGTTTTTTGACTGCAAATGACTATTCCATGTTAATTATCACTCTTGGAACAGAAATAAGTGTGCTTAGAGTCACTTTAATGCCTGAAATTGGTCGAAATGGAAGCTTCTGAATAGGAGAAAAAGTCTGTAATAATGGCAATTTTGGTCACATTGGGGCTTTAAAAAGTAGTTATTCAACATGAGGCACATTCCAAATGACATTTTGAATCAATTTTTCTACAGTCCAAAAAATCAATTTTCTGATGAAAAACGATGACCCGTGACCTGTCAAAATTTCTCCAGATGGTCAGAAATGGAAATCTTTTCATGTTTAAGTTTTTTGACTGCAAATGACTATTCCATGTTAATTATCACTCTTGGAACAGAAATAAGTGTGCTTAGAGTCACTTTAATGCCTGAAATTGGTCGAAATGGAAGCTTCTGAATAGGAGAAAAAGTCTGTAATAATGGCAATTTTGGTCACATTGGGGCTTTAAAAAGTTGTTATTCAACATGAGGCACATTACAATTGACATTTTGAATCAATTTTTGTACAGTCCAAAAAATCAATTTTCTGATGAAAAACGATGACCCGTGACCTGCCGAAATTTCTCCAGATGATCAGAAATGGAAATTTTTTAATGTTAAATTGTTTGACTGCAAATGACTATTCCATGTAAATTATCACTCTTGGATAAAAAATAAGTGTGCTTAGAGTCACTTTAATGCCTGAAATTGGTCGAAATAGAAGCTTCTGAATAGGAGAAAATGTCTATAAAAATGGCAATTTTGGTCACGTCGAGGCTTTAAAAAGTAGTTATTCAACATGAGGCATATTCCAAATGACATTTTGAATCAATTTTCCTACAGTCCAAAAAATCGATTTTCTGATGAAAAACGATGACCTGTCGAAATTTCTCCAGATGGTCAGAAATGGAAATTTTTTCATGTTTAATTTTTTGACTGCAAATGACTATTCCATGTAAATTATCACTCTTGGAACGGAAATAAGTGTGCTTAGAGTCACTTTAATGCCTGAAATTGGTCGAAATGGAAGCTTCTGAATAGGAGAAAAAGTCTGTAATAATGGCAATTTTGGTCACATTGGGGCTTTAAAAAGTAGTTATTCAACACGAGGCACATTACAATTGACATTTTGAATCAATTTTTGTACAGTCCAAAAAATCAATTTTCTGATGAAAAACGATGACCCGTGACCTGCCGAAATTTCTCCAGATGGTCAGAAATGGAAATTTTTTAATGTTAAATTGTTTGACTGCAAATGACTATTCCATGTAAACTATCACTCTTGGATCAAAAATAAGTGTGCTTAGAGTCACTTTAATGCCTGAAATTGGTCGAAATAGAAGCTTCTGAATAGGAGAAAATGTCTATAAAAATGGCAATTTTGGTCACATCGAGGCTTTAAAAAGCAGTTATTCAACATGAGGCATATTCCAAATGACATTTTGAATCAATTTTCCTACAGTCCAAAAAATCGATTTTCTGATGAAAAACGATGACCCGTGACCTGTCGAAATTTCTCCAGATGGTCAGAAATGGAAATTTTTTCATGTTTAATTTTTTGACTGCAAATGACTATTCCATGTAAATGATCACTCTTGGAACAAAAATAAGTGTGCTTAGAGTCACTTTAATGCCTGAAATTGGTTGAAATAGAAGCTTCTGAACAGGAGAAAAAGTCTGTAATAATGGCAATTTTGGTCACATTGGGGCTTTAAAAAGTAGTTATTCAACATGAGGCACATTACAAATGACATTTTGAATCAATTTTTCTACAGTCCAAAAAATCAATTTTCTGATGAAAAACGATGACCCGTGACCTGACGAAATTTCACCAGATGGTCAGAAACGGAAATTTTTTAATGTTTAATTTTTTGACTGCAAATGACTATTCCATGTAAATTATCACTCTTGGAACAAAAATAAGTGTGCTTAGAGTCACTTTAATGCCTGAAATTGGTCGAAATAGAAGCTTCTGAATAGGAGAAAAAGTCTGTAATAGTGGCAATTTTAGTCACATTGAGGCTTTAAAAAGTAGTTATTCAACATGAGGCACATTCCAAATGACATTTTGAATCAATTTTTCTACAGTCCAAAAAATCAATTTTCTGATGAAAAACGATGATCCGTGACCTGTCGAAATGTATCCAGATGGTCAGAATTGGAATTTTTTTAATGTTTAACTTTTTTGACTGCAAATGACTATTCCATGTAAATTATCACTTTTGGAACAAAAATAAATGTGTTTAGAGTCACTTTAATGCCTGAAATTGGTCGAAAAAGAAGCTTCTGAGTAGGAGAAAATGTCTATAAAAATGGCAATTTTGGTCACATCGAGGCTTTAAAAAGTAGGTATTCAACATGAGGCATATTCTAAATGACATTTTGAATCAATTTTTCTAAAGTCCAAAAAATCAATTTTCTGATGAAAAACGATGACCCGTGACCTGTCGAAATTTCTCTAGATGGTCAGAAATGGGAATTTTTTAATGTTTAATTTTTTGACTGCAAATGACTATTCCATGTAAATTATCACTTTTGGAACAAAAATACGTGTGTTTAGAGTCACTTTAATGCCTGAAATTGGTCGAAATAGAAGCTTCTGTATATGGGAAAAAGGCTGCAATAATGGCAATTTTGGTCACATTGACGCTTTAAAATGTAGTTATTCAACATGAGGCACATTCCAAATGACATTTTGAATCAATTTTTCTACAGTCCAAAAAATCAATTTTCTGATGAAAAACGATGACCCGTGACCTGTCAAAATTTCTCCAGATGGTCAGAAATGGAAATTTTTTAATGTTTAATTTTTTGACTGTAAATGACTATTGCATGTGAATTATCACTCTTGCAACAAAAATAAGTGTGCTTAGAGTCACTTTAATGCCTGAAATTGGTCGAAATAGAAGCTTCTGAATATGAGAAAAAGTCTGTAATAATGGCAATTTTGGTCACATTGAGGCTTTTTAAAGTAGTTATTCAACATGAGGCACATTCCAAATGACATTTTGAATCAATTTTTCTACAGTCCAAAAAATCAATTTTCTGATGTTAAACGATGACCCGTGACCTGTCAAAATTTCTCCAGATGGTCAGAAATGGAAATTTTTTCATGTTTAAGTTTTTTGACTGCAAATGACTATTCCATGTAAATGGTCACTCTTGGAACAGAAATAGGTGTGCTTAGAGTCACTTTAATGCCTGAAATTGGTTGAAATGGAAGCTTCTGAATAGGAGAAAAAGTCTGTAATAATGGCAATTTTGGTCACATTGGGGCTTTAAAAAGTAGTTATTCAACATGAGGCACATTACAAATGACATTTTGAATCAATTTTCCTACAGTCCAAAAAATCGATTTTCTGATGAAAAACGATGACCCGTTTCCTGTCGAAATTTCTCCAGATGGTCAGAAATGGAAATTTTTTCATGTTTAATTTTTTGACTGCAAATGACTATTCCATGTAAATTATCACTTTTGGAACAAAAATAAATGTGTTAGAGTCACTTTAATGCCTGAAATTGGTCGAAAAAGAAGCTTCTGAGTAGGAGAAAATGTCTATAAAAATGCCAATGTTGGTCACATCGAGGCTTTAAAAAGTAGTTATTCAACATGAGGCATATTCCAAATGACATTTTGAATCAATTTTTCTACAGTCCAAAAAATCAATTTTCTGATGAAAAACGATGACCCGTGACCTGTCGAAATTTCTCTAGATGGTCAGAAATGGGAATTTCTTAATGTTTAATTTTTTGACTGCAAATGACTATTCCATGTAAATTATCACTTTTGGAACAAAAATATGTGTGTTTAGAGTCACTTTAATGCCTGAAATTGGTCGAAATAGAAGCTTCTGAATATGAGAAAAAGTCTGTAATAATGGCAATTTTGGTCACAGTGAGGCTTTAAAAAGTAGTTATTCAACATGAGGCACATTACAATTGACATTTTGAATCAAATTTTCTACAGTCCAAAAAATCAATTTTCTGATGAAAAACGATGACCCGTGACCTGCCGAAATTTCTCCAGATGGTCAGAAATGGAAATTTTTTAATGTTAAATTGTTTGACTGCAAATGACTATTCCATGTAAATTATCACACTTGGAACAGAAATAAGTGTGCTTAGAGTCACTTTAATGCCTGAAATTGGTCGAAATAGAAGCTTCTGAATAGGAGAAAAAGTCTGTAATAATGGCAATTTTGGTCACATAGGGTCTTTAAAAAGTAGTTATTCAACATGAGGCACATTCCAAATGACATTTTGAAACAATTTTCCTACAGTCCAAAAAATCAATTTTCTGATGAAAAACGATGACCCGTGACCTGTCGAAATTTCTCCAGATGGTCAGAAATGGAAATTTTTTCATATTTAATTTCTTGACTGCAAATGACTATTCCATGTAAATTATCACTCTTGGAACAGAAATAAGTGTGCTTAGAGTCACTTTAATGCCTGAAATTGGTAGAAATGGAAGCTTCTGAATAGGAGAAAAAGTCTGTAATAATGGCAATTTTGGTCACATTGGGGCTTTAAAAAGTAGTTATTCAACATAAGGCACATTACAATTGACATTTTGAATCAATTTTTGTACAGTCCAAAAAATCAATTTTCTGATGAAAAACGATGACCCGTGACCTGCCGAAATTTCTCCAGCTGGTCAGAAATGGAAATTTTTTAATGTTAAATTGTTTGACTGCAAATGACTATTCCATGTAAATTATCACTCTTGGATCAAAAATAAGTGTGCTTAGAGTCACTTTAATGCCTGAAATTGGTCGAAATAGAAGCTTCTGAATAGGAGAAAATGTCTATAAAAATGACAATTTTGGTCACATCGAGGCTTTAAAAAGTAGTTATTCAACATGAGGCATATTCCAAATGACTTTTTGAATCAATTTTTCAACAGTCCAAAAAATCAATTTTCTGATGAAAAACGATGACCCGTGACCTGTTGAAATTTCTCTAGATGGTCAGAAATGGGAATTTTTTAATGTTTAATTTCTTGACTGCAAATGACTATTCCATGTCAATTATCACTCTTGGAACAGAAATAAGTGTGCTTAGAGTCACTTTAATGCCTGAAATTGGTCGAAATGGAAGCTTCTGAATAGGAGAAAAAGTCTGTAATAATGGCAATTTTGGTCACATTGGGGCTTTAAAAAGTAGTTATTCAACATGAGGCACATTACAATTGACATTTTGAATCAATTTTTGTACAGTCCAAAAAATCAATTTTCTGATGAAAAACGATGACCCGTGACCTGCCGAAATTTCTCCAGATGGTCAGAAACGGAAATTTTTTAATGTTTAATTTTTTGACTGCAAATGACTATTCCATGTAAATTATCACTCTTGGAACAAAAATAAGTGTGCTTAGAGTCACTTTAATGCCTGAAATTGGTCGAAATAGAAGCTTCTGAATAGGAGAAAAAGTCTGTAATAGTGGCAATTTTAGTCACATTGAGGCTTTAAAAAGTAGTTATTCAACATGAGGCACATTCCAAATGACATTTTGAATCAATTTTTCTACAGTCCAAAAAATCAATTTTCTGATGAAAAACGATGATCCGTGACCTGTCGAAATGTATCCAGATGGTCAGAATTGGAATTTTTTTAATGTTTAACTTTTTTGACTGCAAATGACTATTCCATGTAAATTATCACTTTTGGAACAAAAATAAATGTGTTTAGAGTCACTTTAATGCCTGAAATTGGTCGAAAAAGAAGCTTCTGAGTAGGAGAAAATGTCTATAAAAATGGCAATTTTGGTCACATCGAGGCTTTAAAAAGTAGTTATTCAACATGAGGCATATTCTAAATGACATTTTGAATCAATTTTTCTAAAGTCCAAAAAATCAATTTTCTGATGAAAAACGATGACCCGTGACCTGTCGAAATTTCTCTAGATGGTCAGAAATGGGAATTTTTTAATGTTTAATTTTTTGACTGCAAATGACTATTCCATGTAAATTATCACTTTTGGAACAAAAATACGTGTGTTTAGAGTCACTTTAATGCCTGAAATTGGTCGAAATAGAAGCTTCTGTATATGGGAAAAAGGCTGCAATAATGGCAATTTTGGTCACATTGACGCTTTAAAATGTAGTTATTCAACATGAGGCACATTCCAAATGACATTTTGAATCAATTTTTCTACAGTCCAAAAAATCAATTTTCTGATGAAAAACGATGACCCGTGACCTGTCAAAATTTCTCCAGATGGTCAGAAATGGAAATTTTTTAATGTTTAATTTTTTGACTGTAAATGACTATTGCATGTGAATTATCACTCTTGCAACAAAAATAAGTGTGCTTAGAGTCACTTTAATGCCTGAAATTGGTCGAAATAGAAGCTTCTGAATATGAGAAAAAGTCTGTAATAATGGCAATTTTGGTCACATTGAGGCTTTTTAAAGTAGTTATTCAACATGAGGCACATTCCAAATGACATTTTGAATCAATTTTTCTACAGTCCAAAAAATCAATTTTCTGATGTTAAACGATGACCCGTGACCTGTCAAAATTTCTCCAGATGGTCAGAAATGGAAATTTTTTCATGTTTAAGTTTTTTGACTGCAAATGACTATTCCATGTAAATGGTCACTCTTGGAACAGAAATAAGTGTGCTTAGAGTCACTTTAATGCCTGAAATTGGTTGAAATGGAAGCTTCTGAATAGGAGAAAAAGTCTGTAATAATGGCAATTTTGGTCACATTGGGGCTTTAAAAAGTAGTTATTCAACATGAGGCACATTACAAATGACATTTTGAATCAATTTTCCTACAGTCCAAAAAATCGATTTTCTGATGAAAAACGATGACCCGTTTCCTGTCGAAATTTCTCCAGATGGTCAGAAATGGAAATTTTTTCATGTTTAATTTTTTGACTGCAAATGACTATTCCATGTAAATTATCACTTTTGGAACAAAAATAAATGTGTTAGAGTCACTTTAATGCCTGAAATTGGTCGAAAAAGAAGCTTCTGAGTAGGAGAAAATGTCTATAAAAATGCCAATGTTGGTCACATCGAGGCTTTAAAAAGTAGTTATTCAACATGAGGCATATTCCAAATGACATTTTGAATCAATTTTTCTACAGTCCAAAAAATCAATTTTCTGATGAAAAACGATGACCCGTGACCTGTCGAAATTTCTCTAGATGGTCAGAAATGGGAATTTCTTAATGTTTAATTTTTTGACTGCAAATGACTATTCCATGTAAATTATCACTTTTGGAACAAAAATATGTGTGTTTAGAGTCACTTTAATGCCTGAAATTGGTCGAAATAGAAGCTTCTGAATATGAGAAAAAGTCTGTAATAATGGCAATTTTGGTCACAGTGAGGCTTTAAAAAGTAGTTATTCAACATGAGGCACATTACAATTGACATTTTGAATCAATTTTTCTACAGTCCAAAAAATCAATTTTCTGATGAAAAACGATGACCCGTGACCTGCCGAAATTTCTCCAGATGGTCAGAAATGGAAATTTTTTAATGTTAAATTGTTTGACTGCAAATGACTATTCCATGTAAATTATCACACTTGGAACAGAAATAAGTGTGCTTAGAGTCACTTTAATGCCTGAAATTGGTCGAAATAGAAGCTTCTGAATAGGAGAAAAAGTCTGTAATAATGGCAATTTTGGTCACATAGGGTCTTTAAAAAGTAGTTATTCAACATGAGGCACATTCCAAATGACATTTTGAAACAATTTTCCTACAGTCCAAAAAATCAATTTTCTGATGAAAAACGATGACCCGTGACCTGTCGAAATTTCTCCAGATGGTCAGAAATGGAAATTTTTTCATATTTAATTTCTTGACTGCAAATGACTATTCCATGTAAATTATCACTCTTGGAACAGAAATAAGTGTGCTTAGAGTCACTTTAATGCCTGAAATTGGTAGAAATGGAAGCTTCTGAATAGGAGAAAAAGTCTGTAATAATGGCAATTTTGGTCACATTGGGGCTTTAAAAAGTAGTTATTCAACATAAGGCACATTACAATTGACATTTTGAATCAATTTTTGTACAGTCCAAAAAATCAATTTTCTGATGAAAAACGATGACCCGTGACCTGCCGAAATTTCTCCAGATGGTCAGAAATGGAAATTTTTTAATGTTAAATTGTTTGACTGCAAATGACTATTCCATGTAAATTATCACTCTTGGATCAAAAATAAGTGTGCTTAGAGTCACTTTAATGCCTGAAATTGGTCGAAATAGAAGCTTCTGAATAGGAGAAAATGTCTATAAAAATGACAATTTTGGTCACATCGAGGCTTTAAAAAGTAGTTATTCAACATGAGGCATATTCCAAATGACTTTTTGAATCAATTTTTCAACAGTCCACAAAAGCAATTTTCTGATGAAAAACGATGACCCGTGACCTGTTGAAATTTCTCTAGATGGTCAGAAATGGGAATTTTTTAATGTTTAATTTCTTGACTGCAAATGACTATTCCATGTCAATTATCACTCTTGGAACAGAAATAAGTGTGCTTAGAGTCACTTTAATGCCTGAAATTGGTCGAAATGGAAGCTTCTGAATAGGAGAAAAAGTCTGTAATAATGGCAATTTTGGTCACATTGGGGCTTTAAAAAGTAGTTATTCAACATGAGGCACATTACAATTGACATTTTGAATCAATTTTTGTACAGTCCAAAAAATCAATTTTCTGATGAAAAACGATGACCCGTGACCTGCCGAAATTTCTCCAGATGGTCAGAAATGGAAATTTTTTAATGTTTAACTTTTTTGACTGCAAATGACAATACCATGTAAATTATCACTCTTGGAACAGAAATAAGTGTGCCTAGAGTCACTTTAATGCCTGAAATTGGTCGAAAAAGAAACTTCTGAGTAGGAGGAATGTCTATAAAAATGGCAATTTTGGTCACATCGAGGCTTTAAAAAGTAGTTATTCAACATGAGGCATATTCCAAATGACTTTTTGAATCAATTTTTCTACAGTCCAAAAAATTAATTTTCTGATGAAAAACGATGACCCGTGACCTGTCGAAATTTCTCTAGATGGTCAGAAATGGGAATTTTTTAATGTTTAATTTCTTGACTGCAAATGACTATTCCATGTAAATTATCACTTTTGGAACAAAAATACGTGTGTTTAGAGTCACTTTAATGCCTGAAATTGGTCGAAATAGAAGCTTCTGAATATTGGAAAAAGGCTGTAATAATGGCAATTTTGGTCACATTGAGGCTTTAAAATGTAGTTATTCAACATGAGGCACAATCCAAATGACATTTTGAATCAATTTTTCTACAGTCCAAAAAATCAATTTTCTGATGAAAAACGATGACCCGTGACCTGTCAAAATTTCTCCAGATGGTCAGAAATGGAAATCTTTTCATGTTTAAGTTTTTTGACTGCAAATGACTATTCCATGTTAATTATCACTCTTGGAACAGAAATAAGTGTGCTTAGAGTCACTTTAATGCCTGAAATTGGTCGAAATGGAAGCTTCTGAATAGGAGAAAAAGTCTGTAATAATGGCAATTTTGGTCACATTGGGGCTTTTAAAAAGTAGTTATTCAACATGAGGCACATTCCAAATGACATTTTGAATCAATTTTTCTACAGTCCAAAAAATCAATTTTCTGATGAAAAACGATGACCCGTGACCTGTCAAAATTTCTCCAGATGGTCAGAAATGGAAATCTTTTCATGTTTAAGTTTTTTGACTGCAAATGACTATTCCATGTTAATTATCACTCTTGGAACAGAAATAAGTGTGCTTAGAGTCACTTTAATGCCTGAAATTGGTCGAAATAGAAGCTTCTGAATAGGAGAAAAAGTCTGTAATAGTGGCAATTTTAGTCACATTGAGGCTTTAAAAAGTAGTTATTCAACATGAGGCACATTCCAAATGACATTTTGAATCAATTTTTCTACAGTCCAAAAAATCAATTTTCTGATGAAAAACGATAATCCGTGACCTGTCGAAATGTATCCAGATGGTCAGAATTGGAATTTTTTTAATGTTTAACTTTTTTGACTGCAAATGACTATTCCATGTAAATTATCACTTTTGGAACAAAAATAAATGTGTTTAGAGTCACTTTAATGCCTGAAATTGGTCGAAAAAGAAGCTTCTGAGTAGGAGAAAATGTCTATAAAAATGGCAATTTTGGTCACATCGAGGCTTTAAAAAGTAGTTATTCAACATGAGGCATATTCTAAATGACATTTTGAATCAATTTTTCTAAAGTCCAAAAAATCAATTTTCTGATGAAAAACGATGACCCGTGACCTGTCGAAATTTCTCTAGATGGTCAGAAATGGGAATTTTTTAATGTTTAATTTTTTGACTGCAAATGACTATTCCATGTAAATTATCACTTTTGGAACAAAAATACGTGTGTTTAGAGTCACTTTAATGCCTGAAATTGGTCGAAATAGAAGCTTCTGTATATGGGAAAAAGGCTGCAATAATGGCAATTTTGGTCACATTGACGCTTTAAAATGTAGTTATTCAACATGAGGCACATTCCAAATGACATTTTGAATCAATTTTTCTACAGTCCAAAAAATCAATTTTCTGATGAAAAACGATGACCCGTGACCTGTCAAAATTTCTCCAGATGGTCAGAAATGGAAATTTTTTAATGTTTAATTTTTTGACTGTAAATGACTATTGCATGTGAATTATCACTCTTGCAACAAAAATAAGTGTGCTTAGAGTCACTTTAATGCCTGAAATTGGTCGAAATAGAAGCTTCTGAATATGAGAAAAAGTCTGTAATAATGGCAATTTTGGTCACATTGAGGCTTTTTAAAGTAGTTATTCAACATGAGGCACATTCCAAATGACATTTTGAATCAATTTTTCTACAGTCCAAAAAATCAATTTTCTGATGTTAAACGATGACCCGTGACCTGTCAAAATTTCTCCAGATGGTCAGAAATGGAAATTTTTTCATGTTTAAGTTTTTTGACTGCAAATGACTATTCCATGTAAATGGTCACTCTTGGAACAGAAATAAGTGTGCTTAGAGTCACTTTAATGCCTGAAATTGGTTGAAATGGAAGCTTCTGAATAGGAGAAAAAGTCTGTAATAATGGCAATTTTGGTCACATTGGGGCTTTAAAAAGTAGTTATTCAACATGAGGCACATTACAAATGACATTTTGAATCAATTTTCCTACAGTCCAAAAAATCGATTTTCTGATGAAAAACGATGACCCGTTTCCTGTCGAAATTTCTCCAGATGGTCAGAAATGGAAATTTTTTCATGTTTAATTTTTTGACTGCAAATGACTATTCCATGTAAATTATCACTTTTGGAACAAAAATAAATGTGTTAGAGTCACTTTAATGCCTGAAATTGGTCGAAAAAGAAGCTTCTGAGTAGGAGAAAATGTCTATAAAAATGCCAATGTTGGTCACATCGAGGCTTTAAAAAGTAGTTATTCAACATGAGGCATATTCCAAATGACATTTTGAATCAATTTTTCTACAGTCCAAAAAATCAATTTTCTGATGAAAAACGATGACCCGTGACCTGTCGAAATTTCTCTAGATGGTCAGAAATGGGAATTTCTTAATGTTTAATTTTTTGACTGCAAATGACTATTCCATGTAAATTATCACTTTTGGAACAAAAATATGTGTGTTTAGAGTCACTTTAATGCCTGAAATTGGTCGAAATAGAAGCTTCTGAATATGAGAAAAAGTCTGTAATAATGGCAATTTTGGTCACAGTGAGGCTTTAAAAAGTAGTTATTCAACATGAGGCACATTACAATTGACATTTTGAATCAATTTTTCTACAGTCCAAAAAATCAATTTTCTGATGAAAAACGATGACCCGTGACCTGCCGAAATTTCTCCAGATGGTCAGAAATGGAAATTTTTTAATGTTAAATTGTTTGACTGCAAATGACTATTCCATGTAAATTATCACACTTGGAACAGAAATAAGTGTGCTTAGAGTCACTTTAATGCCTGAAATTGGTCGAAATAGAAGCTTCTGAATAGGAGAAAAAGTCTGTAATAATGGCAATTTTGGTCACATAGGGTCTTTAAAAAGTAGTTATTCAACATGAGGCACATTCCAAATGACATTTTGAAACAATTTTCCTACAGTCCAAAAAATCAATTTTCTGATGAAAAACGATGACCCGTGACCTGTCGAAATTTCTCCAGATGGTCAGAAATGGAAATTTTTTCATATTTAATTTCTTGACTGCAAATGACTATTCCATGTAAATTATCACTCTTGGAACAGAAATAAGTGTGCTTAGAGTCACTTTAATGCCTGAAATTGGTAGAAATGGAAGCTTCTGAATAGGAGAAAAAGTCTGTAATAATGGCAATTTTGGTCACATTGGGGCTTTAAAAAGTAGTTATTCAACATAAGGCACATTACAATTGACATTTTGAATCAATTTTTGTACAGTCCAAAAAATCAATTTTCTGATGAAAAACGATGACCCGTGACCTGCCGAAATTTCTCCAGATGGTCAGAAATGGAAATTTTTTAATGTTAAATTGTTTGACTGCAAATGACTATTCCATGTAAATTATCACTCTTGGATCAAAAATAAGTGTGCTTAGAGTCACTTTAATGCCTGAAATTGGTCGAAATAGAAGCTTCTGAATAGGAGAAAATGTCTATAAAAATGACAATTTTGGTCACATCGAGGCTTTAAAAAGTAGTTATTCAACATGAGGCATATTCCAAATGACTTTTTGAATCAATTTTTCAACAGTCCAAAAAATCAATTTTCTGATGAAAAACGATGACCCGTGACCTGTTGAAATTTCTCTAGATGGTCAGAAATGGGAATTTTTTAATGTTTAATTTCTTGACTGCAAATGACTATTCCATGTCAATTATCACTCTTGGAACAGAAATAAGTGTGCTTAGAGTCACTTTAATGCCTGAAATTGGTCGAAATGGAAGCTTCTGAATAGGAGAAAAAGTCTGTAATAATGGCAATTTTGGTCACATTGGGGCTTTAAAAAGTAGTTATTCAACATGAGGCACATTACAATTGACATTTTGAATCAATTTTTGTACAGTCCAAAAAATCAATTTTCTGATGAAAAACGATGACCCGTGACCTGCCGAAATTTCTCCAGATGGTCAGAAACGGAAATTTTTTAATGTTTAATTTTTTGACTGCAAATGACTATTCCATGTAAATTATCACTCTTGGAACAAAAATAAGTGTGCTTAGAGTCACTTTAATGCCTGAAATTGGTCGAAATAGAAGCTTCTGAATAGGAGAAAAAGTCTGTAATAGTGGCAATTTTAGTCACATTGAGGCTTTAAAAAGTAGTTATTCAACATGAGGCACATTCCAAATGACATTTTGAATCAATTTTTCTACAGTCCAAAAAATCAATTTTCTGATGAAAAACGATGATCCGTGACCTGTCGAAATGTATCCAGATGGTCAGAATTGGAATTTTTTTAATGTTTAACTTTTTTGACTGCAAATGACTATTCCATGTAAATTATCACTTTTGGAACAAAAATAAATGTGTTTAGAGTCACTTTAATGCCTGAAATTGGTCGAAAAAGAAGCTTCTGAGTAGGAGAAAATGTCTATAAAAATGGCAATTTTGGTCACATCGAGGCTTTAAAAAGTAGTTATTCAACATGAGGCATATTCTAAATGACATTTTGAATCAATTTTTCTAAAGTCCAAAAAATCAATTTTCTGATGAAAAACGATGACCCGTGACCTGTCGAAATTTCTCTAGATGGTCAGAAATGGGAATTTTTTAATGTTTAATTTTTTGACTGCAAATGACTATTCCATGTAAATTATCACTTTTGGAACAAAAATACGTGTGTTTAGAGTCACTTTAATGCCTGAAATTGGTCGAAATAGAAGCTTCTGTATATGGGAAAAAGGCTGCAATAATGGCAATTTTGGTCACATTGACGCTTTAAAATGTAGTTATTCAACATGAGGCACATTCCAAATGACATTTTGAATCAATTTTTCTACAGTCCAAAAAATCAATTTTCTGATGAAAAACGATGACCCGTGACCTGTCAAAATTTCTCCAGATGGTCAGAAATGGAAATTTTTTAATGTTTAATTTTTTGACTGTAAATGACTATTGCATGTGAATTATCACTCTTGCAACAAAAATAAGTGTGCTTAGAGTCACTTTAATGCCTGAAATTGGTCGAAATAGAAGCTTCTGAATATGAGAAAAAGTCTGTAATAATGGCAATTTTGGTCACATTGAGGCTTTTTAAAGTAGTTATTCAACATGAGGCACATTCCAAATGACATTTTGAATCAATTTTTCTACAGTCCAAAAAATCAATTTTCTGATGTTAAACGATGACCCGTGACCTGTCAAAATTTCTCCAGATGGTCAGAAATGGAAATTTTTTCATGTTTAAGTTTTTTGACTGCAAATGACTATTCCATGTAAATGGTCACTCTTGGAACAGAAATAAGTGTGCTTAGAGTCACTTTAATGCCTGAAATTGGTTGAAATGGAAGCTTCTGAATAGGAGAAAAAGTCTGTAATAATGGCAATTTTGGTCACATTGGGGCTTTAAAAAGTAGTTATTCAACATGAGGCACATTACAAATGACATTTTGAATCAATTTTCCTACAGTCCAAAAAATCGATTTTCTGATGAAAAACGATGACCCGTTTCCTGTCGAAATTTCTCCAGATGGTCAGAAATGGAAATTTTTTCATGTTTAATTTTTTGACTGCAAATGACTATTCCATGTAAATTATCACTTTTGGAACAAAAATAAATGTGTTAGAGTCACTTTAATGCCTGAAATTGGTCGAAAAAGAAGCTTCTGAGTAGGAGAAAATGTCTATAAAAATGCCAATATTGGTCACATCGAGGCTTTAAAAAGTAGTTATTCAACATGAGGCATATTCCAAATGACATTTTGAATCAATTTTTCTACAGTCCAAAAAATCAATTTTCTGATGAAAAACGATGACCCGTGACCTGTCGAAATTTCTCTAGATGGTCAGAAATGGGAATTTCTTAATGTTTAATTTTTTGACTGCAAATGACTATTCCATGTAAATTATCACTTTTGGAACAAAAATATGTGTGTTTAGAGTCACTTTAATGCCTGAAATTGGTCGAAATAGAAGCTTCTGAATATGAGAAAAAGTCTGTAATAATGGCAATTTTGGTCACAGTGAGGCTTTAAAAAGTAGTTATTCAACATGAGGCACATTACAATTGACATTTTGAATCAATTTTTCTACAGTCCAAAAAATCAATTTTCTGATGAAAAACGATGACCCGTGACCTGCCGAAATTTCTCCAGATGGTCAGAAATGGAAATTTTTTAATGTTAAATTGTTTGACTGCAAATGACTATTCCATGTAAATTATCACACTTGGAACAGAAATAAGTGTGCTTAGAGTCACTTTAATGCCTGAAATTGGTCGAAATAGAAGCTTCTGAATAGGAGAAAAAGTCTGTAATAATGGCAATTTTGGTCACATAGGGTCTTTAAAAAGTAGTTATTCAACATGAGGCACATTCCAAATGACATTTTGAAACAATTTTCCTACAGTCCAAAAAATCAATTTTCTGATGAAAAACGATGACCCGTGACCTGTCGAAATTTCTCCAGATGGTCAGAAATGGAAATTTTTTCATATTTAATTTCTTGACTGCAAATGACTATTCCATGTAAATTATCACTCTTGGAACAGAAATAAGTGTGCTTAGAGTCACTTTAATGCCTGAAATTGGTAGAAATGGAAGCTTCTGAATAGGAGAAAAAGTCTGTAATAATGGCAATTTTGGTCACATTGGGGCTTTAAAAAGTAGTTATTCAACATAAGGCACATTACAATTGACATTTTGAATCAATTTTTGTACAGTCCAAAAAATCAATTTTCTGATGAAAAACGATGACCCGTGACCTGCCGAAATTTCTCCAGATGGTCAGAAATGGAAATTTTTTAATGTTAAATTGTTTGACTGCAAATGACTATTCCATGTAAATTATCACTCTTGGATCAAAAATAAGTGTGCTTAGAGTCACTTTAATGCCTGAAATTGGTCGAAATAGAAGCTTCTGAATAGGAGAAAATGTCTATAAAAATGACAATTTTGGTCACATCGAGGCTTTAAAAAGTAGTTATTCAACATGAGGCATATTCCAAATGACTTTTTGAATCAATTTTTCAACAGTCCAAAAAATCAATTTTCTGATGAAAAACGATGACCCGTGACCTGTTGAAATTTCTCTAGATGGTCAGAAATGGGAATTTTTTAATGTTTAATTTCTTGACTGCAAATGACTATTCCATGTCAATTATCACTCTTGGAACAGAAATAAGTGTGCTTAGAGTCACTTTAATGCCTGAAATTGGTCGAAATGGAAGCTTCTGAATAGGAGAAAAAGTCTGTAATAATGGCAATTTTGGTCACATTGGGGCTTTAAAAAGTAGTTATTCAACATGAGGCACATTACAATTGACATTTTGAATCAATTTTTGTACAGTCCAAAAAATCAATTTTCTGATGAAAAACGATGACCCGTGACCTGCCGAAATTTCTCCAGATGGTCAGAAACGGAAATTTTTTAATGTTTAATTTTTTGACTGCAAATGACTATTCCATGTAAATTATCACTCTTGGAACAAAAATAAGTGTGCTTAGAGTCACTTTAATGCCTGAAATTGGTCGAAATAGAAGCTTCTGAATAGGAGAAAAAGTCTGTAATAGTGGCAATTTTAGTCACATTGAGGCTTTAAAAAGTAGTTATTCAACATGAGGCACATTCCAAATGACATTTTGAATCAATTTTTCTACAGTCCAAAAAATCAATTTTCTGATGAAAAACGATGATCCGTGACCTGTCGAAATGTATCCAGATGGTCAGAATTGGAATTTTTTTAATGTTTAACTTTTTTGACTGCAAATGACTATTCCATGTAAATTATCACTTTTGGAACAAAAATAAATGTGTTTAGAGTCACTTTAATGCCTGAAATTGGTCGAAAAAGAAGCTTCTGAGTAGGAGAAAATGTCTATAAAAATGGCAATTTTGGTCACATCGAGGCTTTAAAAAGTAGTTATTCAACATGAGGCATATTCTAAATGACATTTTGAATCAATTTTTCTAAAGTCCAAAAAATCAATTTTCTGATGAAAAACGATGACCCGTGACCTGTCGAAATTTCTCTAGATGGTCAGAAATGGGAATTTTTTAATGTTTAATTTTTTGACTGCAAATGACTATTCCATGTAAATTATCACTTTTGGAACAAAAATACGTGTGTTTAGAGTCACTTTAATGCCTGAAATTGGTCGAAATAGAAGCTTCTGTATATGGGAAAAAGGCTGCAATAATGGCAATTTTGGTCACATTGACGCTTTAAAATGTAGTTATTCAACATGAGGCACATTCCAAATGACATTTTGAATCAATTTTTCTACAGTCCAAAAAATCAATTTTCTGATGAAAAACGATGACCCGTGACCTGTCAAAATTTCTCCAGATGGTCAGAAATGGAAATTTTTTAATGTTTAATTTTTTGACTGTAAATGACTATTGCATGTGAATTATCACTCTTGCAACAAAAATAAGTGTGCTTAGAGTCACTTTAATGCCTGAAATTGGTCGAAATAGAAGCTTCTGAATATGAGAAAAAGTCTGTAATAATGGCAATTTTGGTCACATTGAGGCTTTTTAAAGTAGTTATTCAACATGAGGCACATTCCAAATGACATTTTGAATCAATTTTTCTACAGTCCAAAAAATCAATTTTCTGATGTTAAACGATGACCCGTGACCTGTCAAAATTTCTCCAGATGGTCAGAAATGGAAATTTTTTCATGTTTAAGTTTTTTGACTGCAAATGACTATTCCATGTAAATGGTCACTCTTGGAACAGAAATAAGTGTGCTTAGAGTCACTTTAATGCCTGAAATTGGTTGAAATGGAAGCTTCTGAATAGGAGAAAAAGTCTGTAATAATGGCAATTTTGGTCACATTGGGGCTTTAAAAAGTAGTTATTCAACATGAGGCACATTACAAATGACATTTTGAATCAATTTTCCTACAGTCCAAAAAATCGATTTTCTGATGAAAAACGATGACCCGTTTCCTGTCGAAATTTCTCCAGATGGTCAGAAATGGAAATTTTTTCATGTTTAATTTTTTGACTGCAAATGACTATTCCATGTAAATTATCACTTTTGGAACAAAAATAAATGTGTTAGAGTCACTTTAATGCCTGAAATTGGTCGAAAAAGAAGCTTCTGAGTAGGAGAAAATGTCTATAAAAATGCCAATATTGGTCACATCGAGGCTTTAAAAAGTAGTTATTCAACATGAGGCATATTCCAAATGACATTTTGAATCAATTTTTCTACAGTCCAAAAAATCAATTTTCTGATGAAAAACGATGACCCGTGACCTGTCGAAATTTCTCTAGATGGTCAGAAATGGGAATTTCTTAATGTTTAATTTTTTGACTGCAAATGACTATTCCATGTAAATTATCACTTTTGGAACAAAAATATGTGTGTTTAGAGTCACTTTAATGCCTGAAATTGGTCGAAATAGAAGCTTCTGAATATGAGAAAAAGTCTGTAATAATGGCAATTTTGGTCACAGTGAGGCTTTAAAAAGTAGTTATTCAACATGAGGCACATTACAATTGACATTTTGAATCAATTTTTCTACAGTCCAAAAAATCAATTTTCTGATGAAAAACGATGACCCGTGACCTGCCGAAATTTCTCCAGATGGTCAGAAATGGAAATTTTTTAATGTTAAATTGTTTGACTGCAAATGACTATTCCATGTAAATTATCACACTTGGAACAGAAATAAGTGTGCTTAGAGTCACTTTAATGCCTGAAATTGGTCGAAATAGAAGCTTCTGAATAGGAGAAAAAGTCTGTAATAATGGCAATTTTGGTCACATAGGGTCTTTAAAAAGTAGTTATTCAACATGAGGCACATTCCAAATGACATTTTGAAACAATTTTCCTACAGTCCAAAAAATCAATTTTCTGATGAAAAACGATGACCCGTGACCTGTCGAAATTTCTCCAGATGGTCAGAAATGGAAATTTTTTCATATTTAATTTCTTGACTGCAAATGACTATTCCATGTAAATTATCACTCTTGGAACAGAAATAAGTGTGCTTAGAGTCACTTTAATGCCTGAAATTGGTAGAAATGGAAGCTTCTGAATAGGAGAAAAAGTCTGTAATAATGGCAATTTTGGTCACATTGGGGCTTTAAAAAGTAGTTATTCAACATAAGGCACATTACAATTGACATTTTGAATCAATTTTTGTACAGTCCAAAAAATCAATTTTCTGATGAAAAACGATGACCCGTGACCTGCCGAAATTTCTCCAGATGGTCAGAAATGGAAATTTTTTAATGTTAAATTGTTTGACTGCAAATGACTATTCCATGTAAATTATCACTCTTGGATCAAAAATAAGTGTGCTTAGAGTCACTTTAATGCCTGAAATTGGTCGAAATAGAAGCTTCTGAATAGGAGAAAATGTCTATAAAAATGACAATTTTGGTCACATCGAGGCTTTAAAAAGTAGTTATTCAACATGAGGCATATTCCAAATGACTTTTTGAATCAATTTTTCAACAGTCCACAAAAGCAATTTTCTGATGAAAAACGATGACCCGTGACCTGTTGAAATTTCTCTAGATGGTCAGAAATGGGAATTTTTTAATGTTTAATTTCTTGACTGCAAATGACTATTCCATGTCAATTATCACTCTTGGAACAGAAATAAGTGTGCTTAGAGTCACTTTAATGCCTGAAATTGGTCGAAATGGAAGCTTCTGAATAGGAGAAAAAGTCTGTAATAATGGCAATTTTGGTCACATTGGGGCTTTAAAAAGTAGTTATTCAACATGAGGCACATTACAATTGACATTTTGAATCAATTTTTGTACAGTCCAAAAAATCAATTTTCTGATGAAAAACGATGACCCGTGACCTGCCGAAATTTCTCCAGATGGTCAGAAATGGAAATTTTTTAATGTTTAACGTTTTTGACTGCAAATGACAATACCATGTAAATTATCACTCTTGGAACAGAAATAAGTGTGCCTAGAGTCACTTTAATGCCTGAAATTGGTCGAAAAAGAAACTTCTGAGTAGGAGGAATGTCTATAAAAATGGCAATTTTGGTCACATCGAGGCTTTAAAAAGTAGTTATTCAACATGAGGCATATTCCAAATGACTTTTTGAATCAATTTTTCTACAGTCCAAAAAATTAATTTTCTGATGAAAAACGATGACCCGTGACCTGTCGAAATTTCTCTAGATGGTCAGAAATGGGAATTTTTTAATGTTTAATTTCTTGACTGCAAATGACTATTCCATGTAAATTATCACTTTTGGAACAAAAATACGTGTGTTTAGAGTCACTTTAATGCCTGAAATTGGTCGAAATAGAAGCTTCTGAATATTGGAAAAAGGCTGTAATAATGGCAATTTTGGTCACATTGAGGCTTTAAAATGTAGTTATTCAACATGAGGCACAATCCAAATGACATTTTGAATCAATTTTTCTACAGTCCAAAAAATCAATTTTCTGATGAAAAACGATGACCCGTGACCTGTCAAAATTTCTCCAGATGGTCAGAAATGGAAATCTTTTCATGTTTAAGTTTTTTGACTGCAAATGACTATTCCATGTTAATTATCACTCTTGGAACAGAAATAAGTGTGCTTAGAGTCACTTTAATGCCTGAAATTGGTCGAAATGGAAGCTTCTGAATAGGAGAAAAAGTCTGTAATAATGGCAATTTTGGTCACATTGGGGCTTTTAAAAAGTAGTTATTCAACATGAGGCACATTCCAAATGACATTTTGAATCAATTTTTCTACAGTCCAAAAAATCAATTTTCTGATGAAAAACGATGACCCGTGACCTGTCAAAATTTCTCCAGATGGTCAGAAATGGAAATCTTTTCATGTTTAAGTTTTTTGACTGCAAATGACTATTCCATGTTAATTATCACTCTTGGAACAGAAATAAGTGTGCTTAGAGTCACTTTAATGCCTGAAATTGGTCGAAATGGAAGCTTCTGAATAGGAGAAAAAGTCTGTAATAATGGCAATTTTGGTCACATTGGGGCTTTAAAAAGTTGTTATTCAACATGAGGCACATTACAATTGACATTTTGAATCAATTTTTGTACAGTCCAAAAAATCAATTTTTTGATGAAAAACGATGACCCGTGACCTGCCGAAATTTCTCCAGATGATCAGAAATGGAAATTTTTTAATGTTAAATTGTTTGACTGCAAATGACTATTCCATGTAAATTATCACTCTTGGATAAAAAATAAGTGTGCTTAGAGTCACTTTAATGCCTGAAATTGGTCGAAATAGAAGCTTCTGAATAGGAGAAAATGTCTATAAAAATGGCAATTTTGGTCACGTCGAGGCTTTAAAAAGTAGTTATTCAACATGAGGCATATTCCAAATGACATTTTGAATCAATTTTCCTACAGTCCAAAAAATCGATTTTCTGATGAAAAACGATGACCCGTGACCTGTCGAAATTTCTCCAGATGGTCAGAAATGGAAATTTTTTCATGTTTAATTTTTTGACTGCAAATGACTATTCCATGTAAATTATCACTCTTGGAACGGAAATAAGTGTGCTTAGAGTCACTTTAATGCCTGAAATTGGTCGAAATGGAAGCTTCTGAATAGGAGAAAAAGTCTGTAATAATGGCAATTTTGGTCACATTGGGGCTTTAAAAAGTAGTTATTCAACATGAGGCACATTACAATTGACATTTTGAATCAATTTTTGTACAGTCCAAAAAATCAATTTTCTGATGAAAAACGATGACCCGTGACCTGCCGAAATTTCTCCAGATGGTCAGAAATGGAAATTTTTTAATGTTTAACTTTTTTGACTGCAAATGACAATACCATGTAAATTATCACTCTTGGAACAGAAATAAGTGTGCCTAGAGTCACTTTAATGCCTGAAATTGGTCGAAAAAGAAACTTCTGAGTAGGAGGAATGTCTATAAAAATGGCAATTTTGGTCACATCGAGGCTTTAAAAAGTAGTTATTCAACATGAGGCATATTCCAAATGACTTTTTGAATCAATTTTTCTACAGTCCAAAAAATTAATTTTCTGATGAAAAACGATGACCCGTGACCTGTCGAAATTTCTCTAGATGGTCAGAAATGGGAATTTTTTAATGTTTAATTTCTTGACTGCAAATGACTATTCCATGTAAATTATCACTTTTGGAACAAAAATACGTGTGTTTAGAGTCACTTTAATGCCTGAAATTGGTCGAAATAGAAGCTTCTGAATATGGGAAAAAGGCTGTAATAATGGCAATTTTGGTCACATTGAGGCTTTAAAATGTAGTTATTCAACATGAGGCACAATCCAAATGACATTTTGAATCAATTTTTCTACAGTCCAAAAAATCAATTTTCTGATGAAAAACGATGACCCGTGACCTGTCAAAATTTCTCCAGATGGTCAGAAATGGAAATCTTTTCATGTTTAAGTTTTTTGACTGCAAATGACTATTCCATGTTAATTATCACTCTTGGAACAGAAATAAGTGTGCTTAGAGTCACTTTAATGCCTGAAATTGGTCGAAATGGAAGCTTCTGAATAGGAGAAAAAGTCTGTAATAATGGCAATTTTGGTCACATTGGGGCTTTTAAAAAGTAGTTATTCAACATGAGGCACATTCCAAATGACATTTTGAATCAATTTTTCTACAGTCCAAAAAATCAATTTTCTGATGAAAAACGATGACCCGTGACCTGTCAAAATTTCTCCAGATGGTCAGAAATGGAAATCTTTTCATGTTTAAGTTTTTTGACTGCAAATGACTATTCCATGTTAATTATCACTCTTGGAACAGAAATAAGTGTGCTTAGAGTCACTTTAATGCCTGAAATTGGTCGAAATGGAAGCTTCTGAATAGGAGAAAAAGTCTGTAATAATGGCAATTTTGGTCACATTGGGGCTTTAAAAAGTTGTTATTCAACATGAGGCACATTACAATTGACATTTTGAATCAATTTTTGTACAGTCCAAAAAATCAATTTTTTGATGAAAAACGACCCGTGACCTGCCGAAATTTCTCCAGATGATCAGAAATGGAAATTTTTTAATGTTAAATTGTTTGACTGCAAATGACTATTCCATGTAAATTATCACTCTTGGATAAAAAATAAGTGTGCTTAGAGTCACTTTAATGCCTGAAATTGGTCGAAATAGAAGCTTCTGAATAGGAGAAAATGTCTATAAAAATGGCAATTTTGGTCACGTCGAGGCTTTAAAAAGTAGTTATTCAACATGAGGCATATTCCAAATGACATTTTGAATCAATTTTCCTAAAGTCCAAAAAATCGATTTTCTGATGAAAAACGATGACCCGTGACCTGTCGAAATTTCTCCAGATGGTCAGAAATGGAAATTTTTTCATGTTTAATTTTTTGACTGCAAATGACTATTCCATGTAAATTATCACTCTTGGAACGGAAATAAGTGTGCTTAGAGTCACTTTAATGCCTGAAATTGGTCGAAATGGAAGCTTCTGAATAGGAGAAAAAGTCTGTAATAATGGCAATTTTGGTCACATTGGGGCTTTAAAAAGTAGTTATTCAACATGAGGCACATTACAATTGACATTTTGAATCAATTTTTGTACAGTCCAAAAAATCAATTTTCTGATGAAAAACGATGACCCCTGCCGAAATTTCTCCAGATGGTCAGAAATGGAAATTTTTTAATGTTAAATTGTTTGACTGCAAATGACTATTCCATGTAAATTATCACTCTTGGATCAAAAATAAGTGTGCTTAGAGTCACTTTAATGCCTGAAATTGGTCGAAATAGAAGCTTCTGAATAGGAGAAAATGTCTATAAAAATGGCAATTTTGGTCACATCGAGGCTTTAAAAAGCAGTTATTCAACATGAGGCATATTCCAAATGACATTTTGAATCAATTTTCCTACAGTCCAAAAAATCGATTTTCTGATGAAAAACGATGACCCGTGACCTGTCGAAATTTCTCCAGATGGTCAGAAATGGAAATTTTTTCATGTTTAATTTTTTGACTGCAAATGACTATTCCATGTAAATGATCACTCTTGGAACAAAAATAAGTGTGCTTAGAGTCACTTTAATGCCTGAAATTGGTTGAAATAGAAGCTTCTGAACAGTAGAAAAAGTCTGTAATAATGGCAATTTTGGTCACATTGGGGCTTTAAAAAGTAGTTATTCAACATGAGGCACATTACAAATGACATTTTGAATCAATTTTTCTACAGTCCAAAAAATCAATTTTCTGATGAAAAACGATGACCCGTGACTTGACGAAATTTCACCAGATGGTCAGAAACGGAAATTTTTTAATGTTTAATTTTTTGACTGCAAATGACTATTCCATGTAAATTATCACTCTTGGAACAAAAATAAGTGTGCTTAGAGTCACTTTAATGCCTGAAATTGGTCGAAATAGAAGCTTCTGAATAGGAGAAAAAGTCTGTAATAGTGGCAATTTTAGTCACATTGAGGCTTTAAAAAGTAGTTATTCAACATGAGGCACATTCCAAATGACATTTTGAATCAATTTTTCTACAGTCCAAAAAATCAATTTTCTGATGAAAAACGATGATCCGTGACCTGTCGAAATGTATCCAGATGGTCAGAATTGGAATTTTTTTAATGTTTAACTTTTTTGACTGCAAATGACTATTCCATGTAAATTATCACTTTTGGAACAAAAATAAATGTGTTTAGAGTCACTTTAATGCCTGAAATTGGTCGAAAAAGAAGCTTCTGAGTAGGAGAAAATGTCTATAAAAATGGCAATTTTGGTCACATCGAGGCTTTAAAAAGTAGTTATTCAACATGAGGCATATTCTAAATGACATTTTGAATCAATTTTTCTAAAGTCCAAAAAATCAATTTTCTGATGAAAAACGATGACCCGTGACCTGTCGAAATTTCTCTAGATGGTCAGAAATGGGAATTTTTTAATGTTTAATTTTTTGACTGCAAATGACTATTCCATGTAAATTATCACTTTTGGAACAAAAATACGTGTGTTTAGAGTCACTTTAATGCCTGAAATTGGTCGAAATAGAAGCTTCTGAATATGGGAAAAAGGCTGCAATAATGGCAATTTTGGTCACATTGACGCTTTAAATGTAGTTATTCAACATGAGGCACATTCCAAATGACATTTTGAATCAATTTTTCTACAGTCCAAAAAATCAATTTTCTGATGAAAAACGATGACCCGTGACCTGTCAAAATTTCTCCAGATGGTCAGAAATGGAAATTTTTTAATGTTTAATTTTTTGACTGTAAATGACTATTGCATGTGAATTATCACTCTTGCAACAAAAATAAGTGTGCTTAGAGTCACTTTAATGCCTGAAATTGGTCGAAATAGAAGCTTCTGAATATGAGAAAAAGTCTGTAATAATGGCAATTTTGGTCACATTGAGGCTTTTTAAAGTAGTTATTCAACATGAGGCACATTCCAAATGACATTTTGAATCAATTTTTCTACAGTCCAAAAAATCAATTTTCTGATGAAAAACGATGAAAACTGCCGAAATTTCTCCAGATGGTCAGAAATGGAAAGTTTTTTAATGTTAAATTGTTTGACTGCAAATGACTATTCCATGTAAATTATCACTCTTGGAACAGAAAGAAGTGTGCTTAGAGTCACTTTAATGCCTGAAATTGGTAGAAATGGAAGCTTCTGAATAGGAGAAAAAGTCTGTAATAATGGCAATTTTGGTCACATTGGGGCTTTAAAAAGTAGTTATTCAACATAAGGCACATTACAATTGACATTTTGAATCAATTTTTGTACAGTCCAAAAAATCAATTTTCTGATGAAAAACGATGACCCGGGACCTGCCGAAATTTTTCCAGATGGTCAGAAATGGAAATTTTTTAATGTTAAATTGTTTGACTGCAAATGACTATTCCATGTAAATTATCACTCTTGGATCAAAAATAAGTGTGCTTAGAGTCACTTTAATGCCTGAAATTGGTCGAAATAGAAGCTTCTGAATAGGAGAAAATGTCTATAAAAATGACAATTTTGGTCACATCGAGGCTTTAAAAAGTAGTTATTCAACATGAGGCATATTCCAAATGACTTTTTGAATCAATTTTTCAACAGTCCAAAAAATCAATTTTCTGATGAAAAACGATGACCCGTGACCTGTTGAAATTTCTCTAGATGGTCAGAAATGGGAATTTTTTAATGTTTAATTTCTTGACTGCAAATGACTATTCCATGTAAATTATCACTTTTGGAACAAAAATACGTGTGTTTAGAGTCACTTTAATGCCTGAAATTGGTCAAAATAGAAGCTTCTGAATAGGAGAAAATGTCTATAAAAATGGCAATTTTGGTCACATCGAGGCTTTAAAATGTAGTTATTCAACATGAGGCACATTCCAAATGAAATTTTGAATCAATTTTTCTACAGTCCAAAAATCAATTTTCTGATGAAAAACGATGACCCGTGACCTGTCAAAATTTCTCCAGATGGTCAGAAATGGAAATTTTTTCATGTTTAAGTTTTTTGACTGCAAATGACTATTCCATGTCAATTATCACTCTTGGAACAGAAATAAGTGTGCTTAGAGTCACTTTAATGCCTGAAATTGGTCGAAATGGAAGCTTCTGAATAGGAGAAAAAGTCTGTAATAATGGCAATTTTGGTCACATTGGGGCTTTAAAAAGTAGTTATTCAACATGAGGCACATTACAATTGACATTTTGAATCAATTTTTGTACAGTCCAAAAAATCAATTTTCTGATGAAAAACGATGACCCGTGACCTGCCGAAATTTCTCCAGATGGTCAGAAATGGAAATTTTTTAACGTTTAACTTTTTTGACTGCAAATGACAATACCATGTAAATTATCACTCTTGGAACAGAAATAAGTGTGCCTAGAGTCACTTTAATGCCTGAAATTGGTCGAAAAAGAAACTTCTGAGTAGGAGGAATGTCTATAAAAATGGCAATTTTGGTCACATCGAGGCTTTAAAAAGTAGTTATTCAACATGAGGCATATTCCAAATGACTTTTTGAATCTATTTTTCTACAGTCCAAAAAATTAATTTTCTGATGAAAAACGATGACCCGTGACCTGTCGAAATTTCTCTAGATGGTCAGAAATGGGAATTTTTTAATGTTTAATTTCTTGACTGCAAATGACTATTCCATGTAAATTATCACTTTTGGAACAAAAATACGTGTGTTTAGAGTCACTTTAATGCCTGAAATTGGTCGAAATAGAAGCTTCTGAATATGGGAAAAAGGCTGTAATAATGGCAATTTTGGTCACATTGAGGCTTTAAAATGTAGTTATTCAACATGAAGCACATTCCAAATGACATTTTGAATCAATTTTTCTACAGTCCAAAAAATCAATTTTCTGATGAAAAACGATGACCCGTGACCTGTCAAAATTTCTCCAGATGGTCAGAAATGGAAATCTTTTCATGTTTAAGTTTTTTGACTGCAAATGACTATTCCATGTTAATTATCACTCTTGGAACAGAAATAAGTGTGCTTAGAGTCACTTTAATGCCTGAAATTGGTCGAAATGGAAGCTTCTGAATAGGAGAAAAAGTCTGTAATAATGGCAATTTTGGTCACATTGGGGCTTTAAAAAGTAGTTATTCAACATGAGGCACATTCCAAATGACATTTTGAATCAATTTTTCTACAGTCCAAAAAATAAATTTTCTGATGAAAAACGATGACCCGTGACCTGTCAAAATTTCTCCAGATGGTCAGAAATGGAAATCTTTTCATGTTTAAGTTTTTTGACTGCAAATGACTATTCCATGTTAATTATCACTCTTGGAACAGAAATAAGTGTGCTTAGAGTCACTTTAATGCCTGAAATTGGTCGAAATGGAAGCTTCTGAATAGGAGAAAAAGTCTGTAATAATAGCAATTTTGGTCACATTGGGGCTTTAAAAAGTTGTTATTCAACATGAGGCACATTACAATTGACATTTTGAATAAATTTTTGTACAGTCCAAAAAATCAATTTTCTGATGAAAAACGATGACCCGTGACCTGCCGAAATTTCTCCAGATGATCAGAAATGGAAATTTTTTAATGTTAAATTGTTTGACTGCAAATGACTATTCCATGTAAATTATCACTCTTGGATAAAAAATAAGTGTGCTTAGAGTCACTTTAATGCCTGAAATTGGTCGAAATAGAAGCTTCTGAATAGGAGAAAATGTCTATAAAAATGGCAATTTTGGTCACGTCGAGGCTTTAAAAAGTAGTTATTCAACATGAGGCATATTCCAAATGACATTTTGAATCAATTTTCCTACAGTCCAAAAAATCGATTTTCTGATGAAAAACGATGACCCGTGACCTGTCGAAATTTCTCCAGATGGTCAGAAATGGAAATTTTTTCATGTTTAATTTTTTGACTGCAAATGACTATTCCATGTAAATTATCACTCTTGGAACGGAAATAAGTGTGCTTAGAGTCACTTTAATGCCTGAAATTGGTCGAAATGGAAGCTTCTGAATAGGAGAAAAAGTCTGTAATAATGGCAATTTTGGTCACATTGGGGCTTTAAAAAGTAGTTATTCAACATGAGGCACATTACAATTGACATTTTGAATCAATTTTTCTACAGTCCAAAAAATCAATTTTCTGATGAAAAAACGATCCGTGACCTGTCGAAATGTATCCAGATGGTCAGAATTGGAATTTTTTTAATGTTTAACTTTTTTGACTGCAAATGACTATTCCATGTAAATTATCACTTTTGGAACAAAAATAAATGTGTTTAGAGTCACTTTAATGCCTGAAATTGGTCGAAAAAGAAGCTTCTGAGTAGGAGAAAATGTCTATAAAAATGGCAATTTTGGTCACATCGAGGCTTTAAAAAGTAGTTATTCAACATGAGGCATATTCTAAATGACATTTTGAATCAATTTTTCTAAAGTCCAAAAAATCAATTTTCTGATGAAAAACGATGACCCGTGACCTGTCGAAATTTCTCTAGATGGTCAGAAATGGGAATTTTTTAATGTTTAATTTTTTGACTGCAAATGACTATTCCATGTAAATTATCACTTTTGGAACAAAAATACGTGTGTTTAGAGTCACTTTAATGCCTGAAATTGGTCGAAATAGAAGCTTCTGAATATGGGAAAAAGGCTGCAATAATGGCAATTTTGGTCACATTGACGCTTTAAAATGTAGTTATTCAACATGAGGCACATTCCAAATGACATTTTGAATCAATTTTTCTACAGTCCAAAAAATCAATTTTCTGATGAAAAACGATGACCCGTGACCTGTCAAAATTTCTCCAGATGGTCAGAAATGGAAATTTTTTAATGTTTAATTTTTTGACTGTAAATGACTATTGCATGTGAATTATCACTCTTGCAACAAAAATAAGTGTGCTTAGAGTCACTTTAATGCCTGAAATTGGTCGAAATAGAAGCTTCTGAATATGAGAAAAAGTCTGTAATAATGGCAATTTTGGTCACATTGAGGCTTTTTAAAGTAGTTATTCAACATGAGGCACATTCCAAATGACATTTTGAATCAATTTTTCTACAGTCCAAAAAATCAATTTTCTGATGTTAAACGATGACCCGTGACCTGTCAAAATTTCTCCAGATGGTCAGAAATGGAAATTTTTTCATGTTTAAGTTTTTTGACTGCAAATGACTATTCCATGTAAATGGTCACTCTTGGAACAGAAATAAGTGTGCTTAGAGTCACTTTAATGCCTGAAATTGGTTGAAATGGAAGCTTCTGAATAGGAGAAAAAGTCTGTAATAATGGCAATTTTGGTCACATTGGGGCTTTAAAAAGTAGTTATTCAACATGAGGCACATTACAAATGACATTTTGAATCAATTTTCCTACAGTCCAAAAAATCGATTTTCTGATGAAAAACGATGACCCGTGACCTGTCGAAATTTCTCCAGATGGTCAGAAATGGAAATTTTTTCATGTTTAATTTTTTGACTGCAAATGACTATTCCATGTAAATTATCACTTTTGGAACAAAAATAAATGTGTTAGAGTCACTTTAATGCCTGAAATTGGTCGAAAAAGAAGCTTCTGAGTAGGAGAAAATGTCTATAAAAATGCCAATGTTGGTCACATCGAGGCTTTAAAAAGTAGTTATTCAACATGAGGCATATTCCAAATGACATTTTGAATCAATTTTTCTACAGTCCAAAAAATCAATTTTCTGATGAAAAACGATGACCCGTGACCTGTCGAAATTTCTCTAGATGGTCAGAAATGGGAATTTTTTAATGTTTAATTTTTTGACTGCAAATGACTATTCCATGTAAATTATCACTTTTGGAACAAAAATATGTGTGTTTAGAGTCACTTTAATGCCTGAAATTGGTCGAAATAGAAGCTTCTGAATATGAGAAAAAGTCTGTAATAATGGCAATTTTGGTCACAGTGAGGCTTTAAAAAGTAGTTATTCAACATGAGGCACATTACAATTGACATTTTGAATCAATTTTTCTACAGTCCAAAAAATCAATTTTCTGATGAAAAACGATGACCCGTGACCTGCCGAAATTTCTCCAGATGGTCAGAAATGGAAATTTTTTAATGTTAAATTGTTTGACTGCAAATGACTATTCCATGTAAATTATCACACTTGGAACAGAAATAAGTGTGCTTAGAGTCACTTTAATGCCTGAAATTGGTCGAAATAGAAGCTTCTGAATAGGAGAAAAAGTCTGTAATAATGGCAATTTTGGTCACATAGGGTCTTTAAAAAGTAGTTATTCAATATGAGGCTCATTCCAAATGACATTTTGAAACAATTTTCCTACAGTCCAAAAAATCAATTTTCTGATGAAAAACGATGACCCGTGACCTGTCGAAATTTCTCCAGATGGTCAGAAATGGAAATTTTTTCATGTTTAATTTCTTGACTGCAAATGACTATTCCATGTAAATTATCACTCTTGGAACAGAAATAAGTGTGCTTAGAGTCACTTTAATGCCTGAAATTGGTAGAAATGGAAGCTTCTGAATAGGAGAAAAAGTCTGTAATAATGGCAAGTTTGGCCACATTGGGGCTTTAAAAAGTAGTTATTCAACATAAGGCACATTACAATTGACATTTTGAATCAATTTTTGTACAGTCCAAAACATCAATTTTCTGATGAAAAATGATGACCCGTGACCTGCCGAAATTTCTCCAGATGGTCAGAAATGGAAATTTTTTAATGTTAAATTGTTTGACTGCAAATGACTATTCCATGTAAATTATCACTCTTGGATCAAAAATAAGTGTGCTTAGAGTCACTTTAATGCCTGAAATTGGTCGAAATAGAAGCTTCTGAATAGGAGAAAATGTCTATAAAAATGGCAATTTTGGTCACATCGAGGCTTTAAAAAGCAGTTATTCAACATGAGGCATATTCCAAATGACATTTTGAATCAATTTTCCTACAGTCCAAAAAATCGATTTTCTGATGAAAAACGATGACCCGTGACCTGTCGAAATTTCTCCAGATGGTCAGAAATGGAAATTTTTTCATGTTTAATTTTTTGACTGCAAATGACTATTCCATGTAAATGATCACTCTTGGAACAAAAATAAGTGTGCTTAGAGTCACTTTAATGCCTGAAATTGGTTGAAATAGAAGCTTCTGAACAGGAGAAAAAGTCTGTAATAATGGCAATTTTGGTCACATTGGGGCTTTAAAAAGTAGTTATTCAACATGAGGCACATTACAAATGACATTTTGAATCAATTTTTCTACAGTCCAAAAAATCAATTTTCTGATGAAAAACGATGACCCGTGACCTGACGAAATTTCACCAGATGGTCAGAAACGGAAATTTTTTAATGTTTAATTTTTTGACTGCAAATGACTATTCCATGTAAATTATCACTCTTGGAACAAAAATAAGTGTGCTTAGAGTCACTTTAATGCCTGAAATTGGTCGAAATAGAAGCTTCTGAATAGGAGAAAAAGTCTGTAATAGTGGCAATTTTAGTCACATTGAGGCTTTAAAAAGTAGTTATTCAACATGAGGCACATTCCAAATGACATTTTGAATCAATTTTTCTACAGTCCAAAAAATCAATTTTCTGATGAAAAACGATGATCCGTGACCTGTCGAAATGTATCCAGATGGTCAGAATTGGATTTTTTTTAATGTTTAACTTTTTTGACTGCAAATGACTATTCCATGTAAATTATCACTTTTGGAACAAAAATAAATGTGTTTAGAGTCACTTTAATGCCTGAAATTGGTCGAAAAAGAAGCTTCTGAGTAGGAGAAAATGTCTATAAAAATGGCAATTTTGGTCACATCGAGGCTTTAAAAAGTAGTTATTCAACATGAGGCATATTCTAAATGACATTTTGAATCAATTTTTCTAAAGTCCAAAAAATCAATTTTCTGATGAAAAACGATGACCCGTGACCTGTCGAAATTTCTCTAGATGGTCAGAAATGGGAATTTTTTAATGTTTAATTTTTTGACTGCAAATGACTATTCCATGTAAATTATCACTTTTGGAACAAAAATACGTGTGTTTAGAGTCACTTTAATGCCTGAAATTGGTCGAAATAGAAGCTTCTGAATATGGGAAAAAGGCTGCAATAATGGCAATTTTGGTCACATTGACGCTTTAAAATGTAGTTATTCAACATGAGGCACATTCCAAATGACATTTTGAATCAATTTTTCTACAGTCCAAAAAATCAATTTTCTGATGAAAAACGATGACCCGTGACCTGTCAAAATTTCTCCAGATGGTCAGAAATGGAAATTTTTTAATGTTTAATTTTTTGACTGTAAATGACTATTGCATGTGAATTATCACTCTTGCAACAAAAATAAGTGTGCTTAGAGTCACTTTAATGCCTGAAATTGGTCGAAATAGAAGCTTCTGAATATGAGAAAAAGTCTGTAATAATGGCAATTTTGGTCACATTGAGGCTTTTTAAAGTAGTTATTCAACATGAGGCACATTCCAAATGACATTTTGAATCAATTTTTCTACAGTCCAAAAAATCAATTTTCTGATGAAAAACGATGACCCGTGACCTGCCGAAATTTCTCCAGATGGTCAGAAATGGAAATTTTTTAATGTTAAATTGTTTGACTGCAAATGACTATTCCATGTAAATTATCACTCTTGGAACTGAAATAAGTGTGCTTAGAGTCACTTTAATGCCTGAAATTGGTAGAAATGGAAGCTTCTGAATAGGAGAAAAAGTCTGTAATAATGGCAATTTTGGTCACATTGGGGCTTTAAAAAGTAGTTATTCAACATAAGGCACATTACAATTGACATTTTGAATCAATTTTTGTACAGTCCAAAAAATCAATTTTCTGATGAAAAACGATGACCCGTGACCTGTCGAAATTTCTCCAGATGGTCAGAAATGGAAATTTTTTCATGTTTAATTTTTTGACTGCAAATGACTATTCCATGTAAATTATCACTTTTGGAACAAAAATAAATGTGTTAGAGTCACTTTAATGCCTGAAATTGGTCGAAAAAGAAGCTTCTGAGTAGGAGAAAATGTCTATAAAAATGCCAATGTTGGTCACATCGAGGCTTTAAAAAGTAGTTATTCAACATGAGGCATATTCCAAATGACATTTTGAATCAATTTTTCTACAGTCCAAAAAATCAATTTTCTGATGAAAAACGATGACCCGTGACCTGTCGAAATTTCTCTAGATGGTCAGAAATGGGAATTTTTTAATGTTTAATTTTTTGACTGCAAATGACTATTCCATGTAAATTATCACTTTTGGAACAAAAATATGTGTGTTTAGAGTCACTTTAATGCCTGAAATTGGTCGAAATAGAAGCTTCTGAATATGAGAAAAAGTCTGTAATAATGGCAATTTTGGTCACAGTGAGGCTTTAAAAAGTAGTTATTCAACATGAGGCACATTACAATTGACATTTTGAATCAATTTTTCTACAGTCCAAAAAATCAATTTTCTGATGAAAAACGATGACCCGTGACCTGCCGAAATTTCTCCAGATGGTCAGAAATGGAAATTTTTTAATGTTAAATTGTTTGACTGCAAATGACTATTCCATGTAAATTATCACACTTGGAACAGAAATAAGTGTGCTTAGAGTCACTTTAATGCCTGAAATTGGTTGAAATAGAAGCTTCTGAACAGGAGAAAAAGTCTGTAATAATGGCAATTTTGGTCACATTGGGGCTTTAAAAAGTAGTTATTCAACATGAGGCACATTACAAATGACATTTTGAATCAATTTTTCTACAGTCCAAAAAATCAATTTTCTGATGAAAAACGATGACCCGTGACCTGACGAAATTTCACCAGATGGTCAGAAACGGAAATTTTTTAATGTTTAATTTTTTGACTGCAAATGACTATTCCATGTAAATTATCACTCTTGGAACAAAAATAAGTGTGCTTAGAGTCACTTTAATGCCTGAAATTGGTCGAAATAGAAGCTTCTGAATAGGAGAAAAAGTCTGTAATAGTGGCAATTTTAGTCACATTGAGGCTTTAAAAAGTAGTTATTCAACATGAGGCACATTCCAAATGACATTTTGAATCAATTTTTCTACAGTCCAAAAAATCAATTTTCTGATGAAAAACGATGATCCGTGACCTGTCGAAATGTATCCAGATGGTCAGAATTGGAAATTTTTTAATGTTAAATTGTTTGACTGCAAATGACTATTCCATGTAAATTATCACTCTTGGAACAGAAATAAGTGTGCTTAGAGTCACTTTAATGCCTGAAATTGGTAGAAATGGAAGCTTCTGAATAGGAGAAAAAGTCTGTAATAATGGCAAGTTTGGCCACATTGGGGCTTTAAAAAGTAGTTATTCAACATAAGGCACATTACAATTGACATTTTGAATCAATTTTTGTACAGTCCAAAACATCAATTTTCTGATGAAAAATGATGACCCGTGACCTGCCGAAATTTCTCCAGATGGTCAGAAATGGAAATTTTTTAATGTTAAATTGTTTGACTGCAAATGACTATTCCATGTAAATTATCACTCTTGGATCAAAAATAAGTGTGCTTAGAGTCACTTTAATGCCTGAAATTGGTCGAAATAGAAGCTTCTGAATAGGAGAAAATGTCTATAAAAATGGCAATTTTGGTCACATCGAGGCTTTAAAAAGCAGTTATTCAACATGAGGCATATTCCAAATGACATTTTGAATCAATTTTCCTACAGTCCAAAAAATCGATTTTCTGATGAAAAACGATGACCCGTGACCTGTCGAAATTTCTCCAGATGGTCAGAAATGGAAATTTTTTCATGTTTAATTTTTTGACTGCAAATGACTATTCCATGTAAATGATCACTCTTGGAACAAAAATAAGTGTGCTTAGAGTCACTTTAATGCCTGAAATTGGTTGAAATAGAAGCTTCTGAACAGGAGAAAAAGTCTGTAATAATGGCAATTTTGGTCACATTGGGGCTTTAAAAAGTAGTTATTCAACATGAGGCACATTACAAATGACATTTTGAATCAATTTTTCTACAGTCCAAAAAATCAATTTTCTGATGAAAAACGATGACCCGTGACCTGACGAAATTTCACCAGATGGTCAGAAACGGAAATTTTTTAATGTTTAATTTTTTGACTGCAAATGACTATTCCATGTAAATTATCACTCTTGGAACAAAAATAAGTGTGCTTAGAGTCACTTTAATGCCTGAAATTGGTCGAAATAGAAGCTTCTGAATAGGAGAAAAAGTCTGTAATAGTGGCAATTTTAGTCACATTGAGGCTTTAAAAAGTAGTTATTCAACATGAGGCACATTCCAAATGACATTTTGAATCAATTTTTCTACAGTCCAAAAAATCAATTTTCTGATGAAAAACGATGATCCGTGACCTGTCGAAATGTATCCAGATGGTCAGAATTGGATTTTTTTTAATGTTTAACTTTTTTGACTGCAAATGACTATTCCATGTAAATTATCACTTTTGGAACAAAAATAAATGTGTTTAGAGTCACTTTAATGCCTGAAATTGGTCGAAAAAGAAGCTTCTGAGTAGGAGAAAATGTCTATAAAAATGGCAATTTTGGTCACATCGAGGCTTTAAAAAGTAGTTATTCAACATGAGGCATATTCTAAATGACATTTTGAATCAATTTTTCTAAAGTCCAAAAAATCAATTTTCTGATGAAAAACGATGACCCGTGACCTGTCGAAATTTCTCTAGATGGTCAGAAATGGGAATTTTTTAATGTTTAATTTTTTGACTGCAAATGACTATTCCATGTAAATTATCACTTTTGGAACAAAAATACGTGTGTTTAGAGTCACTTTAATGCCTGAAATTGGTCGAAATAGAAGCTTCTGAATATGGGAAAAAGGCTGCAATAATGGCAATTTTGGTCACATTGACGCTTTAAAATGTAGTTATTCAACATGAGGCACATTCCAAATGACATTTTGAATCAATTTTTCTACAGTCCAAAAAATCAATTTTCTGATGAAAAACGATGACCCGTGACCTGTCAAAATTTCTCCAGATGGTCAGAAATGGAAATTTTTTAATGTTTAATTTTTTGACTGTAAATGACTATTGCATGTGAATTATCACTCTTGCAACAAAAATAAGTGTGCTTAGAGTCACTTTAATGCCTGAAATTGGTCGAAATAGAAGCTTCTGAATATGAGAAAAAGTCTGTAATAATGGCAATTTTGGTCACATTGAGGCTTTTTAAAGTAGTTATTCAACATGAGGCACATTCCAAATGACATTTTGAATCAATTTTTCTACAGTCCAAAAAATCAATTTTCTGATGAAAAACGATGACCCGTGACCTGCCGAAATTTCTCCAGATGGTCAGAAATGGAAATTTTTTAATGTTAAATTGTTTGACTGCAAATGACTATTCCATGTAAATTATCACTCTTGGAACTGAAATAAGTGTGCTTAGAGTCACTTTAATGCCTGAAATTGGTAGAAATGGAAGCTTCTGAATAGGAGAAAAAGTCTGTAATAATGGCAATTTTGGTCACATTGGGGCTTTAAAAAGTAGTTATTCAACATAAGGCACATTACAATTGACATTTTGAATCAATTTTTGTACAGTCCAAAAAATCAATTTTCTGATGAAAAACGATGACCCGTGACCTGTCGAAATTTCTCCAGATGGTCAGAAATGGAAATTTTTTCATGTTTAATTTTTTGACTGCAAATGACTATTCCATGTAAATTATCACTTTTGGAACAAAAATAAATGTGTTAGAGTCACTTTAATGCCTGAAATTGGTCGAAAAAGAAGCTTCTGAGTAGGAGAAAATGTCTATAAAAATGCCAATGTTGGTCACATCGAGGCTTTAAAAAGTAGTTATTCAACATGAGGCATATTCCAAATGACATTTTGAATCAATTTTTCTACAGTCCAAAAAATCAATTTTCTGATGAAAAACGATGACCCGTGACCTGTCGAAATTTCTCTAGATGGTCAGAAATGGGAATTTTTTAATGTTTAATTTTTTGACTGCAAATGACTATTCCATGTAAATTATCACTTTTGGAACAAAAATATGTGTGTTTAGAGTCACTTTAATGCCTGAAATTGGTCGAAATAGAAGCTTCTGAATATGAGAAAAAGTCTGTAATAATGGCAATTTTGGTCACAGTGAGGCTTTAAAAAGTAGTTATTCAACATGAGGCACATTACAATTGACATTTTGAATCAATTTTTCTACAGTCCAAAAAATCAATTTTCTGATGAAAAACGATGACCCGTGACCTGCCGAAATTTCTCCAGATGGTCAGAAATGGAAATTTTTTAATGTTAAATTGTTTGACTGCAAATGACTATTCCATGTAAATTATCACACTTGGAACAGAAATAAGTGTGCTTAGAGTCACTTTAATGCCTGAAATTGGTTGAAATAGAAGCTTCTGAACAGGAGAAAAAGTCTGTAATAATGGCAATTTTGGTCACATTGGGGCTTTAAAAAGTAGTTATTCAACATGAGGCACATTACAAATGACATTTTGAATCAATTTTTCTACAGTCCAAAAAATCAATTTTCTGATGAAAAACGATGACCCGTGACCTGACGAAATTTCACCAGATGGTCAGAAACGGAAATTTTTTAATGTTTAATTTTTTGACTGCAAATGACTATTCCATGTAAATTATCACTCTTGGAACAAAAATAAGTGTGCTTAGAGTCACTTTAATGCCTGAAATTGGTCGAAATAGAAGCTTCTGAATAGGAGAAAAAGTCTGTAATAGTGGCAATTTTAGTCACATTGAGGCTTTAAAAAGTAGTTATTCAACATGAGGCACATTCCAAATGACATTTTGAATCAATTTTTCTACAGTCCAAAAAATCAATTTTCTGATGAAAAACGATGATCCGTGACCTGTCGAAATGTATCCAGATGGTCAGAATTGGATTTTTTTTAATGTTTAACTTTTTTGACTGCAAATGACTATTCCATGTAAATTATCACTTTTGGAACAAAAATAAATGTGTTTAGAGTCACTTTAATGCCTGAAATTGGTCGAAAAAGAAGCTTCTGAGTAGGAGAAAATGTCTATAAAAATGGCAATTTTGGTCACATCGAGGCTTTAAAAAGTAGTTATTCAACATGAGGCATATTCTAAATGACATTTTGAATCAATTTTTCTAAAGTCCAAAAAATCAATTTTCTGATGAAAAACGATGACCCGTGACCTGTCGAAATTTCTCTAGATGGTCAGAAATGGGAATTTTTTAATGTTTAATTTTTTGACTGCAAATGACTATTCCATGTAAATTATCACTTTTGGAACAAAAATACGTGTGTTTAGAGTCACTTTAATGCCTGAAATTGGTCGAAATAGAAGCTTCTGAATATGGGAAAAAGGCTGCAATAATGGCAATTTTGGTCACATTGACGCTTTAAAATGTAGTTATTCAACATGAGGCACATTCCAAATGACATTTTGAATCAATTTTTCTACAGTCCAAAAAATCAATTTTCTGATGAAAAACGATGACCCGTGACCTGTCAAAATTTCTCCAGATGGTCAGAAATGGAAATTTTTTAATGTTTAATTTTTTGACTGTAAATGACTATTGCATGTGAATTATCACTCTTGCAACAAAAATAAGTGTGCTTAGAGTCACTTTATGCCTGAAATTGGTCGAAATAGAAGCTTCTGAATATGAGAAAAAGTCTGTAATAATGGCAATTTTGGTCACATTGAGGCTTTTTAAAGTAGTTATTCAACATGAGGCACATTCCAAATGACATTTTGAATCAATTTTTCTACAGTCCAAAAAATCAATTTTCTGATGAAAAACGATGACCCGTGACCTGCCGAAATTTCTCCAGATGGTCAGAAATGGAAATTTTTTAATGTTAAATTGTTTGACTGCAAATGACTATTCCATGTAAATTATCACTCTTGGAACTGAAATAAGTGTGCTTAGAGTCACTTTAATGCCTGAAATTGGTAGAAATGGAAGCTTCTGAATAGGAGAAAAAGTCTGTAATAATGGCAATTTTGGTCACATTGGGGCTTTAAAAAGTAGTTATTCAACATAAGGCACATTACAATTGACATTTTGAATCAATTTTTGTACAGTCCAAAAAATCAATTTTCTGATGAAAAACGATGACCCGTGACCTGTCGAAATTTCTCCAGATGGTCAGAAATGGAAATTTTTTCATGTTTAATTTTTTGACTGCAAATGACTATTCCATGTAAATTATCACTTTTGGAACAAAAATAAATGTGTTAGAGTCACTTTAATGCCTGAAATTGGTCGAAAAAGAAGCTTCTGAGTAGGAGAAAATGTCTATAAAAATGCCAATGTTGGTCACATCGAGGCTTTAAAAAGTAGTTATTCAACATGAGGCATATTCCAAATGACATTTTGAATCAATTTTTCTACAGTCCAAAAAATCAATTTTCTGATGAAAAACGATGACCCGTGACCTGTCGAAATTTCTCTAGATGGTCAGAAATGGGAATTTTTTAATGTTTAATTTTTTGACTGCAAATGACTATTCCATGTAAATTATCACTTTTGGAACAAAAATATGTGTGTTTAGAGTCACTTTAATGCCTGAAATTGGTCGAAATAGAAGCTTCTGAATATGAGAAAAAGTCTGTAATAATGGCAATTTTGGTCACAGTGAGGCTTTAAAAAGTAGTTATTCAACATGAGGCACATTACAATTGACATTTTGAATCAATTTTTCTACAGTCCAAAAAATCAATTTTCTGATGAAAAACGATGACCCGTGACCTGCCGAAATTTCTCCAGATGGTCAGAAATGGAAATTTTTTAATGTTAAATTGTTTGACTGCAAATGACTATTCCATGTAAATTATCACACTTGGAACAGAAATAAGTGTGCTTAGAGTCACTTTAATGCCTGAAATTGGTTGAAATAGAAGCTTCTGAATAGGAGAAAAAGTCTGTAATAATGGCAATTTTGGTCACATAGGGTCTTTAAAAAGTAGTTATTCAACATGAGGCACATTCCAAATGACATTTTGAAACAATTTTCCTACAGTCCAAAAAATCAATTTTCTGATGAAAAACGATGACCCGTGACCTGTCGAAATTTCTCCAGATGGTCAGAAATGGAAATTTTTTCATGTTTAATTTCTTGACTGCAAATGACTATTCCATGTAAATTATCACTCTTGGAACAGAAATAAGTGTGCTTAGAGTCACTTTAATGCCTGAAATTGGTAGAAATGGAAGCTTCTGAATAGGAGAAAAAGTCTGTAATAATGGCAATTTTGGTCACATTGGGGCTTTAAAAAGTAGTTATTCAACATAAGGCACATTACAATTGACATTTTGAATCAATTTTTGTACAGTCCAAAAAATCAATTTTCTGATGAAAAACGATGACCCGTGACCTGCCGAAATTTCTCCAGATGGTCAGAAATGGAAATTTTTTAATGTTAAATTGTTTGACTGCAAATGACTATTCCATGTAAATTATCACTCTTGGATCAAAAATAAGTGTGCTTAGAGTCACTTTAATGCCTGAAATTGGTCGAAAAAGAAACTTCTGAGTAGGAGGAATGTCTATAAAAATGGCAATTTTGGTCACATCGAGGCTTTAAAAAGTAGTTATTCAACATGAGGCATATTCTAAATGACTTTTTGAATCAATTTTTCTACAGTCCAAAAAATTAATTTTCTGATGAAAAACGATGACCCGTGACCTGTCGAAATTTCTCTAGATGGTCAGAAATGGGAATTTTTTAATGTTTAATTTCTTGACTGCAAATGACTATTCCATGTAAATTATCACTTTTGGAACAAAAATACGTGTGTTTAGAGTCACTTTAATGCCTGAAATTGGTCGAAATAGAAGCTTCTGAATATGGGAAAAAGGCTGTAATAATGGCAATTTTGGTCACATTGAGGCTTTAAAATGTAGTTATTCAACATGAGGCACATTCCAAATGACATTTTGAATCAATTTTTCTACAGTCCAAAAAATCAATTTTCTGATGAAAAACGATGACCCGTGACCTGTCAAAATTTCTCCAGATGGTCAGAAATGGAAATCTTTTCATGTTTAAGTTTTTTGACTGCAAATGACTATTCCATGTTAATTATCACTCTTGGAACAGAAATAAGTGTGCTTAGAGTCACTTTAATGCCTGAAATTGGTCGAAATGGAAGTTTCTGAATAGGAGAAAAAGTCTGTAATAATGGCAATTTTGGTCACATTGGGGCTTTAAAAAGTAGTTATTCAACATGAGGCACATTCCAAATGACATTTTGAATCAATTTTTCTACAGTCCAAAAAATCAATTTTCTGATGAAAAACGATGACCCGTGACCTGTCAAAATTTCTCCAGATGGTCAGAAATGGAAATCTTTTCATGTTTAAGTTTTTTGACTGCAAATGACTATTCCATGTTAATTATCACTCTTGGAACAGAAATAAGTGTGCTTAGAGTCACTTTAATGCCTGAAATTGGTCGAAATGGAAGCTTCTGAATAGGAGAAAAAGTCTGTAATAATGGCAATTTTGGTCACATCGGGGCTTTAAAAAGTTGGTATTCAACATGAGGCACATTACAATTGACATTTTGAATCAATTTTTGTACAGTCCAAAAAATCAATTTTCTGATGAAAAACGATGACCCGTGACCTGCCGAAATTTCTCCAGATGATCAGAAATGGAAATTTTTTAATGTTAAATTGTTTGACTGCAAATGACTATTCCATGTAAATTATCACTCTTGGATAAAAAATAAGTGTGCTTAGAGTCACTTTAATGCCTGAAATTGGTCGAAATAGAAGCTTCTGAATAGGAGAAAATGTCTATAAAAATGGCAATTTTGGTCACGTCGAGGCTTTAAAAAGTAGTTATTCAACATGAGGCATATTCCAAATGACATTTTGAATCAATTTTCCTACAGTCCAAAAAATCGATTTTCTGATGAAAAACGATGACCCGTGACCTGTCGAAATTTCTCCAGATGGTCAGAAATGGAAATTTTTTCATGTTTAATTTTTTGACTGCAAATGACTATTCCATGTAAATGATCACTCTTGGAACAAAAATAAGTGTGCTTAGAGTCACTTTAATGCCTGAAATTGGTCGAAATGGAAGCTTCTGAATAGGAGAAAAAGTCTGTAATAATGGCAATTTTGGTCACATTGGGGCTTTAAAAAGTAGTTATTCAACATGAGGCACATTACAATTGACATTTTGAATCAATTTTTGTACAGTCCAAAAAATCAATTTTCTGATGAAAAACGATGACCCGTGACCTGCCGAAATTTCTCCAGATGGTCAGAAATGGAAATTTTTTAATGTTAAATTGTTTGACTGCAAATGACTATTCCATGTAAATTATCACTCTTGGATCAAAAATAAGTGTGCTTAGAGTCACTTTAATGCCTGAAATTGGTCGAAATAGAAGCTTCTGAATAGGAGAAAATGTCTATAAAAATGGCAATTTTGGTCACATCGAGGCTTTAAAAAGCAGTTATTCAACATGAGGCATATTCCAAATGACATTTTGAATCAATTTTCCTACAGTCCAAAAAATCGATTTTCTGATGAAAAACGATGACCCGTGACCTGTCGAAATTTCTCCAGATGGTCAGAAATGGAAATTTTTTCATGTTTAATTTTTTGACTGCAAATGACTATTCCATGTAAATGATCACTCTTGGAACAAAAATAAGTGTGCTTAGAGTCACTTTAATGCCTGAAATTGGTTGAAATAGAAGCTTCTGAACAGGAGAAAAAGTCTGTAATAATGGCAATTTTGGTCACATTGGGGCTTTAAAAAGTAGTTATTCAACATGAGGCACATTACAAATGACATTTTGAATCAATTTTTCTACAGTCCAAAAAATCAATTTTCTGATGAAAAACGATGACCCGTGACCTGACGAAATTTCACCAGATGGTCAGAAACGGAAATTTTTTAATGTTTAATTTTTTGACTGCAAATGACTATTCCATGTAAATTATCACTCTTGGAACAAAAATAAGTGTGCTTAGAGTCACTTTAATGCCTGAAATTGGTCGAAATAGAAGCTTCTGAATAGGAGAAAAAGTCTGTAATAGTGGCAATTTTAGTCACATTGAGGCTTTAAAAAGTAGTTATTCAACATGAGGCACATTCCAAATGACATTTTGAATCAATTTTTCTACAGTCCAAAAAATCAATTTTCTGATGAAAAACGATGATCCGTGACCTGTCGAAATGTATCCAGATGGTCAGAATTGGAATTTTTTTAATGTTTAACTTTTTTGACTGCAAATGACTATTCCATGTAAATTATCACTTTTGGAACAAAAATAAATGTGTTTAGAGTCACTTTAATGCCTGAAATTGGTCGAAAAAGAAGCTTCTGAGTAGGAGAAAATGTCTATAAAAATGGCAATTTTGGTCACATCGAGGCTTTAAAAAGTAGTTATTCAACATGAGGCATATTCTAAATGACATTTTGAATCAATTTTTCTAAAGTCCAAAAAATCAATTTTCTGATGAAAAACGATGACCCGTGACCTGTCGAAATTTCTCTAGATGGTCAGAAATGGGAATTTTTTAATGTTTAATTTTTTGACTGCAAATGACTATTCCATGTAAATTATCACTTTTGGAACAAAAATACGTGTGTTTAGAGTCACTTTAATGCCTGAAATTGGTCGAAATAGAAGCTTCTGAATATGGGAAAAAGGCTGCAATAATGGCAATTTTGGTCACATTGACGCTTTAAAATGTAGTTATTCAACATGAGGCACATTCCAAATGACATTTTGAATCAATTTTTCTACAGTCCAAAAAATCAATTTTCTGATGAAAAACGATGACCCGTGACCTGTCAAAATTTCTCCAGATGGTCAGAAATGGAAATTTTTTAATGTTTAATTTTTTGACTGTAAATGACTATTGCATGTGAATTATCACTCTTGCAACAAAAATAAGTGTGCTTAGAGTCACTTTAATGCCTGAAATTGGTCGAAATACAAGCTTCTGAATATGAGAAAAAGTCTGTAATAATGGCAATTTTGGTCACATTGAGGCTTTTTAAAGTAGTTATTCAACATGAGGCACATTCCAAATGACATTTTAAATCAATTTTTCTACAGTCCAAAAAATCAATTTTCTGATGTTAAACGATGACCCGTGACCTGTCAAAATTTCTCCAGATGGTCAGAAATGGAAATTTTTTCATGTTTAAGTTTTTTGACTGCAAATGACTATTCCATGTAAATGGTCACTCTTGGAACAGAAATAAGTGTGCTTAGAGTCACTTTAATGCCTGAAATTGGTTGAGATGGAAGCTTCTGAATAGGAGAAAAAGTCTGTAATAATGGCAATTTTGGTCACATTGGGGCTTTAAAAAGTAGTTATTCAACATGAGGCACATTACAAATGACATTTTGAATCAATTTTCCTACAGTCCAAAAAATCGATTTTCTGATGAAAAACGATGACCCGTGACCTGTCGAAATTTCTCCAGATGGTCAGAAATGGAAATTTTTTCATGTTTAATTTTTTGACTGCAAATGACTATTCCATGTAAATTATCACTTTTGGAACAAAAATAAATGTGTTAGAGTCACTTTAATGCCTGAAATTGGTCGAAAAAGAAGCTTCTGAGTAGGAGAAAATGTCTATAAAAATGCCAATGTTGGTCACATCGAGGCTTTAAAAAGTAGTTATTCAACATGAGGCATATTCCAAATGACATTTTGAATCAATTTTTCTACAGTCCAAAAAATCAATTTTCTGATGAAAAACGATGACCCGTGACCCGTCGAAATTTCTCTAGATGGTCAGAAATGGGAATTTTTTAATGTTTAATTTTTTGACTGCAAATGACTATTCCATGTAAATTATCACTTTTGGAACAAAAATATGTGTGTTTAGAGTCACTTTAATGCCTGAAATTGGTCGAAATAGAAGCTTCTGAATATGAGAAAAAGTCTGTAATAATGGCAATTTTGGTCACAGTGAGGCTTTAAAAAGTAGTTATTCAACATGAGGCACATTACAATTGACATTTTGAATCAATTTTTCTACAGTCCAAAAAATCAATTTTCTGATGAAAAACGATGACCCGTGACCTGCCGAAATTTCTCCAGATGGTCAGAAATGGAAATTTTTTAATGTTAAATTGTTTGACTGCAAATGACTATTCCATGTAAATTATCACACTTGGAACAGAAATAAGTGTGCTTAGAGTCACTTTAATGCCTGAAATTGGTCGAAATAGAAGCTTCTGAATAGGAGAAAAAGTCTGTAATAATGGCAATTTTGGTCACATAGGGTCTTTAAAAAGTAGTTATTCAACATGAGGCACATTCCAAATGACATTTTGAAACAATTTTCCTACAGTCCAAAAAATCAATTTTCTGATGAAAAACGATGACCCGTGACCTGTCGAAACTTCTCCAGATGGTCAGAAATGGAAATTTTTTCATGTTTAATTTCTTGACTGCAAATGACTATTCCATGTAAATTATCACTCTTGGAACAGAAATAAGTGTGCTTAGAGTCACTTTAATGCCTGAAATTGGTAGAAATGGAAGCTTCTGAATAGGAGAAAAAGTCTGTAATAATGGCAATTTTGGCCACATTGGGGCTTTAAAAAGTAGTTATTCAACATAAGGCACATTACAATTGACATTTTGAATCAATTTTTGTACAGTCCAAAAAATCAATTTTCTGATGAAAAATGATGACCCGTGACCTGCCAAAATTTCTCCAGATGGTCAGAAATGGAAATTTTTTAATGTTAAATTGTTTGACTGCAAATGACTATTCCATGTAAATTATCACTCTTGGATAAAAAATAAGTGTGCTTAGAGTCACTTTAATGCCTGAAATTGGTCGAAATAGAAGCTTCTGAATAGGAGAAAATGTCTATAAAAATGGCAATTTTGGTCACATCGAGGCTTTAAAAAGCAGTTATTCAACATGAGGCATATTCCAAATGACATTTTGAATCAATTTTCCTACAGTCCAAAAAATCGATTTTCTGATGAAAAACGATGACCCGTGACCTGTCGAAATTTCTCCAGATGGTCAGAAATGGAAATTTTTTCATGTTTAATTTTTTGACTGCAAATGACTATTCCATGTAAATGATCACTCTTGGAACAAAAATAAGTGTGCTTAGAGTCACTTTAATGCCTGAAATTGGTTGAAATAGAAGCTTCTGAACAGGAGAAAAAGTCTGTAATAATGGCAATTTTGGTCACATTGGGGCTTTAAAAAGTAGTTATTCAACATGAGGCACATTACAAATGACATTTTGAATCAATTTTTCTACAGTCCAAAAAATCAATTTTCTGATGAAAAACGATGACCCGTGACCTGACGAAATTTCACCAGATGGTCAGAAACGGAAATTTTTTAATGTTTAATTTTTTGACTGCAAATGACTATTCCATGTAAATTATCACTCTTGGAACAAAAATAAGTGTGCTTAGAGTCACTTTAATGCCTGAAATTGGTCGAAATAGAAGCTTCTGAATAGGAGAAAAAGTCTGTAATAGTGGCAATTTTAGTCACATTGAGGCTTTAAAAAGTAGTTATTCAACATGAGGCACATTCCAAATGACATTTTGAATCAATTTTTCTACAGTCCAAAAAATCAATTTTCTGATGAAAAACGATGATCCGTGACCTGTCGAAATGTATCCAGATGGTCAGAATTGGATTTTTTTTAATGTTTAACTTTTTTGACTGCAAATGACTATTCCATGTAAATTATCACTTTTGGAACAAAAATAAATGTGTTTAGAGTCACTTTAATGCCTGAAATTGGTCGAAAAAGAAGCTTCTGAGTAGGAGAAAATGTCTATAAAAATGGCAATTTTGGTCACATCGAGGCTTTAAAAAGTAGTTATTCAACATGAGGCATATTCTAAATGACATTTTGAATCAATTTTTCTAAAGTCCAAAAAATCAATTTTCTGATGAAAAACGATGACCCGTGACCTGTCGAAATTTCTCTAGATGGTCAGAAATGGGAATTTTTTAATGTTTAATTTTTTGACTGCAAATGACTATTCCATGTAAATTATCACTTTTGGAACAAAAATACGTGTGTTTAGAGTCACTTTAATGCCTGAAATTGGTCGAAATAGAAGCTTCTGAATATGGGAAAAAGGCTGCAATAATGGCAATTTTGGTCACATTGACGCTTTAAAATGTAGTTATTCAACATGAGGCACATTCCAAATGACATTTTGAATCAATTTTTCTACAGTCCAAAAAATCAATTTTCTGATGAAAAACGATGACCCGTGACCTGTCAAAATTTCTCCAGATGGTCAGAAATGGAAATTTTTTAATGTTTAATTTTTTGACTGTAAATGACTATTGCATGTGAATTATCACTCTTGCAACAAAAATAAGTGTGCTTAGAGTCACTTTAATGCCTGAAATTGGTCGAAATAGAAGCTTCTGAATATGAGAAAAAGTCTGTAATAATGGCAATTTTGGTCACATTGAGGCTTTTTAAAGTAGTTATTCAACATGAGGCACATTCCAAATGACATTTTGAATCAATTTTTCTACAGTCCAAAAAATCAATTTTCTGATGAAAAACGATGACCCGTGACCTGCCGAAATTTCTCCAGATGGTCAGAAATGGAAATTTTTTAATGTTAAATTGTTTGACTGCAAATGACTATTCCATGTAAATTATCACTCTTGGAACTGAAATAAGTGTGCTTAGAGTCACTTTAATGCCTGAAATTGGTAGAAATGGAAGCTTCTGAATAGGAGAAAAAGTCTGTAATAATGGCAATTTTGGTCACATTGGGGCTTTAAAAAGTAGTTATTCAACATAAGGCACATTACAATTGACATTTTGAATCAATTTTTGTACAGTCCAAAAAATCAATTTTCTGATGAAAAACGATGACCCGTGACCTGTCGAAATTTCTCCAGATGGTCAGAAATGGAAATTTTTTCATGTTTAATTTTTTGACTGCAAATGACTATTCCATGTAAATTATCACTTTTGGAACAAAAATAAATGTGTTAGAGTCACTTTAATGCCTGAAATTGGTCGAAAAAGAAGCTTCTGAGTAGGAGAAAATGTCTATAAAAATGCCAATGTTGGTCACATCGAGGCTTTAAAAAGTAGTTATTCAACATGAGGCATATTCCAAATGACATTTTGAATCAATTTTTCTACAGTCCAAAAAATCAATTTTCTGATGAAAAACGATGACCCGTGACCTGTCGAAATTTCTCTAGATGGTCAGAAATGGGAATTTTTTAATGTTTAATTTTTTGACTGCAAATGACTATTCCATGTAAATTATCACTTTTGGAACAAAAATATGTGTGTTTAGAGTCACTTTAATGCCTGAAATTGGTCGAAATAGAAGCTTCTGAATATGAGAAAAAGTCTGTAATAATGGCAATTTTGGTCACAGTGAGGCTTTAAAAAGTAGTTATTCAACATGAGGCACATTACAATTGACATTTTGAATCAATTTTTCTACAGTCCAAAAAATCAATTTTCTGATGAAAAACGATGACCCGTGACCTGCCGAAATTTCTCCAGATGGTCAGAAATGGAAATTTTTTAATGTTAAATTGTTTGACTGCAAATGACTATTCCATGTAAATTATCACACTTGGAACAGAAATAAGTGTGCTTAGAGTCACTTTAATGCCTGAAATTGGTTGAAATAGAAGCTTCTGAATAGGAGAAAAAGTCTGTAATAATGGCAATTTTGGTCACATAGGGTCTTTAAAAAGTAGTTATTCAACATGAGGCACATTCCAAATGACATTTTGAAACAATTTTCCTACAGTCCAAAAAATCAATTTTCTGATGAAAAACGATGACCCGTGACCTGTCGAAATTTCTCCAGATGGTCAGAAATGGAAATTTTTTCATGTTTAATTTCTTGACTGCAAATGACTATTCCATGTAAATTATCACTCTTGGAACAGAAATAAGTGTGCTTAGAGTCACTTTAATGCCTGAAATTGGTAGAAATGGAAGCTTCTGAATAGGAGAAAAAGTCTGTAATAATGGCAATTTTGGTCACATTGGGGCTTTAAAAAGTAGTTATTCAACATAAGGCACATTACAATTGACATTTTGAATCAATTTTTGTACAGTCCAAAAAATCAATTTTCTGATGAAAAACGATGACCCGTGACCTGCCGAAATTTCTCCAGATGGTCAGAAATGGAAATTTTTTAATGTTAAATTGTTTGACTGCAAATGACTATTCCATGTAAATTATCACTCTTGGATCAAAAATAAGTGTGCTTAGAGTCACTTTAATGCCTGAAATTGGTCGAAAAAGAAACTTCTGAGTAGGAGGAATGTCTATAAAAATGGCAATTTTGGTCACATCGAGGCTTTAAAAAGTAGTTATTCAACATGAGGCATATTCTAAATGACTTTTTGAATCAATTTTTCTACAGTCCAAAAAATTAATTTTCTGATGAAAAACGATGACCCGTGACCTGTCGAAATTTCTCTAGATGGTCAGAAATGGGAATTTTTTAATGTTTAATTTCTTGACTGCAAATGACTATTCCATGTAAATTATCACTTTTGGAACAAAAATACGTGTGTTTAGAGTCACTTTAATGCCTGAAATTGGTCGAAATAGAAGCTTCTGAATATGGGAAAAAGGCTGTAATAATGGCAATTTTGGTCACATTGAGGCTTTAAAATGTAGTTATTCAACATGAGGCACATTCCAAATGACATTTTGAATCAATTTTTCTACAGTCCAAAAAATCTATTTTCTGATGAAAAACGATGACCCGTGACCTGTCAAAATTTCTCCAGATGGTCAGAAATGGAAATCTTTTCATGTTTAAGTTTTTTGACTGCAAATGACTATTCCATGTTAATTATCACTCTTGGAACAGAAATAAGTGTGCTTAGAGTCACTTTAATGCCTGAAATTGGTCGAAATGGAAGCTTCTGAATAGGAGAAAAAGTCTGTAATAATGGCAATTTTGGTCACATTGGGGCTTTAAAAAGTAGTTATTCAACATGAGGCACATTCCAAATGACATTTTGAATCAATTTTTCTACAGTCCAAAAAATCAATTTTCTGATGAAAAACGATGACCCGTGACCTGTCAAAATTTCTCCAGATGGTCAGAAATGGAAATCTTTTCATGTTTAAGTTTTTTGACTGCAAATGACTATTCCATGTTAATTATCACTCTTGGAACAGAAATAAGTGTGCTTAGAGTCACTTTAATGCCTGAAATTGGTCGAAATGGAAGCTTCTGAATAGGAGAAAAAGTCTGTAATAATGGCAATTTTGGTCACATCGGGGCTTTAAAAAGTTGGTATTCAACATGAGGCACATTACAATTGACATTTTGAATCAATTTTTGTACAGTCCAAAAAATCAATTTTCTGATGAAAAACGATGACCCGTGACCTGCCGAAATTTCTCCAGATGATCAGAAATGGAAATTTTTTAATGTTAAATTGTTTGACTGCAAATGACTATTCCATGTAAATTATCACTCTTGGATAAAAAATAAGTGTGCTTAGAGTCACTTTAATGCCTGAAATTGGTCGAAATAGAAGCTTCTGAATAGGAGAAAATGTCTATAAAAATGGCAATTTTGGTCACGTCGAGGCTTTAAAAAGTAGTTATTCAACATGAGGCATATTCCAAATGACATTTTGAATCAATTTTCCTACAGTCCAAAAAATCGATTTTCTGATGAAAAACGATGACCCGTGACCTGTCGAAATTTCTCCAGATGGTCAGAAATGGAAATTTTTTCATGTTTAATTTTTTGACTGCAAATGACTATTCCATGTAAATGATCACTCTTGGAACAAAAATAAGTGTGCTTAGAGTCACTTTAATGCCTGAAATTGGTCGAAATGGAAGCTTCTGAATAGGAGAAAAAGTCTGTAATAATGGCAATTTTGGTCACATTGGGGCTTTAAAAAGTAGTTATTCAACATGAGGCACATTACAATTGACATTTTGAATCAATTTTTGTACAGTCCAAAAAATCAATTTTCTGATGAAAAACGATGACCCGTGACCTGCCGAAATTTCTCCAGATGGTCAGAAATGGAAATTTTTTAATGTTAAATTGTTTGACTGCAAATGACTATTCCATGTAAATTATCACTCTTGGATCAAAAATAAGTGTGCTTAGAGTCACTTTAATGCCTGAAATTGGTCGAAATAGAAGCTTCTGAATAGGAGAAAATGTCTATAAAAATGGCAATTTTGGTCACATCGAGGCTTTAAAAAGCAGTTATTCAACATGAGGCATATTCCAAATGACATTTTGAATCAATTTTCCTACAGTCCAAAAAATCGATTTTCTGATGAAAAACGATGACCCGTGACCTGTCGAAATTTCTCCAGATGGTCAGAAATGGAAATTTTTTCATGTTTAATTTTTTGACTGCAAATGACTATTCCATGTAAATGATCACTCTTGGAACAAAAATAAGTGTGCTTAGAGTCACTTTAATGCCTGAAATTGTTTGAAATAGAAGCTTCTGAACAGGAGAAAAAGTCTGTAATAATGGCAATTTTGGTCACATTGGGGCTTTAAAAAGTAGTTATTCAACATGAGGCACATTACAAATGACATTTTGAATCAATTTTTCTACAGTCCAAAAAATCAATTTTCTGATGAAAAACGATGACCCGTGACCTGACGAAATTTCACCAGATGGTCAGAAACGGAAATTTTTTAATGTTTAATTTTTTGACTGCAAATGACTATTCCATGTAAATTATCACTCTTGGAACAAAAATAAGTGTGCTTAGAGTCACTTTAATGCCTGAAATTGGTCGAAATAGAAGCTTCTGAATAGGAGAAAAAGTCTGTAATAGTGGCAATTTTAGTCACATTGAGGCTTTAAAAAGTAGTTATTCAACATGAGGCACATTCCAAATGACATTTTGAATCAATTTTTCTACAGTCCAAAAAATCAATTTTCTGATGAAAAACGATGATCCGTGACCTGTCGAAATGTATCCAGATGGTCAGAATTGGAATTTTTTTAATGTTTAACTTTTTTGACTGCAAATGACTATTCCATGTAAATTATCACTTTTGGAACAAAAATAAATGTGTTTAGAGTCACTTTAATGCCTGAAATTGGTCGAAAAAGAAGCTTCTGAGTAGGAGAAAATGTCTATAAAAATGGCAATTTTGGTCACATCGAGGCTTTAAAAAGTAGTTATTCAACATGAGGCATATTCTAAATGACATTTTGAATCAATTTTTCTAAAGTCCAAAAAATCAATTTTCTGATGAAAAACGATGACCCGTGACCTGTCGAAATTTCTCTAGATGGTCAGAAATGGGAATTTTTTAATGTTTAATTTTTTGACTGTAAATGACTATTGCATGTGAATTATCACTCTTGCAACAAAAATAAGTGTGCTTAGAGTCACTTTAATGCCTGAAATTGGTCGAAATAGAAGCTTCTGAATATGAGAAAAAGTCTGTAATAATGGCAATTTTGGTCACATTGAGGCTTTTTAAAGTAGTTATTCAACATGAGGCACATTCCAAATGACATTTTGAATCAATTTTTCTACAGTCCAAAAAATCAATTTTCTGATGAAAAACGATGACCCGTGACCTGCCGAAATTTCTCCAGATGGTCAGAAATGGAAATTTTTTAAGGTTAAATTGTTTGACTGCAAATGACTATTCCATGTAAATTATCACTCTTGGAACTGAAATAAGTGTGCTTAGAGTCACTTTAATGCCTGAAATTGGTAGAAATGGAAGCTTCTGAATAGGAGAAAAAGTCTGTAATAATGGCAATTTTGGTCACATTGGGGCTTTAAAAAGTAGTTATTCAACATAAGGCACATTACAATTGACATTTTGAATCAATTTTTGTACAGTCCAAAAAATCAATTTTCTGATGAAAAACGATGACCCGTGACCTGCCGAAATTTCTCCAGATGGTCAGAAATGGAAATTTTTTCATGTTTAATTTTTTGACTGCAAATGACTATTCCATGTAAATTATCACTTTTGGAACAAAAATAAATGTGTTAGAGTCACTTTAATGCCTGAAATTGGTCGAAAAAGAAGCTTCTGAGTAGGAGAAAATGTCTATAAAAATGCCAATGTTGGTCACATCGAGGCTTTAAAAAGTAGTTATTCAACATGAGGCATATTCCAAATGACATTTTGAATCAATTTTTCTACAGTCCAAAAAATCAATTTTCTGATGAAAAACGATGACCCGTGACCTGTCGAAATTTCTCTAGATGGTCAGAAATGGGAATTTTTTAATGTTTAATTTTTTGACTGCAAATGACTATTCCATGTAAATTATCACTTTTGGAACAAAAATATGTGTGTTTAGAGTCACTTTAATGCCTGAAATTGGTCGAAATAGAAGCTTCTGAATATGAGAAAAAGTCTGTAATAATGGCAATTTTGGTCACAGTGAGGCTTTAAAAAGTAGTTATTCAACATGAGGCACATTACAATTGACATTTTGAATCAATTTTTCTACAGTCCAAAAAATCAATTTTCTGATGAAAAACGATGACCCGTGACCTGCCGAAATTTCTCCAGATGGTCAGAAATGGAAATTTTTTAATGTTAAATTGTTTGACTGCAAATGACTATTCCATGTAAATTATCACACTTGGAACAGAAATAAGTGTGCTTAGAGTCACTTTAATGCCTGAAATTGGTTGAAATAGAAGCTTCTGAATAGGAGAAAAAGTCTGTAATAATGGCAATTTTGGTCACATAGGGTCTTTAAAAAGTAGTTATTCAACATGAGGCACATTCCAAATGACATTTTGAAACAATTTTCCTACAGTCCAAAAAATCAATTTTCTGATGAAAAACGATGACCCGTGACCTGTCGAAATTTCTCCAGATGGTCAGAAATGGAAATTTTTTCATGTTTAATTTCTTGACTGCAAATGACTATTCCATGTAAATTATCACTCTTGGAACAGAAATAAGTGTGCTTAGAGTCACTTTAATGCCTGAAATTGGTAGAAATGGAAGCTTCTGAATAGGAGAAAAAGTCTGTAATAATGGCAATTTTGGTCACATTGGGGCTTTAAAAAGTAGTTATTCAACATAAGGCACATTACAATTGACATTTTGAATCAATTTTTGTACAGTCCAAAAAATCAATTTTCTGATGAAAAACGATGACCCGTGACCTGCCGAAATTTCTCCAGATGGTCAGAAATGGAAATTTTTTAATGTTAAATTGTTTGACTGCAAATGACTATTCCATGTAAATTATCACTCTTGGATCAAAAATAAGTGTGCTTAGAGTCACTTTAATGCCTGAAATTGGTCGAAAAAGAAACTTCTGAGTAGGAGGAATGTCTATAAAAATGGCAATTTTGGTCACATCGAGGCTTTAAAAAGTAGTTATTCAACATGAGGCATATTCTAAATGACTTTTTGAATCAATTTTTCTACAGTCCAAAAAATTAATTTTCTGATGAAAAACGATGACCCGTGACCTGTCGAAATTTCTCTAGATGGTCGGAAATGGGAATTTTTTAATGTTTAATTTCTTGACTGCAAATGACTATTCCATGTAAATTATCACTTTTGGAACAAAAATACGTGTGTTTAGAGTCACTTTAATGCCTGAAATTGGTCGAAATAGAAGCTTCTGAATATGGGAAAAAGGCTGTAATAATGGCAATTTTGGTCACATTGAGGCTTTAAAATGTAGTTATTCAACATGAGGCACATTCCAAATGACATTTTGAATCAATTTTTCTACAGTCCAAAAAATCAATTTTCTGATGAAAAACGATGACCCGTGACCTGTCAAAATTTCTCCAGATGGTCAGAAATGGAAATCTTTTCATGTTTAAGTTTTTTGACTGCAAATGACTATTCCATGTTAATTATCACTCTTGGAACAGAAATAAGTGTGCTTAGAGTCACTTTAATGCCTGAAATTGGTCGAAATGGAAGCTTCTGAATAGGAGAAAAAGTCTGTAATAATGGCAATTTTGGTCACATTGGGGCTTTAAAAAGTAGTTATTCAACATGAGGCACATTCCAAATGACATTTTGAATCAATTTTTCTACAGTCCAAAAAATCAATTTTCTGATGAAAAACGATGACCCGTGACCTGTCAAAATTTCTCCAGATGGTCAGAAATGGAAATCTTTTCATGTTTAAGTTTTTTGACTGCAAATGACTATTCCATGTTAATTATCACTCTTGGAACAGAAATAAGTGTGCTTAGAGTCACTTTAATGCCTGAAATTGGTCGAAATGGAAGCTTCTGAATAGGAGAAAAAGTCTGTAATAATGGCAATTTTGGTCACATTGAGGCTTTAAAAAGTAGTTATTCAACATGAGGCACATTCCAAATGACATTTTGAATCAATTTTTCTACAGTCCAAAAAATCAATTTTCTGATGAAAAACGATGACCCGTGACCTGCCGAAATTTCTCCAGATGGTCAGAAATGGAAATTTTTTAATGTTAAATTGTTTGACTGCAAATGACTATTCCATGTAAATTATCACTCTTGGAACTGAAATAAGTGTGCTTAGAGTCACTTTAATGCCTGAAATTGGTAGAAATGGAAGCTTCTGAATAGGAGAAAAAGTCTGTAATAATGGCAATTTTGGTCACATTGGGGCTTTAAAAAGTAGTTATTCAACATAAGGCACATTACAATTGACATTTTGAATCAATTTTTGTACAGTCCAAAAAATCAATTTTCTGATGAAAAACGATGACCCGTGACCTGTCGAAATTTCTCCAGATGGTCAGAAATGGAAATTTTTTCATGTTTAATTTTTTGACTGCAAATGACTATTCCATGTAAATTATCACTTTTGGAACAAAAATAAATGTGTTAGAGTCACTTTAATGCCTGAAATTGGTCGAAAAAGAAGCTTCTGAGTAGGAGAAAATGTCTATAAAAATGCCAATGTTGGTCACATCGAGGCTTTAAAAAGTAGTTATTCAACATGAGGCATATTCCAAATGACATTTTGAATCAATTTTTCTACAGTCCAAAAAATCAATTTTCTGATGAAAAACGATGACCCGTGACCTGTCGAAATTTCTCTAGATGGTCAGAAATGGGAATTTTTTAATGTTTAATTTTTTGACTGCAAATGACTATTCCATGTAAATTATCACTTTTGGAACAAAAATATGTGTGTTTAGAGTCACTTTAATGCCTGAAATTGGTCGAAATAGAAGCTTCTGAATATGAGAAAAAGTCTGTAATAATGGCAATTTTGGTCACAGTGAGGCTTTAAAAAGTAGTTATTCAACATGAGGCACATTACAATTGACATTTTGAATCAATTTTTCTACAGTCCAAAAAATCAATTTTCTGATGAAAAACGATGACCCGTGACCTGCCGAAATTTCTCCAGATGGTCAGAAATGGAAATTTTTTAATGTTAAATTGTTTGACTGCAAATGACTATTCCATGTAAATTATCACACTTGGAACAGAAATAAGTGTGCTTAGAGTCACTTTAATGCCTGAAATTGGTTGAAATAGAAGCTTCTGAATAGGAGAAAAAGTCTGTAATAATGGCAATTTTGGTCACATAGGGTCTTTAAAAAGTAGTTATTCAACATGAGGCACATTCCAAATGACATTTTGAAACAATTTTCCTACAGTCCAAAAAATCAATTTTCTGATGAAAAACGATGACCCGTGACCTGTCGAAATTTCTCCAGATGGTCAGAAATGGAAATTTTTTCATGTTTAATTTCTTGACTGCAAATGACTATTCCATGTAAATTATCACTCTTGGAACAGAAATAAGTGTGCTTAGAGTCACTTTAATGCCTGAAATTGGTAGAAATGGAAGCTTCTGAATAGGAGAAAAAGTCTGTAATAATGGCAATTTTGGTCACATTGGGGCTTTAAAAAGTAGTTATTCAACATAAGGCACATTACAATTGACATTTTGAATCAATTTTTGTACAGTCCAAAAAATCAATTTTCTGATGAAAAACGATGACCCGTGACCTGCCGAAATTTCTCCAGATGGTCAGAAATGGAAATTTTTTAATGTTAAATTGTTTGACTGCAAATGACTATTCCATGTAAATTATCACTCTTGGATCAAAAATAAGTGTGCTTAGAGTCACTTTAATGCCTGAAATTGGTCGAAAAAGAAACTTCTGAGTAGGAGGAATGTCTATAAAAATGGCAATTTTGGTCACATCGAGGCTTTAAAAAGTAGTTATTCAACATGAGGCATATTCTAAATGACTTTTTGAATCAATTTTTCTACAGTCCAAAAAATTAATTTTCTGATGAAAAACGATGACCCGTGACCTGTCGAAATTTCTCTAGATGGTCAGAAATGGGAATTTTTTAATGTTTAATTTCTTGACTGCAAATGACTATTCCATGTAAATTATCACTTTTGGAACAAAAATACGTGTGTTTAGAGTCACTTTAATGCCTGAAATTGGTCGAAATAGAAGCTTCTGAATATGGGAAAAAGGCTGTAATAATGGCAATTTTGGTCACATTGAGGCTTTAAAATGTAGTTATTCAACATGAGGCACATTCCAAATGACATTTTGAATCAATTTTTCTACAGTCCAAAAAATCAATTTTCTGATGAAAAACGATGACCCGTGACCTGTCAAAATTTCTCCAGATGGTCAGAAATGGAAATCTTTTCATGTTTAAGTTTTTTGACTGCAAATGACTATTCCATGTTAATTATCACTCTTGGAACAGAAATAAGTGTGCTTAGAGTCACTTTAATGCCTGAAATTGGTCGAAATGGAAGCTTCTGAATAGGAGAAAAAGTCTGTAATAATGGCAATTTTGGTCACATTGGGGCTTTAAAAAGTAGTTATTCAACATGAGGCACATTCCAAATGACATTTTGAATCAATTTTTCTACAGTCCAAAAAATCAATTTTCTGATGAAAAACGATGACCCGTGACCTGTCAAAATTTCTCCAGATGGTCAGAAATGGAAATCTTTTCATGTTTAAGTTTTTTGACTGCAAATGACTATTCCATGTTAATTATCACTCTTGGAACAGAAATAAGTGTGCTTAGAGTCACTTTAATGCCTGAAATTGGTCGAAATGGAAGCTTCTGAATAGGAGAAAAAGTCTGTAATAATGGCAATTTTGGTCACATCGGGGCTTTAAAAAGTTGGTATTCAACATGAGGCACATTACAATTGACATTTTGAATCAATTTTTGTACAGTCCAAAAAATCAATTTTCTGATGAAAAACGATGACCCGTGACCTGCCGAAATTTCTCCAGATGATCAGAAATGGAAATTTTTTAATGTTAAATTGTTTGACTGCAAATGACTATTCCATGTAAATTATCACTCTTGGATAAAAAATAAGTGTGCTTAGAGTCACTTTAATGCCTGAAATTGGTCGAAATAGAAGCTTCTGAATAGGAGAAAAAGTCTGTAATAGTGGCAATTTTAGTCACATTGAGGCTTTAAAAAGTAGTTATTCAACATGAGGCACATTCCAAATGACATTTTGAATCAATTTTTCTACAGTCCAAAAAATCAATTTTCTGATGAAAAACGATGATCCGTGACCTGTCGAAATGTATCCAGATGGTCAGAATTGGATTTTTTTTAATGTTTAACTTTTTTGACTGCAAATGACTATTCCATGTAAATTATCACTTTTGGAACAAAAATAAATGTGTTTAGAGTCACTTTAATGCCTGAAATTGGTCGAAAAAGAAGCTTCTGAGTAGGAGAAAATGTCTATAAAAATGGCAATTTTGGTCACATCGAGGCTTTAAAAAGTAGTTATTCAACATGAGGCATATTCTAAATGACATTTTGAATCAATTTTTCTAAAGTCCAAAAAATCAATTTTCTGATGAAAAACGATGACCCGTGACCTGTCGAAATTTCTCTAGATGGTCAGAAATGGGAATTTTTTAATGTTTAATTTTTTGACTGCAAATGACTATTCCATGTAAATTATCACTTTTGGAACAAAAATACGTGTGTTTAGAGTCACTTTAATGCCTGAAATTGGTCGAAATAGAAGCTTCTGAATATGGGAAAAAGGCTGCAATAATGGCAATTTTGGTCACATTGACGCTTTAAAATGTAGTTATTCAACATGAGGCACATTCCAAATGACATTTTGAATCAATTTTTCTACAGTCCAAAAAATCAATTTTCTGATGAAAAACGATGACCCGTGACCTGTCAAAATTTCTCCAGATGGTCAGAAATGGAAATTTTTTAATGTTTAATTTTTTGACTGTAAATGACTATTGCATGTGAATTATCACTCTTGCAACAAAAATAAGTGTGCTTAGAGTCACTTTAATGCCTGAAATTGGTCGAAATAGAAGCTTCTGAATATGAGAAAAAGTCTGTAATAATGGCAATTTTGGTCACATTGAGGCTTTTTAAAGTAGTTATTCAACATGAGGCACATTCCAAATGACATTTTGAATCAATTTTTCTACAGTCCAAAAAATCAATTTTCTGATGAAAAACGATGACCCGTGACCTGCCGAAATTTCTCCAGATGGTCAGAAATGGAAATTTTTTAATGTTAAATTGTTTGACTGCAAATGACTATTCCATGTAAATTATCACTCTTGGAACTGAAATAAGTGTGCTTAGAGTCACTTTAATGCCTGAAATTGGTAGAAATGGAAGCTTCTGAATAGGAGAAAAAGTCTGTAATAATGGCAATTTTGGTCACATTGGGGCTTTAAAAAGTAGTTATTCAACATAAGGCACATTACAATTGACATTTTGAATCAATTTTTGTACAGTCCAAAAAATCAATTTTCTGATGAAAAACGATGACCCGTGACCTGTCGAAATTTCTCCAGATGGTCAGAAATGGAAATTTTTTCATGTTTAATTTTTTGACTGCAAATGACTATTCCATGTAAATTATCACTTTTGGAACAAAAATAAATGTGTTAGAGTCACTTTAATGCCTGAAATTGGTCGAAAAAGAAGCTTCTGAGTAGGAGAAAATGTCTATAAAAATGCCAATGTTGGTCACATCGAGGCTTTAAAAAGTAGTTATTCAACATGAGGCATATTCCAAATGACATTTTGAATCAATTTTTCTACAGTCCAAAAAATCAATTTTCTGATGAAAAACGATGACCCGTGACCTGTCGAAATTTCTCTAGATGGTCAGAAATGGGAATTTTTTAATGTTTAATTTTTTGACTGCAAATGACTATTCCATGTAAATTATCACTTTTGGAACAAAAATATGTGTGTTTAGAGTCACTTTAATGCCTGAAATTGGTCGAAATAGAAGCTTCTGAATATGAGAAAAAGTCTGTAATAATGGCAATTTTGGTCACAGTGAGGCTTTAAAAAGTAGTTATTCAACATGAGGCACATTACAATTGACATTTTGAATCAATTTTTCTACAGTCCAAAAAATCAATTTTCTGATGAAAAACGATGACCCGTGACCTGCCGAAATTTCTCCAGATGGTCAGAAATGGAAATTTTTTAATGTTAAATTGTTTGACTGCAAATGACTATTCCATGTAAATTATCACACTTGGAACAGAAATAAGTGTGCTTAGAGTCACTTTAATGCCTGAAATTGGTTGAAATAGAAGCTTCTGAATAGGAGAAAAAGTCTGTAATAATGGCAATTTTGGTCACATAGGGTCTTTAAAAAGTAGTTATTCAACATGAGGCACATTCCAAATGACATTTTGAAACAATTTTCCTACAGTCCAAAAAATCAATTTTCTGATGAAAAACGATGACCCGTGACCTGTCGAAATTTCTCCAGATGGTCAGAAATGGAAATTTTTTCATGTTTAATTTCTTGACTGCAAATGACTATTCCATGTAAATTATCACTCTTGGAACAGAAATAAGTGTGCTTAGAGTCACTTTAATGCCTGAAATTGGTAGAAATGGAAGCTTCTGAATAGGAGAAAAAGTCTGTAATAATGGCAATTTTGGTCACATTGGGGCTTTAAAAAGTAGTTATTCAACATAAGGCACATTACAATTGACATTTTGAATCAATTTTTGTACAGTCCAAAAAATCAATTTTCTGATGAAAAACGATGACCCGTGACCTGCCGAAATTTCTCCAGATGGTCAGAAATGGAAATTTTTTAATGTTAAATTGTTTGACTGCAAATGACTATTCCATGTAAATTATCACTCTTGGATCAAAAATAAGTGTGCTTAGAGTCACTTTAATGCCTGAAATTGGTCGAAAAAGAAACTTCTGAGTAGGAGGAATGTCTATAAAAATGGCAATTTTGGTCACATCGAGGCTTTAAAAAGTAGTTATTCAACATGAGGCATATTCTAAATGACTTTTTGAATCAATTTTTCTACAGTCCAAAAAATTAATTTTCTGATGAAAAACGATGACCCGTGACCTGTCGAAATTTCTCTAGATGGTCAGAAATGGGAATTTTTTAATGTTTAATTTCTTGACTGCAAATGACTATTCCATGTAAATTATCACTTTTGGAACAAAAATACGTGTGTTTAGAGTCACTTTAATGCCTGAAATTGGTCGAAATAGAAGCTTCTGAATATGGGAAAAAGGCTGTAATAATGGCAATTTTGGTCACATTGAGGCTTTAAAATGTAGTTATTCAACATGAGGCACATTCCAAATGACATTTTGAATCAATTTTTCTACAGTCCAAAAAATCAATTTTCTGATGAAAAACGATGACCCGTGACCTGTCAAAATTTCTCCAGATGGTCAGAAATGGAAATCTTTTCATGTTTAAGTTTTTTGACTGCAAATGACTATTCCATGTTAATTATCACTCTTGGAACAGAAATAAGTGTGCTTAGAGTCACTTTAATGCCTGAAATTGGTCGAAATGGAAGCTTCTGAATAGGAGAAAAAGTCTGTAATAATGGCAATTTTGGTCACATTGGGGCTTTAAAAAGTAGTTATTCAACATGAGGCACATTCCAAATGACATTTTGAATCAATTTTTCTACAGTCCAAAAAATCAATTTTCTGATGAAAAACGATGACCCGTGACCTGTCAAAATTTCTCCAGATGGTCAGAAATGGAAATCTTTTCATGTTTAAGTTTTTTGACTGCAAATGACTATTCCATGTTAATTATCACTCTTGGAACAGAAATAAGTGTGCTTAGAGTCACTTTAATGCCTGAAATTGGTCGAAATGGAAGCTTCTGAATAGGAGAAAAAGTCTGTAATAATGGCAATTTTGGTCACATCGGGGCTTTAAAAAGTTGGTATTCAACATGAGGCACATTACAATTGACATTTTGAATCAATTTTTGTACAGTCCAAAAAATCAATTTTCTGATGAAAAACGATGACCCGTGACCTGCCGAAATTTCTCCAGATGATCAGAAATGGAAATTTTTTAATGTTAAATTGTTTGACTGCAAATGACTATTCCATGTAAATTATCACTCTTGGATAAAAAATAAGTGTGCTTAGAGTCACTTTAATGCCTGAAATTGGTCGAAATAGAAGCTTCTGAATAGGAGAAAAAGTCTGTAATAGTGGCAATTTTAGTCACATTGAGGCTTTAAAAAGTAGTTATTCAACATGAGGCACATTCCAAATGACATTTTGAATCAATTTTTCTACAGTCCAAAAAATCAATTTTCTGATGAAAAACGATGATCCGTGACCTGTCGAAATGTATCCAGATGGTCAGAATTGGATTTTTTTTAATGTTTAACTTTTTTGACTGCAAATGACTATTCCATGTAAATTATCACTTTTGGAACAAAAATAAATGTGTTTAGAGTCACTTTAATGCCTGAAATTGGTCGAAAAAGAAGCTTCTGAGTAGGAGAAAATGTCTATAAAAATGGCAATTTTGGTCACATCGAGGCTTTAAAAAGTAGTTATTCAACATGAGGCATATTCTAAATGACATTTTGAATCAATTTTTCTAAAGTCCAAAAAATCAATTTTCTGATGAAAAACGATGACCCGTGACCTGTCGAAATTTCTCTAGATGGTCAGAAATGGGAATTTTTTAATGTTTAATTTTTTGACTGCAAATGACTATTCCATGTAAATTATCACTTTTGGAACAAAAATACGTGTGTTTAGAGTCACTTTAATGCCTGAAATTGGTCGAAATAGAAGCTTCTGAATATGGGAAAAAGGCTGCAATAATGGCAATTTTGGTCACATTGACGCTTTAAAATGTAGTTATTCAACATGAGGCACATTCCAAATGACATTTTGAATCAATTTTTCTACAGTCCAAAAAATCAATTTTCTGATGAAAAACGATGACCCGTGACCTGTCAAAATTTCTCCAGATGGTCAGAAATGGAAATTTTTTAATGTTTAATTTTTTGACTGTAAATGACTATTGCATGTGAATTATCACTCTTGCAACAAAAATAAGTGTGCTTAGAGTCACTTTAATGCCTGAAATTGGTCGAAATAGAAGCTTCTGAATATGAGAAAAAGTCTGTAATAATGGCAATTTTGGTCACATTGAGGCTTTTTAAAGTAGTTATTCAACATGAGGCACATTCCAAATGACATTTTGAATCAATTTTTCTACAGTCCAAAAAATCAATTTTCTGATGAAAAACGATGACCCGTGACCTGCCGAAATTTCTCCAGATGGTCAGAAATGGAAATTTTTTAATGTTAAATTGTTTGACTGCAAATGACTATTCCATGTAAATTATCACTCTTGGAACTGAAATAAGTGTGCTTAGAGTCACTTTAATGCCTGAAATTGGTAGAAATGGAAGCTTCTGAATAGGAGAAAAAGTCTGTAATAATGGCAATTTTGGTCACATTGGGGCTTTAAAAAGTAGTTATTCAACATAAGGCACATTACAATTGACATTTTGAATCAATTTTTGTACAGTCCAAAAAATCAATTTTCTGATGAAAAACGATGACCCGTGACCTGTCGAAATTTCTCCAGATGGTCAGAAATGGAAATTTTTTCATGTTTAATTTTTTGACTGCAAATGACTATTCCATGTAAATTATCACTTTTGGAACAAAAATAAATGTGTTAGAGTCACTTTAATGCCTGAAATTGGTCGAAAAAGAAGCTTCTGAGTAGGAGAAAATGTCTATAAAAATGCCAATGTTGGTCACATCGAGGCTTTAAAAAGTAGTTATTCAACATGAGGCATATTCCAAATGACATTTTGAATCAATTTTTCTACAGTCCAAAAAATCAATTTTCTGATGAAAAACGATGACCCGTGACCTGTCGAAATTTCTCTAGATGGTCAGAAATGGGAATTTTTTAATGTTTAATTTTTTGACTGCAAATGACTATTCCATGTAAATTATCACTTTTGGAACAAAAATATGTGTGTTTAGAGTCACTTTAATGCCTGAAATTGGTCGAAATAGAAGCTTCTGAATATGAGAAAAAGTCTGTAATAATGGCAATTTTGGTCACAGTGAGGCTTTAAAAAGTAGTTATTCAACATGAGGCACATTACAATTGACATTTTGAATCAATTTTTCTACAGTCCAAAAAATCAATTTTCTGATGAAAAACGATGACCCGTGACCTGCCGAAATTTCTCCAGATGGTCAGAAATGGAAATTTTTTAATGTTAAATTGTTTGACTGCAAATGACTATTCCATGTAAATTATCACACTTGGAACAGAAATAAGTGTGCTTAGAGTCACTTTAATGCCTGAAATTGGTTGAAATAGAAGCTTCTGAATAGGAGAAAAAGTCTGTAATAATGGCAATTTTGGTCACATAGGGTCTTTAAAAAGTAGTTATTCAACATGAGGCACATTCCAAATGACATTTTGAAACAATTTTCCTACAGTCCAAAAAATCAATTTTCTGATGAAAAACGATGACCCGTGACCTGTCGAAATTTCTCCAGATGGTCAGAAATGGAAATTTTTTCATGTTTAATTTCTTGACTGCAAATGACTATTCCATGTAAATTATCACTCTTGGAACAGAAATAAGTGTGCTTAGAGTCACTTTAATGCCTGAAATTGGTAGAAATGGAAGCTTCTGAATAGGAGAAAAAGTCTGTAATAATGGCAATTTTGGTCACATTGGGGCTTTAAAAAGTAGTTATTCAACATAAGGCACATTACAATTGACATTTTGAATCAATTTTTGTACAGTCCAAAAAATCAATTTTCTGATGAAAAACGATGACCCGTGACCTGCCGAAATTTCTCCAGATGGTCAGAAATGGAAATTTTTTAATGTTAAATTGTTTGACTGCAAATGACTATTCCATGTAAATTATCACTCTTGGATCAAAAATAAGTGTGCTTAGAGTCACTTTAATGCCTGAAATTGGTCGAAAAAGAAACTTCTGAGTAGGAGGAATGTCTATAAAAATGGCAATTTTGGTCACATCGAGGCTTTAAAAAGTAGTTATTCAACATGAGGCATATTCTAAATGACTTTTTGAATCAATTTTTCTACAGTCCAAAAAATTAATTTTCTGATGAAAAACGATGACCCGTGACCTGTCGAAATTTCTCTAGATGGTCAGAAATGGGAATTTTTTAATGTTTAATTTCTTGACTGCAAATGACTATTCCATGTAAATTATCACTTTTGGAACAAAAATACGTGTGTTTAGAGTCACTTTAATGCCTGAAATTGGTCGAAATAGAAGCTTCTGAATATGGGAAAAAGGCTGTAATAATGGCAATTTTGGTCACATTGAGGCTTTAAAATGTAGTTATTCAACATGAGGCACATTCCAAATGACATTTTGAATCAATTTTTCTACAGTCCAAAAAATCAATTTTCTGATGAAAAACGATGACCCGTGACCTGTCAAAATTTCTCCAGATGGTCAGAAATGGAAATCTTTTCATGTTTAAGTTTTTTGACTGCAAATGACTATTCCATGTTAATTATCACTCTTGGAACAGAAATAAGTGTGCTTAGAGTCACTTTAATGCCTGAAATTGGTCGAAATGGAAGCTTCTGAATAGGAGAAAAAGTCTGTAATAATGGCAATTTTGGTCACATTGGGGCTTTAAAAAGTAGTTATTCAACATGAGGCACATTCCAAATGACATTTTGAATCAATTTTTCTACAGTCCAAAAAATCAATTTTCTGATGAAAAACGATGACCCGTGACCTGTCAAAATTTCTCCAGATGGTCAGAAATGGAAATCTTTTCATGTTTAAGTTTTTTGACTGCAAATGACTATTCCATGTTAATTATCACTCTTGGAACAGAAATAAGTGTGCTTAGAGTCACTTTAATGCCTGAAATTGGTCGAAATGGAAGCTTCTGAATAGGAGAAAAAGTCTGTAATAATGGCAATTTTGGTCACATCGGGGCTTTAAAAAGTTGGTATTCAACATGAGGCACATTACAATTGACATTTTGAATCAATTTTTGTACAGTCCAAAAAATCAATTTTCTGATGAAAAACGATGACCCGTGACCTGCCGAAATTTCTCCAGATATCAGAAATGGAAATTTTTTAATGTTAAATTGTTTGACTGCAAATGACTATTCCATGTAAATTATCACTCTTGGATAAAAAATAAGTGTGCTTAGAGTCACTTTAATGCCTGAAATTGGTCGAAATAGAAGCTTCTGAATAGGAGAAAATGTCTATAAAAATGGCAATTTTGGTCACGTCGAGGCTTTAAAAAGTAGTTATTCAACATGAGGCATATTCCAAATGACATTTTGAATCAATTTTCCTACAGTCCAAAAAATCGATTTTCTGATGAAAAACGATGACCCGTGACCTGTCGAAATTTCTCCAGATGGTCAGAAATGGAAATTTTTTCATGTTTAATTTTTTGACTGCAAATGACTATTCCATGTAAATGATCACTCTTGGAACAAAAATAAGTGTGCTTAGAGTCACTTTAATGCCTGAAATTGGTCGAAATGGAAGCTTCTGAATAGGAGAAAAAGTCTGTAATAATGGCAATTTTGGTCACATTGGGGCTTTAAAAAGTAGTTATTCAACATGAGGCACATTACAATTGACATTTTGAATCAATTTTTGTACAGTCCAAAAAATCAATTTTCTGATGAAAAACGATGACCCGTGACCTGCCGAAATTTCTCCAGATGGTCAGAAATGGAAATTTTTTAATGTTAAATTGTTTGACTGCAAATGACTATTCCATGTAAATTATCACTCTTGGATCAAAAATAAGTGTGCTTAGAGTCACTTTAATGCCTGAAATTGGTCGAAATAGAAGCTTCTGAATAGGAGAAAATGTCTATAAAAATGGCAATTTTGGTCACATCGAGGCTTTAAAAAGCAGTTATTCAACATGAGGCATATTCCAAATGACATTTTGAATCAATTTTCCTACAGTCCAAAAAATCGATTTTCTGATGAAAAACGATGACCCGTGACCTGTCGAAATTTCTCCAGATGGTCAGAAATGGAAATTTTTTCATGTTTAATTTTTTGACTGCAAATGACTATTCCATGTAAATGATCACTCTTGGAACAAAAATAAGTGTGCTTAGAGTCACTTTAATGCCTGAAATTGGTTGAAATAGAAGCTTCTGAACAGGAGAAAAAGTCTGTAATAATGGCAATTTTGGTCACATTGGGGCTTTAAAAAGTAGTTATTCAACATGAGGCACATTACAAATGACATTTTGAATCAATTTTTCTACAGTCCAAAAAATCAATTTTCTGATGAAAAACGATGACCCGTGACCTGACGAAATTTCACCAGATGGTCAGAAACGGAAATTTTTTAATGTTTAATTTTTTGACTGCAAATGACTATTCCATGTAAATTATCACTCTTGGAACAAAAATAAGTGTGCTTAGAGTCACTTTAATGCCTGAAATTGGTCGAAATAGAAGCTTCTGAATAGGAGAAAAAGTCTGTAATAGTGGCAATTTTAGTCACATTGAGGCTTTAAAAAGTAGTTATTCAACATGAGGCACATTCCAAATGACATTTTGAATCAATTTTTCTACAGTCCAAAAAATCAATTTTCTGATGAAAAACGATGATCCGTGACCTGTCGAAATGTATCCAGATGGTCAGAATTGGAATTTTTTTAATGTTTAACTTTTTTGACTGCAAATGACTATTCCATGTAAATTATCACTTTTGGAACAAAAATAAATGTGTTTAGAGTCACTTTAATGCCTGAAATTGGTCGAAAAAGAAGCTTCTGAGTAGGAGAAAATGTCTATAAAAATGGCAATTTTGGTCACATCGAGGCTTTAAAAAGTAGTTATTCAACATGAGGCATATTCTAAATGACATTTTGAATCAATTTTTCTAAAGTCCAAAAAATCAATTTTCTGATGAAAAACGATGACCCGTGACCTGTCGAAATTTCTCTAGATGGTCAGAAATGGGAATTTTTTAATGTTTAATTTTTTGACTGCAAATGACTATTCCATGTAAATTATCACTTTTGGAACAAAAATATGTGTGTTTAGAGTCACTTTAATGCCTGAAATTGGTCGAAATAGAAGCTTCTGAATATGGGAAAAAGGCTGCAATAATGGCAATTTTGGTCACATTGACGCTTTAAAATGTAGTTATTCAACATGAGGCACATTCCAAATGACATTTTGAATCAATTTTTCTACAGTCCAAAAAATCAATTTTCTGATGAAAAACGATGACCCGTGACCTGTCAAAATTTCTCCAGATGGTCAGAAATGGAAATTTTTTAATGTTTAATTTTTTGACTGTAAATGACTATTGCATGTGAATTATCACTCTTGCAACAAAAATAAGTGTGCTTAGAGTCACTTTAATGCCTGAAATTGGTCGAAATAGAAGCTTCTGAATATGAGAAAAAGTCTGTAATAATGGCAATTTTGGTCACATTGAGGCTTTTTAAAGTAGTTATTCAACATGAGGCACATTCCAAATGACATTTTGAATCAATTTTTCTACAGTCCAAAAAATCAATTTTCTGATGAAAAACGATGACCCGTGACCTGCCGAAATTTCTCCAGATGGTCAGAAATGGAAATTTTTTAATGTTAAATTGTTTGACTGCAAATGACTATTCCATGTAAATTATCACTCTTGGAACTGAAATAAGTGTGCTTAGAGTCACTTTAATGCCTGAAATTGGTAGAAATGGAAGCTTCTGAATAGGAGAAAAAGTCTGTAATAATGGCAATTTTGGTCACATTGGGGCTTTAAAAAGTAGTTATTCAACATAAGGCACATTACAATTGACATTTTGAATCAATTTTTGTACAGTCCAAAAAATCAATTTTCTGATGAAAAACGATGACCCGTGACCTGTCGAAATTTCTCCAGATGGTCAGAAATGGAAATTTTTTCATGTTTAATTTTTTGACTGCAAATGACTATTCCATGTAAATTATCACTTTTGGAACAAAAATAAATGTGTTAGAGTCACTTTAATGCCTGAAATTGGTCGAAAAAGAAGCTTCTGAGTAGGAGAAAATGTCTATAAAAATGCCAATGTTGGTCACATCGAGGCTTTAAAAAGTAGTTATTCAACATGAGGCATATTCCAAATGACATTTTGAATCAATTTTTCTACAGTCCAAAAAATCAATTTTCTGATGAAAAACGATGACCCGTGACCTGTCGAAATTTCTCTAGATGGTCAGAAATGGGAATTTTTTAATGTTTAATTTTTTGACTGCAAATGACTATTCCATGTAAATTATCACTTTTGGAACAAAAATATGTGTGTTTAGAGTCACTTTAATGCCTGAAATTGGTCGAAATAGAAGCTTCTGAATATGAGAAAAAGTCTGTAATAATGGCAATTTTGGTCACAGTGAGGCTTCAAAAAGTAGTTATTCAACATGAGGCACATTACAATTGACATTTTGAATCAATTTTTCTACAGTCCAAAAAATCAATTTTCTGATGAAAAACGATGACCCGTGACCTGCCGAAATTTCTCCAGATGGTCAGAAATGGAAATTTTTTAATGTTAAATTGTTTGACTGCAAATGACTATTCCATGTAAATTATCACACTTGGAACAGAAATAAGTGTGCTTAGAGTCACTTTAATGCCTGAAATTGGTTGAAATAGAAGCTTCTGAATAGGAGAAAAAGTCTGTAATAATGGCAATTTTGGTCACATAGGGTCTTTAAAAAGTAGTTATTCAACATGAGGCACATTCCAAATGACATTTTGAAACAATTTTCCTACAGTCCAAAAAATCAATTTTCTGATGAAAAACGATGACCCGTGACCTGTCGAAATTTCTCCAGATGGTCAGAAATGGAAATTTTTTCATGTTTAATTTCTTGACTGCAAATGACTATTCCATGTAAATTATCACTCTTGGAACAGAAATAAGTGTGCTTAGAGTCACTTTAATGCCTGAAATTGGTAGAAATGGAAGCTTCTGAATAGGAGAAAAAGTCTGTAATAATGGCAATTTTGGTCACATTGGGGCTTTAAAAAGTAGTTATTCAACATAAGGCACATTACAATTGACATTTTGAATCAATTTTTGTACAGTCCAAAAAATCAATTTTCTGATGAAAAACGATGACCCGTGACCTGCCGAAATTTCTCCAGATGGTCAGAAATGGAAATTTTTTAATGTTAAATTGTTTGACTGCAAATGACTATTCCATGTAAATTATCACTCTTGGATCAAAAATAAGTGTGCTTAGAGTCACTTTAATGCCTGAAATTGGTCGAAAAAGAAACTTCTGAGTAGGAGGAATGTCTATAAAAATGGCAATTTTGGTCACATCGAGGCTTTAAAAAGTAGTTATTCAACATGAGGCATATTCTAAATGACTTTTTGAATCAATTTTTCTACAGTCCAAAAAATTAATTTTCTGATGAAAAACGATGACCCGTGACCTGTCGAAATTTCTCTAGATGGTCAGAAATGGGAATTTTTTAATGTTTAATTTCTTGACTGCAAATGACTATTCCATGTAAATTATCACTTTTGGAACAAAAATACGTGTGTTTAGAGTCACTTTAATGCCTGAAATTGGTCGAAATAGAAGCTTCTGAATATGGGAAAAAGGCTGTAATAATGGCAATTTTGGTCACATTGAGGCTTTAAAATGTAGTTATTCAACATGAGGCACATTCCAAATGACATTTTGAATCAATTTTTCTACAGTCCAAAAAATCAATTTTCTGATGAAAAACGATGACCCGTGACCTGTCAAAATTTCTCCAGATGGTCAGAAATGGAAATCTTTTCATGTTTAAGTTTTTTGACTGCAAATGACTATTCCATGTTAATTATCACTCTTGGAACAGAAATAAGTGTGCTTAGAGTCACTTTAATGCCTGAAATTGGTCGAAATGGAAGCTTCTGAATAGGAGAAAAAGTCTGTAATAATGGCAATTTTGGTCACATTGGGGCTTTAAAAAGTAGTTATTCAACATGAGGCACATTCCAAATGACATTTTGAATCAATTTTTCTACAGTCCAAAAAATCAATTTTCTGATGAAAAACGATGACCCGTGACCTGTCAAAATTTCTCCAGATGGTCAGAAATGGAAATCTTTTCATGTTTAAGTTTTTTGACTGCAAATGACTATTCCATGTTAATTATCACTCTTGGAACAGAAATAAGTGTGCTTAGAGTCACTTTAATGCCTGAAATTGGTCGAAATGGAAGCTTCTGAATAGGAGAAAAAGTCTGTAATAATGGCAATTTTGGTCACATTGAGGCTTTAAAAAGTAGTTATTCAACATGAGGCACATTCCAAATGACATTTTGAATCAATTTTTCTACAGTCCAAAAAATCAATTTTCTGATGAAAAACGATGACCCGTGACCTGCCGAAATTTCTCCAGATGGTCAGAAATGGAAATTTTTTAATGTTAAATTGTTTGACTGCAAATGACTATTCCATGTAAATTATCACTCTTGGAACTGAAATAAGTGTGCTTAGAGTCACTTTAATGCCTGAAATTGGTAGAAATGGAAGCTTCTGAATAGGAGAAAAAGTCTGTAATAATGGCAATTTTGGTCACATTGGGGCTTTAAAAAGTAGTTATTCAACATAAGGCACATTACAATTGACATTTTGAATCAATTTTTGTACAGTCCAAAAAATCAATTTTCTGATGAAAAACGATGACCCGTGACCTGTCGAAATTTCTCCAGATGGTCAGAAATGGAAATTTTTTCATGTTTAATTTTTTGACTGCAAATGACTATTCCATGTAAATTATCACTTTTGGAACAAAAATAAATGTGTTAGAGTCACTTTAATGCCTGAAATTGGTCGAAAAAGAAGCTTCTGAGTAGGAGAAAATGTCTATAAAAATGCCAATGTTGGTCACATCGAGGCTTTAAAAAGTAGTTATTCAACATGAGGCATATTCCAAATGACATTTTGAATCAATTTTTCTACAGTCCAAAAAATCAATTTTCTGATGAAAAACGATGACCCGTGACCTGTCGAAATTTCTCTAGATGGTCAGAAATGGGAATTTTTTAATGTTTAATTTTTTGACTGCAAATGACTATTCCATGTAAATTATCACTTTTGGAACAAAAATATGTGTGTTTAGAGTCACTTTAATGCCTGAAATTGGTCGAAATAGAAGCTTCTGAATATGAGAAAAAGTCTGTAATAATGGCAATTTTGGTCACAGTGAGGCTTTAAAAAGTAGTTATTCAACATGAGGCACATTACAATTGACATTTTGAATCAATTTTTCTACAGTCCAAAAAATCAATTTTCTGATGAAAAACGATGACCCGTGACCTGCCGAAATTTCTCCAGATGGTCAGAAATGGAAATTTTTTAATGTTAAATTGTTTGACTGCAAATGACTATTCCATGTAAATTATCACACTTGGAACAGAAATAAGTGTGCTTAGAGTCACTTTAATGCCTGAAATTGGTTGAAATAGAAGCTTCTGAATAGGAGAAAAAGTCTGTAATAATGGCAATTTTGGTCACATAGGGTCTTTAAAAAGTAGTTATTCAACATGAGGCACATTCCAAATGACATTTTGAAACAATTTTCCTACAGTCCAAAAAATCAATTTTTTGATGAAAAACGATGACCCGTGACCTGTCGAAATTTCTCCAGATGGTCAGAAATGGAAATTTTTTCATGTTTAATTTCTTGACTGCAAATGACTATTCCATGTAAATTATCACTCTTGGAACAGAAATAAGTGTGCTTAGAGTCACTTTAATGCCTGAAATTGGTAGAAATGGAAGCTTCTGAATAGGAGAAAAAGTCTGTAATAATGGCAATTTTGGTCACATTGGGGCTTTAAAAAGTAGTTATTCAACATAAGGCACATTACAATTGACATTTTGAATCAATTTTTGTACAGTCCAAAAAATCAATTTTCTGATGAAAAACGATGACCCGTGACCTGCCGAAATTTCTCCAGATGGTCAGAAATGGAAATTTTTTAATGTTAAATTGTTTGACTGCAAATGACTATTCCATGTAAATTATCACTCTTGGATCAAAAATAAGTGTGCTTAGAGTCACTTTAATGCCTGAAATTGGTCGAAAAAGAAACTTCTGAGTAGGAGGAATGTCTATAAAAATGGCAATTTTGGTCACATCGAGGCTTTAAAAAGTAGTTATTCAACATGAGGCATATTCTAAATGACTTTTTGAATCAATTTTTCTACAGTCCAAAAAATTAATTTTCTGATGAAAAACGATGACCCGTGACCTGTCGAAATTTCTCTAGATGGTCAGAAATGGGAATTTTTTAATGTTTAATTTCTTGACTGCAAATGACTATTCCATGTAAATTATCACTTTTGGAACAAAAATATGTGTGTTTAGAGTCACTTTAATGCCTGAAATTGGTCGAAATAGAAGCTTCTGAATATGAGAAAAAGTCTGTAATAATGGCAATTTTGGTCACAGTGAGGCTTTAAAAAGTAGTTATTCAACATGAGGCACATTACAATTGACATTTTGAATCAATTTTTCTACAGTCCAAAAAATCAATTTTCTGATGAAAAACGATGACCCGTGACCTGCCGAAATTTCTCCAGATGGTCAGAAATGGAAATTTTTTAATGTTAAATTGTTTGACTGCAAATGACTATTCCATGTAAATTATCACACTTGGAACAGAAATAAGTGTGCTTAGAGTCACTTTAATGCCTGAAATTGGTTGAAATAGAAGCTTCTGAATAGGAGAAAAAGTCTGTAATAATGGCAATTTTGGTCACATAGGGTCTTTAAAAAGTAGTTATTCAACATGAGGCACATTCCAAATGACATTTTGAAACAATTTTCCTACAGTCCAAAAAATCAATTTTCTGATGAAAAACGATGACCCGTGACCTGTCGAAATTTCTCCAGATGGTCAGAAATGGAAATTTTTTCATGTTTAATTTCTTGACTGCAAATGACTATTCCATGTAAATTATCACTCTTGGAACAGAAATAAGTGTGCTTAGAGTCACTTTAATGCCTGAAATTGGTAGAAATGGAAGCTTCTGAATAGGAGAAAAAGTCTGTAATAATGGCAATTTTGGTCACATTGGGGCTTTAAAAAGTAGTTATTCAACATAAGGCACATTACAATTGACATTTTGAATCAATTTTTGTACAGTCCAAAAAATCAATTTTCTGATGAAAAACGATGACCCGTGACCTGCCGAAATTTCTCCAGATGGTCAGAAATGGAAATTTTTTAATGTTAAATTGTTTGACTGCAAATGACTATTCCATGTAAATTATCACTCTTGGATCAAAAATAAGTGTGCTTAGAGTCACTTTAATGCCTGAAATTGGTCGAAAAAGAAACTTCTGAGTAGGAGGAATGTCTATAAAAATGGCAATTTTGGTCACATCGAGGCTTTAAAAAGTAGTTATTCAACATGAGGCATATTCTAAATGACTTTTTGAATCAATTTTTCTACAGTCCAAAAAATTAATTTTCTGATGAAAAACGATGACCCGTGACCTGTCGAAATTTCTCTAGATGGTCAGAAATGGGAATTTTTTAATGTTTAATTTCTTGACTGCAAATGACTATTCCATGTAAATTATCACTTTTGGAACAAAAATACGTGTGTTTAGAGTCACTTTAATGCCTGAAATTGGTCGAAATAGAAGCTTCTGAATATGGGAAAAAGGCTGTAATAATGGCAATTTTGGTCACATTGAGGCTTTAAAATGTAGTTATTCAACATGAGGCACATTCCAAATGACATTTTGAATCAATTTTTCTACAGTCCAAAAAATCAATTTTCTGATGAAAAACGATGACCCGTGACCTGTCAAAATTTCTCCAGATGGTCAGAAATGGAAATCTTTTCATGTTTAAGTTTTTTGACTGCAAATGACTATTCCATGTTAATTATCACTCTTGGAACAGAAATAAGTGTGCTTAGAGTCACTTTAATGCCTGAAATTGGTCGAAATGGAAGCTTCTGAATAGGAGAAAAAGTCTGTAATAATGGCAATTTTGGTCACATTGGGGCTTTAAAAAGTAGTTATTCAACATGAGGCACATTCCAAATGACATTTTGAATCAATTTTTCTACAGTCCAAAAAATCAATTTTCTGATGAAAAACGATGACCCGTGACCTGTCAAAATTTCTCCAGATGGTCAGAAATGGAAATCTTTTCATGTTTAAGTTTTTTGACTGCAAATGACTATTCCATGTTAATTATCACTCTTGGAACAGAAATAAGTGTGCTTAGAGTCACTTTAATGCCTGAAATTGGTCGAAATGGAAGCTTCTGAATAGGAGAAAAAGTCTGTAATAATGGCAATTTTGGTCACATCGGGGCTTTAAAAAGTTGTTATTCAACATGAGGCACATTACAATTGACATTTTGAATCAATTTTTGTACAGTCCAAAAAATCAATTTTCTGATGAAAAACGATGACCCGTGACCTGCCGAAATTTCTCCAGATGATCAGAAATGGAAATTTTTTAATGTTAAATTGTTTGACTGCAAATGACTATTCCATGTAAATTATCACTCTTGGATAAAAAATAAGTGTGCTTAGAGTCACTTTAATGCCTGAAATTGGTCGAAATAGAAGCTTCTGAATAGGAGAAAATGTCTATAAAAATGGCAATTTTGGTCACGTCGAGGCTTTAAAAAGTAGTTATTCAACATGAGGCATATTCCAAATGACATTTTGAATCAATTTTCCTACAGTCCAAAAAATCGATTTTCTGATGAAAAACGATGACCCGTGACCTGTCGAAATTTCTCCAGATGGTCAGAAATGGAAATTTTTTCATGTTTAATTTTTTGACTGCAAATGACTATTCCATGTAAATGATCACTCTTGGAACAAAAATAAGTGTGCTTAGAGTCACTTTAATGCCTGAAATTGGTCGAAATGGAAGCTTCTGAATAGGAGAAAAAGTCTGTAATAATGGCAATTTTGGTCACATTGGGGCTTTAAAAAGTAGTTATTCAACATGAGGCACATTACAATTGACATTTTGAATCAATTTTTGTACAGTCCAAAAAATCAATTTTCTGATGAAAAACGATGACCCGTGACCTGCCGAAATTTCTCCAGATGGTCAGAAATGGAAATTTTTTAATGTTAAATTGTTTGACTGCAAATGACTATTCCATGTAAATTATCACTCTTGGATCAAAAATAAGTGTGCTTAGAGTCACTTTAATGCCTGAAATTGGTCGAAATAGAAGCTTCTGAATAGGAGAAAATGTCTATAAAAATGGCAATTTTGGTCACATCGAGGCTTTAAAAAGCAGTTATTCAACATGAGGCATATTCCAAATGACATTTTGAATCAATTTTCCTACAGTCCAAAAAATCGATTTTCTGATGAAAAACGATGACCCGTGACCTGTCGAAATTTCTCCAGATGGTCAGAAATGGAAATTTTTTCATGTTTAATTTTTTGACTGCAAATGACTATTCCATGTAAATGATCACTCTTGGAACAAAAATAAGTGTGCTTAGAGTCACTTTAATGCCTGAAATTGGTTGAAATAGAAGCTTCTGAACAGGAGAAAAAGTCTGTAATAATGGCAATTTTGGTCACATTGGGGCTTTAAAAAGTAGTTATTCAACATGAGGCACATTACAAATGACATTTTGAATCAATTTTTCTACAGTCCAAAAAATCAATTTTCTGATGAAAAACGATGACCCGTGACCTGACGAAATTTCACCAGATGGTCAGAAACGGAAATTTTTTAATGTTTAATTTTTTGACTGCAAATGACTATTCCATGTAAATTATCACTCTTGGAACAAAAATAAGTGTGCTTAGAGTCACTTTAATGCCTGAAATTGGTCGAAATAGAAGCTTCTGAATAGGAGAAAAAGTCTGTAATAGTGGCAATTTTAGTCACATTGAGGCTTTAAAAAGTAGTTATTCAACATGAGGCACATTCCAAATGACATTTTGAATCAATTTTTCTACAGTCCAAAAAATCAATTTTCTGATGAAAAACGATGATCCGTGACCTGTCGAAATGTATCCAGATGGTCAGAATTGGAATTTTTTTAATGTTTAACTTTTTTGACTGCAAATGACTATTCCATGTAAATTATCACTTTTGGAACAAAAATAAATGTGTTTAGAGTCACTTTAATGCCTGAAATTGGTCGAAAAAGAAGCTTCTGAGTAGGAGAAAATGTCTATAAAAATGGCAATTTTGGTCACATCGAGGCTTTAAAAAGTAGTTATTCAACATGAGGCATATTCTAAATGACATTTTGAATCAATTTTTCTAAAGTCCAAAAAATCCATTTTCTGATGAAAAACGATGACCCGTGACCTGTCGAAATTTCTCTAGATGGTCAGAAATGGGAATTTTTTAATGTTTAATTTTTTGACTGCAAATGACTATTCCATGTAAATTATCACTTTTGGAACAAAAATACGTGTGTTTAGAGTCACTTTAATGCCTGAAATTGGTCGAAATAGAAGCTTCTGAATATGGGAAAAAGGCTGCAATAATGGCAATTTTGGTCACATTGACGCTTTAAAATGTAGTTATTCAACATGAGGCACATTCCAAATGACATTTTGAATCAATTTTTCTACAGTCCAAAAAATCAATTTTCTGATGAAAAACGATGACCCGTGACCTGTCAAAATTTCTCCAGATGGTCAGAAATGGAAATTTTTTAATGTTTAATTTTTTGACTGTAAATGACTATTGCATGTGAATTATCACTCTTGCAACAAAAATAAGTGTGCTTAGAGTCACTTTAATGCCTGAAATTGGTCGAAATAGAAGCTTCTGAATATGAGAAAAAGTCTGTAATAATGGCAATTTTGGTCACATTGAGGCTTTTTAAAGTAGTTATTCAACATGAGGCACATTCCAAATGACATTTTAAATCAATTTTTCTACAGTCCAAAAAATCAATTTTCTGATGTTAAACGATGACCCGTGACCTGTCAAAATTTCTCCAGATGGTCAGAAATGGAAATTTTTTCATGTTTAAGTTTTTTGACTGCAAATGACTATTCCATGTAAATTATCACTTTTGGAACAAAAATAAATGTGTTAGAGTCACTTTAATGCCTGAAATTGGTCGAAAAAGAAGCTTCTGAGTAGGAGAAAATGTCTATAAAAATGCCAATGTTGGTCACATCGAGGCTTTAAAAAGTAGTTATTCAACATGAGGCATATTCCAAATGACATTTTGAATCAATTTTTCTACAGTCCAAAAAATCAATTTTCTGATGAAAAACGATGACCCGTGACCCGTCGAAATTTCTCTAGATGGTCAGAAATGGGAATTTTTTAATGTTTAATTTTTTGACTGCAAATGACTATTCCATGTAAATTATCACTTTTGGAACAAAAATATGTGTGTTTAGAGTCACTTTAATGCCTGAAATTGGTCGAAATAGAAGCTTCTGAATATGAGAAAAAGTCTGTAATAATGGCAATTTTGGTCACAGTGAGGCTTTAAAAAGTAGTTATTCAACATGAGGCACATTACAATTGACATTTTGAATCAATTTTTCTACAGTCCAAAAAATCAATTTTCTGATGAAAAACGATGACCCGTGACCTGCCGAAATTTCTCCAGATGGTCAGAAATGGAAATTTTTTAATGTTAAATTGTTTGACTGCAAATGACTATTCCATGTAAATTATCACACTTGGAACAGAAATAAGTGTGCTTAGAGTCACTTTAATGCCTGAAATTGGTCGAAATAGAAGCTTCTGAATAGGAGAAAAAGTCTGTAATAATGGCAATTTTGGTCACATAGGGTCTTTAAAAAGTAGTTATTCAACATGAGGCACATTCCAAATGACATTTTGAAACAATTTTCCTACAGTCCAAAAAATCAATTTTCTGATGAAAAACGATGACCCGTGACCTGTCGAAATTTCTCCAGATGGTCAGAAATGGAAATTTTTTCATGTTTAATTTCTTGACTGCAAATGACTATTCCATGTAAATTATCACTCTTGGAACAGAAATAAGTGTGCTTAGAGTCACTTTAATGCCTGAAATTGGTAGAAATGGAAGCTTCTGAATAGGAGAAAAAGTCTGTAATAATGGCAATTTTGGCCACATTGGGGCTTTAAAAAGTAGTTATTCAACATAAGGCACATTACAATTGACATTTTGAATCAATTTTTGTACAGTCCAAAAAATCAATTTTCTGATGAAAAATGATGACCCGTGACCTGCCAAAATTTCTCCAGATGGTCAGAAATGGAAATTTTTTAATGTTAAATTGTTTGACTGCAAATGACTATTCCATGTAAATTATCACTCTTGGAACAAAAATAAGTGTGCTTAGAGTCACTTTAATGCCTGAAATTGGTTGAAATAGAAGCTTCTGAACAGGAGAAAAAGTCTGTAATAATGGCAATTTTGGTCACATTGGGGCTTTAAAAAGTAGTTATTCAACATGAGGCACATTACAAATGACATTTTGAATCAATTTTTCTACAGTCCAAAAAATCAATTTTCTGATGAAAAACGATGACCCGTGACCTGACGAAATTTCACCAGATGGTCAGAAACGGAAATTTTTTAATGTTTAATTTTTTGACTGCAAATGACTATTCCATGTAAATTATCACTCTTGGAACAAAAATAAGTGTGCTTAGAGTCACTTTAATGCCTGAAATTGGTCGAAATAGAAGCTTCTGAATAGGAGAAAAAGTCTGTAATAGTGGCAATTTTAGTCACATTGAGGCTTTAAAAAGTAGTTATTCAACATGAGGCACATTCCAAATGACATTTTGAATCAATTTTTCTACAGTCCAAAAAATCAATTTTCTGATGAAAAACGATGATCCGTGACCTGTCGAAATGTATCCAGATGGTCAGAATTGGAATTTTTTTAATGTTTAACTTTTTTGACTGCAAATGACTATTCCATGTAAATTATCACTTTTGGAACAAAAATAAATGTGTTTAGAGTCACTTTAATGCCTGAAATTGGTCGAAAAAGAAGCTTCTGAGTAGGAGAAAATGTCTATAAAAATGGCAATTTTGGTCACATCGAGGCTTTAAAAAGTAGTTATTCAACATGAGGCATATTCTAAATGACATTTTGAATCAATTTTTCTAAAGTCCAAAAAATCAATTTTCTGATGAAAAACGATGACCCGTGACCTGTCGAAATTTCTCTAGATGGTCAGAAATGGGAATTTTTTAATGTTTAATTTTTTGACTGCAAATGACTATTCCATGTAAATTATCACTTTTGGAACAAAAATACGTGTGTTTAGAGTCACTTTAATGCCTGAAATTGGTCGAAATAGAAGCTTCTGAATATGGGAAAAAGGCTGCAATAATGGCAATTTTGGTCACATTGACGCTTTAAAATGTAGTTATTCAACATGAGGCACATTCCAAATGACATTTTGAATCAATTTTTCTACAGTCCAAAAAATCAATTTTCTGATGAAAAACGATGACCCGTGACCTGTCAAAATTTCTCCAGATGGTCAGAAATGGAAATTTTTTAATGTTTAATTTTTTGACTGTAAATGACTATTGCATGTAAATTATCACTCTTGCAACAAAAATAAGTGTGCTTAGAGTCACTTTAATGCCTGAAATTGGTCGAAATAGAAGCTTCTGAATATGAGAAAAAGTCTGTAATAATGGCAATTTTGGTCACATTGAGGCTTTTTAAAGTAGTTATTCAACATGAGGCACATTCCAAATGACATTTTGAATCAATTTTTCTACAGTCCAAAAAATCAATTTTCTGATGAAAAACGATGACCCGTGACCTGCCGAAATTTCTCCAGATGGTCAGAAATGGAAATTTTTTAATGTTAAATTGTTTGACTGCAAATGACTATTCCATGTAAATTATCACTCTTGGAACAGAAATAAGTGTGCTTAGAGTCACTTTAATGCCTGAAATTGGTAGAAATGGAAGCTTCTGAATAGGAGAAAAAGTCTGTAATAATGGCAATTTTGGTCACATTGGGGCTTTAAAAAGTAGTTATTCAACATAAGGCACATTACAATTGACATTTTGAATCAATTTTTGTACAGTCCAAAAAATCAATTTTCTGATGAAAAACGATGACCCGTGACCTGTCGAAATTTCTCCAGATGGTCAGAAATGGAAATTTTTTCATGTTTAATTTTTTGACTGCAAATGACTATTCCATGTAAATTATCACTTTTGGAACAAAAATAAATGTGTTAGAGTCACTTTAATGCCTGAAATTGGTCGAAAAAGAAGCTTCTGAGTAGGAGAAAATGTCTATAAAAATGCCAATGTTGGTCACATCGAGGCTTTAAAATGTAGTTATTCAACATGAGGCATATTCCAAATGACATTTTGAATCAATTTTTCTACAGTCCAAAAAATCAATTTTCTGATGAAAAACGATGAACCGTGACCTGTCGAAATTTCTCTAGATGGTCAGAAATGGGAATTTTTTAATGTTTAATTTTTTGACTGCAAATGACTATTCCATGTAAATTATCACTTTTGGAACAAAAATATGTGTGTTTAGAGTCACTTTAATGCCTGAAATTGGTCGAAATAGAAGCTTCTGAATATGAGAAAAAGTCTGTAATAATGGCAATTTTGGTAACAGTGAGGCTTTAAAAAGTAGTTATTCAACATGAGGCACATTACAATTGACATTTTGAATCAATTTTTCTACAGTCCAAAAAATCAATTTTCTGATGAAAAACGATGACCCGTGACCTGCCGAAATTTCTCCAGATGGTCAGAAATGGAAATTTTTTAATGTTAAATTGTTTGACTGTAAATGACTATTCCATGTAAATTATCACACTTGGAACAGAAATAAGTGTGCTTAGAGTCACTTTAATGCCTGAAATTGGTCGAAATAGAAGCTTCTGAATAGGAGAAAAAGTCTGTAATAATGGCAATTTTGGTCACATAGGGTCTTTAAAAAGTAGTTATTCAACATGAGGCACATTCCAAATGACATTTTGAAACAATTTTCCTACAGTCCAAAAAATCAATTTTCTGATGAAAAACGATGACCCGTGACCTGTCGAAATTTCTCCAGATGGTCAGAAATGGAAATTTTTTAATGTTAAATTGTTTGACTGCAAATGACTATTCCATGTAAATTATCACTCTTGGATCAAAAATAAGTGTGCTTAGAGTCACTTTAATGCCTGAAATTGGTCGAAAAAGAAACTTCTGAGTAGGAGGAATGTCTATAAAAATGGCAATTTTGGTCACATCGAGGCTTTAAAAAGTAGTTATTCAACATGAGGCATATTCTAAATGACTTTTTGAATCAATTTTTCTACAGTCCAAAAAATTAATTTTCTGATGAAAAACGATGACCCGTGACCTGTCGAAATTTCTCTAGATGGTCAGAAATGGGAATTTTTTAATGTTTAATTTCTTGACTGCAAATGACTATTCCATGTAAATTATCACTTTTGGAACAAAAATACGTGTGTTTAGAGTCACTTTAATGCCTGAAATTGGTCGAAATAGAAGCTTCTGAATATGGGAAAAAGGCTGTAATAATGGCAATTTTGGTCACATTGAGGCTTTAAAATGTAGTTATTCAACATGAGGCACATTCCAAATGACATTTTGAATCAATTTTTCTACAGTCCAAAAAATCAATTTTCTGATGAAAAACGATGACCCGTGACCTGTCAAAATTTCTCCAGATGGTCAGAAATGGAAATCTTTTCATGTTTAAGTTTTTTGACTGCAAATGACTATTCCATGTTAATTATCACTCTTGGAACAGAAATAAGTGTGCTTAGAGTCACTTTAATGCCTGAAATTGGTCGAAATGGAAGCTTCTGAATAGGAGAAAAAGTCTGTAATAATGGCAATTTTGGTCACATTGGGGCTTTAAAAAGTAGTTATTCAACATGAGGCACATTCCAAATGACATTTTGAATCAATTTTTCTACAGTCCAAAAAATCAATTTTCTGATGAAAAACGATGACCCGTGACCTGTCAAAATTTCTCCAGATGGTCAGAAATGGAAATCTTTTCATGTTTAAGTTTTTTGACTGCAAATGACTATTCCATGTTAATTATCACTCTTGGAACAGAAATAAGTGTGCTTAGAGTCACTTTAATGCCTGAAATTGGTCGAAATGGAAGCTTCTGAATAGGAGAAAAAGTCTGTAATAATGGCAATTTTGGTCACATTGGGGCTTTAAAAAGTTGGTATTCAACATGAGGCACATTACAATTGACATTTTGAATCAATTTTTGTACAGTCCAAAAAATCAATTTTCTGATGAAAAACGATGACCCGTGACCTGCCGAAATTTCTCCAGATGATCAGAAATGGAAATTTTTTAATGTTAAATTGTTTGACTGCAAATGACTATTCCATGTAAATTATCACTCTTGGATAAAAAATAAGTGTGCTTAGAGTCACTTTAATGCCTGAAATTGGTCGAAATAGAAGCTTCTGAATAGGAGAAAATGTCTATAAAAATGGCAATTTTGGTCACGTCGAGGCTTTAAAAAGTAGTTATTCAACATGAGGCATATTCCAAATGACATTTTGAATCAATTTTCCTACAGTCCAAAAAATCGATTTTCTGATGAAAAACGATGACCCGTGACCTGTCGAAATTTCTCCAGATGGTCAGAAATGGAAATTTTTTCATGTTTAATTTTTTGACTGCAAATGACTATTCCATGTAAATTATCACTCTTGGAACGGAAATAAGTGTGCTTAGAGTCACTTTAATGCCTGAAATTGGTCGAAATGGAAGCTTCTGAATAGGAGAAAAAGTCTGTAATAATGGCAATTTTGGTCACATTGGGGCTTTAAAAAGTAGTTATTCAACATGAGGCACATTACAATTGACATTTTGAATCAATTTTTGTACAGTCCAAAAAATCAATTTTCTGATGAAAAACGATGACCCGTGACCTGCCGAAATTTCTCCAGATGGTCAGAAATTGAAATTTTTTAATGTTAAATTGTTTGACTGCAAATGACTATTCCATGTAAATTATCACTCTTGGATCAAAAATAAGTGTGCTTAGAGTCACTTTAATGCCTGAAATTGGTCGAAATAGAAGCTTCTGAATAGGAGAAAATGTCTATAAAAATGGCAATTTTGGTCACATCGAGGCTTTAAAAAGCAGTTATTCAACATGAGGCATATTCCAAATGACATTTTGAATCAATTTTCCTACAGTCCAAAAAATCGATTTTCTGATGAAAAACGATGACCCGTGACCTGTCGAAATTTCTCCAGATGGTCAGAAATGGAAATTTTTTCATGTTTAATTTTTTGACTGCAAATGACTATTCCATGTAAATGATCACTCTTGGAACAAAAATAAGTGTGCTTAGAGTCACTTTAATGCCTGAAATTGGTTGAAATAGAAGCTTCTGAACAGGAGAAAAAGTCTGTAATAATGGCAATTTTGGTCACATTGGGGCTTTAAAAAGTAGTTATTCAACATGAGGCACATTACAAATGACATTTTGAATCAATTTTTCTACAGTCCAAAAAATCAATTTTCTGATGAAAAACGATGACCCGTGACCTGACGAAATTTCACCAGATGGTCAGAAACGGAAATTTTTTAATGTTTAATTTTTTGACTGCAAATGACTATTCCATGTAAATTATCACTCTTGGAACAAAAATAAGTGTGCTTAGAGTCACTTTAATGCCTGAAATTGGTCGAAATAGAAGCTTCTGAATAGGAGAAAAAGTCTGTAATAGTGGCAATTTTAGTCACATTGAGGCTTTAAAAAGTAGTTATTCAACATGAGGCACATTCCAAATGACATTTTGAATCAATTTTTCTACAGTCCAAAAAATCAATTTTCTGATGAAAAACGATGATCCGTGACCTGTCGAAATGTATCCAGATGGTCAGAATTGGAATTTTTTTAATGTTTAACTTTTTTGACTGCAAATGACTATTCCATGTAAATTATCACTTTTGGAACAAAAATAAATGTGTTTAGAGTCACTTTAATGCCTGAAATTGGTCGAAAAAGAAGCTTCTGAGTAGGAGAAAATGTCTATAAAAATGGCAATTTTGGTCACATCGAGGCTTTAAAAAGTAGTTATTCAACATGAGGCATATTCTAAATGACATTTTGAATCAATTTTTCTAAAGTCCAAAAAATCCATTTTCTGATGAAAAACGATGACCCGTGACCTGTCGAAATTTCTCTAGATGGTCAGAAATGGGAATTTTTTAATGTTTAATTTTTTGACTGCAAATGACTATTCCATGTAAATTATCACTTTTGGAACAAAAATACGTGTGTTTAGAGTCACTTTAATGCCTGAAATTGGTCGAAATAGAAGCTTCCGAATATGGGAAAAAGGCTGCAATAATGGCAATTTTGGTCACATTGACGCTTTAAAATGTAGTTATTCAACATGAGGCACATTCCAAATGACATTTTGAATCAATTTTTCTACAGTCCAAAAAATCAATTTTCTGATGAAAAACGATGACCCGTGACCTGTCAAAATTTCTCCAGATGGTCAGAAATGGAAATTTTTTCATGTTTAAGTTTTTTGACTGCAAATGACTATTCCATGTAAATGGTCACTCTTGGAACAGAAATAAGTGTGCTTAGAGTCACTTTAATGCCTGAAATTGGTTGAGATGGAAGCTTCTGAATAGGAGAAAAAGTCTGTAATAATGGCAATTTTGGTCACATTGGGGCTTTAAAAAGTAGTTATTCAACATGAGGCACATTACAAATGACATTTTGAATCAATTTTCCTACAGTCCAAAAAATCGATTTTCTGATGAAAAACGATGACCCGTGACCTGTCGAAATTTCTCCAGATGGTCAGAAATGGAAATTTTTTCATGTTTAATTTTTTGACTGCAAATGACTATTCCATGTAAATTATCACTTTTGGAACAAAAATAAATGTGTTAGAGTCACTTTAATGCCTGAAATTGGTCGAAAAAGAAGCTTCTGAGTAGGAGAAAATGTCTATAAAAATGCCAATGTTGGTCACATCGAGGCTTTAAAAAGTAGTTATTCAACATGAGGCATATTCCAAATGACATTTTGAATCAATTTTTCTACAGTCCAAAAAATCAATTTTCTGATGAAAAACGATGACCCGTGACCCGTCGAAATTTCTCTAGATGGTCAGAAATGGGAATTTTTTAATGTTTAATTTTTTGACTGCAAATGACTATTCCATGTAAATTATCACTTTTGGAACAAAAATATGTGTGTTTAGAGTCACTTTAATGCCTGAAATTGGTCGAAATAGAAGCTTCTGAATATGAGAAAAAGTCTGTAATAATGGCAATTTTGGTCACAGTGAGGCTTTAAAAAGTAGTTATTCAACATGAGGCACATTACAATTGACATTTTGAATCAATTTTTCTACAGTCCAAAAAATCAATTTTCTGATGAAAAACGATGACCCGTGACCTGCCGAAATTTCTCCAGATGGTCAGAAATGGAAATTTTTTAATGTTAAATTGTTTGACTGCAAATGACTATTCCATGTAAATTATCACACTTGGAACAGAAATAAGTGTGCTTAGAGTCACTTTAATGCCTGAAATTGGTCGAAATAGAAGCTTCTGAATAGGAGAAAAAGTCTGTAATAATGGCAATTTTGGTCACATAGGGTCTTTAAAAAGTAGTTATTCAACATGAGGCACATTCCAAATGACATTTTGAAACAATTTTCCTACAGTCCAAAAAATCAATTTTCTGATGAAAAACGATGACCCGTGACCTGTCGAAATTTCTCCAGATGGTCAGAAATGGAAATTTTTTCATGTTTAATTTCTTGACTGCAAATGACTATTCCATGTAAATTATCACTCTTGGAACAGAAATAAGTGTGCTTAGAGTCACTTTAATGCCTGAAATTGGTAGAAATGGAAGCTTCTGAATAGGAGAAAAAGTCTGTAATAATGGCAATTTTGGCCACATTGGGGCTTTAAAAAGTAGTTATTCAACATAAGGCACATTACAATTGACATTTTGAATCAATTTTTGTACAGTCCAAAAAATCAATTTTCTGATGAAAAATGATGACCCGTGACCTGCCAAAATTTCTCCAGATGGTCAGAAATGGAAATTTTTTAATGTTAAATTGTTTGACTGCAAATGACTATTCCATGTAAATTATCACTCTTGGATAAAAAATAAGTGTGCTTAGAGTCACTTTAATGCCTGAAATTGGTCGAAATAGAAGCTTCTGAATAGGAGAAAATGTCTATAAAAATGGCAATTTTGGTCACATCGAGGCTTTAAAAAGCAGTTATTCAACATGAGGCATATTCCAAATGACATTTTGAATCAATTTTCCTACAGTCCAAAAAATCGATTTTCTGATGAAAAACGATGACCCGTGACCTGTCGAAATTTCTCCAGATGGTCAGAAATGGAAATTTTTTCATGTTTAATTTTTTGACTGCAAATGACTATTCCATGTAAATGATCACTCTTGGAACAAAAATAAGTGTGCTTAGAGTCACTTTAATGCCTGAAATTGGTTGAAATAGAAGCTTCTGAACAGGAGAAAAAGTCTGTAATAATGGCAATTTTGGTCACATTGGGGCTTTAAAAAGTAGTTATTCAACATGAGGCACATTACAAATGACATTTTGAATCAATTTTTCTACAGTCCAAAAAATCAATTTTCTGATGAAAAACGATGACCCGTGACCTGACGAAATTTCACCAGATGGTCAGAAACGGAAATTTTTTAATGTTTAATTTTTTGACTGCAAATGACTATTCCATGTAAATTATCACTCTTGGAACAAAAATAAGTGTGCTTAGAGTCACTTTAATGCCTGAAATTGGTCGAAATAGAAGCTTCTGAATAGGAGAAAAAGTCTGTAATAGTGGCAATTTTAGTCACATTGAGGCTTTAAAAAGTAGTTATTCAACATGAGGCACATTCCAAATGACATTTTGAATCAATTTTTCTACAGTCCAAAAAATCAATTTTCTGATGAAAAACGATGATCCGTGACCTGTCGAAATGTATCCAGATGGTCAGAATTGGAATTTTTTTAATGTTTAACTTTTTTGACTGCAAATGACTATTCCATGTAAATTATCACTTTTGGAACAAAAATAAATGTGTTTAGAGTCACTTTAATGCCTGAAATTGGTCGAAAAAGAAGCTTCTGAGTAGGAGAAAATGTCTATAAAAATGGCAATTTTGGTCACATCGAGGCTTTAAAAAGTAGTTATTCAACATGAGGCATATTCTAAATGACATTTTGAATCAATTTTTCTAAAGTCCAAAAAATCAATTTTCTGATGAAAAACGATGACCCGTGACCTGTCGAAATTTCTCTAGATGGTCAGAAATGGGAATTTTTTAATGTTTAATTTTTTGACTGCAAATGACTATTCCATGTAAATTATCACTTTTGGAACAAAAATACGTGTGTTTAGAGTCACTTTAATGCCTGAAATTGGTCGAAATAGAAGCTTCTGAATATGGGAAAAAGGCTGCAATAATGGCAATTTTGGTCACATTGACGCTTTAAAATGTAGTTATTCAACATGAGGCACATTCCAAATGACATTTTGAATCAATTTTTCTACAGTCCAAAAAATCAATTTTCTGATGAAAAACGATGACCCGTGACCTGTCAAAATTTCTCCAGATGGTCAGAAATGGAAATTTTTTAATGTTTAATTTTTTGACTGTAAATGACTATTGCATGTGAATTATCACTCTTGCAACAAAAATAAGTGTGCTTAGAGTCACTTTAATGCCTGAAATTGGTCGAAATAGAAGCTTCTGAATATGAGAAAAAGTCTGTAATAATGGCAATTTTGGTCACATTGAGGCTTTTTAAAGTAGTTATTCAACATGAGGCACATTCCAAATGACATTTTGAATCAATTTTTCTACAGTCCAAAAAATCAATTTTCTGATGAAAAACGATGACCCGTGACCTGCCGAAATTTCTCCAGATGGTCAGAAATGGAAATTTTTTAATGTTAAATTGTTTGACTGCAAATGACTATTCCATGTAAATTATCACTCTTGGAACAGAAATAAGTGTGCTTAGAGTCACTTTAATGCCTGAAATTGGTAGAAATGGAAGCTTCTGAATAGGAGAAAAAGTCTGTAATAATGGCAATTTTGGTCACATTGGGGCTTTAAAAAGTAGTTATTCAACATAAGGCACATTACAATTGACATTTTGAATCAATTTTTGTACAGTCCAAAAAATCAATTTTCTGATGAAAAACGATGACCCGTGACCTGTCGAAATTTCTCCAGATGGTCAGAAATGGAAATTTTTTCATGTTTAATTTTTTGACTGCAAATGACTATTCCATGTAAATTATCACTTTTGGAACAAAAATAAATGTGTTAGAGTCACTTTAATGCCTGAAATTGGTCGAAAAAGAAGCTTCTGAGTAGGAGAAAATGTCTATAAAAATGCCAATGTTGGTCACATCGAGGCTTTAAAAAGTAGTTATTCAACATGAGGCATATTCCAAATGACATTTTGAATCAATTTTTCTACAGTCCAAAAAATCAATTTTCTGATGAAAAACGATGACCCGTGACCTGTCGAAATTTCTCTAGATGGTCAGAAATGGGAATTTTTTAATGTTTAATTTTTTGACTGCAAATGACTATTCCATGTAAATTATCACTTTTGGAACAAAAATATGTGTGTTTAGAGTCACTTTAATGCCTGAAATTGGTCGAAATAGAAGCTTCTGAATATGAGAAAAAGTCTGTAATAATGGCAATTTTGGTAACAGTGAGGCTTTAAAAAGTAGTTATTCAACATGAGGCACATTACAATTGACATTTTGAATCAATTTTTCTACAGTCCAAAAAATCAATTTTCTGATGAAAAACGATGACCCGTGACCTGCCGAAATTTCTCCAGATGGTCAGAAATGGAAATTTTTTAATGTTAAATTGTTTGACTGTAAATGACTATTCCATGTAAATTATCACACTTGGAACAGAAATAAGTGTGCTTAGAGTCACTTTAATGCCTGAAATTGGTCGAAATAGAAGCTTCTGAATAGGAGAAAAAGTCTGTAATAATGGCAATTTTGGTCACATAGGGTCTTTAAAAAGTAGTTATTCAACATGAGGCACATTCCAAATGACATTTTGAAACAATTTTCCTACAGTCCAAAAAATCGATTTTCTGATGAAAAACGATGACCCGTGACCTGTCGAAATTTCTCCAGATGGTCAGAAATGGAAATTTTTTAATGTTAAATTGTTTGACTGCAAATGACTATTCCATGTAAATTATCACTCTTGGATCAAAAATAAGTGTGCTTAGAGTCACTTTAATGCCTGAAATTGGTCGAAAAAGAAACTTCTGAGTAGGAGGAATGTCTATAAAAATGGCAATTTTGGTCACATCGAGGCTTTAAAAAGTAGTTATTCAACATGAGGCATATTCTAAATGACTTTTTGAATCAATTTTTCTACAGTCCAAAAAATTAATTTTCTGATGAAAAACGATGACCCGTGACCTGTCGAAATTTCTCTAGATGGTCAGAAATGGGAATTTTTTAATGTTTAATTTCTTGACTGCAAATGACTATTCCATGTAAATTATCACTTTTGGAACAAAAATACGTGTGTTTAGAGTCACTTTAATGCCTGAAATTGGTCGAAATAGAAGCTTCTGAATATGGGAAAAAGGCTGTAATAATGGCAATTTTGGTCACATTGAGGCTTTAAAATGTAGTTATTCAACATGAGGCACATTCCAAATGACATTTTGAATCAATTTTTCTACAGTCCAAAAAATCAATTTTCTGATGAAAAACGATGACCCGTGACCTGTCAAAATTTCTCCAGATGGTCAGAAATGGAAATCTTTTCATGTTTAAGTTTTTTGACTGCAAATGACTATTCCATGTTAATTATCACTCTTGGAACAGAAATAAGTGTGCTTAGAGTCACTTTAATGCCTGAAATTGGTCGAAATGGAAGCTTCTGAATCGGAGAAAAAGTCTGTAATAATGGCAATTTTGGTCACATTGGGGCTTTAAAAAGTAGTTATTCAACATGAGGCACATTCCAAATGACATTTTGAATCAATTTTTCTACAGTCCAAAAAATCAATTTTCTGATGAAAAACGATGACCCGTGACCTGTCAAAATTTCTCCAGATGGTCAGAAATGGAAATCTTTTCATGTTTAAGTTTTTTGACTGCAAATGACTATTCCATGTTAATTATCACTCTTGGAACAGAAATAAGTGTGCTTAGAGTCACTTTAATGCCTGAAATTGGTCGAAATGGAAGCTTCTGAATAGGAGAAAAAGTCTGTAATAATGGCAATTTTGGTCACATTGGGGCTTTAAAAAGTTGGTATTCAACATGAGGCACATTACAATTGACATTTTGAATCAATTTTTGTACAGTCCAAAAAATCAATTTTCTGATGAAAAACGATGACCCGTGACCTGCCGAAATTTCTCCAGATGATCAGAAATGGAAATTTTTTAATGTTAAATTGTTTGACTGCAAATGACTATTCCATGTAAATTATCACTCTTGGATAAAAAATAAGTGTGCTTAGAGTCACTTTAATGCCTGAAATTGGTCGAAATAGAAGCTTCTGAATAGGAGAAAATGTCTATAAAAATGGCAATTTTGGTCACGTCGAGGCTTTAAAAAGTAGTTATTCAACATGAGGCATATTCCAAATGACATTTTGAATCAATTTTCCTACAGTCCAAAAAATCGATTTTCTGATGAAAAACGATGACCCGTGACCTGTCGAAATTTCTCCAGATGGTCAGAAATGGAAATTTTTTCATGTTTAATTTTTTGACTGCAAATGACTATTCCATGTAAATTATCACTCTTGGAACGGAAATAAGTGTGCTTAGAGTCACTTTAATGCCTGAAATTGGTCGAAATGGAAGCTTCTGAATAGGAGAAAAAGTCTGTAATAATGGCAATTTTGGTCACATTGGGGCTTTAAAAAGTAGTTATTCAACATGAGGCACATTACAATTGACATTTTGAATCAATTTTTGTACAGTCCAAAAAATCAATTTTCTGATGAAAAACGATGACCCGTGACCTGCCGAAATTTCTCCAGATGGTCAGAAATTGAAATTTTTTAATGTTAAATTGTTTGACTGCAAATGACTATTCCATGTAAATTATCACTCTTGGATCAAAAATAAGTGTGCTTAGAGTCACTTTAATGCCTGAAATTGGTCGAAATAGAAGCTTCTGAATAGGAGAAAATGTCTATAAAAATGGCAATTTTGGTCACATCGAGGCTTTAAAAAGCAGTTATTCAACATGAGGCATATTCCAAATGACATTTTGAATCAATTTTCCTACAGTCCAAAAAATCGATTTTCTGATGAAAAACGATGACCCGTGACCTGTCGAAATTTCTCCAGATGGTCAGAAATGGAAATTTTTTCATGTTTAATTTTTTGACTGCAAATGACTATTCCATGTAAATGATCACTCTTGGAACAAAAATAAGTGTGCTTAGAGTCACTTTAATGCCTGAAATTGGTTGAAATAGAAGCTTCTGAACAGGAGAAAAAGTCTGTAATAATGGCAATTTTGGTCACATTGGGGCTTTAAAAAGTAGTTATTCAACATGAGGCACATTACAAATGACATTTTGAATCAATTTTTCTACAGTCCAAAAAATCAATTTTCTGATGAAAAACGATGACCCGTGACCTGACGAAATTTCACCAGATGGTCAGAAACGGAAATTTTTTAATGTTTAATTTTTTGACTGCAAATGACTATTCCATGTAAATTATCACTCTTGGAACAAAAATAAGTGTGCTTAGAGTCACTTTAATGCCTGAAATTGGTCGAAATAGAAGCTTCTGAATAGGAGAAAAAGTCTGTAATAGTGGCAATTTTAGTCACATTGAGGCTTTAAAAAGTAGTTATTCAACATGAGGCACATTCCAAATGACATTTTGAATCAATTTTTCTACAGTCCAAAAAATCAATTTTCTGATGAAAAACGATGATCCGTGACCTGTCGAAATGTATCCAGATGGTCAGAATTGGAATTTTTTTAATGTTTAACTTTTTTGACTGCAAATGACTATTCCATGTAAATTATCACTTTTGGAACAAAAATAAATGTGTTTAGAGTCACTTTAATGCCTGAAATTGGTCGAAAAAGAAGCTTCTGAGTAGGAGAAAATGTCTATAAAAATGGCAATTTTGGTCACATCGAGGCTTTAAAAAGTAGTTATTCAACATGAGGCATATTCTAAATGACATTTTGAATCAATTTTTCTAAAGTCCAAAAAATCAATTTTCTGATGAAAAACGATGACCCGTGACCTGTCGAAATTTCTCTAGATGGTCAGAAATGGGAATTTTTTAATGTTTAATTTTTTGACTGCAAATGACTATTCCATGTAAATTATCACTTTTGGAACAAAAATACGTGTGTTTAGAGTCACTTTAATGCCTGAAATTGGTCGAAATAGAAGCTTCTGAATATGGGAAAAAGGCTGCAATAATGGCAATTTTGGTCACATTGACGCTTTAAAATGTAGTTATTCAACATGAGGCACATTCCAAATGACATTTTGAATCAATTTTTCTACAGTCCAAAAAATCAATTTTCTGATGAAAAACGATGACCCGTGACCTGTCAAAATTTCTCCAGATGGTCAGAAATGGAAATTTTTTAATGTTTAATTTTTTGACTGTAAATGACTATTGCATGTGAATTATCACTCTTGCAACAAAAATAAGTGTGCTTAGAGTCACTTTAATGCCTGAAATTGGTCGAAATAGAAGCTTCTGAATATGAGAAAAAGTCTGTAATAATGGCAATTTTGGTCACATTGAGGCTTTTTAAAGTAGTTATTCAACATGAGGCACATTCCAAATGACATTTTGAATCAATTTTTCTACAGTCCAAAAAATCAATTTTCTGATGTTAAACGATGACCCGTGACCTGTCAAAATTTCTCCAGATGGTCAGAAATGGAAATTTTTTCATGTTTAAGTTTTTTGACTGCAAATGACTATTCCATGTAAATGGTCACTCTTGGAACAGAAATAAGTGTGCTTAGAGTCACTTTAATGCCTGAAATTGGTTGAAATGGAAGCTTCTGAATAGGAGAAAAAGTCTGTAATAATGGCAATTTAGGTCACATTGGGGCTTTAAAAAGTAGTTATTCAACATGAGGCACATTACAAATGACATTTTGAATCAATTTTCCTACAGTCCAAAAAATCGATTTTCTGATGAAAAACGATGACCCGTGACCTGTCGAAATTTCTCCAGATGGTCAGAAATGGAAATTTTTTCATGTTTAATTTTTTGACTGCAAATGACTATTCCATGTAAATTATCACTTTTGGAACAAAAATAAATGTGTTAGAGTCACTTTAATGCCTGAAATTGGTCGAAAAAGAAGCTTCTGAGTAGGAGAAAATGTCTATAAAAATGCCAATGTTGGTCACATCGAGGCTTTAAAAAGTAGTTATTCAACATGAGGCATATTCCAAATGACATTTTGAATCAATTTTTCTACAGTCCAAAAAATCAATTTTCTGATGAAAAACGATGACCCGTGACCTGTCGAAATTTCTCTAGATGGTCAGAAATGGGAATTTTTTAATGTTTAATTTTTTGACTGCAAATGACTATTCCATGTAAATTATCACTTTTGGAACAAAAATATGTGTGTTTAGAGTCACTTTAATGCCTGAAATTGGTCGAAATAGAAGCTTCTGAATATGAGAAAAAGTCTGTAATATTGGCAATTTTGGTCACAGTGAGGCTTTAAAAAGTAGTTATTCAACATGAGGCACATTACAATTGACATTTTGAATCAATTTTTCTACAGTCCAAAAAATCAATTTTCTGATGAAAAACGATGACCCGTGACCTGCCGAAATTTCTCCAGATGGTCAGAAATGGAAATTTTTTAATGTTAAATTGTTTGACTGCAAATGACTATTCCATGTAAATTATCACACTTGGAACAGAAATAAGTGTGCTTAGAGTCACTTTAATGCCTGAAATTGGTCGAAATAGAAGCTTCTGAATAGGAGAAAAAGTCTGTAATAATGGCAATTTTGGTCACATAGGGTCTTTAAAAAGTAGTTATTCAACATGAGGCACATTCCAAATGACATTTTGAAACAATTTTCCTACAGTCCAAAAAATCAATTTTCTGATGAAAAACGATGACCCGTGACCTGTCGAAATTTCTCCAGATGGTCAGAAATAGAAATTTTTTCATGTTTAATTTCTTGACTGCAAATGACTATTCCATGTAAATTATCACTCTTGGAACAGAAATAAGTGTGCTTAGAGTCACTTTAATGCCTGAAATTGGTAGAAATGGAAGCTTCTGAATAGGAGAAAAAGTCTGTAATAATGGCAATTTTGGTCACATTGGGGCTTTAAAAAGTAGTTATTCAACATAAGGCACATTACAATTGACATTTTGAATCAATTTTTGTACAGTCCAAAAAATCAATTTTCTGATGAAAAACGATGACCCGTGACCTGCCGAAATTTCTCCAGATGGTCAGAAATGGAAATTTTTTAATGTTAAATTGTTTGACTGCAAATGACTATTCCATGTAAATTATCACTCTTGGATCAAAAATAGGTGTGCTTAGAGTCACTTTAATGCCTGAAATTGGTCGAAATAGAAGCTTCTGAATAGGAGAAAATGTCTATAAAAATGACAATTTTGGTCACATCGAGGCTTTAAAAAGTAGTTATTCAACATGAGGCATATTCCAAATGACTTTTTGAATCAATTTTTCAACAGTCCAAAAAATCAATTTTCTGATGAAAAACGATGACCCGTGACCTGTTGAAATTTCTCTAGATGGTCAGAAATGGGAATTTTTTAATGTTTAATTTCTTGACTGCAAATGACTATTCCATGTAAATTATCACTTTTGGAACAAAAATACGTGTGTTTAGAGTCACTTTAATGCCTGAAATTGGTCGAAATAGAAGCTTCTGAATAGGAGAAAATGTCTATAAAAATGGCAATTTTGGTCACATCGAGGCTTTAAAATGTAGTTATTCAACATGAGGCACATTCCAAATGACATTTTGAATCAATTTTTCTACAGTCCAAAAATCAATTTTCTGATGAAAAACGATGACCCGTGACCTGTCAAAATTTCTCCAGATGGTCAGAAATGGAAATTTTTTCATGTTTAAGTTTTTTGACTGCAAATGACTATTCCATGTCAATTATCACTCTTGGAACAGAAATAAGTGTGCTTAGAGTCACTTTAATGCCTGAAATTGGTCGAAATGGAAGCTTCTGAATAGGAGAAAAAGTCTGTAATAATGGCAATTTTGGTCACATTGGGGCTTTAAAAAGTAGTTATTCAACATGAGGCACATTACAATTGACATTTTGAATCAATTTTTGTACAGTCCAAAAAATCAATTTTCTGATCAAAAACGATGACCCGTGACCTGCCGAAATTTCTCCAGATGGTCAGAAATGGAAATTTTTTAATGTTTAACTTTTTTGACTGCAAATGACAATACCATGTAAATTATCACTCTTGGAACAGAAATAAGTGTGCCTAGAGTCACTTTAATGCCTGAAATTGGTCGAAAAAGAAACTTCTGAGTAGGAGGAATGTCTATAAAAATGGCAATTTTGGTCACATCGAGGCTTTAAAAAGTAGTTATTCAACATGAGGCATATTCCAAATGACTTTTTGAATCAATTTTTCTACAGTCCAAAAAATTAATTTTCTGATGAAAAACGATGACCCGTGACCTGTCGAAATTTCTCTAGATGGTCAGAAATGGGAATTTTTTAATGTTTAATTTCTTGACTGCAAATGACTATTCCATGTAAATTATCACTTTTGGAACAAAAATACGTGTGTTTAGAGTCACTTTAATGCCTGAAATTGGTCGAAATAGAAGCTTCTGAATATGGGAAAAAGGCTGTAATAATGGCAATTTTGGTCACATTGAGGCTTTAAAATGTAGTTATTCAACATGAGGCACATTCCAAATGACATTTTGAATCAATTTTTCTACAGTCCAAAAAATCAATTTTCTGATGAAAAACGATGACCCGTGACCTGTCAAAATTTCTCCAGATGGTCAGAAATGGAAATCTTTTCATGTTTAAGTTTTTTGACTGCAAATGACTATTCCATGTTAATTATCACTCTTGGAACAGAAATAAGTGTGCTTAGAGTCACTTTAATGCCTGAAATTGGTCGAAATGGAAGCTTCTGAATAGGAGAAAAAGTCTGTAATAATGGCAATTTTGGTCACATTGGGGCTTTAAAAAGTAGTTATTCAACATGAGGCACATTCCAAATGACATTTTGAATCAATTTTTCTACAGTCCAAAAAATCAATTTTCTGATGAAAAACGATGACCCGTGACCTGTCAAAATTTCTCCAGATGGTCAGAAATGGAAATCTTTTCATGTTTAAGTTTTTTGACTGCAAATGACTATTCCATGTTAATTATCACTCTTGGAACAGAAATAAGTGTGCTTAGAGTCACTTTAATGCCTGAAATTGGTCGAAATAGAAGCTTCTGAATATGAGAAAAAGTCTGTAATAATGGCAATTTTGGTCACAGTGAGGCTTTAAAAAGTAGTTATTCAACATCAGGCACATTACAATTGACATTTTGAATCAATTTTTCTACAGTCCAAAAAATCAATTTTCTGATGAAAAACGATGACCCGTGACCTGCCGAAATTTCTCCAGATGGTCAGAAATGGAAATTTTTTAATGTTAAATTGTTTGACTGCAAATGACTATTCCATGTAAATTATCACACTTGGAACAGAAATAAGTGTGCTTAGAGTCACTTTAATGCCTGAAATTGGTCGAAATAGAAGCTTCTGAATAGGAGAAAAAGTCTGTAATAATGGCAATTTTGGTCACATTGGGGCTTTAAAAAGTTGTTATTCAACATGAGGCACATTACAATTGACATTTTGAATCAATTTTTGTACAGTCCAAAAAATCAATTTTCTGATGAAAAACGATGACCCGTGACCTGCCGAAATTTCTCCAGATGATCAGAAATGGAAATTTTTTAATGTTTAATTTCTTGACTGCAAATGACTATTCCATGTAAATTATCACTCTTGGAACAGAAATAAGTGTGCTTAGAGTCACTTTAATGCCTGAAATTGGTAGAAATGGAAGCTTCTGAATAGGAGAAAAAGTCTGTAATAATGGCAATTTTGGTCACATTGGGGCTTTAAAAAGTAGTTATTCAACATAAGGCACATTACAATTGACATTTTGAATCAATTTTTGTACAGTCCAAAAAATCAATTTTCTGATGAAAAACGATGACCCGTGACCTGCCGAAATTTCTCCAGATGATCAGAAATGGAAATTTTTTAATGTTTAATTTCTTGACTACAAATGACTATTCCATGTAAATTATCACTCTTGGAACAGAAATAAGTGTGCTTAGAGTCACTTTAATGCCTGAAATTGGTAGAAATGGAAGCTTCTGAATAGGAGAAAAAGTCTGTAATAATGGCAATTTTGGTCACATTGGGGCTTTAAAAAGTAGTTATTCAACATAAGGCACATTACAATTGACATTTTGAATCAATTTTTGTACAGTCCAAAAAATCAATTTTCTGATGAAAAACGATGACCCGTGACCTGCCGAAATTTCTCCAGATGGTCAGAAATGGAAATTTTTTAATGTTAAATTGTTTGACTGCAAATGACTATTCCATGTAAATTATCACTCTTGGATCAAAAATAAGTGTGCTTAGAGTCACTTTAATGCCTGAAATTGGTCGAAATAGAAGCTTCTGAATAGGAGAAAATGTCTATAAAAATGACAATTTTGGTCACATCGAGGCTTTAAAAAGTAGTTATTCAACATGAGGCATATTCCAAATGACTTTTTGAATCAATTTTTCAACAGTCCAAAAAATCAATTTTCTGATGAAAAACGATGACCCGTGACCTGTTGAAATTTCTCTAGATGGTCAGAAATGGGAATTTTTTAATGTTTAATTTCTTGACTGCAAATGACTATTCCATGTAAATTATCACTTTTGGAACAAAAATACGTGTGTTTAGAGTCACTTTAATGCCTGAAATTGGTCGAAATAGAAGCTTCTGAATAGGAGAAAATGTCTATAAAAATGGAAATTTTGGTCACATTGGGGCTTTAAAAAGTAGTTTTCCAACATGAGGCACATTCCAAATGACATTTTGAATCAATTTTTCTACAGTCCAAAAAATCAATTTTCTGATGAAAAACGATGACCCGTGACCTGTCAAAATTTCTCCAGATGGTCAGAAATGGAAATTTTTTCATGTTTAAGTTTTTTGACTGCAAATGACTATTCCATGTCAATTATCACTCTTGGAACAGAAATAAGTGTGCTTAGAGTCACTTTAATGCCTGAAATTGGTCGAAATGGAAGCTTCTGAATAGGAGAAAAAGTCTGTAATAATGGCAATTTTGGTCACATTGGGGCTTTAAAAAGTAGTTATTCAACATGAGGCACATTACAATTGACATTTTGAATCAATTTTTGTACAGTCCAAAAAATCAATTTTCTGATGAAAAACGATGACCCGTGACCTGCCGAAATTTCTCCAGATGGTCAGAAATGGAAATTTTTTAATGTTTAACTTTTTTGACTGCAAATGACAATACCATGTAAATTATCACTCTTGGAACAGAAATAAGTGTGCCTAGAGTCACTTTAATGCCTGAAATTGGTCGAAAAAGAAACTTCTGAGTAGGAGGAATGTCTATAAAAATGGCAATTTTGGTCACATCGAGGCTTTAAAAAGTAGTTATTCAACATGAGGCATATTCCAAATGACTTTTTGAATCAATTTTTCTACAGTCCAAAAAATTAATTTTCTGATGAAAAACGATGACCCGTGACCTGTCGAAATTTCTCTAGATGGTCAGAAATGGGAATTTTTTAATGTTTAATTTCTTGACTGCAAATGACTATTCCATGTAAATTATCACTTTTGGAACAAAAATACGTGTGTTTAGAGTCACTTTAATGCCTGAAATTGGTCGAAATAGAAGCTTCTGAATATGGGAAAAAGGCTGTAATAATGGCAATTTTGGTCACATTGAGGCTTTAAAATGTAGTTATTCAACATGAGGCACATTCCAAATGACATTTTGAATCAATTTTTCTACAGTCCAAAAAATCAATTTTCTGATGAAAAACGATGACCCGTGACCTGTCAAAATTTCTCCAGATGGTCAGAAATGGAAATCTTTTCATGTTTAAGTTTTTTGACTGCAAATGACTATTCCATGTTAATTATCACTCTTGGAACAGAAATAAGTGTGCTTAGAGTCACTTTAATGCCTGAAATTGGTCGAAATGGAAGCTTCTGAATAGGAGAAAAAGTCTGTAATAATGGAAATTTTGGTCACATTGGGGCTTTAAAAAGTAGTTATTCAACATGAGGCACATTCCAAATGACATTTTGAATCAATTTTTCTACAGTCCAAAAAATCAATTTTCTGATGAAAAACGATGACCCGTGACCTGTCAAAATTTCTCCAGATGGTCAGAAATGGAAATCTTTTCATGTTTAAGTTTTTTGACTGCAAATGACTATTCCATGTTAATTATCACTCTTGGAACAGAAATAAGTGTGCTTAGAGTCACTTTAATGCCTGAAATTGGTCGAAATGGAAGCTTCTGAATAGGAGAAAAAGTCTGTAATAATGGCAATTTTGGTCACATTGGGGCTTTAAAAAGTTGTTATTCAACATGAGGCACATTACAATTGACATTTTGAATCAATTTTTGTACAGTCCAAAAAATCAATTTTCTGATGAAAAACGATGACCCGTGACCTGCCGAAATTTCTCCAGATGATCAGAAATGGAAATTTTTTAATGTTAAATTGTTTGACTGCAAATGACTATTCCATGTAAATTATCACTCTTGGATAAAAAATAAGTGTGCTTAGAGTCACTTTAATGCCTGAAATTGGTCGAAATAGAAGCTTCTGAATAGGAGAAAATGTCTATAAAAATGGCAATTTTGGTCACGTCGAGGCTTTAAAAAGTCGTTATTCAACATGAGGCATATTCCAAATGACATTTTGAATCAATTTTCCTACAGTCCAAAAAATCGATTTTCTGATGAAAAACGATGACCCGTGACCTGTCGAAATTTCTCCAGATGGTCAGAAATGGAAATTTTTTCATGTTTAATTTTTTGACTGCAAATGACTATTCCATGTAAATTATCACTCTTGGAACGGAAATAAGTGTGCTTAGAGTCACTTTAATGCCTGAAATTGGTCGAAATGGAAGCTTCTGAATAGGAGAAAAAGTCTGTAATAATGGCAATTTTGGTCACATTGGGGCTTTAAAAAGTAGTTATTCAACGTGAGGCACATTACAATTGACATTTTGAATCAATTTTTGTACAGTCCAAAAAATCAATTTTCTGATGAAAAACGATGACCCGTGACCTGCCGAAATTTCTCCAGATGATCAGAAATGGAAATTTTTTAATGTTAAATTGTTTGACTGCAAATGACTATTCCATGTAAATTATCACTCTTGGATAAAAAATAAGTGTGCTTAGAGTCACTTTAATGCCTGAAATTGGTCGAAATAGAAGCTTCTGAATAGGAGAAAATGTCTATAAAAATGGCAATTTTGGTCACGTCGAGGCTTTAAAAAGTAGTTATTCAACATGAGGCATATTCCAAATGACATTTTGAATCAATTTTCCTACAGTCCAAAAAATCGATTTTCTGATGAAAAACGATGACCCGTGACCTGTCGAAATTTCTCCAGATGGTCAGAAATGGACATTTTTTCATGTTTAAGTTTTTTGACTGCAAATGACTATTCCATGTAAATTATCACTCTTGGAACGGAAATAAGTGTGCTTAGAGTCACTTTAATGCCTGAAATTGGTCGAAATGGAAGCTTCTGAATAGGAGAAAAAGTCTGTAATAATGGCAATTTTGGTCACATTGGGGCTTTAAAAAGTAGTTATTCAACATGAGGCACATTACAATTGACATTTTGAATCAATTTTTGTACAGTCCAAAAAATCAATTTTCTGATGAAAAACGATGACCCGTGACCTGCCGAAATTTCTCCAGATGGTCAGAAATGGAAATTTTTTAATGTTAAATTGTTTGACTGCAAATGACTATTCCATGTAAAATTATCACTCTTGGATCAAAAATAAGTGTGCTTAGAGTCACTTTAATGCCTGAAATTGGTCGAAATAGAAGCTTCTGAATAGGAGAAAATGTCTATAAAAATGGCAATTTTGGTCACATCGAGGCTTTAAAAAGCAGTTATTCAACATGAGGCATATTCCAAATGACATTTTGAATCAATTTTCCTACAGTCCAAAAAATCGATTTTCTGATGAAAAACGATGACCCGTGACCTGTCGAAATTTCTCCAGATGGTCAGAAATGGAATTTTTTTCATGTTTAATTTTTTGACTGCAAATGACTATTCCATGTAAATGATCACTCTTGGAACAAAAATAAGTGTGCTTAGAGTCACTTTAATGCCTGAAATTGGTTGAAATAGAAGCTTCTGAACAGGAGAAAAAGTCTGTAATAATGGCAATTTTGGTCACATTGGGGCTTTAAAAAGTAGTTATTCAACATGAGGCACATTACAAATGACATTTTGAATCAATTTTTCTACAGTCCAAAAAATCAATTTTCTGATGAAAAACGATGACCCGTGACCTGACGAAATTTCACCAGATGGTCAGAAACGGAAATTTTTTAATGTTTAATTTTTTGACTGCAAATGACTATTCCATGTAAATTATCACTCTTGGAACAAAAATAAGTGTGCTTAGAGTCACTTTAATGCCTGAAATTGGTCGAAATAGAAGCTTCTGAATAGGAGAAAAAGTCTGTAATAGTGGCAATTTTAGTCACATTGAGGCTTTAAAAAGTAGTTATTCAACATGAGGCACATTCCAAATGACATTTTGAATCAATTTTTCTACAGTCCAAAAAATCAATTTTCTGATGAAAAACGATGATCCGTGACCTGTCGAAATGTATCCAGATGGTCAGAATTGGAATTTTTTTAATGTTTAACTTTTTTGACTGCAAATGACTATTCCATGTAAATTATCACTTTTGGAACAAAAATAAATGTGTTTAGAGTCACTTTAATGCCTGAAATTGGTCGAAAAAGAAGCTTCTGAGTAGGATAAAATGTCTATAAAAATGGCAATTTTGGTCACATCGAGGCTTTAAAAAGTAGTTATTCAACATGAGGCATATTCTAAATGACATTTTGAATCAATTTTTCTAAAGTCCAAAAAATCAATTTTCTGATGAAAAACGATGACCCGTGACCTGTCGAAATTTCTCTAGATGGTCAGAAATGGGAATTTTTTAATGTTTAATTTTTTGACTGCAAATGACTATTCCATGTAAATTATCACTTTTGGAACTAAAATACGTGTGTTTAGAGTCACTTTAATGCCTGAAATTGGTCGAAATAGAAGCTTCTGAATATGGGAAAAAGGCTGCAATAATGGCAATTTTGGTCACATTGACGCTTTAAAATGTAGTTATTCAACATGAGGCACATTCCAAATGACATTTTGAATCAATTTTTCTACAGTCCAAAAAATCAATTTTCTGATGAAAAACGATGACCCGTGACCTGTCAAAATTTCTCCAGATGGTCAGAAATGGAAATTTTTTAATGTTTAATTTTTTGACTGTAAATGACTATTGCATGTGAATTATCACTCTTGCAACAAAAATAAGTGTGCTTAGAGTCACTTTAATGCCTGAAATTGGTCGAAATAGAAGCTTCTGAATATGAGAAAAAGTCTGTAATAATGGCAATTTTGGTCACATTGAGGCTTTTTAAAGTAGTTATTCAACATGAGGCACATTCCAAATGACATTTTGAATCAATTTTTCTACAGTCCAAAAAATCAATTTTCTGATGTTAAACGATGACCCGTGACCTGTCAAAATTTCTCCAGATGGTCAGAAATGGAAATTTTTTCATGTTTAAGTTTTTTGACTGCAAATGACTATTCCATGTAAATGGTCACTCTTGGAACAGAAATAAGTGTGCTTAGAGTCACTTTAATGCCTGAAATTGGTTGAAATGGAAGCTTCTGAATAGGAGAAAAAGTCTGTAATAATGGCAATTTAGGTCACATTGGGGCTTTAAAAAGTAGTTATTCAACATGAGGCACATTACAAATGACATTTTGAATCAATTTTCCTACAGTCCAAAAAATCGATTTTCTGATGAAAAACGATGACCCGTGACCTGTCGAAATTTCTCCAGATGGTCAGAAATGGAAATTTTTTCATGTTTAATTTTTTGACTGCAAATGACTATTCCATGTAAATTATCACTTTTGGAACAAAAATAAATGTGTTAGAGTCACTTTAATGCCTGAAATGGTCGAAAAAGAAGCTTCTGAGTAGGAGAAAATGTCTATAAAAATGCCAATGTTGGTCACATCGAGGCTTTAAAAAGTAGTTATTCAACATGAGGCATATTCCAAATGACATTTTGAATCAATTTTTCTACAGTCCAAAAAATCAATTTTCTGATGAAAAACGATGACCCGTGACCTGTCGAAATTTCTCTAGATGGTCAGAAATGGGAATTTTTTAATGTTTAATTTTTTGACTGCAAATGACTATTCCATGTAAATTATCACTCTTGGAACGGAAATAAGTGTGCTTAGAGTCACTTTAATGCCTGAAATTGGTCGAAATAGAAGCTTCTGAATAGGAGAAAAAGTCTGTAATAATGGCAATTTTGGTCACATTGGGGCTTTAAAAAGTTGTTATTCAACATGAGGCACATTACAATTGACATTTTGAATCAATTTTTGTACAGTCCAAAAAATCAATTTTCTGATGAAAAACGATGACCCGTGACCTGCCGAAATTTCTCCAGATGATCAGAAATGGAAATTTTTTAATGTTTAATTTCTTGACTGCAAATGACTATTCCATGTAAATTATCACTCTTGGAACAGAAATAAGTGTGCTTAGAGTCACTTTAATGCCTGAAATTGGTAGAAATGGAAGCTTCTGAATAGGAGAAAAAGTCTGTAATAATGGCAATTTTGGTCACATTGGGGCTTTAAAAAGTAGTTATTCAACATAAGGCACATTACAATTGACATTTTGAATCAATTTTTGTACAGTCCAAAAAATCAATTTTCTGATGAAAAACGATGACCCGTGACCTGCCGAAATTTCTCCAGATGATCAGAAATGGAAATTTTTTAATGTTTAATTTCTTGACTGCAAATGACTATTCCATGTAAATTATCACTCTTGGAACAGAAATAAGTGTGCTTAGAGTCACTTTAATGCCTGAAATTGGTAGAAATGGAAGCTTCTGAATAGGAGAAAAAGTCTGTAATAATGGCAATTTTGGTCACATTGGGGCTTTAAAAAGTAGTTATTCAACATGAGGCATATTCCAAATGACATTTTGAATCAATTTTTCTACAGTCCAAAAAATCAATTTTCTGATGAAAAACGATGACCCGTGACCTGTCGAAATTTCTCTAGATGGTCAGAAATGGGAATTTTTTAATGTTTAATTTTTTGACTGCAAATGACTATTCCATGTAAATTATCACTCTTGGAACGGAAATAAGTGTGCTTAGAGTCACTTTAATGCCTGAAATTGGTCGAAATAGAAGCTTCTGAATAGGAGAAAAAGTCTGTAATAATGGCAATTTTGGTCACATTGGGGCTTTAAAAAGTTGTTATTCAACATGAGGCACATTACAATTGACATTTTGAATCAATTTTTGTACAGTCCAAAAAATCAATTTTCTGATGAAAAACGATGACCCGTGACCTGCCGAAATTTCTCCAGATGATCAGAAATGGAAATTTTTTAATGTTTAATTTCTTGACTGCAAATGACTATTCCATGTAAATTATCACTCTTGGAACAGAAATAAGTGTGCTTAGAGTCACTTTAATGCCTGAAATTGGTAGAAATGGAAGCTTCTGAATAGGAGAAAAAGTCTGTAATAATGGCAATTTTGGTCACATTGGGGCTTTAAAAAGTAGTTATTCAACATAAGGCACATTACAATTGACATTTTGAATCAATTTTTGTACAGTCCAAAAAATCAATTTTCTGATGAAAAACGATGACCCGTGACCTGCCGAAATTTCTCCAGATGATCAGAAATGGAAATTTTTTAATGTTTAATTTCTTGACTGCAAATGACTATTCCATGTAAATTATCACTCTTGGAACAGAAATAAGTGTGCTTAGAGTCACTTTAATGCCTGAAATTGGTAGAAATGGAAGCTTCTGAATAGGAGAAAAAGTCTGTAATAATGGCAATTTTGGTCACATTGGGGCTTTAAAAAGTAGTTATTCAACATAAGGCACATTACAATTGACATTTTGAATCAATTTTTGTACAGTCCAAAAAATCAATTTTCTGATGAAAAACGATGACCCGTGACCTGCCGAAATTTCTCCAGATGGTCAGAAATGGAAATTTTTTAATGTTAAATTGTTTGACTGCAAATGACTATTCCATGTAAATTATCACTCTTGGATCAAAAATAAGTGTGCTTAGAGTCACTTTAATGCCTGAAATTGGTCGAAATAGAAGCTTCTGAATAGGAGAAAATGTCTATAAAAATGACAATTTTGGTCACATCGAGGCTTTAAAAAGTAGTTATTCAACATGAGGCATATTCCAAATGACTTTTTGAATCAATTTTTCAACAGTCCAAAAAATCAATTTTCTGATGAAAAACGATGACCCGTGACCTGTTGAAATTTCTCTAGATGGTCAGAAATGGGAATTTTTTAATGTTTAATTTCTTGACTGCAAATGACTATTCCATGTAAATTATCACTTTTGGAACAAAAATACGTGTGTTTAGAGTCACTTTAATGCCTGAAATTGGTCGAAATAGAAGCTTCTGAATAGGAGAAAATGTCTATAAAAATGGCAATTTTGGTCACATCGAGGCTTTAAAATGTAGTTATTCAACATGAGGCACATTCCAAATGACATTTTGAATCAATTTTTCTACAGTCCAAAAATCAATTTTCTGATGAAAAACGATGACCCGTGACCTGTCAAAATTTCTCCAGATGGTCAGAAATGGAAATTTTTTCATGTTTAAGTTTTTTGACTGCAAATGACTATTCCATGTCAATTATCACTCTTGGAACAGAAATAAGTGTGCTTAGAGTCACTTTAATGCCTGAAATTGGTCGAAATGGAAGCTTCTGAATAGGAGAAAAAGTCTGTAATAATGGCAATTTTGGTCACATTGGGGCTTTAAAAAGTAGTTATTCAACATGAGGCACATTACAATTGACATTTTGAATCAATTTTTGTACAGTCCAAAAAATCAATTTTCTGATGAAAAACGATGACCCGTGACCTGCCGAAATTTCTCCAGATGGTCAGAAATGGAAATTTTTTAATGTTTAACTTTTTTGACTGCAAATGACAATACCATGTAAATTATCACTCTTGGAACAGAAATAAGTGTGCCTAGAGTCACTTTAATGCCTGAAATTGGTCGAAAAAGAAACTTCTGAGTAGGAGGAATGTCTATAAAAATGGCAATTTTGGTCACATCGAGGCTTTAAAAAGTAGTTATTCAACATGAGGCATATTCCAAATGACTTTTTGAATCAATTTTTCTACAGTCCAAAAAATTAATTTTCTGATGAAAAACGATGACCCGTGACCTGTCGAAATTTCTCTAGATGGTCAGAAATGGGAATTTTTTAATGTTTAATTTCTTGACTGCAAATGACTATTCCATGTAAATTATCACTTTTGGAACAAAAATACGTGTGTTTAGAGTCAGTTTAATGCCTGAAATTGGTCGAAATAGAAGCTTCTGAATATGGGAAAAAGGCTGTAATAATGGCAATTTTGGTCACATTGAGGCTTTAAAATGTAGTTATTCAACATGAGGCACATTCCAAATGACATTTTGAATCAATTTTTCTACAGTCCAAAAAATCAATTTTCTGATGAAAAACGATGACCCGTGACCTGTCAAAATTTCTCCAGATGGTCAGAAATGGAAATCTTTTCATGTTTAAGTTTTTTGACTGCAAATGACTATTCCATGTTAATTATCACTCTTGGAACAGAAATAAGTGTGCTTAGAGTCACTTTAATGCCTGAAATTGGTCGAAATGGAAGCTTCTGAATAGGAGAAAAAGTCTGTAATAATGGAAATTTTGGTCACATTGGGGCTTTAAAAAGTAGTTATTCAACATGAGGCACATTCCAAATGACATTTTGAATCAATTTTTCTACAGTCCAAAAAATCAATTTTCTGATGAAAAACGATGACCCGTGACCTGTCAAAATTTCTCCAGATGGTCAGAAATGGAAATCTTTTCATGTTTAAGTTTTTTGACTGCAAATGACTATTCCATGTTAATTATCACTCTTGGAACAGAAATAAGTGTGCTTAGAGTCACTTTAATGCCTGAAATTGGTCGAAATGGAAGCTTCTGAATAGGAGAAAAAGTCTGTAATAATGGCAATTTTGGTCACATTGGGGCTTTAAAAAGTAGTTATTCAACATGAGGCACATTACAATTGACATTTTGAATCAATTTTTGTACAGTCCAAAAAATCAATTTTCTGATGAAAAACGATGACCCGTGACCTGCCGAAATTTCTCCAGATGGTCAGAAATGGAAATTTTTTAATGTTAAATTGTTTGACTGCAAATGACTATTCCATGTAAATTATCACTCTTGGATCAAAAATAAGTGTGCTTAGAGTCACTTTAATGCCTGAAATTGGTCGAAATAGAAGCTTCTGAATAGGAGAAAATGTCTATAAAAATGGCAATTTTGGTCACATCGAGGCTTTAAAAAGCAGTTATTCAACATGAGGCATATTCCAAATGACATTTTGAATCAATTTTCCTACAGTCCAAAAAATCGATTTTCTGATGAAAAACGATGACCCGTGACCTGTCGAAATTTCTCCAGATGGTCAGAAATGGAAATTTTTTCATGTTTAATTTTTTGACTGCAAATGACTATTCCATGTAAATGATCACTCTTGGAACAAAAATAAGTGTGCTTAGAGTCACTTTAATGCCTGAAATTGGTTGAAATAGAAGCTTCTGAACAGGAGAAAAAGTCTGTAATAATGGCAATTTTGGTCACATTGGGGCTTTAAAAAGTAGTTATTCAACATGAGGCACATTACAAATGACATTTTGAATCAATTTTTCTACAGTCCAAAAAATCAATTTTCTGATGAAAAACGATGACCCGTGACCTGACGAAATTTCACCAGATGGTCAGAAACGGAAATTTTTTAATGTTTAATTTTTTGACTGCAAATGACTATTCCATGTAAATTATCACTCTTGGAACAAAAATAAGTGTGCTTAGAGTCACTTTAATGCCTGAAATTGGTCGAAATAGAAGCTTCTGAATAGGAGAAAAAGTCTGTAATAGTGGCAATTTTAGTCACATTGAGGCTTTAAAAAGTAGTTATTCAACATGAGGCACATTCCAAATGACATTTTGAATCAATTTTTCTACAGTCCAAAAAATCAATTTTCTGATGAAAAACGATGATCCGTGACCTGTCGAAATGTATCCAGATGGTCAGAATTGGAATTTTTTTAATGTTTAACTTTTTTGACTGCAAATGACTATTCCATGTAAATTATCACTTTTGGAACAAAAATAAATGTGTTTAGAGTCACTTTAATGCCTGAAATTGGTCGAAAAAGAAGCTTCTGAGTAGGAGAAAATGTCTATAAAAATGGCAATTTTGGTCACATCGAGGCTTTAAAAAGTAGTTATTCAACATGAGGCATATTCTAAATGACATTTTGAATCAATTTTTCTAAAGTCCAAAAAATCAATTTTCTGATGAAAAACGATGACTCTTGACCTGTCGAAATTTCTCTAGATGGTCAGAAATGGGAATTTTTTAATGTTTAATTTTTTGACTGCAAATGACTATTCCATGTAAATTATCACTTTTGGAACAAAAATACGTGTGTTTAGAGTCACTTTAATGCCTGAAATTGGTCGAAATAGAAGCTTCTGAATATGGGAAAAAGGCTGCAATAATGGCAATTTTGGTCACATTGACGCTTTAAAATGTAGTTATTCAACATGAGGCACATTCCAAATGACATTTTGAATCAATTTTTCTACAGTCCAAAAAATCAATTTTCTGATGAAAAACGATGACCCGTGACCTGTCAAAATTTCTCCAGATGGTCAGAAATGGAAATTTTTTAATGTTTAATTTTTTGACTGTAAATGACTATTGCATGTGAATTATCACTCTTGCAACAAAAATAAGTGTGCTTAGAGTCACTTTAATGCCTGAAATTGGTCGAAATAGAAGCTTCTGAATATGAGAAAAAGTCTGTAATAATGGCAATTTTGGTCACATTGAGGCTTTTTAAAGTAGTTATTCAACATGAGGCACATTCCAAATGACATTTTGAATCAATTTTTCTACAGTCCAAAAAATCAATTTTCTGATGTTAAACGATGACCCGTGACCTGTCAAAATTTCTCCAGATGGTCAGAAATGGAAATTTTTTCATGTTTAAGTTTTTTGACTGCAAATGACTATTCCATGTAAATGGTCACTCTTGGAACAGAAATAAGTGCGCTTAGAGTCACTTTAATGCCTGAAATTGGTTGAAATGGAAGCTTCTGAATAGGAGAAAAAGTCTGTAATAATGGCAATTTTGGTCACATTGGGCCTTTAAAAAGTAGTTATTCAACATGAGGCACATTACAAATGACATTTTGAATCAATTTTCCTACAGTCCAAAAAATCGATTTTCTGATGAAAAACGATGACCCGTGACCTGTCGAAATTTCTCCAGATGGTCAGAAATGGAAATTTTTTCATGTTTAATTTTTTGACTGCAAATGACTATTCCATGTAAATTATCACTTTTGGAACAAAAATAAATGTGTTAGAGTCACTTTAATGCCTGAAATTGGTCGAAAAAGAAGCTTCTGAGTAGGAGAAAATGTCTATAAAAATGGCAATTTTGGTCACATCGAGGCTTTAAAATGTAGTTATTCAACATGAGGCACATTCCAAATGACATTTTGAATCAATTTTTCTACAGTCCAAAAATCAATTTTCTGATGAAAAACGGTGACCCGTGACCTGTCAAAATTTCTCCAGATGGTCAGAAATGGAAATTTTTTCATGTTTAAGTTTTTTGACTGCAAATGACTATTCCATGTCAATTATCACTCTTGGAACAGAAATAAGTGTGCTTAGAGTCACTTTAATGCCTGAAATTGGTCGAAATGGAAGCTTCTGAATAGGAGAAAAAGTCTGTAATAATGGCAATTTTGGTCACATTGGGGCTTTAAAAAGTAGTTATTCAACATGAGGCACATTACAAATGACATTTTGAATCAATTTTCCTACAGTCCAAAAAATCGATTTTCTGATGAAAAACGATGACCCGTGACCTGTCGAAATTTCTCCAGATGGTCAGAAATGGAAATTTTTTCATGTTTAATTTTTTGACTGCAAATGACTATTCCATGTAAATTATCACTTTTGGAACAAAAATAAATGTGTTAGAGTCACTTTAATGCCTGAAATGGTCGAAAAAGAAGCTTCTGAGTAGGAGAAAATGTCTATAAAAATGCCAATGTTGGTCACATCGAGGCTTTAAAAAGTAGTTATTCAACATGAGGCATATTCCAAATGACATTTTGAATCAATTTTTCTACAGTCCAAAAAATCAATTTTCTGATGAAAAACGATGACCCGTGACCTGTCGAAATTTCTCTAGATGGTCAGAAATGGGAATTTTTTAATGTTTAATTTTTTGACTGCAAATGACTATTCCATGTAAATTATCACTCTTGGAACGGAAATAAGTGTGCTTAGAGTCACTTTAATGCCTGAAATTGGTCGAAATAGAAGCTTCTGAATAGGAGAAAAAGTCTGTAATAATGGCAATTTTGGTCACATTGGGGCTTTAAAAAGTTGTTATTCAACATGAGGCACATTACAATTGACATTTTGAATCAATTTTTGTACAGTCCAAAAAATCAATTTTCTGATGAAAAACGATGACCCGTGACCTGCCGAAATTTCTCCAGATGATCAGAAATGGAAATTTTTTAATGTTTAATTTCTTGACTGCAAATGACTATTCCATGTAAATTATCACTCTTGGAACAGAAATAAGTGCGCTTAGAGTCACTTTAATGCCTGAAATTGGTTGAAATGGAAGCTTCTGAATAGGAGAAAAAGTCTGTAATAATGGCAATTTTGGTCACATTGGGCCTTTAAAAAGTAGTTATTCAACATGAGGCACATTACAAATGACATTTTGAATCAATTTTTCTACAGTCCAAAAAATCAATTTTCTGATGAAAAACGATGACCCGTGACCTGTCAAAATTTCTCCAGATGGTCAGAAATGGAAATCTTTTCATGTTTAAGTTTTTTGACTGCAAATGACTATTCCATGTTAATTATCACTCTTGGAACAGAAATAAGTGTGCTTAGAGTCACTTTAATGCCTGAAATTGGTCGAAATGGAAGCTTCTGAATAGGAGAAAAAGTCTGTAATAATGGAAATTTTGGTCACATTGGGGCTTTAAAAAGTAGTTATTCAACATGAGGCACATTCCAAATGACATTTTGAATCAATTTTTCTACAGTCCAAAAAATCAATTTTCTGATGAAAAACGATGACCCGTGACCTGTCAAAATTTCTCCAGATGGTCAGAAATGGAAATCTTTTCATGTTTAAGTTTTTTGACTGCAAATGACTATTCCATGTTAATTATCACTCTTGGAACAGAAATAAGTGTGCTTAGAGTCACTTTAATGCCTGAAATTGGTCGAAATGGAAGCTTCTGAATAGGAGAAAAAGTCTGTAATAATGGAAATTTTGGTCACATTGGGGCTTTAAAAAGTAGTTATTCAACATGAGGCACATTCCAAATGACATTTTGAATCAATTTTTCTACAGTCCAAAAAATCAATTTTCTGATGAAAAACGATGACCCGTGACCTGTCAAAATTTCTCCAGATGGTCAGAAATGGAAATCTTTTCATGTTTAAGTTTTTTGACTGCAAATGACTATTCCATGTTAATTATCACTCTTGGAACAGAAATAAGTGTGCTTAGAGTCACTTTAATGCCTGAAATTGGTCGAAATGGAAGCTTCTGAATAGGAGAAAAAGTCTGTAATAATGGCAATTTTGGTCACATTGGGGCTTTAAAAAGTAGTTATTCAACATGAGGCACATTACAATTGACATTTTGAATCAATTTTTGTACAGTCCAAAAAATCAATTTTCTGATGAAAAACGATGACCCGTGACCTGCCGAAATTTCTCCAGATGGTCAGAAATGGAAATTTTTTAATGTTAAATTGTTTGACTGCAAATGACTATTCCATGTAAATTATCACTCTTGGATCAAAAATAAGTGTGCTTAGAGTCACTTTAATGCCTGAAATTGGTCGAAATAGAAGCTTCTGAATAGGAGAAAATGTCTATAAAAATGGCAATTTTGGTCACATCGAGGCTTTAAAAAGCAGTTATTCAACATGAGGCATATTCCAAATGACATTTTGAATCAATTTTCCTACAGTCCAAAAAATCGATTTTCTGATGAAAAACGATGACCCGTGACCTGTCGAAATTTCTCCAGATGGTCAGAAATGGAAATTTTTTCATGTTTAATTTTTTGACTGCAAATGACTATTCCATGTAAATGATCACTCTTGGAACAAAAATAAGTGTGCTTAGAGTCACTTTAATGCCTGAAATTGGTTGAAATAGAAGCTTCTGAACAGGAGAAAAAGTCTGTAATAATGGCAATTTTGGTCACATTGGGGCTTTAAAAAGTAGTTATTCAACATGAGGCACATTACAAATGACATTTTGAATCAATTTTTCTACAGTCCAAAAAATCAATTTTCTGATGAAAAACGATGACCCGTGACCTGACGAAATTTCACCAGATGGTCAGAAACGGAAATTTTTTAATGTTTAATTTTTTGACTGCAAATGACTATTCCATGTAAATTATCACTCTTGGAACAAAAATAAGTGTGCTTAGAGTCACTTTAATGCCTGAAATTGGTCGAAATAGAAGCTTCTGAATAGGAGAAAAAGTCTGTAATAGTGGCAATTTTAGTCACATTGAGGCTTTAAAAAGTAGTTATTCAACATGAGGCACATTCCAAATGACATTTTGAATCAATTTTTCTACAGTCCAAAAAATCAATTTTCTGATGAAAAACGATGATCCGTGACCTGTCGAAATGTATCCAGATGGTCAGAATTGGAATTTTTTTAATGTTTAACTTTTTTGACTGCAAATGACTATTCCATGTAAATTATCACTTTTGGAACAAAAATAAATGTGTTTAGAGTCACTTTAATGCCTGAAATTGGTCGAAAAAGAAGCTTCTGAGTAGGAGAAAATGTCTATAAAAATGGCAATTTTGGTCACATCGAGGCTTTAAAAAGTAGTTATTCAACATGAGGCATATTCTAAATGACATTTTGAATCAATTTTTCTAAAGTCCAAAAAATCAATTTTCTGATGAAAAACGATGACTCTTGACCTGTCGAAATTTCTCTAGATGGTCAGAAATGGGAATTTTTTAATGTTTAATTTTTTGACTGCAAATGACTATTCCATGTAAATTATCACTTTTGGAACAAAAATACGTGTGTTTAGAGTCACTTTAATGCCTGAAATTGGTCGAAATAGAAGCTTCTGAATATGGGAAAAAGGCTGCAATAATGGCAATTTTGGTCACATTGACGCTTTAAAATGTAGTTATTCAACATGAGGCACATTCCAAATGACATTTTGAATCAATTTTTCTACAGTCCAAAAAATCAATTTTCTGATGAAAAACGATGACCCGTGACCTGTCAAAATTTCTCCAGATGGTCAGAAATGGAAATTTTTTAATGTTTAATTTTTTGACTGTAAATGACTATTGCATGTGAATTATCACTCTTGCAACAAAAATAAGTGTGCTTAGAGTCACTTTAATGCCTGAAATTGGTCGAAATAGAAGCTTCTGAATATGAGAAAAAGTCTGTAATAATGGCAATTTTGGTCACATTGAGGCTTTTTAAAGTAGTTATTCAACATGAGGCACATTCCAAATGACATTTTGAATCAATTTTTCTACAGTCCAAAAAATCAATTTTCTGATGTTAAACGATGACCCGTGACCTGTCAAAATTTCTCCAGATGGTCAGAAATGGAAATTTTTTCATGTTTAAGTTTTTTGACTGCAAATGACTATTCCATGTAAATGGTCACTCTTGGAACAGAAATAAGTGCGCTTAGAGTCACTTTAATGCCTGAAATTGGTTGAAATGGAAGCTTCTGAATAGGAGAAAAAGTCTGTAATAATGGCAATTTTGGTCACATTGGGCCTTTAAAAAGTAGTTATTCAACATGAGGCACATTACAAATGACATTTTGAATCAATTTTCCTACAGTCCAAAAAATCGATTTTCTGATGAAAAACGATGACCCGTGACCTGTCGAAATTTCTCCAGATGGTCAGAAATGGAAATTTTTTCATGTTTAATTTTTTGACTGCAAATGACTATTCCATGTAAATTATCACTTTTGGAACAAAAATAAATGTGTTAGAGTCACTTTAATGCCTGAAATTGGTCGAAAAAGAAGCTTCTGAGTAGGAGAAAATGTCTATAAAAATGGCAATTTTGGTCACATCGAGGCTTTAAAATGTAGTTATTCAACATGAGGCACATTCCAAATGACATTTTGAATCAATTTTTCTACAGTCCAAAAATCAATTTTCTGATGAAAAACGGTGACCCGTGACCTGTCAAAATTTCTCCAGATGGTCAGAAATGGAAATTTTTTCATGTTTAAGTTTTTTGACTGCAAATGACTATTCCATGTCAATTATCACTCTTGGAACAGAAATAAGTGTGCTTAGAGTCACTTTAATGCCTGAAATTGGTCGAAATGGAAGCTTCTGAATAGGAGAAAAAGTCTGTAATAATGGCAATTTTGGTCACATTGGGGCTTTAAAAAGTAGTTATTCAACATGAGGCACATTACAAATGACATTTTGAATCAATTTTCCTACAGTCCAAAAAATCGATTTTCTGATGAAAAACGATGACCCGTGACCTGTCGAAATTTCTCCAGATGGTCAGAAATGGAAATTTTTTCATGTTTAATTTTTTGACTGCAAATGACTATTCCATGTAAATTATCACTTTTGGAACAAAAATAAATGTGTTAGAGTCACTTTAATGCCTGAAATGGTCGAAAAAGAAGCTTCTGAGTAGGAGAAAATGTCTATAAAAATGCCAATGTTGGTCACATCGAGGCTTTAAAAAGTAGTTATTCAACATGAGGCATATTCCAAATGACATTTTGAATCAATTTTTCTACAGTCCAAAAAATCAATTTTCTGATGAAAAACGATGACCCGTGACCTGTCGAAATTTCTCTAGATGGTCAGAAATGGGAATTTTTTAATGTTTAATTTTTTGACTGCAAATGACTATTCCATGTAAATTATCACTCTTGGAACGGAAATAAGTGTGCTTAGAGTCACTTTAATGCCTGAAATTGGTCGAAATAGAAGCTTCTGAATAGGAGAAAAAGTCTGTAATAATGGCAATTTTGGTCACATTGGGGCTTTAAAAAGTTGTTATTCAACATGAGGCACATTACAATTGACATTTTGAATCAATTTTTGTACAGTCCAAAAAATCAATTTTCTGATGAAAAACGATGACCCGTGACCTGCCGAAATTTCTCCAGATGATCAGAAATGGAAATTTTTTAATGTTTAATTTCTTGACTGCAAATGACTATTCCATGTAAATTATCACTCTTGGAACAGAAATAAGTGTGCTTAGAGTCACTTTAATGCCTGAAATTGGTAGAAATGGAAGCTTCTGAATAGGAGAAAAAGTCTGTAATAATGGCAATTTTGGTCACATTGGGGCTTTAAAAAGTAGTTATTCAACATAAGGCACATTACAATTGACATTTTGAATCAATTTTTGTACAGTCCAAAAAATCAATTTTCTGATGAAAAACGATGACCCGTGACCTGCCGAAATTTCTCCAGATGATCAGAAATGGAAATTTTTTAATGTTTAATTTCTTGACTGCAAATGACTATTCCATGTAAATTATCACTCTTGGAACAGAAATAAGTGTGCTTAGAGTCACTTTAATGCCTGAAATTGGTAGAAATGGAAGCTTCTGAATAGGAGAAAAAGTCTGTAATAATGGCAATTTTGGTCACATTGGGGCTTTAAAAAGTAGTTATTCAACATAAGGCACATTACAATTGACATTTTGAATCAATTTTTGTACAGTCCAAAAAATCAATTTTCTGATGAAAAACGATGACCCGTGACCTGCCGAAATTTCTCCAGATGGTCAGAAATGGAAATTTTTTAATGTTAAATTGTTTGACTGCAAATGACTATTCCATGTAAATTATCACTCTTGGATCAAAAATAAGTGTGCTTAGAGTCACTTTAATGCCTGAAATTGGTCGAAATAGAAGCTTCTGAATAGGAGAAAATGTCTATAAAAATGACAATTTTGGTCACATCGAGGCTTTAAAAAGTAGTTATTCAACATGAGGCATATTCCAAATGACTTTTTGAATCAATTTTTCAACAGTCCAAAAAATCAATTTTCTGATGAAAAACGATGACCCGTGACCTGTTGAAATTTCTCTAGATGGTCAGAAATGGGAATTTTTTAATGTTTAATTTCTTGACTGCAAATGACTATTCCATGTAAATTATCACTTTTGGAACAAAAATACGTGTGTTTAGAGTCACTTTAATGCCTGAAATTGGTCGAAATAGAAGCTTCTGAATAGGAGAAAATGTCTATAAAAATGGCAATTTTGGTCACATCGAGGCTTTAAAATGTAGTTATTCAACATGAGGCACATTCCAAATGACATTTTGAATCAATTTTTCTACAGTCCAAAAATCAATTTTCTGATGAAAAACGATGACCCGTGACCTGTCAAAATTTCTCCAGATGGTCAGAAATGGAAATTTTTTCATGTTTAAGTTTTTTGACTGCAAATGACTATTCCATGTCAATTATCACTCTTGGAACAGAAATAAGTGTGCTTAGAGTCACTTTAATGCCTGAAATTGGTCGAAATGGAAGCTTCTGAATAGGAGAAAAAGTCTGTAATAATGGCAATTTTGGTCACATTGGGGCTTTAAAAAGTAGTTATTCAACATGAGGCACATTACAATTGACATTTTGAATCAATTTTTGTACAGTCCAAAAAATCAATTTTCTGATGAAAAACGATGACCCGTGACCTGCCGAAATTTCTCCAGATGGTCAGAAATGGAAATTTTTTAATGTTTAACTTTTTTGACTGCAAATGACAATACCATGTAAATTATCACTCTTGGAACAGAAATAAGTGTGCCTAGAGTCACTTTAATGCCTGAAATTGGTCGAAATGGAAGCTTCTGAATAGGAGAAAAAGTCTGTAATAATGGAAATTTTGGTCACATTGGGGCTTTAAAAAGTAGTTATTCAACATGAGGCACATTCCAAATGACATTTTGAATCAATTTTTCTACAGTCCAAAAAATCAATTTTCTGATGAAAAACGATGACCCGTGACCTGTCAAAATTTCTCCAGATGGTCAGAAATGGAAATCTTTTCATGTTTAAGTTTTTTGACTGCAAATGACTATTCCATGTTAATTATCACTCTTGGAACAGAAATAAGTGTGCTTAGAGTCACTTTAATGCCTGAAATTGGTCGAAATGGAAGCTTCTGAATAGGAGAAAAAGTCTGTAATAATGGCAATTTTGGTCACATTGGGGCTTTAAAAAGTTGTTATTCAACATGAGGCACATTACAATTGACATTTTGAATCAATTTTTGTACAGTCCAAAAAATCAATTTTCTGATGAAAAACGATGACCCGTGACCTGCCGAAATTTCTCCAGATGATCAGAAATGAAAATTTTTTAATGTTAAATTGTTTGACTGCAAATGACTATTCCATGTAAATTATCACTCTTGGATAAAAAATAAGTGTGCTTAGAGTCACTTTAATGCCTGAAATTGGTCGAAATAGAAGCTTCTGAATAGGAGAAAATGTCTATAAAAATGGCAATTTTGGTCACGTCGAGGCTTTAAAAAGTAGTTATTCAACATGAGGCATATTCCAAATGACATTTTGAATCAATTTTCCTACAGTCCAAAAAATCGATTTTCTGATGAAAAACGATGACCCGTGACCTGTCGAAATTTCTCCAGATGGTCAGAAATGGAAATTTTTTCATGTTTAATTTTTTGACTGCAAATGACTATTCCATGTAAATTATCACTCTTGGAACGGAAATAAGTGTGCTTAGAGTCACTTTAATGCCTGAAATTGGTCGAAATGGAAGCTTCTGAATAGGAGAAAAAGTCTGTAATAATGGCAATTTTGGTCACATTGGGGCTTTAAAAAGTAGTTATTCAACATGAGGCACATTACAATTGACATTTTGAATCAATTTTTGTACAGTCCAAAAAATCAATTTTCTGATGAAAAACGATGACCCGTGACCTGCCGAAATTTCTCCAGATGGTCAGAAATGGAAATTTTTTAATGTTAAATTGTTTGACTGCAAATGACTATTCCATGTAAATTATCACTCTTGGATCAAAAATAAGTGTGCTTAGAGTCACTTTAATGCCTGAAATTGGTCGAAATAGAAGCTTCTGAATAGGAGAAAATGTCTATAAAAATGGCAATTTTGGTCACATCGAGGCTTTAAAAAGCAGTTATTCAACATGAGGCATATTCCAAATGACATTTTGAATCAATTTTCCTACAGTCCAAAAAATCGATTTTCTGATGAAAAACGATGACCCGTGACCTGTCGAAATTTCTCCAGATGGTCAGAAATGGAAATTTTTTCATGTTTAATTTTTTGACTGCAAATGACTATTCCATGTAAATGATCACTCTTGGAACAAAAATAAGTGTGCTTAGAGTCACTTTAATGCCTGAAATTGGTTGAAATAGAAGCTTCTGAACAGGAGAAAAAGTCTGTAATAATGGCAATTTTGGTCACATTGGGGCTTTAAAAAGTAGTTATTCAACATGAGGCACATTACAAATGACATTTTGAATCAATTTTTCTACAGTCCAAAAAATCAATTTTCTGATGAAAAACGATGACCCGTGACCTGACGAAATTTCACCAGATGGTCAGAAACGGAAATTTTTTAATGTTTAATTTTTTGACTGCAAATGACTATTCCATGTAAATTATCACTCTTGGAACAAAAATAAGTGTGCTTAGAGTCACTTTAATGCCTGAAATTGGTCGAAATAGAAGCTTCTGAATAGGAGAAAAAGTCTGTAATAGTGGCAATTTTAGTCACATTGAGGCTTTAAAAAGTAGTTATTCAACATGAGGCACATTCCAAATGACATTTTGAATCAATTTTTCTACAGTCCAAAAAATCAATTTTCTGATGAAAAACGATGATCCGTGACCTGTCGAAATGTATCCAGATGGTCAGAATTGGAATTTTTTTAATGTTTAACTTTTTTGACTGCAAATGACTATTCCATGTAAATTATCACTTTTGGAACAAAAATAAATGTGTTTAGAGTCACTTTAATGCCTGAAATTGGTCGAAAAAGAAGCTTCTGAGTAGGAGAAAATGTCTATAAAAATGGCAATTTTGGTCACATCGAGGCTTTAAAAAGTAGTTATTCAACATGAGGCATATTCTAAATGACATTTTGAATCAATTTTTCTAAAGTCCAAAAAATCAATTTTCTGATGAAAAACGATGACTCTTGACCTGTCGAAATTTCTCTAGATGGTCAGAAATGGGAATTTTTTAATGTTTAATTTTTTGACTGCAAATGACTATTCCATGTAAATTATCACTTTTGGAACAAAAATACGTGTGTTTAGAGTCACTTTAATGCCTGAAATTGGTCGAAATAGAAGCTTCTGAATATGGGAAAAAGGCTGCAATAATGGCAATTTTGGTCACATTGACGCTTTAAAATGTAGTTATTCAACATGAGGCACATTCCAAATGACATTTTGAATCAATTTTTCTACAGTCCAAAAAATCAATTTTCTGATGAAAAACGATGACCCGTGACCTGTCAAAATTTCTCCAGATGGTCAGAAATGGAAATTTTTTAATGTTTAATTTTTTGACTGTAAATGACTATTGCATGTGAATTATCACTCTTGCAACAAAAATAAGTGTGCTTAGAGTCACTTTAATGCCTGAAATTGGTCGAAATAGAAGCTTCTGAATATGAGAAAAAGTCTGTAATAATGGCAATTTTGGTCACATTGAGGCTTTTAAAGTAGTTATTCAACATGAGGCACATTCCAAATGACATTTTGAATCAATTTTTCTACAGTCCAAAAAATCAATTTTCTGATGTTAAACGATGACCCGTGACCTGTCAAAATTTCTCCAGATGGTCAGAAATGGAAATTTTTTCATGTTTAAGTTTTTTGACTGCAAATGACTATTCCATGTAAATGGTCACTCTTGGAACAGAAATAAGTGCGCTTAGAGTCACTTTAATGCCTGAAATTGGTTGAAATGGAAGCTTCTGAATAGGAGAAAAAGTCTGTAATAATGGCAATTTTGGTCACATTGGGCCTTTAAAAAGTAGTTATTCAACATGAGGCACATTACAAATGACATTTTGAATCAATTTTCCTACAGTCCAAAAAATCGATTTTCTGATGAAAAACGATGACCCGTGACCTGTCGAAATTTCTCCAGATGGTCAGAAATGGAAATTTTTTCATGTTTAATTTTTTGACTGCAAATGACTATTCCATGTAAATTATCACTTTTGGAACAAAAATAAATGTGTTAGAGTCACTTTAATGCCTGAAATTGGTCGAAAAAGAAGCTTCTGAGTAGGAGAAAATGTCTATAAAAATGGCAATTTTGGTCACATCGAGGCTTTAAAATGTAGTTATTCAACATGAGGCACATTCCAAATGACATTTTGAATCAATTTTTCTACAGTCCAAAAATCAATTTTCTGATGAAAAACGGTGACCCGTGACCTGTCAAAATTTCTCCAGATGGTCAGAAATGGAAATTTTTTCATGTTTAAGTTTTTTGACTGCAAATGACTATTCCATGTCAATTATCACTCTTGGAACAGAAATAAGTGTGCTTAGAGTCACTTTAATGCCTGAAATTGGTCGAAATGGAAGCTTCTGAATAGGAGAAAAAGTCTGTAATAATGGCAATTTTGGTCACATTGGGGCTTTAAAAAGTAGTTATTCAACATGAGGCACATTACAATTGACATTTTGAATCAATTTTTGTACAGTCCAAAAAATCAATTTTCTGATGAAAAACGATGACCCGTGACCTGCCGAAATTTCTCCAGATGGTCAGAAATGGAAATTTTTTAATGTTTAACTTTTTTAACTGCAAATGACAATACCATGTAAATTATCACTCTTGGAACAGAAATAAGTGTGCCTAGAGTCACTTTAATGCCTGAAATTGGTCGAAAAAGAAACTTCTGAGTAGGAGGAATGTCTATAAAAATGGCAATTTTGGTCACATCGAGGCTTTAAAAAGTAGTTATACAACATGAGGCATATTCCAAATTACTTTTTGAATCAATTTTTCTACAGTCCAAAAAATTAATTTTCTGATGAAAAACGATGACCCGTGACCTGTCGAAATTTCTCTAGATGGTCAGAAATGGGAATTTTTTAATGTTTAATTTCTTGACTGCAAATGACTATTCCATGTAAATTATCACTTTTGGAACAAAAATACGTGTGTTTAGAGTCACTTTAATGCCTGAAATTGGTCGAAATAGAAGCTTCTGAATATGGGAAAAAGGCTGTAATAATGGCAATTTTGGTCACATTGAGGCTTTAAAATGTAGTTATTCAACATGAGGCACATTCCAAATGACATTTTGAATCAATTTTTCTACAGTCCAAAAAATCAATTTTCTGATGAAAAACGATGACCCGTGACCTGTCAAAATTTCTCCAGATGGTCAGAAATGGAAATCTTTTCATGTTTAAGTTTTTTGACTGCAAATGACTATTCCATGTTAATTATCACTCTTGGAACAGAAATAAGTGTGCTTAGAGTCACTTTAATGCCTGAAATTGGTCGAAATGGAAGCTTCTGAATAGGAGAAAAAGTCTGTAATAATGGCAATTTTGGTCACATTGGGGCTTTAAAAAGTAGTTATTCAACATGAGGCACATTCCAAATGACATTTTGAATCAATTTTTCTACAGTCCAAAAAATCAATTTTCTGATGAAAAACGATGACCCGTGACCTGTCAAAATTTCTCCAGATGGTCAGAAATGGAAATCTTTTCATGTTTAAGTTTTTTGACTGCAAATGACTATTCCATGTTAATTATCACTCTTGGAACAGAAATAAGTGTGCTTAGAGTCACTTTAATGCCTGAAATTGGTCGAAATGGAAGCTTCTGAATAGGAGAAAAAGTCTGTAATAATGGCAATTTTGGTCACATTGGGGCTTTAAAAAGTTGTTATTCAACATGAGGCACATTACAATTGACATTTTGAATCAATTTTTGTACAGTCCAAAAAATCAATTTTCTGATGAAAAACGATGACCCGTGACCTGCCGAAATTTCTCCAGATGATCAGAAATGGAAATTTTTTAATGTTAAATTGTTTGACTGCAAATGACTATTCCATGGAAATTATCACTCTTGGATAAAAAATAAGTGTGCTTAGAGTCACTTTAATGCCTGAAATTGGTCGAAATAGAAGCTTCTGAATAGGAGAAAATGTCTATAAAAATGGCAATTTTGGTCACGTCGAGGCTTTAAAAAGTAGTTATTCAACATGAGGCATATTCCAAATGACATTTTGAATCAATTTTCCTACAGTCCAAAAAATCGATTTTCTGATGAAAAACGATGACCCGTGACCTGTCGAAATTTCTCCAGATGGTCAGAAATGGAAATTTTTTCATGTTTAATTTTTTGACTGCAAATGACTATTCCATGTAAATGATCACTCTTGGAACAAAAATAAGTGTGCTTAGAGTCACTTTAATGCCTGAAATTGGTTGAAATAGAAGCTTCTGAACAGGAGAAAAAGTCTGTAATAATGGCAATTTTGGTCACATTGGGGCTTTAAAAAGTAGTTATTCAACATGAGGCACATTACAAATGACATTTTGAATCAATTTTTCTACAGTCCAAAAAATCAATTTTCTGATGAAAAACTATGACCCGTGACCTGACGAAATTTCACCAGATGGTCAGAAACGGAAATTTTTTAATGTTTAATTTTTTGATTGCAAATGACTATTCCATGTAAATTATCACTCTTGGAACAAAAATAAGTGTGCTTAGAGTCACTTTAATGCCTGAAATTGGTCGAAATAGAAGCTTCTGAATAGGAGAAAAAGTCTGTAATAGTGGCAATTTTAGTCACATTGAGGCTTTAAAAAGTAGTTATTCAACATGAGGCACATTCCAAATGACATTTTGAATCAATTTTTCTACAGTCCAAAAAATCAATTTTCTGATGAAAAACGATGATCCGTGACCTGTCGAAATGTATCCAGATGGTCAGAATTGGAATTTTTTTAATGTTTAACTTTTTTGACTGCAAATGACTATTCCATGTAAATTATCACTTTTGGAACAAAAATAAATGTGTTTAGAGTCACTTTAATGCCTGAAATTGGTCGAAAAAGAAGCTTCTGAGTAGGAGAAAATGTCTATAAAAATGGCAATTTTGGTCACATCGAGGCTTTAAAAAGTAGTTATTCAACATGAGGCATATTCTAAATGACATTTTGAATCAATTTTTCTAAAGTCCAAAAAATCAATTTTCTGATGAAAAACGATGACCCGTGACCTGTCGAAATTTCTCTAGATGGTCAGAAATGGGAATTTTTTAATGTTTAATTTTTTGACTGCAAATGACTATTCCATGTAAATTATCACTTTTGGAACAAAAATACGTGTGTTTAGAGTCACTTTAATGCCTGAAATTGGTCGAAATAGAAGCTTCTGAATATGGGAAAAAGGCTGCAATAATGGCAATTTTGGTCACATTGACGCTTTAAAATGTAGTTATTCAACATGAGGCACATTCCAAATGACATTTTGAATCAATTTTTCTACAGTCCAAAAAATCAATTTTCTGATGAAAAACGATGACCCGTGACCTGTCAAAATTTCTCCAGATGGTCAGAAATGGAAATTTTTTAATGTTTAATTTTTTGACTGTAAATGACTATTGCATGTGAATTATCACTCTTGCAACAAAAATAAGTGTGCTTAGAGTCACTTTAATGCCTGAAATTGGTCGAAATAGAAGCTTCTGAATATGAGAAAAAGTCTGTAATAATGGCAATTTTGGTCACATTGAGGCTTTTTAAAGTAGTTATTCAACATGAGGCACATTCCAAATGACATTTTGAATCAATTTTTCTACAGTCCAAAAAATCAATTTTCTGATGTTAAACGATGACCCGTGACCTGACAAAATTTCTCCAGATGGTCAGAAATGGAAATTTTTTCATGTTTAAGTTTTTTGACTGCAAATGACTATTCCATGTAAATGGTCACTCTTGGAACAGAAATAAGTGTGCTTAGAGTCACTTTAATGCCTGAAATTGGTTGAAATGGAAGCTTCTGAATAGGAGAAAAAGTCTGTAATAATGGCAATTTTGGTCACATTGGGGCTTTAAAAAGTAGTTATTCAACATGAGGCACATTACAAATGACATTTTGAATCAATTTTCCTACAGTCCAAAAAATCGATTTTCTGATGAAAAACGATGACCCGTGACCTGTCGAAATTTCTCCAGATGGTCAGAAATGGAAATTTTTTCATGTTTAATTTTTTGACTGCAAATGACTATTCCATGTAAATTATCACTTTTTGAACAAAAATAAATGTGTTAGAGTCACTTTAATGCCTGAAATTGGTCGAAAAAGAAGCTTCTGAGTAGGAGAAAATGTCTATAAAAATGCCAATGTTGGTCACATCGAGGCTTTAAAAAGTAGTTATTCAACATGAGGCATATTCCAAATGACATTTTGAATCAATTTTTCTACAGTCCAAAAAATCAATTTTCTGATGAAAAACGATGACCCGTGACCTGTCGAAATTTCTCTAGATGGTCAGAAATGGCAATTTTTTAATGTTTAATTTTTTGACTGCAAATGACTATTCCATGTAAATTATCACTTTTGGAACAAAAATATGTGTGTTTAGAGTCACTTTAATGCCTGAAATTGGTCGAAATAGAAGCTTCTGAATATGAGAAAAAGTCTGTAATAATGGCAATTTTGGTCACAGTGAGGCTTTAAAAAGTAGTTATTCAACATGAGGCACATTACAATTGACATTTTGAATCAATTTTTCTACAGTCCAAAAAATCAATTTTCTGATGAAAAACGATGACCCGTGACCTGCCGAAATTTCTCCAGATGGTCAGAAATGGAAATTTTTTAATGTTAAATTGTTTGACTGCAAATGACTATTCCATGTAAATTATCACACTTGGAACAGAAATAAGTGTGCTTAGAGTCACTTTAATGCCTGAAATTGGTCGAAATAGAAGCTTCTGAATAGGAGAAAAAGTCTGTAATAATGGCAATTTTGGTCACATAGGGTCTTTAAAAAGTAGTTATTCAACATGAGGCACATTCCAAATGACATTTTGAAACAATTTTCCTACAGTCCAAAAAATCAATTTTCTGATGAAAAACGATGACCCGTGACCTGTCGAAATTTCTCCAGATGGTCAGAAATGGAAATTTTTTCATGTTTAATTTCTTGACTGCAAATGACTATTCCATGTAAATTATCACTCTTGGAACAGAAATAAGTGTGCTTAGAGTCACTTTAATGCCTGAAATTGGTAGAAATGGAAGCTTCTGAATAGGAGAAAAAGTCTGTAATAATGGCAATTTTGGTCACATTGGGGCTTTAAAAAGTAGTTATTCAACATAAGGCACATTACAATTGACATTTTGAATCAATTTTTGTACAGTCCAAAAAATCAATTTTCTGATGAAAAACGATGACCCGTGACCTGCCGAAATTTCTCCAGATGGTCAGAAATGGAAATTTTTTAATGTTAAATTGTTTGACTGCAAATGACTATTCCATGTAAATTATCACTCTTGGATCAAAAATAAGTGTGCTTAGAGTCACTTTAATGCCTGAAATTGGTCGAAATAGAAGCTTCTGAATAGGAGAAAATGTCTATAAAAATGGCAATTTTGGTCACATCGAGGCTTTAAAAAGTAGTTATTCAACATGAGGCATATTCCAAATGACTTTTTGAATCAATTTTTCAACAGTCCAAAAAATCAATTTTCTGATGAAAAACGATGACCCGTGACCTGTTGAAATTTCTCTAGATGGTCAGAAATGGGAATTTTTTAATGTTTAATTTCTTGACTGCAAATGACTATTCCATGTAAATTATCACTTTTGGAACAAAAATACGTGTGTTTAGAGTCACTTTAATGTCTGAAATTGGTCGAAATAGAAGCTTCTGAATAGGAGAAAATGTCTATAAAAATGGCAATTTTGGTCACATCGAGGCTTTAAAATGTAGTTATTCAACATGAGGCACATTCCAAATGACATTTTGAATCAATTTTTCTACAGTCCAAAAATCAACTTTCTGATGAAAAACGATGACCCGTGACCTGTCAAAATTTCTCCAGATGGTCAGAAATGGAAATTTTTTCATGTTTAAGTTTTTTGACTGCAAATGACTATTCCATGTCAATTATCACTCTTGGAACAGAAATAAGTGTGCTTAGAGTCACTTTAATGCCTGAAATTGGTCGAAATGGAAGCTTCTGAATAGGAGAAAAAGTCTGTAATAATGGCAATTTTGGTCACATTGGGGCTTTAAAAAGTAGTTATTCAACATGAGGCACATTACAATTGACATTTTGAATCAATTTTTGTACAGTCCAAAAAATCAATTTTCTGATGAAAAACGATGACCCGTGACCTGCCGAAATTTCTCCAGATGGTCAGAAATGGAAATTTTTTAATGTTTAACTTTTTTGACTGCAAATGACAATACCATGTAAATTATCACTCTAGGAACAGAAATAAGTGTGCCTAGAGTCACTTTAATGCCTGAAATTGGTCGAAAAAGAAACTTCTGAGTAGGAGGAATGTCTATAAAAATGGCAATTTTGGTCACATCGAGGCTTTAAAAAGTAGTTATTCAACATGAGGCATATTCCAAATGACTTTTTGAATTAATTTTTCTACAGTCCAAAAAATTAATTTTCTGATGAAAAACGATGACCCGTGACCTGTCGAAATTTCTCTAGATGGTCAGAAATGGGAATTTTTTAATGTTTAATTTCTTGACTGCAAATGACTATTCCATGTAAATTATCACTTTTGGAACAAAAATACGTGTGTTTAGAGTCACTTTAATGCCTGAAATTGGTCGAAATAGAAGCTTCTGAATATGGGAAAAAGGCTGTAATAATGGCAATTTTGGTCACATTGAGGTTTAAAATGTAGTTATTCAACATGAGGCACATTCCAAATGACATTTTGAATCAATTTTTCTACAGTCCAAAAAATCAATTTTCTGATGAAAAACGATGACCCGTGACCTGTCAAAATTTCTCCAGATGGTCAGAAATGGAAATCTTTTCATGTTTAAGTTTTTTGACTGCAAATGACTATTCCATGTTAATTATCACCCTTGGAACAGAAATAAGTGTGCTTGGAGTCACTTTAATGCCTGAAATTGGTCGAAATGGAAGCTTCTGAATAGGAGAAAAAGTCTGTAATAATGGCAATTTTGGTCACATTGGGGCTTTAAAAAGTAGTTATTCAACATGAGGCACATTACAATTGACATTTTGAATCAATTTTTGTACAGTCCAAAAAATCAATTTTCTGATGAAAAACGATGACCCGTGACCTGCCGAAATTTCTCCAGATGATCAGAAATGGAAATTTTTTAATGTTAAATTGTTTGACTGCAAATGACTATTCCATGTAAATTATCACTCTTGGATAAAAAATAAGTGTGCTTAGAGTCACTTTAATGCCTGAAATTGGTCGAAATAGAAGCTTCTGAATAGGAGAAAATGTCTATAAAAATGGCAATTTTGGTCACGTCGAGGCTTTAAAAAGTAGTTATTCAACATGAGGCATATTCCAAATGACATTTTGAATCAATTTTCCTACAGTCCAAAAAATCGATTTTCTGATGAAAAACGATGACCCGTGACCTGTCGAAATTTCTCCAGATGGTCAGAAATGGACATTTTTTCATGTTTAAGTTTTTTGACTGCAAATGACTATTCCATGTAAATTATCACTCTTGGAACGGAAATAAGTGTGCTTAGAGTCACTTTAATGCCTGAAATTGGTCGAAATGGAAGCTTCTGAATAGGAGAAAAAGTCTGTAATAATGGCAATTTTGGTCACATTGGGGCTTTAAAAAGTAGTTATTCAACATGAGGCACATTACAATTGACATTTTGAATCAATTTTTGTACAGTCCAAAAAATCAATTTTCTGATGAAAAACGATGACCGTGACCTGCCGAAATTTCTCCAGATGGTCAGAAATGGAAATTTTTTAATGTTAAATTGTTTGACTGCAAATGACTATTCCATGTAAATTATCACTCTTGGATCAAAAATAAGTGTGCTTAGAGTCACTTTAATGCCTGAAATTGGTCGAAATAGAAGCTTCTGAATAGGAGAAAATGTCTATAAAAATGGCAATTTTGGTCACATCGAGGCTTTAAAAAGCAGTTATTCAACATGAGGCATATTCCAAATGACATTTTGAATCAATTTTCATACAGTCCAAAAAATCGATTTTCTGATGAAAAACGATGACCCGTGACCTGTCGAAATTTCTCCAGATGGTCAGAAATGGAAATTTTTTCATGTTTAATTTTTTGACTGCAAATGACTATTCCATGTAAATGATCACTCTTGGAACAAAAATAAGTGTGCTTAGAGTCACTTTAATGCCTGAAATTGGTTGAAATAGAAGCTTCTGAACAGGAGAAAAAGTCTGTAATAATGGCAATTTTGGTCACATTGGGGCTTTAAAAAGTAGTTATTCAACATGAGGCACATTACAAATGACATTTTGAATCAATTTTTCTACAGTCCAAAAAATCAATTTTCTGATGAAAAACGATGACCCGTGACCTGACAAAATTTCACCAGATGGTCAGAAACGGAAATTTTTTAATGTTTAATTTTTTGACTGCAAATGACTATTCCATGTAAATTATCACTCTTGGAACAAAAATAAGTGTGCTTAGAGTCACTTTAATGCCTGAAATTGGTCGAAATAGAAGCTTCTGAATAGGAGAAAAAGTCTGTAATAGTGGCAATTTTAGTCACATTGAGGCTTTAAAAAGTAGTTATTCAACATGAGGCACATTCCAAATGACATTTTGAATCAATTTTTCTACAGTCCAAAAAATCAATTTTCTGATGAAAAACGATGATCCGTGACCTGTCGAAATGTATCCAGATGGTCAGAATTGGAATTTTTTTAATGTTTAACTTTTTTGACTGCAAATGACTATTCCATGTAAATTATCACTTTTGGAACAAAAATAAATGTGTTTAGAGTCACTTTAATGCCTGAAATTGGTCGAAAAAGAAGCTTCTGAGTAGGAGAAAATGTCTATAAAAATGGCAATTTTGGTCACATCGAGGCTTTAAAAAGTAGTTATTCAACATGAGGCATATTCTAAATGACATTTTGAATCAATTTTTCTAAAGTCCAAAAAATCAATTTTCTGATGAAAAACGATGACCCGTGACCTGTCGAAATTTCTCTAGATGGTCAGAAATGGGAATTTTTTAATGTTTAATTTTTTGACTGCAAATGACTATTCCATGTAAATTATCACTTTTGGAACAAAAATACGTGTGTTTAGAGTCACTTTAATGCCTGAAATTGGTCGAAATAGAAGCTTCTGAATATGGGAAAAAGGATGTAATAATGGCAATTTTGGTCACATTGACGCTTTAAAATGTAGTTATTCAACATGAGGCACATTCCAAATGACATTTTGAATCAATTTTTCTACAGTCCAAAAAATCAATTTTCTGATGAAAAACGATGACCCGTGACCTGTCAAAATTTCTCCAGATGGTCAGAAATGGAAATTTTTTAATGTTTAATTTTTTGACTGCAAATGACTATACCGTGTAAATTATCACTCTTGGAACAGAAATAAGTGTGCTTAGAGTTACTTTAATGCCTGAAATTGGTCGAAATAGAAGATTCTGAATAGGAGAAAAAGTCTGTAATAATGGCAATTTTGGTCACATTGGGTCTTTAAAAAGTAGTTATTCAACATGAGGCACATTCCAAATGACATTTTGAATCAATTTTTCTACAGTCCAAAAAATCAATTTTTTGATGAAAAACGATGACCCGTGACCTGTCGAAATTTCTCCAGATGGTCAGATATGGAAATTTTTTAATGTTGAATTTTTTGACTGTAAATGACTATTGCATGTGAATTATCACTCTTGCAACAAAAATAAGTGTGCTTAGAGTCACTTTAATGCCTGAAATTGGTCGAAATAGAAGCTTCTGAATATGAGAAAAAGTCTGTAATAATGGCAATTTTGGTCACATTGAGGCTTTTTAAAGTAGTTATTCAACATGAGGCACATTCCAAATCACATTTTGAATCAATTTTTCTACAGTCCAAAAAATCAATTTTCTGATGTTAAACGATGACCCGTGACCTGTCAAAATTTCTCCAGATGGTCAGAAATGGAAATTTTTTCATGTTTAAGTTTTTTGACTGCAAATGACTATTCCATGTAAATGGTCACTCTTGGAACAGAAATAAGTGTGCTTAGAGTCACTTTAATGCCTGAAATTGGTTGAAATGGAAGCTTCTGAATAGGAGAAAAAGTCTGTAATAATGGCAATTTTGGTCACATTGGGGCTTTAAAAAGTAGTTATTCAACATGAGGCACATTACAAATGACATTTTGAATCAATTTTTCTACAGTCCAAAAAATCAATTTTCTGATGAAAATTCTGTCGAAATTTCTCCAGATGGTCAGAAACTGACATTTTTTAATGTTTACGTTTTTTGACTGTAAATGACTATTCCATGTAAATTATCACTTTTGGAACAACAATAAGTGTGTTTAGAGTCACTTTAATGCCTGAAATTGATCAAAATAGAAGCTTCTGAATAGGAGAAAAAGTCTGTAACAATGGGAATTTTAGTCACATTGAGGCTTTAAAAAGTAGTTATTCAACATGAGGCACATTCCAAATGGCATTTTGAATCAATTTTTCTACAGTCCAAAAAATCAATTTTCTGATGAAAAACGATGATCCGTGACCTGTCGAAATTTCTCCAGATGGTCAGAAATGGAAATTTTTTAATGTTTAACTTTTTTGACTGCAAATGACTATTCCATGTAAATTATCACTTTTGGAACAAAAATGAATGTGTTTAGAGTCACTTTAATGCCTGAAATTGGTTGAAATAGAAGCTTCTGAGTAGGAGAAAATGTCTGTAATAATGGCAATTTTGGTCACTTTGAGGCTTTAAAATGTAGTTATTCAACATGAGGAACAATCCAAATGACATTTTGAATCACTTTTTCTACAGTCCAAAAAATCTATTTTCTGATGAAAAACGATGATCCGTGTCCTGTCGGAATTTCTACAGATGGTCAGAAATGGAAATTTTTTAATGTATAATTTTTTGACTGAAAATGACTATTCCATGTAAATTATCACTTTTGGAACAAAAATAAGTGTGTTTAGAGTCACTTTATTGCCTGAAATTGGTCGAAATAGAAGCTTCTGAATAGGAGAAAAAGTCTGTAATAATGGCAATGTTGGTCACATTGAGGCTTTAAAAAGTAGCTATTCAACATGAGGCACATTCCAAATGACATTTTGAATCAATTTTTCTACAGTCCAAAAAATCAATTTTCTGATGAACAACGATGACCCGTGACCTGTCGAAATTTCTCCAGATGGTCAGAAATAGAAGTGTTTTCATGCTTAATTTTTTGACTGCAAATGACTATTCCATGTAAATTATCACTCTTGGAACAAAAATAAGTGTGTTTAGAGTCACTTTATGCCTGAAATTGGTCGAAATATAAGTTTCTGAATAGGAGAAAAAGTCTGTAATAATGGCAATTTTGGTCACATTGAGGTTTTAAAAAGTAGTTATTCAACATGAGGCCCATTCCAAATGACATTTTCAATCAATTTTCTACAGTCCAAAAAAATCAATTTTCTGATGAAAAACGATGACCCGTGACCTGTCAATATTTCTCCAGATGGTCAGAAATGGAAATTTTTTCATGTTTAATTTTTTGACTGCAAATGACTATTCCATGTAAATTATCACTCTTGGAACAAAAATAAGTGTGTTTAGAGTCACTTTAATGCCTGAAATTGGTCGAAATAGAAGCTTCTGAATAGGAGAAAAAGTCTGTAATAATGGCAATTTTGGTCACATTGGGGCTTTAAAAAGTAGTTATTCAACATGAGGCACATTCCAAATGACATTTTGAATCAATTTTTCTACAGTCCAAAAAATAAATTTTCTGATGAAAAACGATGACCCGTGACCTGTCGAAATTTCTCCAGATGGTCAGAAATGGAAATTTTTTAATGTTACATTTTTTGACTGTAAATGACTATTGCATGTGAATTATCACTTTTGGAACTAAAATAAGTGTGTTTAGAGTCATTTTCCTGCCCGACATTGGTCAAAATGGAAGCCTCTGAGTAGGAGGAAAAGTCTGTAAAAATGGCAATTTTAGTCACTGTGGGGCTTTAAAAAGTGGTTATTTACCATGAGGCGCAATCCTAATGACATTTTGAATAATTTTTTGTACAGTCCAAAAAATCAATTTTCACATGAAAACGATGAACCCGGACCTCTCAAACTATCTCCAGATAGTCAGAAATTGTCATTTTTTTTAAGTTTAATCTTTTGACTGTAAATGACTACTGCATGTGAATTATCACCTTTGGAACTAAAATAAGTGTGTTTAGAGTCATTTTCCTGCCCGAAATTGGTCAAAATAAAAGCTTCTGAGTAGGAGGAAAAGTCTATAAAAAGGGCAATTTTGGTCACTGTGAAGCTTTAAAAAGTGGTTATTCAACATGAGGCACAATCCTAATGACATTTTGAATAATGTTTTGCACAGTCCAAAAAATCAATTCTCTGAAAAACGATTACCCTGGACCTGTCGAACTTTCTCCAGACTGTCATAAATGTTCATTTTTTAGTGTTCAATCTTCTGACTGCAAATGACTATTGCATGTGAATGTTCACTTTTGGAACTAAAATAAGTTTGTTTAGAGTCATTTTCCTGTCTGAAATTTGTCAAAATAGAAGCTTTTGAGTAGGAGGAAAAGTCTGTAAAATGGCAATTTTGGTCACTGTGTGGCTTTAAAAACTGATTATTATTCAGAGGACACACACCGGTCCTCTTTCAAGACCTGGCAGCGTCGACTCTAGCCAATCGGAGGGAATTCCACGTCATTACATCCCACCTTCGGGACAAGGGGATACCGTACTCCTGGGGCTACCCCTTTTGGATCATCTTCAAGTACCAAGGGAAGTTGAGCAAGATACACTCTCTCTCTGAAGCTATGGGCCTCCTAGGAATTGCTGCTGACACGAATCTGACGCCAAGGAACACTCCCTCAAAGCCTGTCAAGTAAACACTCCCCCGAACCAGGCCCGGAAGATATGGTGAACGAGCACGACGCAGTCCTCTCAACACTCTCGCAGTCCCAAGACCACCCACGCAAACCGTGAGTCACCCTCACTTATACCAAGGTAATGTGAGTGCTGTTGCAGAGCCGGAGGAGCCCTGGACTGGCCCTCCCTTTCAGACTCCCTGGACTCCCTCTTGCGGCTCGTCAGCTGCTTGATACCGAGTTCGGAGCTTTTCTATCAAGGCTCCATCCCCTCCGGAGATTTTCCACCAGACAAACTTTAGTCTCTTGTTTCTCCTCTTTGTCCCAAGCCTTAGTCACATGACGTTTGGTCTTCTTATAGGCCACCACACGATTACACTCTTCTGGGACTGTGCTCTCTTGGGCAGTAAAGTTGTGTACTGTTTATGTTGTTTTTTTTTCTTTTTTTCTCTCTCCTTTCTTGCTTTCTTGGTCTTTTATTTTGGGGACTTTCCGTATCATATGTAGCAACTGTTGCTCCTCTGCGCGTGCCCTCGCATACACCAGCCTGCTTCCTTTGCAACACTCCCGATATCCCCTCTGCTCAGCCATCATGTTCTTAGCCATTGCCTATGCCTAGAGCCCTAAAAATTGTTAGTCTCAATGTCCGAGGCCTAAATCACCCCGGAAGAGCACTGAGATTCTCTCACTCCTTGAGCAGTCCGAGTGCGACATGTTTATGCTCCAGGAGACCCATTTTCTTGCTAAAGACACTCCACGTATGTGTTACCGCCACTTCCCGCGCCAAATTTGGTCCTCTGGAGTGGTGAAAAAGAATGAGGTGGCCATTTTACTGGGAACCAAATTTGAGGGCAAAGTCTTATCTACCTTCTAAGAGTCCAAGGGGACGGTTTTAGCTCTTAGGATTCAGTGGGGCTCGACGGTCTTCACCCTACTCAACATATATGCTCCCAATTCACAGCAGGAGGCATTCCTTCGCAGACATTTGAAGGAAGGGTTGGCGTCACCGGACTCAGCGCTAGTGGTAGGTGGGGACTTCAATCTGGTGATGGATAATGACTGAGACAGGTCAGGGCAGAGCTACACACAGATAGGAGCCCTTTCTTCCAAGGGGAAACATTGGCTAGCGGAGAATGGCCTCCATGATGTCTGGTGCCTGCGACATGCCGACACCCACGACTACACACACTACTCGGTCAAGAGACATCAATAGCTGTACGCTCCCTTTCGGATCAGGCACATGTATGCCTCTCCATGCGTTCCGAAGGAGTTGGGCATGCACCTGCTCATTGGCGGCTCCGAGTGGGTCCCCTACACTCCCCCGAGGTGGTAGAGGAGGTGCGCTCCAAAATCAAGGAGTATTTATCTCTTAACGACAATGGTGAAACCTCCCTGGCCGTGGTATGGGGCACACTCAAAGCGGTTCTGCGCGGGACGTTCATGGCCATCTCCTCAGCTGAGACATGTAGACAGAAGGAGGTTCGGTTAGCTCTTGAGCAGGAAGTGATAGAACTAGAGGCAATACACAAACTCACCGGGGCATCTCGGGTATGTCAGGAGATGGAGAAGAAACAAACTCTCCTTAAATGCCTCGACTTAGACAGGGCCAAACATGCCCTAATTCGCCTACGGCACAAGTTCTACTTGGGAGGGGACAAATGCGGGAAGGTGCTAGCACAGAAGCTACGCACCAGGGCGGTTGCAGGGGCCATCCCATTCCTCAGAAGCTCTATAGGAGAGGAACTTCATTTGGATTCCCAGCTTGTCGAAGAATTTCGCTGTTTTTATAACACCATTTACAGCACCGATCTTCAGAATGTACCTGATGCCTGGGATTATCTCACCACGAGCCAATTCACCCGCCTTCCGCAGGCAGAAGCGGACCCTCTCGAGAACCCTATTCGACTAGAAGAGGTTATCTCCGACATTGCAAGATTGAAGTCAGACAAATCGCCTGACCCTGACGGGTACCTGGATCTTTTTTACAAAACATTCTGTCACGAACTGGCCCCCCTCCTCACTTGTCTATTCAATTCCTTTCAAGATAGTGGGGCGATGACAGACTCGATGGGAAAGGCAGCGATCTCTGTGCTCCTTACACCTAATAAAGACCAGAGCCAATGCAGCTCATACCGCCCGATTTCGCTGCTCAACATAGACGCGAAATTGTTTACTGGCATCATTGCTGCGCTGTTGAATCCCTTTATGGCTGGCCTTATCGACCCCGACCAAGCATTATTCATTCCCACTCGGCAAGGAGGCGATAACACCAAGTGCCTCCTGCACCTCATTGACAGTGTTCATAGCTCTCAGGTTAGCGCAGTGCTCTTCTCTGTCGACGCGGAGAAGGTGTTTGACAGAATGTGCTGGCCATTCCTGTTTGAAGTCCTCTGTAGTTTCGGGTTCAGTCCCCTTTTTATCACTTGGATACAGTGCATTTATCAGTCCCTTCGGGTGTTTGTTCGGGTTAATGGGGTCTCCTCAGCTCCTTTTAAAATTAGCTGGGGCACCAGGCAAGGGTGCCCTCTTTCGCCCCTTTTATTCGTCCTCTACATGGAAACCCTTGCACAGAAGATCCGAGACCATCCCAATATTCAAGGCCTCAAATTCAGGGGTGATTACCACAAGGTAAGCCTATATGCCGATGATATCATCCTCTCCCTTGCACAGCCACTTACCTCACTTCCTGCACTAATGGATGAACTCGAGGCCATTGGCCGAATTTCGGGCTTTAAAGTGAATCTCACCAAATCCCAGGTACTTGACCTGTCCCTACCACAGGCACAGTTGGAGGCACTCCAACGATCTCTCCCTTTGCACGGGTCACATGATCCTGTCCCATATCTGAGCATCCTCCTGACTCCCTCAATTCCACACACGCTGGAAGTGAACAATACGGCTCTAGTGGCACAGACACGAAAAGCCCTAGACGGATGGGCTAAAAACACACTATCGTGGTTCAGTCACATTGCAGCGGTCAAGATGACGCTATTGCCTCATATTTTGTATTTATTCCAGACCCTCCCATTAACTCCACTGCCTGGGACGGTGCGGACACTACAGCTGGTTTTAAATTATTTCATCTGGGGCAAGAAGAAGGTGCGCCTTTCCGTGGCGCAACTCTCGCGCTCCAGGGACGATGGAGTGGTACGGTTACCTCTCATTCATAGATATTTACAGGCTGCACTTCTGCGCTATGTGCTGGAATGGATTCGCCCACTGTCGGAGAAGCACTGGATCTTCATGGACCAAGCGGTAGCTGGTGCGAATGTCTGGCGAGAAATTTGACTTCCCCGTCACCTCCGCTCTTGGAGCCTTTACTCATCCCCGGTCACTGCGGCCACCATGAAAGTGTGGGATAAAGTAACAATTGCGAAAGGCCTCACAACATTTCCCTCCCCTATGATGCCCCTAGTAGATAACCCAGACCGCCCCCCCGGGTGTGAAATCCGCGGTTGCACAGAGGTGGAGAGAAGCAGGTTGTAAGAGACTGGGCCACCTTTTCGATCTTCAAGGCATCATTCCGTTTAGCCATGTGCACTCCGATCTTGACCTCCCCCGCTCCGACGAATACTATTATTTATAACTACCACACTGGGCTACCTCTAGGGCGTGCCTTTCACAGGCCTCATGCAAGCTTACTGCTTTCGAACAATGGGTAGCAAAGAAAGAAGATGATAAACACCTCATAACGGAACTTTATTTGCTCCTCACTCCAGGTCAGAAAGGGACTCGCACTCGCGGACAACTTAGGTGGGAGGCAGAATTGGGCAAGGCTCTTACAGACAAGGAATGGGATAACATACATTATAGAGCGCACCACACAGCATATAATACAGCTGGAACGGAATCGGCGTTTAAAGTCGCGACCTATTGGTGTCTCGCCCCTGCTAGGATTCACCAATGGAACAAAAATCACACTGAGGAATGCTGGCGTGGCTGTGGGATGTCGGGCTCACTAGCGCACCTCCTCTGGCACTGCCCGCGGCTAGAGCGATTCTGGGAAGTGGTTCTCAATGATATTGATGCGGTATTTGACACAGAGAAACATCGCTTATCAGCTTAAACCCTTTTAGGGCTCTCCAATCCCCTTACCTTTCCTCTGCGGTCGCTCCACAGCAGACAAATGGTATTGGCTCTCCTTGCGGCACGTCAGGCGATCCTACTACACTGGGGCACTACAACGGTGCCAGAACACTCGACATGGTTACATAGGCTGTGGATGACATTGGCAATGGAACGGCTCTCCCTACTCCAAACTCAGAAGGGCGAGAAATACACTAAACTCTGGGTACCATTCATAGCCGTGCTATCAAAGGATCTCCGTGAAGTCACCTGCCCCAAACTTCTGCAGGTTCTGCACTTGATACCTTCCCCATCAGCTGCACAGACCACTGCAATAGCGTAAAAGGGAGCGGGTAGGTTACTGGAGGGCGGGTCCTCTATAGCACCTGTCACTTGGATGCGGAGTCCCCCTTATTTTCCTTTTCTTTTGGCTTCTTGTTATGGGGGGGTGGGTAAGTGGGAGGGGGTTTCCTTTTCCTCTTTATTGTTGTTTCCACCTCTAGTTGACTCTTGTTTTGGGCCACACTGATTCTGAAGATACAGGCCACATAGTGGTCGTAGCCTTGATTCTATTTGACGTCTACCTCCGGGAGGTTCGCCCGACTACAGCGCCTCCAGTACGCCCTTGATAGCACTGTTGGTAGCAGCTGGCCAATGTGGTTGTAGGCAGAAGGCTGTGTATAACATATGAGTCACCTTTCAAATGTCTAAAAAACAGATTTGTTTCATAAAAACTGATTATGCAACATGAAGCACAATCCAATTGACATTTTGAATCATTTCTTTTACAGTCCAATAAATCAATTTTCTGATGAAAAAGATGACCCCGAACCTGTCGAACTTTCCCCAGATGGTCAGAAATGGTCATTTTTTAATGTTTAATCTTTTAACTGTAAATGACTATTGCATATGAATTATCACTTTTGGAACTAAAATAGGTGTGTTTAGAGTCATTGTCATGCCCGAAATTGGTCAAAATGGAAGCTTCTAAATAGGAGGAAAAGTCTGTAAAAACTCTGAGGCTTTAAAAACTGATTATTATTCAGAGGACACACACTGGTCCTCTTTCAAGACCTGGCAGCGTCGACTCTAGCTAAACTGTGGGAATTACGCGTCATTACGTCCCACCTTCGGGACAAGGAGATACCGTGCTCCTGGGGCCACAACTTTCGGATCATCTTCAAGTACCAAGGGAAGTTGAGGCAGATACACTCTCTCTCTGAAGCTAGGAATTGCTGCTGACACGAATCTGACGCCAAGGAACAGTCTCTCAAAGCCTGACAAGAAAACACTCCCGCGTTAGCAGACGGTTGGCAAAACTTCACCCTCCACCAAACCAGGCCCAGAAGAGATGGCGAACGAGCGCGACGCAGTCCTCTCAACACTCTCACAGTCCCAAGACCACCCACGTACACCGTGAGCCACCCTCCCTGATACCAAGGGAATGGGAGTACTGTTGTGGAGCCGGAGGAGCCCTGGAGTGGTCCACCCTTTCAGACTACCGAGTTTGGAGATTTTCTATCAAGGCTCCATCCCCTCCGGAGATTTTCCACCAGACAAACTTTAATGTCTTGTTTCTCCTCATTGTCCCAAGCCTTAATCACGTGACGTTTGGTCTTCTTATAGGCCACCACACAATTACACTCTTCTGGGACTGTGCTCTCTTGGGCCGTAAAGTTGTGTACTATTCATGTTGGGGTATTTCTTTTTTTCTCTCTCCTTTCTTGCTTTCTTCGTCTTTTATTTTGGGGACTTTCCGTATCATATGTAGCAACTGTTGCGCCTCCGCGCCTGCCCTCGCATACACCAGCCCGCTTCCTTTGCAGTGCTACCGATATCCCCTCTGCTCAGACATCACGTTCTTAGCAGTTGCCTCTGCCTAGAGCCCTGAAAATTATTAGCCTCAACGTCCGAGGCCTAAATCACCCCGCGAAGCGCACTGCGATTCTCTCACTCCTTGAGCAGTCCGAGTGCGATATTTGTATGCTCCAGGAGACCCATTTACTTGCTAAAGACACTCCACACATGCGTTCCTGACGCTTCCCGCGCCAATTTTGGTCATCTGGAGTGGCGAAAAAGAATGGGGTGGCCAATTTACTGGGAGCCAGATTTGAGGGCAAAGTCTTATCTACCTTCTATGAGTCCAAGGGGAGGGTTTTAGCTCTTAGGATTCAATGGGGCTCGACGGTCTTCACCCTACTCAACATATACGCTCCCAATTCACAGCAGGAGGCATTCCTTCACAGACATTTGACGGAAGGGTTGGCGTCGCTGGACTCAGCGATAGCGGTAGGTGGGGACTTCAATCTGGTGATGGATAACGACAGGGACAGGTCAGAGCAGCGGTACACACAGATAGGAGTCCTTTCTTCCGAGGGGAAACATTGGCTAGCGGAGAATGGCCTCCATGACGTCTGGCGCCTGCGACATGCCGACACCCGCGACTACACACACTACTCGGCAGCACACAAAACTTATGCGAGACTAGACATGCTACTGGTTTCTGATGCACTCCTCCCCAGGGTTCAAGAGACATCAATAGCTGTATGCTCCCTTTTGGATCATGCACATGTATCCCTCTCCCTGCGGTCCGAAAGATTTGGGTATGCGCCTACCCGTTGGCGGCTCCGAGTGGGTCTCCTACACTCCCCCGATTTGGTAGAGGAGGAGCGCTCCAAAATCTAGGAGTATTAATCTCTTAACGACAACGGCGAAACCTCCCTGGCCGTGGTATGGGACGCACTCAAAGTGGTTTTGCGCGGGACGTTCATGGCCATCTCTTTGGCTGAGACACGTAGACGGAAGTAGGTTCGCTTAGCTCTTGAGCAGGAAGTGACAGAACTAGAGGCAATAGACAAATGCACCGGGGCTCCTTGGGTGTGGCACGCGATGGAGAAGAAATGAACTCTCCTTAAACGCCTCGACTTAGTCAGGGACGAACATGCCCTAATTCGCCTATGGCACAAGTTCTACTTGGGAGGGGACAAATGCTGGAAGGTGCTAGCACAGAACCTACGCGCCAGGGCGATTGCAGGGGCCATTCCATTCCTCAGAAGCTCAAAGGAGAGGAACTTCATTTGGATTCCCAAATTGTCGAAGAATTTCGTTGTTTTTATCACACCCTTTACAGCCCCGATCAAAAGAATGTACCTGACACCCAGGATTATCTCACGGCGAGCCAATTCACCCACCTTCCGCAGGCAGAAGTGGACTCTCTCGAGAACCCTATTAGACTAGAAGAGGTTATCTCCGCCATTGCTAGATTGAAGTTAGACAAATCGCCTGGCCCTGATGGGTACCTGGCTCTTTTTTACAAAACGTTCTGTCACGATCTGGCCCCCTTCATCACTCGTCTATTCAATTCCTTTCAAGATAGTGGGGCGATGACGAACTCGATGGGAGAGATGGTGATCTCTGTGCTCCTTAAACCTAATAAAGAAACGAGCCAATGCGGCTCATACCGCCCGATTTCGCTGCTCAACATAGACGTGAAATTGTTTACTGGAATACTTGCTGTGCGGTTGAATCCCCTTATGGCTGGCCTTATCGACCCCGACCAAGCATGATTCATTCCCAGTCGGCAAGGAAGAGATAACACCAAGCCCCTCCTGCACCTCATTGATAGTGTTCAACGCTCTCCAGTTAGCGCAGTTCTCTTCTCGGTCACCGCGGAGAAGGTGTTTGACACAGTGTGCTGGCCATTCCTGTTTGACAACCTTCGTAGTTTCGGGTTCGGTCCCCGTTTTATCACTTGGATACAGTGCATTTATCAGTCCCCTCAGGCGTTTGTTCGGGTTACTGGGGTCTCCTCAGCTCCTTTTAAAATTGGCCGGGGCACCAGGTAAGGGTGCCCTCTTTCGCCCCTTTTTTGCACCCTCTACATGGAACCCCTTGCACAGAAGATCCGAGACCATCCCGATATACAAGGCCTCAAATTCGGGGGTGATTACCACAAGGTAAGCCTATATCCCGATGATATCATCCTCTCCCTCGTGCAGCCACATACCTCACTTCCTGCACTAATGGATGAACTTGAGGCCTTTGGCAAAATTTTGGGCTTTAAAGTGAATCTCACCAAATCCCAGGTACTTAACCTGTCCCAACCACAGGCACAGTTGGAAGCACACCTACGATCTCTCCCTTTGCACTGGTCACATGATCCTGTCCCATATCTGGCCATCCGCCTGACTCCCTCGATTCCACGCACGCTGGAAGCGAACTATACGACTCTAGTGGCACAGACGCGAAAAGCCCTAGACGGATGGGGGAAACATACACTATCGTGGTTCGGTCCCATTGCAGCGGTCAAGATGACGCTATTGCCTCGTATTTTGAATTTATTCCAGACCCTCCCATTAACTCCACCGCCTGGTACGGTGCGGACACTACTGCTGGCTTTAAATAATTTCATCTGGGGCAAAAGAAGGCGTGCCTTTCCGTGGCTCAACTCTCGCGCTCCAGGGACGATGGATGGGTACGGTTGCCTCTCATTCATAGATATTTACAGGCTGCACTTCTGCGCTATGTGCTAGAATGGAATCGACCACTGTTGGAGAAGCACTGGATCTTCATGGACCAAGCGGTAGCTGGCCCGAATGTCCGGCGAGAAATTTGGCTTCCCCATCGCCTCCGCATGTGGGGTCTTTACTCATCCCAGATTACTGCGGCCACCATGAAGGTGTGGGATAAAGTAGCAATTGCAAAAGGCCTCACAACATTTCCCACCCCTATGACGCCCCTAGTAGATAACCCAGACTTCCCTCCGGGTGTGAAATCCGCGGTTGCACAGAGGTGGAGAGAAGCAGGCTGTAAGAGATTGGGCCACCTTTCCGATCTTCAGGGCATCATTCCATTTAGCCATGTGCGCTCCAATCTTGACCTACCCCGCTCCGATGAATACTATTATTTACAACTATGACACTGGGCTACCTCTAGGGCGTGCCTTTCGCAGGCCTCGCGCAAGCTTACTCCTTTCGAACAATGGGTAGCAAATAAAGAAGATGATAAACACCTCATAACGGAACTTTATTTTCTCCTCACTCCAAGTCAAAAAGGGACTCGCAATCGCGGACAACTTAGTTGGGAGGCAGAATTGGGCAGGGCTCACACAGACAATGAATAGCATAACATACATTATAGAGCGCACCACACAGCATATAATACAGCTGGGACGGAATCGGCATATAAAGTCACGACCTATTGGTATCTCACCCCTGCTAGGATTCACCAATGGAACAAAAACCACACTGAAGAATGCTGGCGTGGCTGTGGGATGTCAGGCTCACTAGTGCACCTCCTCCAGCACTGCCCGCGGCTAGAGTGATTCTGGGAATTGGTTCTCAATTATATTGATGTGGCATTTGACTCAGAGATACGTCTCTTCTCAGCTTACACCCTTTTAGGGCTCTCCAATCCCCTCACCTTTCCTCTGCGGTCACTCCGCGGCAGACAAATGGCATTGGCTCGCCTTGCAGCGCGTCAGGCGATCCTACTACACTGGGGCACTACAACGGTGCCAGAACACTCGACATGGTTACATAGGCTGTGGATGACATTGGCAATGGAACGGCTCTCCCTACTCCAAATTCAGAAGGGCGAGAAATACACTGAACTCTGGGTGCCATTCATAACCTTGCTATTGAAGGATCTCCGTGAGGTCACCTGCCCCAAACTTCTGCAGGTTCTGCACTTGATACCTTCCCCATCAGCTGCACAGACCACTGGAATAGCGTAAAAGGGAGCGGATAGGTTACTAGAGCGCGGCTCCTCTATAGCACCTGTCACTTGGATGCGGAGTCCCCCTTATTTTCCTTTTCTTTTGGCTTCTTGTTATGGGGGGTAGGTAGATGGGAGGGGGTTTCCTTTTCCTCTTTATTGTTGTTTCCATCTCTAGTTGACTCTTGTTTTGTGCCACACTGATTCTGAAGATAGAGGCCGCATGGTGTCATAGCCTTGATTCTATTTGACGTCTACCTCCGGGAGGTTGGCCAGACTACAGAGCCTCCAGTACGCCCTTGATAGCACTGTTGGTAGCCGCTGACCCACGTGGTTGTAGGCAGAGGCTGTGTATAACATATGAGTCACCTTTCAATTGTCTAAAAAACAGATTTGTTCCCAAAAAACGTATTATTCAACATGACGTACAATCCAATTGACATTTTGAATCATTTCTTTTACAGTGCAAAAAATCAATTTTCTGATGAAAAACAATGACCCCGGACATGTCGAGTTTTCTCCAGTTGGTCAGAAATGGTCATTTTTTTTATGTTTAATCTTTTGACTGTAAATGACTATTACATGTGAATCATCTCTTTCATAACTAAAATAAGTGTGTTTAGAGTCATTTCCCTGCCCGAAATTGGTCAAAATAGAAGCTTCTGAGTAGAAGGAAAAGTCTGTAAAAATGGCAATTGTGGTCACTGTGGGGCTGTAAAAAGTGGTTATTCAACAAGACACTCAATGCAATTGACATTTTGAATAATTTTTTGTACAGTCCAAAAAATCAAGTTTTTTGATGGAAAACAATGACCCTAGATCTTTCTAACTTTCTCCAGATGGTCAGAAATGGTCAGTTTTTAATGTTTAATCTCTTGACTCTAAATGACTTTTGCATGTGAATTCCAAACCAGGAGTCGTGGTAGATGACAATGACTTATTGTGTAAAATAAAAAGCTGTGTTTTATTGTTTTCTTAAAAATTCATACCTCTGGAACCCTCCGGTGGATTTTTGTCATTGAGATGGTTATTTAATGATAAAAATATGACCTAGTTTCATAAGTTGGTGTTTGATGTTTATTGTGTTGTGTTTTCTTCTTAATCAACTGTTTTGGTACCCTTAAATGCTTTATATTTGTTCCTTTGATTAATCCTGACTGCCCTGAGCCACAGCTACCCAGGACTTCAATAAGAGCCAGAATTTCAAAAGAGTCATGGAACGCAGCATAGCAGCGAAAAATGCAGCACTGCGTTGCATGACAGGGAGGGAGCAGGAGAGCGCCATATCAACACAGATATGGCTCTCTCCTCCCCTCGCCCTAGCGCTGGCCCTGATTTCAGCTGCCATGCACCAGGCACACACCTTAGCGCCAAAGCGATAAGGTGTGTGCCTAAGTCTAGCATAGGTTTTGTACAGGAAGGATACCTTTCGTGTACAAAATACTATGCCTAGACAATTTCAAACACTTTTCCCACTCTGTATGTGTGCTGCATAGTGCAGCAAGCATGCAAAGTCAGGAAAAAAGGAGAAATTAAAATGGCTTTCCTCTTGATGCCTCCTTTCAGACGGTGTTAACTTTTGGCACTAAACCCTTTCTACAATTGTTTGTAGACAAAAACCCTGTCTACAATTGTTTTAAGATAGAGTTTTGAAACCAAAGGCATGGGTCGTTGCATGGGAACGACCATGTACCACCCATGTAATGCCCCCCTGACTCAAAGGAACACAAAGCAATGCTTCGCGCTGCTTTGCGTTACTTGTAGGATACTTTCCTTTTTAAAACATTTTTAAATATTTTTGTTACACATTTTCAATAAATACAAGGAGCATATACCCCTATTCTTCCCCCCGCCGCCCCAAGCTCCAAGGTGTCGGCAACTGGTCCACCAATTCTCAAGGAGCCCACAGTACTTTCCACATAAAATGGTTTGAATTATTCTATATACACAAAGTCATATTCTCAGTCTAATAGTTAACCAATTAAGACCTGTCTCATGTGATTTAAAGTGCATTGTGCTAGGGTAAATAATATACATAAGCCCCCTCCAGTATACCAAAAACCTAAACATATTACATCATCTAACCCATTTGGTTAAGGGACTCATGTGATTTAAAGTGCATCATGCTAGGGTAAACAATAAACATAAGCCAACTCCAAAATACAAAACACCTAGACATAATAGATCACCGGACCCATTTGGTTAAGGGTGCCCATATTTTAACTCATTTCATCCTTGCCTGGCTGCCTTTTCTAGCACACACCATTTTCTCCAGATTGTAGACTGATAATAGCCGAACCAGCCATTGTTAAAACAATGGGGGGTTCAGGTCCAGCCATGCAGAGGCAATTATTAATCTAAAAATGTCCATTGAGACACAGAGAAAATATTCTACATCCTGTGCCTCTTCTTCTTTTTGGACTTCTCAGTAGAATAAAACTTGGAGTCAAGGTAAATTTTATTTCTACTTTAAGATAAAGAAAACCTGTGATTTCATTCTTTAATGAGTTCAGGGTGCTACAAGTGGCAAACATGTGTACTATGTCTGCACAGGGCAAGGCACACCGGGGTATCTGGTTCCTTTGCCCAAACCCATTTCACTATCCTGGCAGGTGTATAATATAGCAGAAAGCAGGTCTTAAAAAACGGTATTTGCAAATTAGCTGACATAAACACAGTTTGGGATACAGTAAGAGCTTTATAAAAATCTGATTCTGTTATCATCAGTTTCTCTTGCCATTTTAAAGTAACCTAATTGAGATCATCTTTCATTTCGGAGTTCAAGATATGATATAATATCCTAATATCACTCTTGCTCTGAGTTATTAATTTCTCTACCAATTCATTTCTGCGAAAACCTGTGGGACAGACCCCCCTTACGCTGTAAACAGTCTCCTACTTGTAGATACTTAAAGAACTCCCCATGACTAACCCCAAACTCTTTCTTGAGATCATAAAATGTGACAATGCCGAAAGGAGAATAAAATACCCCTGATCTGTCTATACCTGCTTTCATCCCCCGTTTGAATGCATCGATCTCTAAATATTTCAGGCAGATTCGGGTTACTCTGTAGAGGAGTATAAAAATTCACCCTTCCTAGTCCCATCAGTCTACAAACCGAAGCCCATACCTTATAAGCTCCCAAAAGACACTTAAATCATACTTTTTTATAATAGCTACCACTGCACAATCCAGTCACCCGAGCAGAAGAGCGCCTCAATGAAGCCCATGGTAGGACCGAGCAGATAGTGGAGCAGACTTTTGGCCTCCTGAAGACAAGATTCCTCTGTCTGGACAAGAAGGGAGGAGCCCTCTAATATGCCCCAGGGAAGGTGTGCCAGATAATTGCGGCTTGCTGCATGCTACACAGTGTAGCAATACATGCCTCTGTTAGTGGATGAAGGAGATCAGTTGGTGCCACTGATGGAGGATCCAGGACTGAGCCATGATGACAGTGGTGATGATGATGATGGAGTTGATTTGAGAAAACAGCTTATCCACCACTTTTTCACATGACTGTAAGTATGCAATGAGAGGAGGAGGCTAACCACAATTGATTGTGGTTGCGTTGCTGGTGGACAAGGTGTATGTATGCTTGTGAGTGTATGATAAGTGTGCAGAGGTTTTTTCTAAGAATGGTCATTGAAATGGTCAGAATTACATGTACAGTGTTTCAGTGAAGGCTAGCTAGTGTTAACAATGACAGTGTTGTCCTTTAAATGACATACTCTGATTTGCAAACTCTGTTTGTTGTGTTTTTTTACCAGGGTACTTTGCCATGTTATCTACAGAGGCAGGTTGTGACCTCACCAGACACATGATGCTGTGACAGACACCGACATGGAAATTTTGCAGAACTCCCTGTCATGCACTTCCTTTTGACCTGATAGTCTGATGATTTTGTCTTTAGGTGTCTTTCTGTACTGTGTGATGTGATTTGATTTTGTGCTCAGGCACCAGGTTGTATCTGGAGAATGAACATGTATTCCACATTGAGGTGTGCATTGTCTGATATCACACACCCAAAAAGATTTCTAATCAAAGTTTGACCATGATGAACTGTTTTGCTAACAATGATTGTTGATTGGGATGGCAAATAGTGATAGTTGTGTAGACAGTTGACTTCCAGTGAATATGTACAATTTACTACGGTGTGTGTGATAACCTGATTATGTATATGTGTCATGCAGTTCCAAAGTTCATTTACTCATGGGTACTTAGTGTACTACTTACAAGTAACTGATTACCTATGTTGTTGATACTTTTGTCATTGTGATCAGAGTGTGTTTACAATATGTACATTTTGGATTCAATGTCACAACATGAGCACGTATTGTGTACAATGGTTTATTTTGGTACAGACAGTGATAAAATGGAGCCACACAATAGTGGTGTGCTCACAACAACAAAAAAGAACGTCCAGATTGGAGTTCTGTTTGTAGATGAAATTCACCAAAGACAAGCCACAGTTATTTGAGTCCAAAGTCCAACTTTGACCCTCCATCCGATGTGGACAGTTTATTATGACAGTCAACAAAGTGAACGCTTGGCACACACTGGATGATATCAAGGGCACATATTCACTTCCGGGGGGTGGGGAATTGCACTCTCATCGATGTCTCCTTAGATGCTCCTTCCCACGTTTGGGTGGGGGACTGTGAGAAAGTGGCTCTGTATATACTGTTCCCAAATAGGTACAGGGTGTACAGAGTCCACAGTCCCCAGAGGTTTGGCAGAGGCTAAAGTTAGATATAACCTTACTCTCTAAAGTGGTAGCTTGGTCGAGCAGTAAGGCAGTATCAGAGGACAGTGTAAAGCATTTGTTACACACACTCAGTCAGCAAATGGTCTCACACACTCAATAACTGAACTCTAGGCCAATGGTTTATATATAAAAAAGATATATGCTTGTTTTATTTTAGAACCAATAATAGGTATTAAAATATACTTTCTCAGAATGAGATGCTTTATATAAATACTTTTTCAATATGCAATTGGCTTTTGTAGAAAGTTACAAGTGGTTGCAATAGGCAACACAATTTTATACACAATAATGCATTGAGTTCAATGGAAGTTTCAAGTTATTTGCAATAGATTACTTTTAGGATTACTTTTGTGATTCCAGGACTGGATCCTAGATTCAGTCCTGGGACAGTACTTAGAAACAAGTGATAAAAGTCGACTTAGTTACTGTTATGATTTTTAGACAATATTATGCTATTTTAAAAGTTGACACTTAGAAAATATTTCATAGAAAACAGTCAATGATTCCCTATGGCAGAAAATTCAAGTTGCAGGTATAGTATGTTCTCGTTACTTTTGTAATCCAGTACTGGGTGCCTAGACTCAGTACTGGGGCCTTTATCCAAAACAAGTAAGTAATTATGTTTTCACAATTTATACGATTTTAAAAAATATTTAAAGTTAGCAGAAATCGACACAGAAGAAATTTCACAGAAAAACAGTCAATAGTTTCCTATGGAAGAAAATTGGGTTACTGGTAAGTACGCTTGTGAATAGTTTTCAGAGTCAGTGCTGGGTACCAAGATCCAGCAGTGGGAGCTCACCTAATAGCAGGTGAGTATTTTCGTTTTTGTTTTCGGCTGATTTTTGCTGAATATTTTAAGTTTTGAAAAGTCCACACTTAGAAGAAATTTCAGGAAAAACCAGTCAATGTTACCCTGTGGAGAAAATTGAGTTATCGGCTTTAAGGTAAGTACTCTACTGGCAGAGTTAAGGTTCTGGGCATAGACTCAGGGGTCTCCCAGGGTCAGGTAGGTACAGTTGGTACACCCTCATCGGCACAGGGGCAGCCGGGTGCAGAGAGAGTTAGGCCCAATGTTATCCTATGGGAGGCAGGGGGGCCTTGGTTGGTGGCTGCTGACTAGCGGCTGTGGGAGCTGGGCTCCTGGTCACTTGCTCAGGGCAAATGGGGAAGTAGATAGGTGTAGAGGTTGCACTGCCAGGGCCACTCGGGCGGCTGGGTGCAGGGTGCTTTTGAGCCTTCGGGCGCTCAATTGATTTCAATGGGAAAGCTCCGGTTTAGAAAAAGACTGCAAGCTCGGGGACGAAGATTCTTCAGGTGTCACCACCACTTCGAGAGGTAAGTTGGGTAGTTGGAGGATAGGTAGGTACCCCGGAGTTGGGCACAGGGGGCCGCGAGGCGCTGGGTGCAGGGGTGCCTTTTGGTGTCGGGAAATCTTACCCTCTGTTGATCGCGGTTGGGGGGGCACCTGATTCTGAGGCTGCAGGCGTCATCAGGAGCGTCGAGGGAAGTCCTTGGGTGCTGGACTCGGGGTCACAGTCGCCGTGGGGTCTTCCTCGTGGTCTTTGTTCACTCCGGCACAGGCCAGACTTGGCGGGTGCAGAGTGTGAAGGGTTCGCGGTTCCGGGCTGATGCCAGGGATTAGAAGCAGATTTTGAGTAGAGCCTCTACTCATGGGAGTCCCAGGGGCTTAGAGCCAAAAGGTAGCCAGGTCCTCCGGGGTTTGTGAGGTTGCTGGCCACAAGAGATGCCGGGTTGGAGCAGGAGCAGGTTCGAGGGTCGACAGGCCGGTAGGGCTGGGGCCAAAGCAGTTGGTGTCTTCCTCTTCTTAGCAGCTGCAGGGCAGGTCTTCTTTCTTCTTGCTCTTCTTTGTATTTCAGAATCTGGAATCTGGGGAAGGAAGGTTCAGGGTGCCCCTAAATACTAGATTTAGGGGTGTTACAGGTAGGTGAAGGGCAGGGACCAATGGGTCTCTGTCCAGGGGTGGGTACACCCCCTATTCTGCCTCTCTCCTGTGGGAGGGGGGCAGTAGCCTAGTCCTGATTGGGTAGGGCTCCCCATCTTCAAGATGGCGCGAGCCCGGAGATGTGCTTCACCTCACCTCCCCCACCTGAGGGGTGGGGTTAGCAGGCTGGCACATCCCCTGTCCTTATTTGGGGTGTCCGGCCAAGCTTCCCGCCAGAGTGGGGGGTTGCAGTGGCCTGGGGAAGCTCACAGAGGCGGCATGCCTTTGAAGCTTCCCCCTGCCCATCCTGGGGGAGGAGATCTAGCACCTCGTTCAGGATGTGCATTGTTGCAGGCCCAGGAGAGCAGGGGCTCTCCTACCCAGTGGTCCAGCAACATGTCTGCTGTGTGGCAGCCTAGGCAGCCTCTCAGACCAGACGTGGATTGTAGGTTAGGTTTCAGGGGGTATCTCTAAGATGCCCTCTGGGGTGCTTGGTACATTAAATCCCACACTGGCATCAGTGCGGGTCTTTTTTTTTTTTATTTCAAATGATCTTTATTGAATTTTATGGAAAAGAAGGCAAAAAAGAAGAAAGAAAATGAGAGGATCATAACAGGAGATGGTAACATGGCCAAGTATCACAGTGTACATAATATGGTACTTCAAATTATCATAAAGCAATTACAGGCAATACATGTACATCTTCACAATAAAATAACCTCTTAATCACCAGCACAAGAGAGGATGAAAAAATAGAATTAGGAAAGGAAAGAGGAAAAGAAAACCAGAAGGGGAAGAGAAAAGACAGAAGAGACTGTCCAGAGCCTCGAGGCCATCAGTGCGGGATTAATGTGCTGAGAAGTTTGATACTAAACTTCTCAGTCTTCAGTGTTGCCATTATGGTGCTGGGGAGTTCGTGTTTGACGAGCTCTCAGCACCATGTACTCTTAAATGGCAGTACTGCAATTACAGGGATGTGTGCCATGTCGACTCTTTGTTTTGTCCTGTACCCAGACACTCAGCCTGCAAGGGCAGTGTGTGTGTGTTAGGGTACTGTGCCTCTAAGGGTGGCACAATGAGTGCTGCAGCCCTTAGAGGCCTTCCCTGGTCACAAGGCCCTGGGTACCTAGGGCACCATTTACCAGGGGATGACATGTGGCCAGGGTTTGACAATTTGGGTTTTAGGTTTTTAGGGAAGGAACATAGGCCCTGGGCACCTGATTGGCAGGTGTCCAGGGCACACTCAGTCAAAGTACATTCAGCAATTCAGCAAAAAGTGGGGGCATACCATGCAAGAAAGATGGCACTTTCTCACAGGGACCCAGAGATGCAGGGTCCTGGGGTGCTGGTGAATCTCCACCAGAATCCACGTCCCTCCCTGTGGTTTGCACAAATGTTGAGGCAACAGATGGTGTGGGCACACAGGGAGGTGTGGTCAGGTGGCTGGCAATCTGGTGGAGGCTGGTACCAATATCCCGCAGCACCCCAGTCATGTCATCGATTTTGTTGTTAAATGTGTCCAGCTGTTGGTTTTGGACTGCCTGCAGCTTCTCACTGTTCCGGAGGATTCCTATTAACTGGCCCATTTCTCCCTGGTCACCCTCATAGGCATTGATCACCCAGGAGTGGTTTTGGTGATCATTATCGGCAGCACCAGCTGCTTGATGGCTTGGATGCACACAGCCCCTCCCACCCCCCTACCCACACAAGCATGCACAGTTGGTGGTGGCACAGTCAACGCTGAGCCTCCTTCCTCATTGACGGGGGGTTGTTGTCAGTAAACTCCAGAGTGCTCTGTGTTGCTGTTTCGTTGGCATTGTCCTGGGCTGCTGTGTCCGTCAGGGTAGGGGTCAGCTGGATGTTGTTAGCTGAGGCTCGAGCTGTTGCAGTGGATCCTGCTGAAGTTGCTGGTGCTGTGTGCTGACCAAAACCTTATCGGCCAGGTTGATCCTCCTCGTCTGAGAATGTGTGAGAGTCTTCCAGGCCGGAGAACTCCTGGTCGGCTGGAGTCTGGGACTGCTGTCATCATTTTGGCCCGCGGTGTTCCCAGCTCATCCTGTGGGTACAGGAATGACACAGTCATTAATGTGAATGTCCACTGCACCTTAAATGATACCCATTACGTAAATGACTGGACCGAAAAACAAGTTCATGAGGACAGATTGGCCACCTTTATTCATGGTCGCCTATGTTTTTGAAGAATAATGCAAATTTGAAAATATGTTGATTGGTGTTAATGTCCACTTATATGCATACATTGGCATGCTGTGTTTAGTTCTCATGGTACAGGAGACCATTGGTCCTAGACAATATGATTAAATAATACAGTCAATGATAATCATGTTTCTTATTCATAAATGTTTAAATCCTGAAATAAAGAAGGGAAAAAAACACGAGAAAGCAAGGCCAAATACATTCAAACTAAGACAGTACCCACTGGTGTAATTATGCCGAAGAAACAATTAATTTATTCATAGGCAATTCTCCATAGTTCAATTCAAAGCATACATTTTGCTTAAACCAAAAAGCAGGGGGGTTACTACCAGGACGTGTGAAGAAAAGTGAAGAGTTGGTGCTCGTGTGAAAGAAAACAGAGTGAGAGGAATAGAGAACACAACATTTTTACAATATACAATATCTGCTAAGGCAGAAGTCCTTAGGTTTATCAGGCCTGTCCCTTCTGTCATTCAAAACTTTAGACGTTCTAATTCATTTAGTCACATCACAGTGATGCTTCATCTGTGACCATGGTAGAGGGGTGGTGGTACATAGAGTACAGGCCAAATGGGGGGAGAATTCGTCGACGTTTCGACCCAGACGCAAAAAGGGGTAAGTGATCGCCTCAGCTACGGGTCTTCCTCAGGACAGGGATAAGGGAACCTGGGGAGTAACCATAGGATCAAAGTCTGTATCTAAGACCAATTCATATACTTCAACAAAAAATGACCATAAATCTCAGGGTACTGACCTAAGTTCAAGGATGGAGCGCCCCCAGCGATAGGGTGGGCAACCTATGAGGAAAGAATGTATAAGGCTATGAGTCCCCAGCAGTCAAGCTGATGGAGGTTTACACATAAATGAACCAGCAGGTAAAGCACTCACCTCTCAATGGTGTGCCATGACCCACAACATCAAAATAAATTTCAGACTTGTCGTAATGAAAACATCCAAGAAGAGGGATAAATCCCTTGACAGCTACAAAAAACAATGGAACTCAACATTAGATCACTGATCCAATCATGACAGACAAACAAAAATATATATATATGTCAACATAACAATTGCCAATGTCAACTCACCCGCTGAGATATTAGCGGCGAGAGACTCTCTTGAATGCAGATTAGTGCGAGGTTTCACCACTCATTTCTTAATATGCCTATGTGAGAAACCGTCAAAAAACGCAGTCAGACACTGAGTGTTAGCTGTGAGGCTATACGAAAATACTTCCCTAGTACGCAAAACCGCATCAACATACCTTCATTAGATCAAGATGCGACCTCCTCGGTAAACGCTCTGTCAGTAAATGCTCCTTTAAGCAACCAGTTGTCAGACGGGAAACCTCCGCTATAAGTAACCATGGAAAAACCGTGGCGCGACGTGCACGCAGCTCCCGGTCACGCGTTATGAAGCCTGACGCATCTTTCACCATCACAATAAGAAAACAGACTAAACTGACAGTCGATCAGCACAGCCTGATTCGTCAGTGCAAAAGTTTTGAGAAGACAGTGAATGATGAAAGAGAAAGTTCAGTGATGAAAGGAAGACGAGTTGAGTTAAAACAAATAGATGTATAATGCATAATTTGCAATTACAATTGAAACATGAGATCCACGATTTATAGATAAATAGACATGGAGTGTATGATACATATTACACAATGTAAATAAAGCGCGAATGTGTGGATTTGAATGCCTGACATAACTGGTAAACCAAACGAGTGAATAGTAATGGTAATACATGTTCGCATACTAAATCCCATATTTGACAATAAAATGCAAGCGCGAGGTTGTGAGTTAAAAATCATATGTAAGTTACATATAAATTATATGTACATAGTTTTGAAAATATACCAACACAGCATAATCAGGGTTGTATAGGTATATGGAGAAACCTAAAGCACATATTGTTGGAAACTACATAGCGTGCTAACCATTTTTCAATATGGACATTTGTCTGGTGATCTCCTCATACTCATTCAAGCCCCTATTCACAGTATCAAAAATAAGTGTCCATTTACATTCCCCGGTGTTGAGGATCATGCGAAATTGCCTCCCTGTAGGTTTATGGTCACTTTTTCAATTATCCACAACCTCAGGCTTTCCGCAGGGTGTCCAAATCTTTCAAAATGTTCCACAAGGGTTGCACCCTGAACTTTACATCGTATCCTACTGCAGTGCTGTAGGATTCAGGTTTTTATTTTTTGAATCGTTTGGCCCACGTACATAAAGCCACATGGGCACAAAATGGCATAAATGACGCCCATCGAATTACAGTTGGCATGTTGTTGCATAGTATGAGTGTGGTTATTGTATGTGCATTGTTTTAGTTCCAAGGTCATAGGGTAAGCCTTGCACAAGCCACATTTAAAATGGCCTAACACAGGCGGGAAATTCCAAAGTGTGGTCTGATTGTCCCTGGACATGCATGGTTCGTTCTGTAATGCCGATCTAATCAGCCACTAAATGCCAATGGCGGTTAATGATCTTTTTGACCTCATTGCTCTTGGTACAAAAGGTTGTAACACATGTCATTCTTTCCTTTTCATTAGGTTTATCACTTTTGGGTTCCAACAGAAACTCCCTATGGCAGAACCATGCTCTCTTGCGCGCTTTCTTTACGAGGCTCCTGGGGTACTCCCTATCAATGATGTGTTCCACCAGAACAGCAGATTCTTCAAAGAAATCCATCTTACGACTACAATTCCTCCGCAGTCTCAGGAACTGCCCATAAGGATGGTGGTCGAAGTCCTGTATTACTGAATGTGGGTTTATATGGGACTTTATTAAAGTATTGTTTAAGCCGAATCTTACGAAAAAACTGGTGTAACTCAACTTTTAAGTTGAATGTATTAGGTAAGTTAGTCGGCACAAATGACAGACCTTTTTCCAAAATTCCTACTTCCTCTGGTTTTAGGACATAAGTTGATAGATTGATCAATGGGCTGTCTTGTCTAATGTAATGTGGTTGATTCACCACAAAAGTGATTAAACCAGCCGACAAGGGTGGAGCGATTGTCATCCAGAGCAGGGAAGATTATAAATCAGAGATTATCTCGCAATTAGGGGTAGAAGACAATTACAAGAAATTACAGGCCGACCCTACAAAAGAGATAGCAGCTAGCATTAGGTCCATTACTGGTGATGCACTACATGAAGGCTATCTATCAAAACATGAATATGATTACCTGAATAACAGCCAACCCAGATTGCCCACAATTTACACGCTCCCCAATGTGCACAAACGTCTCAACAATCCTCCTGGGAGGTCCATCATTTCTGGATGCAGGTCAGTCCTAGAACCTCTATGTCAATATATTGACGTATTTACCAAACCCATTGCAGAAAGAACTACGGCCTATCTGAGGGACACTATGCAGACCATACAATTGGTAGATAAGCGCCCTTTCAGTCAGAGGGAAGACCTCTTGGTAACAATGGATATAACATCCTTGTATACCAACATCCCATAGGCAGCGGCCCTTGACACCATTATGAAGGTACTGGATAAACGACCGAGACCCTGTCAGGTCCCCAACAGCTTTATAATAGACCTCCTAGAGATCGCTATGAAGAAGAATTTTTTCTATTTCGAGAGGGATTTCTATGTACAGACTAAGGGTGTAGCCATGGAGGCAAGCTTTGCGCCGGATTTGGCCATAATCTTTATGGACGCTTATGAACATGAGATTGTTTTAAATCAGAACAATCCACAACTATCAACTTATGTCCTAAATCTAGAGGAAGTAGGAATTTTGGAAAAAGGTTTGTCATTTGTGCCCACTAACTTACCTAATACATTCAACTTAAAAGTTGAGTTACACCAGTTTTTTCGTAAGATTCGGCTTAAACAATACTTTAATAAAGTCCCATATAAACCCACATTCAGTAATACAGGACTTCGACCACCATCTACTTTTACTCCCCCACCACAAATGATGTCCTACAGGGTTTTAGCATATGAGCAGGTGGTCATGAGAGATGTGAATAAGTTATTATCAGAGAGACAATATGCTAAATACGTCTCCAGGAAGGAACGGCGGGATCTTGAATCACTGAACAACAACACCGAAATAGTGATTAAACCCGGCGACAAGGGTGGAGCGATTGTCATCCAGAGCAGGGAAGATTATAAATTAGAGATTATTTTACAACCATGGGGGCAAGCTTTGCGCCGGATTTGGTCATAATCTTTATGGACGCTTATGAACATGAGATTGTTTTAAATCAGAACAATCCACACAGAGATTGCATCACACTATGGTGTCGATACATCGACAATGTGTTGATGCTATGGAAGGGAGAAGAACAACAACTTTTAAATTTCCACACGTGGTTGAACACTAGATCAGAGGACATTAAATTCTCCCTTGACTTTAGTAACAACCAAATACATTTTCTTGACATTACCATAAGAGAAGAGGAAGGAAGACTACATACTACTCTCTACAGGAAGCCTAGCGAAAGGAACACTCTCTTGCGCTATTCCAGCCACCATCCTTGCAATCTCAGGGACAACCTTCCTTATGGGCAGTTCCTGAGACTGCGGAGGACTTGTAGTCGCAAGATGGATTTCTTTGAAGAATCTGCTGTTCTGGTGGAACGCATCTTGATAGGGAGTACCCCAGGAGTCTTGTAAAGAAAGCGCGTAAGAGAGCATGGTTCTGCCATAGGGAGTTTCTGTTGGAACCCAAAACTGACAAACCTAATGAAAAGGAAAGAATGACATGTGTTACAACCTTTTGTACCTAGAGCAATGAGGTCAAAAAGATCATTAACAGCCATTGGCATTTAGTGGCTGATGGGATCGGCATTGCAGAACCACCCATGCATGCCTCTAAAAAGGGTAGAAGCGTGAGGGATTATGTTGTACAGTCACTACGCCCGAAGAAGTCCAGGGACAATCAGACCACACTTTGGAATTTTCCGCCTGTGTTAGGCCATTTTAAATGTGGCTTGTGCAAGGCTTGGCCTATGACCTTGGAACTAAAACAATGCACATACAATAACCACACACATACTATGCAACAACATACCAACTGTAATTCAATGGGTGTCATTTACGCCATTGTGTGCCCATGTGGCTTTATGTACGTGGGTCAAACGATTCAAAAAATAAAAGCGCAAATCCTACAGCACTGCAGTAGGATACGATGTAAAGTTCAGGGTGCACCCATTGAGGAACATTGTGAAAGATTTGGACACCCTGCGGAAACCCGGAGATGGTGGGTAATTGAAAAAGTGACCATAAACCCACGGAGAGGCAATTTCGCTAGCATCCTCAACACCAGGGAATTTAAATGGATGCGTATTTTTGATACTGTGAATAGGGGCTTGAATGAGTATGAGGAGATCACCAGACAAATGGCCATATTGAATAATGGTTAGCACGCTATGTAGTTTCCAACAATATGTGCTGTAGGTGTCTCCATATACCTATACAACCCTGATTATGCTGTGTTGGTATATTTTCAAAACTATGTACATATAATTTATTAGTAACTTACATATGATTTTTAACTCACAACCTCGCGCTTGCATTTTATTGTCAAATATGGGATTTAGTATGCGAACATGTATTACCATTACTATTCACTGGTTTGGTTTACCAGTTATGTCAGGCATTCAAATCCACAGACTTGCGCTTTATTTACATTGTGTAATATGTATCATACACTCCATGTCTATTTATCTATAAATCGTGGACCTCATGTTTCAATTGTAATTGCAAATTATTCATTATACATCTATTTGTTTTAACTCAACTCGTCTTCCTTTCACCACTGAACTTTCTATTTCATCATTCACTGTCTTCTCGTTACTTTTGCACTGACAGATCAGGCTAGGCTGATCGCCTGTCAGTTTAGTCTGTTTTCTTATTGTGATGGTGAAAGACGCGTCAGGCTTCATTACACTTGACCGGGAGCGCCCCAGTTTTTTCATGGTTACTTATAGCGGGGGTTTCCCGCCTGACAGCTGGTTGCTTAAAGGAGCATTTACTGACAGAGCGTTTACCGAGGAGGACGCATCTTGATCTAATGAAGGTATGTTGACGCGGTTTTGCGTACTAGGGAAGTATTTCCATTTAGTTTCACAGCTAACACTCAGTGTCTGACTGCGTTTTTTGCCGTTTTCTCACATAGGCATATTAAGAAATAAGTGGTGAAACCTCACACTAATCTACATTCAAGAGAGTCTCTCGCCGCTAATTTCTCAGCGGGTGAGTTGACATTGGCAATTGTTATGTTGACATATATGTATTTTTGTTTGTCTGTCACGATTGGATCAGTGATCTAATGTCGAGTTCCATTGTTTTTTGTAGCTATCAAGGGATTTATCCCTCTTCTTGGAAGTTTTCATTACGACAAGTCTGAAATTAATTTTGATGTTGTGGGTCATGGCACACCATTGAGGGGTGAGTGCTTTACCAGCTGGTTCATTTATGTGTAAGCCTCCATCAGCTTGACTGCTGGGGACACATAGCCTTATACATTCTTTCCTCATAGGTTGCCCACCCTATCGCTGTGGGCGCTACATCCTTGAACTTAGGTCAGTACCCTGAGATTTATGGTTTTTATTTTGGTTGAAGTATATGAATTGGTCTTAGATACAGACTTTGATCCTATGGTTACTCCCCAGGTTCCCTTATTCCTGTCCTGAGGAAGATCCATAGCTGAGGAGATCACTTACCCCTTTTTGCGTCTGGGTCGAAACCTCGACAAATTTTCCCCCCATTTGGCCTGTACTCTATGTACCCGCACCCCTCTACCATGGTCACAGATGAAGCATCACTGTGATGTGACTAAATGAATAAGAACGTCTAAAGTTTTGAATGACAGAAGGGACAGGCCTGATAAACCTAAGGACTTCGGCCTTAGCAGATATTGTATATTGTAAAAATATTGTGTTCTCTATTACTCTGACTTTGTTTTCTTTCACATGAGCTCCAACTCTTCACTTTTCTTCACACGTCCTGGTAGTAACCCCCCTCCTTTTTGGTTTAAGTAAAATGTGTGCTTTGAATTGAACTATGGAGAATTGCCTATGAATAAATTAATTGTTTCTTTGGCATAATTATACCAGTGGGTACTGTCTTAGTTTGAATGTATTTGGCCTTGCTTTCTCATGTTTTATTCCCTTCTTTATTTCAAGATTTAAACATTTATGAATAAGAAACATGATTATCATTGACTGTATTATTTAATCATATTGTCTAGGACGAATTGTCTCCTGTACCAATTGATACCCAGGTCCTTTGACTTTATCTGGGTTACCCCATTTGTATTAATGTGTTTAGTTCTCATGACATGTCCAAAGACATTGACTGATACCTTAAACTCTGTAGATGACACTGGTGGCTTAGTGTGTTCCACAACTGTAGGATAGCAATAACATACGTACTCTTTAGATCCTAATGCTGGAGTTTGTCAGGCCTGTGTACTGGGCTTAGTTCATGTCTCAGCAGTCACACAGGTGTGGCTGCTTACACACCCAGAGTTTGTTGCTTTCCCTGGAATTTTGTGGTCACAGTGTGAGTGAGGTGCTTATTATTTTAATCTCATGGCACTCAAGTGAATGCCTGTAGGGACCCAAATGTGTGACTGCTTAGCTTTGTGCCTACAAAGATCATGTATTTTGTAAATTCACTCCATAGTTAGATGTGATCTCAAACTCTTCTTTTTGCTAATGTGTGGCTAACTAATTTCATGAGCTGGGGTTTTAGTGCTGAAGGCCTATTTGTGAAACTTAAACTCCTCCTCCCACCCGGCCCAAACATCTCATCTGGAACTATGCTTACCTGACAGTGAGTGTAAATGGACTAGCAAGATGGTTGTCACTGGTGCCTGGTCTTTAGAGCACATGGGCCAAGTTGGTAGTTGTGATAGGGTCAGTGTCCTAGTGTGGGTCCTAGTAGTGTTTCCTGACCGCGTCACATACACATAACTGAAGGCAAGGATAGACATTTCAACGTATTTATTTCTTTTTAAGGTGCAAAGGTAGGAGTAGAAGTTGGCTGTGTGACAGGAACCTAGCTGAACTCTCCAGTTCTCCAGGCTGTCCTCCCCCTCTTTTTCAGGCTGCAGCTCTACGTTGGAGATTCGGGACACAGAGGGATAATAAACAAATCTAGTTTCAGGCTACTGGCACTTTTTTTATACTGGAAAAGGGGTTGGGATTGTGCACACCTTCACCCGTATCTTAATCGTGTAGTGCCTAGGTGAGGAATTAAGTGTTTTAGCTTGGTGCGCCTCGTGCTACGTACCACAACCCTTTAAATTAAAATAAACGTTCAAGTGGTACTTGCCTGTATCCACAACCCTCCTGTGCAGTGGTGAAGGGAGAAACAGCCTCCTTGATTCCCTCGGGAGTCCCTGGCACAGTGCTCTGTGAGCGTAGGTCGTTGTTTCGGTGCTTTTCCTGACCCAAGGGCTCCTCCAGTGTTGTCTGTGCACTCATCTTCTTGTCCTCCTCATCTTCTTCGGTCTCCTCTGTCTCACTCCATGTGGTTAGTTTGCGCAGTTACTCTTCCTTCTCTCCGTGCTCTGAATACCAAATGCCCCCGATGTCTTCCGGTGGTTCTTTTCTATCCTCCTCCCTTGCGATGATGCCTCCGTTGTGCGTCTCATGGACTAGAGTGCCTCCCTTGCTGCCTGTGTGCGACTGCCGCCATGTTGGAATTCTCGTGGTGCCGATCAGCGAGCTCATCACATTGCCTTTCCCCTGAGAATGGACAGGTGGACCATTCAGACACAAGAAAATGAGACAGGTAGTCCACATTGGTCTGTACCTTACCTGGGACGTGTATTGTTTTGAATGAAAAAGGCTGTAAAGCAAGAATCCAGCGAAGCACTTTAGGATTAGAATCCTTGTGCAGGGACAGCCAGGTAGGAGGTGTATGGTCTGTAAGGAGGAGAAACTGTCCACCCAGAAGATAGTATTGAAGGGCTTCTACTGCCCATTTAATGGGCCGGCACTCATTTTCAACTGTAGCATATCTTGTTTCTCTCTGGAATAGTTTTCTGCCAAGATAGAGAATGGGTCTTAGATCCCTGAATTTGTGAAAGAATAGCCCCTAGCCCCCTTCTGAATGCATCGGTTTGCAGTACGAAAGTCTTCTGAAAATTGGGACATATGGGTACAGGAGCATTACACAGAAACTCTTTTAGAATATTAAAGCTCTGTTCCTGAAGTTCTGACCAATGAAGTGGTCTACCTATGTAGGTTTCTGTGAGAAGATCCGTGAGTGGACTAGCTATGGTGGAGAAGTTTGGGATGAATGTTCGATAATACCCCATTAAGCCTTAAAAGGAACTGACATCTTTTTGGGTCCCAGGACCTGTGATGTTTGAGATCGCTTCCAGTTTGTTTTCCCTGCCTGAATGTCGTATCCTAGGTATTTGATGTGGTCTGTACCTTAATGTGGTTTTCTTTGGGTTTATTGTGAGTCCTGCTTGTCGTAGGGTGTGTAGGACATTCTGTAAATGTAGCATGTGTGTTGCCCAGTCTATACTATGTATGACAATGTTGTCTAAATAGGCAACCACATATGACTGGTAGGAAGATAGAATAACGTTCATTGGTCTCTGAAATGTGGCCGGGGCGCAATGAAGAAGGGAAGTACTTTAAATTGGAACAATCCAAAGAGTGTAGAAAAAGCTTGTGCCTCAAGGGAAAGTGGAATCTGCCAATAGCCTTTTGTGAGGTCTATGGTGGTCATAGCCCTGGCATCTCCAAGGCGTTCAATAAGCTCGTCAACCCGGGGCATGGGACATGCTTCGAATTTTGAAATAGCATTCAGTTGGCGGAAGTCCATGCAAAATCTAATACTGCCATCGGGTTTGGGTACCAGGACTATTGGTGAGGACCATGCACTGTGTGATGGTTCTATGATGTCAGCTTCCAACATTGACTTGATCTCCTGTTCAACTGCTTACCTTCTAGCGGCGGGGATATGATTAGGCTTCAGCTTAACAGGTCAACAGGTCAGGAATGAGTGGGTTGTTTAATTAAACAACTACCTCTTAAATCAGGAGTGCCTAAACCATGAAGGCTAAACAACAAACAAATCCAAACCACTATGCTTTGAACCACGAGTCACTGAACCACAAAATAAATTCTATGTACATATAAACCGAATCTACTACTATGTTAAAAACAACGCTTCATTTAATCTTGTAAAAAAGTGTAATTAGCATGTTTATCAGATATATCGTTCTATCAATTCTTTAAATATCAAGTTCCAAACTAAATGTCAGAACAAAACAGTGAATCAAGTCTGGGCCTTGATTAGGGCTACATAGTAACACTATTAAAATGTGCTGGTTCAGCTGCGAGAGTGTTTTTTGTGCCACACTCATAATTTGCGGTTACGTGATACTATAATGAAGAAGGAGACAAAAAAAAAGCATTGGTGGAGGCACAATTATAAATGGTCTAATAAATAAGTCACGTTTCAATATCTCTTATATGACACTTGTAACCTAACAAGAATCCCCAAGAGCAGCATAAGGTGATGGGCGGAAGACACCATGGTCCCAGCGGTCGACTACACGCAGCAAAGTCTCTACAGCAGAGGGTGCATCAGCACCTCCCTCTGGGCCCCCACTGCATCCAGCAGGGGTCGCTGTGCTACACTGCCCCTCTCCATCTTTGTCCTCGCAGCAGGGTGCACTGCGCCTCACCCTCTCAAGATGTGCCGTTCCACACTAGGCCACAGCCTCCACGCCCCCAACCTAAGTGCACAAGTCAAAGTGTCCCAGGGCGGAGGAGGTGCCCTGTTGTCAGGAGGGAGCTGAAAAACAGATGAGCCTTATGGTGTGCCACAGTCCCCCACTGAAAAGCAAAATTTCACACAATGCAGGTCTGTGATCTCAAATCAGAGGTTACATCTACTTTAAAACAGTGAACACCCAGATCCTCGTGATAGTCTGAAAACCTTCGGCCTCCCCTCCCCATCTTCCTCCTTCCTCAATTAGCCTGGGTGGGAGGGGCTGACAGGATTGCGCAGTCTGTACTTCAGTGGAACGGGCTGATCACTGAACGTGCCAGCTTTTGTGTGTGCCTGGTTTGTGCTCGTAGGAACGAGCTACGGTGTCCAGAATGCAATTTCTGATGTACTAAAAAAAAACATGCGGGACTGCATCCAGCTGTGACCGGCAACGATGTACAGTGGACAGGGCAATATCAGCAGCATCTGTGCCCAGAGTCCCACAATCTTAGGTGACAGCAGAGTGTGAGGGTGGGGGCTAGAGAAGCCAGACAGCAGCAGCTCTGTGGCCTCCTCTACAGCACCCCACAATATTACGAGGCGCAGACACAGTCCGCTGGAAGAGCTCACACACAGGGTAATAAGGCACCCAAGGAATCCCAACCACTAGTGCTGGACGAGGCTGTAACACGGTCGTCTCTGAAGGTGCTAATTGTAATTTTGGGAAGCATCCTCATAGTACATCAAACTGTTGGCATCTAGAATACAGCTGATGTGACAGTCTGGCATACTTGCATTTGTTTAAGATTACGCCTCAGTTGTTTACATCTGCACCATAGCATCCTTGGGGTCTGAGTGGGTGCCTTTATCTCTACCATCTTTAAAACTGTGGTTTGCACCTGGTAAGGTCGATCTACCTGGGTCCCACATACACTGCACCAAAGATTTTGTACCTGGAATGGACAGTGAAATCCTTGTGCCCATTATCCGTGCCCGGGGTCCACCCGCCTGAAAACAATCCTACAGTGCCATCTATTGGCCAATTAAAACCAGGTAAATTAAAACTGATCATGATTATCATTACATGTTTATTAAAAATAGTTTACGTTTGAAGTGCACTTTTAATAATTATAATAATAATAAATAAATAAAAAATCGTGTTTAAAGGTTGGAGTCATTGTTAAGGCCACTCGTTGTTTAATGAGGTAGTTGTTAAGGAGGTCGTGGTTCTGTCCCAGGTCGTTGTATACGAGTCGTTGTTAAGGACACTCGTTGTTTAAAAATCGTTGTTCAGGCCTTTTCCCGAATGAGTGGTAGTGATATTATGGTCAACCAGGCTTGTTCTCCCGGGGTTCCCAGAGATTACATCGGAGAAGAAGACAATTAGGGTTTTTAGTTGTTGTTCCTGTTCCTCCATTATTTGTCTCCCTATTTGGAGGGGTGTTGGTACCACTGGGGTTTGTGGAGTAAGGGAAATTTCCAATGGTTTGTCAACAGCCACATGGTGTATCATTTTTGTTACACACAGTGATGCTGGTACAGGACCATTGCAGGCTTTTAGTAAATTGACATGGTATATCTGACCTGTCTTGTTTTTATGAGGTACCACTACCCGATACGTGACTGGGGTAACCTTCTCTAATACTTGATAGGGTCCCTGCCAAGTGGCCAAGAGCTTTTTCTCTGTGGTGGGTAGGAGTATTAGTACTTGGTCTCCCACCGTAAACTCTCTTAACTCACTGTTCCGGTCATACAACCATTTTTGTAGTCCTTGGCCTTCTCAATATTGGAATAGACTTCTTCCCATAGTGTCGACAACATCTCTCTCAGAGAGGCACTATATTGTAGCAGTGACTTCTCTTCGTCCTCTTCCTCTTCCTCTGTCCATTCTTCTATTGCCATATCTTGGAGTGTACAGGGGTTCCTCCCAAAAAATAGCTCAAAGGGAGAGAACCCTGTAGATTTTTGTTCATGTGTCCTAATAGCAAATCACACCAGAGGAAGTTGTCGATTTCAATCTCTTCCCGTTTTGTCTATGCTTTTCCTTAACATCGTTTTGATGGTTTTATTGTACCTCTCAACTAACCCGTCTGTTTGAGGGTGATATACTGATGTGCGAATCTTCTTTATCCCTAATAACCCACATACCTGCTTCATTAATTTAGACATGAATAGCGTACCCTGATCGGTGAGTATCTCATGGGGAAATCCCACATGAGAGAAGGAGGTGATCATTGCCTGGGCTATCGCTGTGGTGTTAGCAGTGGTTAAAGGGAAGGCTTCCGGATATCGTGTGGCATAGTCAACCAATACGAGGATGTATAGGTGACCTCTTGCTGAGGGAATCAGGGGTCCAACTAGATCCAGCCCTACTCTTTGCAAGGGAATATTTATGATTGGAAGAGGCTGTAGGGGAGCATGTGGAAGGACAGGTGTACTGATTAGCTGGCATCTAGGACAAGAGGCACAGTACCTAGCTTCTTCCTGATATACTCCAGGCCAATAAAACTGATCCAATAGATAACGCAGCGTGTGTTCCTTTCCATAATGTCCAACCTCTATTTGACTATAGGCCAGGCATAGGATCTGTTCTCAGAAGGCTTTGGGAATCAACAACTATTCTTTGACCCAATTGTTTTCTCGGGATATCCAATATAGAAGACCATTTCTTTTTCAAAGATAAGGGCCTACCTTCTCGAGATGGTACTCTTGGATCTTTTCCCAGGCAAGTTGTAACGTGGCGTCGTCTGTCTGGGCTGTGCGAAAACTCCTCATTGGCACTTGTGTCACATCTGAGGAGGCAAGGACATGAGAGGGTATAGTGTGGTGTGTTAGGCTATATAGTGCCTGCTTCTCCCATTTTTCCTTAGGTGTTTTCACCCTTTTGTGGCTGGGTTCCTCTAGTCTTTCCCTACAGAACGGCGCGCTTTCCAACCAACTTACTAAGGAGAGTGAGGGTTTAAGGGCCTGCAGGTAATCGTGAAACCTAGGGAGATTGGTCCCTAAGAGTACCGTTTCAGGGAGGGAGGATACTACTCTGACTTTTCTCAGTTGGGGTTCTCCATCAATTTCTATTAGAACCTCAGCTGGAGGATGCAACTTCTTTTCTCCGTGTACAGAGGTAACCTGTATATTTTACCCTTCAACTATCAGGGAATCGGATACTAGGTCCTTAGTGACAACAGTGTGGTGACAGCCCATGTCTAGGAATGCTATAACCTGTTTCCCATTGACATATATCTTTTTTCTATAACCTTCAGGGTTTCTCCTGACATCAACAACCACCCACGAGTATACCCGACTTCCTTATGTTCTGGTGGAGGGTTGCGGATATTGCAATGACGGGCTATTTGTCCCCACTCTGCACAGTGGAAACACTGTGGGGCTTGCATTCGAGCTGTAACAGAGCTAGGTTTGGGTAAGGGCTTTGGGAAAACCGTATTCTTGTTTTCTATCTGTGTAGGATTTAGCCTGTTTGGTGGTTTAGGAGGTCATGTTGGGGTTCGATGTGACTGTGTCTTGAACTCTGGGGACTAATGATAGGCACATGCCAAATCTACAGTCATTGTAATCGTTAGATTGGGATGTTGTTTTATCCATGATCTAGTATGAAAAGGGAGTGCTTTGAGATATTGTTCTAAGTATATATTTTCAGTTAGTTCATCAAGGGAAGATAAGGAAGGTTGTAACCAGCAGTTTCCGAGGTCCCTTATACTATAGTATAATGCTTGTGGGTTGTCACATATGGTCCATTTTTCTTTGCTGAAGCGATTTCGGTAGTATTCGTGATCACAGCCTAGACGTTCCAAAATGGCTTTCTTTATCTCCTGGTAACTAGTGACGCCTGTGGGATTGGCTGCCTGATAGGCGGCTTGTAGCTCACCTGACAACAGGGGAGCTATGTACTGTCCCCATCTTTCTGGGGGCCATGAGGCGGTAGAGGCTACTCGCTCAAAATGTACAAAAAAATAGTCTGGGTCGTCTCCATTCTAAAAATTTTGAAGTACAGACCCCGGTACGTTGGGGTGTACCTGTGCACTCGCAATGGCATCTGTTAAACGAAGTATAGCGGTGTCTTGCACCTGTTGGTTTGTGGTTATGAGGGAGGCTTGATGCTTTATGGCTGAGTGGAGGGCTTCTCGTTCTTTGTTTGCTTTCTTCGTCTGTTACTCTAGGACCAGTTGTAAATGCAGTTGGCCCTCCATGGTGACGGGTTGGGTCATTATGGCTAGACCAGTTATCCCACTTCTGACACCACTGTCCTAGAGTGGGCCCTAGTAGAGTTTCCTGACTGCGTCACATATACAGCTAACTGGAGGCAAGGATAGACATTTCAACTTATTTATTTCTTTTTAAGGTGCAAAGGTAGGGGTAGGAGTTGGCTGTGTGACAGGAACCTAGCTGAACTCTGCGGTTCTCCAGGCTGTCCTCCCCCTCTTCTTCCAGTTGCAGCTCTCCGTTGGAGATTCAGGACACCGAGGGATAAGAAGAACAAAAAACACATTTCAGGCTATGGGCACTTTTTATACTGGAAAAGGGGTATCTTAATTGTGGAGAGTCTAGGTGAGAGATTAAGTGTTTTTAGCTTGGTGCACCTCGTGCCCTGGGCCACCACCCTTTAAATGAAAATAAACGTGCAAGCGGTACTTGCCTGTATCCACGACCCTCCTGGGCTGTGGTGAAGGGAGAACCAGCCTCCTTGATTCCCTCGGGTGTACCGGTCTCTTGCACAGTGCTCTGTGAGCGTTGGTCATTGTCTCTGTGCTTTTCCTGACCCAAGGGCTCCTCCGGTGTTGTCGGTGCACTCGTCTTCTTCTCCTCCTTGTCTTCTCCGGTCATCACGGTCTCACTCCGTGGGGTTTGTTTGCGCAGCTTCTCTTACTTCTCTCTGTGCTCTGAACGCCAAATGCCCCCGATGTCCTGCTGTGGTTCTTTTCTATCCTCCTCTGTTGTGCATCTCATGGACTAGAGCGCCTCCCTCCCTGCCTGTGTGCGATAAGACTGCCGCCATGTTGGAATTCTCGCGTTTTGGATCGGCGAGCTCATCACAGTCAGACAGCAGTCACCAGTGTCAGCAATCTTGCTAGTATACCTCCACCCACTGTTAGGTAGCCATAGGCCCAGATGATCTTGTTGGGCTGTGTGGGAAGAAGAGTGTTTTCTATTACTCTAACTCCCATCAGGCTCTGTCTAACACACACTCTTCCCACCCAGCCCAAACAGCCAACCAGGAACTATGCTTACCTGACAGTGAGTGGGAATGTACTGCCTAGATGGCTGAGAATGGTGCCTGTTGTTTTGAGCACAAGGCCTGGATGGGAGTTGTGGTCAAGTCAGACACCAGGCACCAGTGACAGCCATCATGCCAGTACACTTCCCATCATTGTCTGGATACCACTCTTCCTGGTGGCCTGGTTGTGCTGGTTGGGAGGAGTGTTTGCAATGACTCCATCTCCCATCATGTCCTGTCCTACACACACCTTCACAATCAGCACCAAAAGCCTACCTTGAACTCTGCTTTCCTGACAGTGAGTGGGAATGTACTGCCAAGATGGCTGATGATGGTGCCTGTTGTCTGATTTGACCATCATGGCCTTTTGATCCAAACACCAGTCCCCAGTGTCATCCATCTTGCTAGTTCATTCCCACTCACTGTCAGCTAAGCATAGTTCCAGATGAGCTGTTTGGGTTGGGTGGGAGGAGGAGTGTTTTAACTGACTCTATCTCCCATCAGGCCCTGTACTACATACACCTTCCCACCCAGCCCAACCAGCCCACCTGTAACTATGCTTTCCTGACAGTGAGTAAAAATATACTAGCAAGATGGCTGACACTTGGCACTGGAGACAGGTGAAACACCAGTCACCATTTGAAGTGCACTTTTAATAATTATAATAATAATAAATAAATAAAAAATCGTGTTTAAAGGTTGGAGTCATTGTTAAGGCCACTCGTTGTTTAATGAGGTAGTTGTTAAGGAGGTCGTGGTTCTGTCCCAGGTCGTTGTATACGAGTCGTTGTTAAGGACACTCGTTGTTTAAAAATCGTTGTTCAGGCCTTTTCCCGAATGAGTGGTAGTGATATTATGGTCAACCAGGCTTGTTCTCCCGGGGTTCCCAGAGATTACATCGGAGAAGAAGACAATTAGGGTTTTTAGTTGTTGTTCCTGTTCCTCCATTATTTGTCTCCCTATTTGGAGGGGTGTTGGTACCACTGGGGTTTGTGGAGTAAGGGAAATTTCCAATGGTTTGTCAACAGCCACATGGTGTATCATTTTTGTTACACACAGTGATGCTGGTACAGGACCATTGCAGGCTTTTAGTAAATTGACATGGTATATCTGACCTGTCTTGTTTTTATGAGGTACCACTACCCGATACGTGACTGGGGTAACCTTCTCTAATACTTGATAGGGTCCCTGCCAAGTGGCCAAGAGCTTTTTCTCTGTGGTGGGTAGGAGTATTAGTACTTGGTCTCCCACCGTAAACTCTCTTAACTCACTGTTCCGGTCATACAACCATTTTTGTAGTCCTTGGCCTTCTCAATATTGGAATAGACTTCTTCCCATAGTGTCGACAACATCTCTCTCAGAGAGGCACTATATTGTAGCAGTGACTTCTCTTCGTCCTCTTCCTCTTCCTCTGTCCATTCTTCTATTGCCATATCTTGGAGTGTACAGGGGTTCCTCCCAAAAAATAGCTCAAAGGGAGAGAACCCTGTAGATTTTTGTTCATGTGTCCTAATAGCAAATCACACCAGAGGAAGTTGTCGATTTCAATCTCTTCCCGTTTTGTCTATGCTTTTCCTTAACATCGTTTTGATGGTTTTATTGTACCTCTCAACTAACCCGTCTGTTTGAGGGTGATATACTGATGTGCGAATCTTCTTTATCCCTAATAACCCACATACCTGCTTCATTAATTTAGACATGAATAGCGTACCCTGATCGGTGAGTATCTCATGGGGAAATCCCACATGAGAGAAGGAGGTGATCATTGCCTGGGCTATCGCTGTGGTGTTAGCAGTGGTTAAAGGGAAGGCTTCCGGATATCGTGTGGCATAGTCAACCAATACGAGGATGTATAGGTGACCTCTTGCTGAGGGAATCAGGGGTCCAACTAGATCCAGCCCTACTCTTTGCAAGGGAATATTTATGATTGGAAGAGGCTGTAGGGGAGCATGTGGAAGGACAGGTGTACTGATTAGCTGGCATCTAGGACAAGAGGCACAGTACCTAGCTTCTTCCTGATATACTCCAGGCCAATAAAACTGATCCAATAGATAACGCAGCGTGTGTTCCTTTCCATAATGTCCAACCTCTATTTGACTATAGGCCAGGCATAGGATCTGTTCTCAGAAGGCTTTGGGAATCAACAACTATTCTTTGACCCAATTGTTTTCTCGGGATATCCAATATAGAAGACCATTTCTTTTTCAAAGATAAGGGCCTACCTTCTCGAGATGGTCCTCTTGGATCTTTTCCCAGGCAAGTTGTAACGTGGCGTCGTCTGTCTGGGCTGTGCGAAAACTCCTCATTGGCACTTGTGTCACATCTGAGGAGGCAAGGACATGAGAGGGTATAGTGTGGTGTGTTAGGCTATATAGTGCCTGCTTCTCCCATTTTTCCTTAGGTGTTTTCACCCTTTTGTGGCTGGGTTCCTCTAGTCTTTCCCTACAGAACGGCGCGCTTTCCAACCAACTTACTAAGGAGAGTGAGGGTTTAAGGGCCTGCAGGTAATCGTGAAACCTAGGGAGATTGGTCCCTAAGAGTACCGTTTCAGGGAGGGAGGATACTACTCTGACTTTTCTCAGTTGGGGTTCTCCATCAATTTCTATTAGAACCTCAGCTGGAGGATGCAACTTCTTTTCTCCGTGTACAGAGGTAACCTGTATATTTTACCCTTCAACTATCAGGGAATCGGATACTAGGTCCTTAGTGACAACAGTGTGGTGACAGCCCATGTCTAGGAATGCTATAACCTGTTTCCCATTGACATATATCTTTTTTCTATAACCTTCAGGGTTTCTCCTGACATCAACAACCACCCACGAGTATACCCGACTTCCTTATGTTCTGGTGGAGGGTTGCGGATATTGCAATGACGGGCTATTTGTCCCCACTCTGCACAGTGGAAACACTGTGGGGCTTGCATTCGAGCTGTAACAGAGCTAGGTTTGGGTAAGGGCTTTGGGAAAACCGTATTCTTGTTTTCTATCTGTGTAGGATTTAGCCTGTTTGGTGGTTTAGGAGGTCATGTTGGGGTTCGATGTGACTGTGTCTTGAACTCTGGGGACTAATGATAGGCACATGCCAAATCTACAGTCATTGTAATCGTTAGATTGGGATGTTGTTTTATCCATGATCTAGTATGAAAAGGGAGTGCTTTGAGATATTGTTCTAAGTATATAGTTTCAGTTAGTTCATCAAGGGAAGATAAGGAAGGTTGTAACCAGCAGTTTCCGAGGTCCCTTATACTATAGTATAATGCTTGTGGGTTGTCACATATGGTCCATTTTTCTTTGCTGAAGCGATTTCGGTAGTATTCGTGATCACAGCCTAGACGTTCCAAAATGGCTTTCTTTATCTCCTGGTAACTAGTGACGCCTGTGGGATTGGCTGCCTGATAGGCGGCTTGTAGCTCACCTGACAACAGGGGAGCTATGTACTGTCCCCATCTTTCTGGGGGCCATGAGGCGGTAGAGGCTACTCGCTCAAAATGTACAAAAAAATAGTCTGGGTCGTCTCCATTCTAAAAATTTTGAAGTACAGACCCCGGTACGTTGGGGTGTACCTGTGCACTCGCAATGGCATCTGTTAAACGAAGTATAGCGGTGTCTTGCACCTGTTGGTTTGTGGTTATGAGGGAGGCTTGATGCTTTATGGCTGAGTGGAGGGCTTCTCGTTCTTTGTTTGCTTTCTTCGTCTGTTACTCTAGGACCAGTTGTAAATGCAGTTGGCCCTCCATGGTGACGGGTTGGGTCATTATGGCTAGACCAGTTATCCCACTTCTGACACCACTGTCCTAGAGTGGGCCCTAGTAGAGTTTCCTGACCGCGTCACATATACAGCTAACTGGAGGCAAGGATAGACATTTCAACTTATTTATTTCTTTTTAAGGTGCAAAGGTAGGGGTAGGAGTTGGCTGTGTGACAGGAACCTAGCTGAACTCTGCGGTTCTCCAGGCTGTCCTCCCCCTCTTCTTCCAGTTGCAGCTCTCCGTTGGAGATTCAGGACACCGAGGGATAAGAAGAACAAAAAACACATTTCAGGCTATGGGCACTTTTTATACTGGAAAAGGGGTATCTTAATTGTGGAGAGTCTAGGTGAGAGATTAAGTGTTTTTAGCTTGGTGCACCTCGTGCCCTGGGCCACCACCCTTTAAATGAAAATAAACGTGCAAGCGGTACTTGCCTGTATCCACGACCCTCCTGGGCTGTGGTGAAGGGAGAACCAGCCTCCTTGATTCCCTCGGGTGTACCGGTCTCTTGCACAGTGCTCTGTGAGCGTTGGTCATTGTCTCTGTGCTTTTCCTGACCCAAGGGCTCCTCCGGTGTTGTCGGTGCACTCGTCTTCTTCTCCTCCTTGTCTTCTCCGGTCATCACGGTCTCACTCCGTGGGGTTTGTTTGCGCAGCTTCTCTTACTTCTCTCTGTGCTCTGAACGCCAAATGCCCCCGATGTCCTGCTGTGGTTCTTTTCTATCCTCCTCTGTTGTGCATCTCATGGACTAGAGCGCCTCCCTCCCTGCCTGTGTGCGATAAGACTGCCGCCATGTTGGAATTCTCGCGTTTTGGATCGGCGAGCTCATCACAGTCAGACAGCAGTCACCAGTGTCAGCAATCTTGCTAGTATACCTCCACCCACTGTTAGGTAGCCATAGGCCCAGATGATCTTGTTGGGCTGTGTGGGAAGAAGAGTGTTTTCTATTACTCTAACTCCCATCAGGCTCTGTCTAACACACACTCTTCCCACCCAGCCCAAACAGCCAACCAGGAACTATGCTTACCTGACAGTGAGTGGGAATGTACTGCCAAGATGGCTGAGAATGGTGCCTGTTGTTTTGAGCACAAGGCCTGGATGGGAGTTGTGGTCAAGTCAGACACCAGGCACCAGTGACAGCCATCATGCCAGTACACTTCCCATCATTGTCTGGATACCACTCTTCCTGGTGGCCTGGTTGTGCTGGTTGGGAGGAGTGTTTGCAATGACTCCATCTCCCATCATGTCCTGTCCTACACACACCTTCACAATCAGCACCAAAAGCCTACCTTGAACTCTGCTTTCCTGACAGTGAGTGGGAATGTACTGCCAAGATGGCTGATGATGGTGCCTGTTGTCTGATTTGACCATCATGGCCTTTTGATCCAAACACCAGTCCCCAGTGTCATCCATCTTGCTAGTTCATTCCCACTCACTGTCAGCTAAGCATAGTTCCAGATGAGCTGTTTGGGTTGGGTGGGAGGAGGAGTGTTTTAACTGACTCTATCTCCCATCAGGCCCTGTACTACATACACCTTCCCACCCAGCCCAACCAGCCCACCTGTAACTATGCTTTCCTGACAGTGAGTAAAAATATACTAGCAAGATGGCTGACACTTGGCACTGGAGACAGGTGAAACACCAGTCACCATTGTCAGCCATCCTGCTAGTAGATTTCGAACCACTGTGAGGAAATCATGGTTCCTGATGGGCTGTTTGGGCTGGGTGGGAAGAGTGTGTGTAGGTCAGGGCCTGCTGAGAGTACTATACACGAAATAAGGGGGAGAAGGAAAACACCTTACTTCACCCTCCTCTAAGACGATATAAACACACAAAAGAAAGTAAGGTGAGAGTAGCCAAACCAAACACCAGTCCCTAGTGTCAGGCACCTTGCAGGTACATTTCCACTCACTGTCACTAAAGCATAGTTCTGGGCAGGCTTTTGATTCTGGGTGGGAGAAGAATATTTGCAATGGCCACATCTCCCATCAGGCCCTGTACTTCATACATTCTTCCCACCCTGCTCAACAAGGCCACTAGGGAGAACGGTTTCCTGAATATGATTTAAAATGTCCTGGCAAGTTGTCTGACACTGGTGCCTGTTGTCTGAGTTGACCACAACTCCCATCATGTCCTTGTGCTCCAAACACCAGCCCCCAGTGTCAGCCATTTAGCTAGTACATTCCCACTCACTGTCAGCTGTCAGGTAAGCAGAGTCCCAGGTAGGCTAGTTGAGCTGGGTGGCAAAGTGTGTGGCGGACAGGGCCTGATGGGAGATGTAGTCAGGGCAAACACTCCTCCTTCGAACCAGCCCAACAAGCCACCCAAGAAACTATCTTTCCTGACAGCGAGTGAAAATGAACTGGCAAGATGTCAGACACTGGGGCTGGTGTTTGGAGCATAAACCCTTGCTGTGAGTTTGGAAGAAGTGTGTACATGGCAACATTTTTAAGACTTTTCATTTTCATTGCGGATATGTGGTTTACCCATCACTTGCTCATTGACTATGGTATTTTATTTAGTTAACTGGGTCCATTGCAGTGATGTCTGCAGAGTTGTAATTGCTAACTTTAGTGGAATGTGGAGTACCTACTTTCCAGACTCCGTTCCTTCTGTAAGTTCATAGACACTCTCCCGCAGAAGGATGCCACTCACCTTCTCCTCCCAGGAAGTAAAGTAAACAGGTGATTCAGGAGAGCCACCACCAGTATGTTGTGCATTCGCATCTTTGGAGCACAGTTTTTTCACCCTCCTTCTCACTTCGTACCACTTTCTCTTGATATCATCCAGTGAGTGCAGGACAGGTGCTTCAGCGTTCACCTTGTTGACTACCCTGTCCCACATCCTATTTTTCTGGGTGATGGGGGTCTGTTGGACTAGGTTCCCAAATAAATGTGGCTCTATTTTAATTATTTCATCTACAAGCACTATCAACTCCTTATCTTTAAATCGTGGCTGCGTCCTCTGGGGCATGGTGAGGGTGAGAGTGGGTGTGAGGGTGAGTGTGAATGTGAAATAGAGGTGTGTTTGAAAAAAGGATTTTAAAAAGTGATATGTGCAATTAGTGGGGTGGATATAGTGCATAAGTGTGTGCAAGGCTGAGAGCAGGGAATGGACCAGGCCTCCTCTCTTGGGCTAGCAACAGTATTGTGTGATCAAAGGATCATGGTGATTTCTTTGGTCTTTATTTAGATGAATTGGTGGGCGTGCCTAATATTTAATTTAATTTTTTTTATTTGGCGCTGCCTATGCTTGTTGTTGTTGCTGATTTTTGTTTTTTACACTTGCCATATGGAACACAAGCCAACATGGTTCAGCGACCGCATCAGATGCATCGTAATCTGCTTGGCGACACAGCCTATGCTTGTTTTTTTAACTGGAATGCCTATGTGGCAGCCTTTCCGACGACTCCGTTGGTTCGGACATGTTTCCGACCAACGTGGTCGGATAGAATGGTTTCCAAACGATTTGGTCGGAGTTTTACCTGCTATGCATAATAACACGGCCTGCGGAGAGGTCGTGGTCGAGTCGGTTGGAGTGTTTCTGCAGACAAGTCGGTCGGACGGTCTTCCCGAGCGACACCATAATAAGGCACATTTTGCGGAACCCTTCCTGTTACTTGACAATCTAAAGAAAGAAAAATGAATCCTAAACCTTTCTACTGTAAACAACTTAATTAAACTTACCCAAGGTCAAACCTGGATGATGGACAGAACCTTTAAAATGTGTCCTAAACCATTCAATCAAATCTACACCCTACATGGTAAATATAAATATACCAACATCCCTTTCATATGTGCTTTACTCCCAAATAATCAAAGCAGTACCTATTTTGAACTCCTAACTTATATCAAACAGCAGACAAATAACTCCTACACCTAAAAAATAATCATAAACTTTGAACAAGTTGTGGTTCAAATAATTTTAAACAATATACGCCCATACACTCCTACAAGGGTATTACTACCACTTTAATCAGATCATATGGCAAGTATATATAGGTTTACAGTCCGACCTCCGTATTAGGATGACGGTGGTCAGAGGTTAACCTGCCGGGGGATTTCAACGTGCATTGGACAGACCGCATAATCCCTTAATGATTGTGGCTCTGCGGTCCAGATTATGATGTCGGTTTTCGATAGCCATTCTATGTTGGCCTTTCCGACATGGAAAGGCTGTCAGAAAGTGACATTGCAGGCCCCTAGCAGTGCCCCCTTTCCCCTGGCCCTCCGCAATTGGAGCTGGGGGTCACCTATGGCACCCCCCTAAACATCTCTTCACCATTTGGCAGGCACGATGAGTTGCCTTCCACAGATGCAGGGATGTTTGAAAACATTCATTTTTCAATGGCAGCTTGTGCTGTGGGCCTTTTCCACCTACTGCACAAGTTTCCATTGAAAAATTTGATGTTTCCAACCGCCCTATGGGCTGACATATCCTAATACTGCGGTCAGAACCGCCACCCTATGGTTGAGAGGTGCCCAAACCGCAATGGTGTCGTTCGGATGTGAGTCCGCCCGAAATTGTAATCAGGCCCTAAGTGTTTTAAAAACCAAGCACTCCAAGAAACCCCCCAAAACTGAAAATCTGAGTAAAAACAATTGATTTAAAAGTAAGACACAATTGATTTTGAATTTAAAACTTGTAAAAAAAACATTAGACACTCACCCGTACAATACATTGCGTTCCCAAATATACACATACATTTACACTTCATCATCAAAACATAAGTAACATTATATATTTTAATAACATAATACATTGTAAAAAAAATGGCAATATTGTGATAATTGTATCCACTAAAAAGGTGCAATTTTCTATTCCCACTCCAATCGAACCATATTGGGGAAGATGTTGGACAGTGAAGGGGTGACCGTTACTATTCCCACTCTCGCTTAACCATATTGGAGAAGTTGTTAGGCACTAAAGCAGAGACATTTAAGGCCTTATTACGATGACGGAAAGCCCGACATTGAAACCCTGTCGGAAACCGACATCGTAATCCCTATGGCGGAAACGCCATCTATAGGGATTACGGTCAGGTCTCCGAATGGCCAACTGGCTCCTTGAGCCCGTCGGATTCCAGCCAGAATGACCGTCCGGTTTCACTTTCGATTGCCTGCATCGTAATGCGACGGTCGAAAGTGAAACTCACTATGAGACTTGAAAAGTTTCCAAACTGCCATCGAAGGCTTTCCGAGTCTCATCGTAATGAGGCCCTTAGTATTCCCACTCAAATCTTAACCAACTTGGAGAATATGTTGAAACTAAAGGGGTAACAGTTACTACTCCTTCTCCAATCCAACTCAGCTTCAGAAAGGTGTTGGATACTAATGGGGTGATATTTACTATTCCCACTCTAATGTAAACCAACTCATAAAAGGGGCCGGACAATAAAGGGGTAGAATTTACTATTCCCACTCCAATCTAACCGTATTTAGGGAAGGTTTTGGACAGTAAAGGAGTGACATTTACTATTCCCACTCCAGCCTAACCAGAATGTGCTGGACACTAAAGGTGAAGACATTCACTATTACCACTCCAATCTTAACCAACTCATAGAAGGTGTTGGACACTAAAGAGGTGACATTTACTATTTCCTTCCAATTTAAACTAACTTGTGGAAGGTGTTGGACACTGAAGTGGTGATATTTACTATTCCCACTCCAATCTAACCATACTGGGGAAAATGTTGGACAGTAAAAGGGTGACATTTACTATTCCCACTTCAGCCTATCCATATTAGGGATGGTGTTGGACACTAAAGGGGTGAAATTTACTATTCCCACTGCAATCTAAGCCAAATCATAGAAGGTGTTGGCCATTATGGCCCTGAGTATTACTTTTTGGCGGAGCGGTGGTGTGGCAGTGCAAACCACCACTCCACCGCTCTGCTGAAGGTCTCCGCAGCCTGCCCGCCAGATTACAACTTTTTAGTAGTCTGGCAAGCGGGCCGCGTGGCAGTCCCATGGGGTGCCTCTTTTAAAGGCTGTGGTGCTTTTTGAAAAAGGCTCTGCAATGGGACCGCACTACAAGGTTACTGCACGGCATGGACTCGAAAGTCCATGCAGTGCAGGAGCCTATGTGCATGCACACAGAGGGGCACATGTTATGCCCTCTGTGGGTATCCAATATTGGTTGAGGCACAGGGGGGCCCTGTAGGGCCCCCTTTGTTTCCTCTCCGCCAAAGTTGACATTGCGGAGGAACCACCATGTAAACTTTGGAGGAGAAGAAACTTTGTAAGATACTTGGCGGGACCACGGCAGTCCTGCCAAGCATATTGCAGCCTATGACCATTGCTCCAATTGCAGGGAAAGGCAGTTCCTTGGTGGAGCCAGCATCCCCAGGGCTGTCCGACCGGCCAACTCCTAATGAGGCGATCAGACTGCTGGTGCGGCAGATGCTGGATCCGCCACCGCCACGCCACCACAAGTCAGGCAGTCCTCGGACCGCCAGACTTGCAATCAGGACCTAAAGGGGTGACATTTACTATTACTACTCCAATCTAAACCAACATGGGAAAGATATTATACACTAAAGGGGTGACATTTACTATTCCCACTCCAATCATAACCTACTCACAGAAGGTGTTGGACACTAAAAGGGTGACATTTACTATTCCCAATCCAATCTAAACCAATTTAAAAAAGCTATAGGAAACTAAGAACTTTGATTTTTTTATGCAATTATAAATACAATTTTCTACTTAGACTATTTTATTAAAAAAATGTACAATACACTAGTAATAGATACATTATCAAACTTTAGTAAATGTTTAATTTAAAAAACACAAATACAATTATTGCAAATTAGCACATTAACTAAATAAATTATATAAATGATGTTTTTACATCAAAGAATTTAAAAAAAAAAAAATTTTAAATCTAAATGCTTTATGAATTTTAAATAATGTATACAATTATAGGTATGCATTTACAAGTTAGCATATACTAAACTACTTAAATAAATCCAAATATAATACTTTATGGATATATTTTGTATTTTTTTTTAATTTGCAATGTTTTTATTTTATATATTAAACATTAAAATATATCTTCTTTGACATAAAATATAAATATAATTTAAACTATTAATGAAATACATTTTACCAAATAACTAATTTGCATATTAAAAGAATTATTAATTTAAGAATAATAATGCAAATATAAATTTTATTTTAATCTCCCCACCCTTAAATCCTAATAACCCAACATCCCGCTACTTAAAATATCTTTTTTATAATGAATAAAAATACAAAACAATTAAGCATAACAATTTCAAAAATATCAATGAATACAAAAAACTTCAAAAAACATTTTTTTAATTGCTGTGACAGGCAGCTTTCATGAGGAAAGAAGAAAGGGAGAAGTGCCCACTACAAAAGAAGCAGAACCCCAACATAAAACCTATAAGACACAGACCCTAAACCACATTTGGTGTCTGGAAAAGTAGAAGGGGGTTGAATCTCTAAACCTTTTTCATCTGCCAAGCAGTCAGACGAGCTATGTGAGAAGGGTACACTCTGTAAGACTACTGACTGTGACCAGGACTGGGGGCAAAGACCTGCTAGTCTCCCTGCTGGGTGAGGGGACATCATCCAGGGTAACCAAGACCACCTGCCCTAGAGCCTGGAGCACCAGCACCTACCTGCTTGCTAAGTCCTGTGTGCCCTACGAGGAAGAGGAGACTAATGGAGGGAGCAAGATCCAGTGAGGATCCCTATCATAAAGACTTCCTATGTGAGGTGGGAGGATTCGGCTGAGCACTGATTAGGCCATGGCCCATGTGCAGGACTGTTTTGGTGACCCCATATGGCAGGAGAGGACTGCTGTAGACTGAGCCCATTATTGAGGGCTGTGGCGAGGGTGCAGAGGCCACACAGCTTCATTACAGTAACCCCGTATGACGGAGGGGGCCACTGTTGAAGTAGTTGTGTGGCCATCTTGCTAGGGCTCATGAATGCCTGATCGGCGACCCTGTATGCCACAAGGAGTTGTCGCGGTTTGGGCTACATGGCATCCATAATGTACCGTGGCAATCCTTTGTGCCAGGAGGGGAAGGCAGGGCCAAATCACTAAAGACTTAGGGCCGTCACCTGGGACTGGAGTGAGGCTGAGATTAGCAGAGCTAGCCACACTGAGAGATCTGCGCTGACTGACCCTAGAGGACCAGGAGTATGATAGGAGGAAGATGAGCCCTTGCAGGACTCAAGTTGGGAGCTGAATGATTGAATCCACCCTGCTAGGAAGAACTTGACTTACTGCGTCTCTGTGAGCTGGTAGTTGCACAGATCACTGGGGAAAGCCAGCCATGCTTAATCTCGTGAGCGCCTGGGATCAGGGCACTCGCTGTAGCACTGAAAACGTCTGTACTGCAGGATCTGGTAAGACTTGAACTGGGCCTGTGGGCCCTGGGGGATTTGCTGCTGAAAGTGTTGCACATTATAGACACTTTTGACAAAAATACTAAAGAGTCAAAGGAAATTCTTGAGAATGGTGTAATGGTGTAATAATGTGCATTCCCTGGATGGGGTCACCGGTGAATAGGGAATAACCCTGAACATGTTACACTAAGGAGGCTAGGACAGGGATTTCCCAGACAACTGCTAGAGCCCCGGCCTCAAGGGGGATTGTGTTGTTTCATTTGAATGTCGCATTTCTTTTCACGTGTAGATTTAGAAATAAAATACTACTTGTAGAAAGCTATCGCTTTATATACTATACCAAAAAAAGGTGTAGTGTGCAAGAGTCCAGAGGATCCCCAGAGGCTTTACAGAGGCTAATGTAGATAATACTAATGCTATCTTTTGTAGTCATTTTGGTGAGCAGTTAGGTTTATCAGAGGGTAGTGCTCATCACTTGTTGTACTCACCGATGCAATAAATGAGAGACACACTCAATTAATAATTCCAAGTCCAATATATAAAAATAATTCTTGGTTATGTTTATTTTGTAGAGCCAAAGAACTTTGTTTCTCAATTAAAAAATAGACACTTAGGCCCTCATTTTGATGTTGAGTGGACCGCTAGTGACAGGCTGGCGGTGGTGGTCCGCCTGACATCCAGGCCCTAGGACCGACTGTCGTATTACAATACTGGAGGTCAAAGCAATGCTTTCGGGGGGAAAGACAGTCACCTCTGACAGGCTCAAGTAGCGGCGGTCGGACTCTAATTGTTACAATGGTGGCAGTGCCTGCGCAGGTGCCACCATAGGGATTAGGATGTCCCTTCCAGACTGCCTTTTCATAGCGGTCCCACCGCCATGAAAAGGCAGCCAAAAGGGGACTTTGGGCTGGAGGGCCCAAGCATCGAACCCTGTACCCCATGGCCCACTGCTAAGTGGGCAGGGGGGCACATGTCGTGACCCTCCAAACATCTATACCTCAAATGGATGCTTTTTAAAGTGCCCTTTTCTACTGTGGCGTGTGCTGCTGCCCTTTTCCAGGCCGCAGCAGAGCCACAGCATAAAAAGGCATTTTGCAACAGCCTGCAAAGCAGTCGTATCATGATAGTGCGGGCTGGACGACTGACACATTGCCAATGGTCACCTTCGTAATCAGGCCCTTAGTGCAATTCTTGAGCTCAGCAATGTTAACCTATGAGAGGAAGAAAACATTCATCATACCGGTTGGTAACTCTGACTTACAGATCCAGTCTTCGGGAGTTAAAGCAAGCACTGAGCAAGGTTCAAAACAGCACCAAGAGTGCAGCACCAGTGGCACTGTGAAGGTTGGGTGCAGGCTGTAAACACAGCATAGGGCACCCAATACAAATAAATTGAGAACGGTGAAATCAAACAGAGGCTGCTTACAGGTAAGTAACAGCAGCTTGGGAGACCTGTCTCTGGTGGTTGAGGCAAGCACTGGGCAGGTTCAAAGCAGCGCCAACAGTGCTTCACCAATGGCACAGGGGTGGCCAGGCGCTGGGTGCAAACACAGCATTGGGTGCTCAATACAAATCAATGGAGAATGCTTTAGCCGTTTCTGACATCAAAAGACACCCCTGCACCCTGCCTTAGGGTTGTATGGCCTGCTGTAGGGATGACTTACCTATACCTCATACAGTATCGTGTAGGCATGGCACAAAGGGATGTGTGCCATGTGACACTTCACTTTTCTCTGCACCAAGACATGCAAGCTGCATTGGCAGTGTGCATGTGCTTGGTGAGGAGTCCCTTAGGAGAATTGTGAAATTGGACAGAGGTTGCTCACAGGTAAGCAACAGGGGCTTGGGAGACCAGTCTCCAGCGGTTAAGGCAAGCACTGGGCAAGGTCAGTAATATCATCAACAGTGCACCACAGCGGCACAAGAGTGGCTGGGTGCAGGGTGAAAACACAGAGTTGGCCATCCACTACAAATCAATGGAGAAAGGTCAAATCAATAAAGGGGTGCAGGCTCAGGCCAGGAGGCTAGTCGGAGGAAACCAACAGCTGGAGAAGTAAGTTGTGATGCTCTGGCCTTAGAAACACCTTTGGCACACTTCAACAAGGTCCAGGGTTGACAGGTACAGGGGTGTCTTTTGATGTCAGAAATGGCTAAAGCACCCACGCCCAGAGCAGGCTTTGTTTCTGACCCATGGGAGCAAAAGGCTCTCATCTCAGGGGGTCAGATACATGTCTAAAGGTGTCAGGCTGGTGGAGACCAGTCAGGCACAATCTAGTGGGTTGGTAGGTTTTCAGGTGGCACCTCTGAGGTGCCCTCTGACTGCATGTCTTGATAAACCCCCCACTGGCATCAGTGTGGGTTTATGAAGATGATATGTTTGGTACCAAACATCTGTGGGTACAGGGACACCATAATGGAGCTAGGAAACTCATAATTACTAGTATCTAGCTCCTGTACTCGGTATGGCTTCTCTGGGCACTTGTAATATCTAAGAATGGACTTAGATATTACAGGGACATATCTGCTCATGCAGTCATGCCCTCACATGTGGTATAGTGCACCCTGCCTTAGGGTTGTATAGCCTGCTGTAGGGATTACCTACCTATACCTCATACAGTATCGTGTAGGCATGGCATAAAGGGATGTGTGCCACCATGTGACTCTTCATTTTTCTCTGCACCAAGACATGAAGGCTGCATTGGCAGTGTGCATGTGCTTGGTGAGGAGTCCCTTAGGGTGGTACAATTTGTGCTGCAGTCCATAGGGATGTTATTTAGTCACAAGGCTCTTGGTACCAGGGGTACCATTTACTAGAGATGTATTTTTGAGCTAAAGTGCTGCCTAGTGCAGAAGCAATGGCACAGTTTAGGGAAAGAACACTGGTGCTGGGGACCAGGTTAGCAGATCCCAGTGCACTTTCATTCAAGTTGCATCAGATATCAAGCAGAGATCTTGGGGTAACCATGTCAAAAGAGCACTTTCCTACACCACTTTTTCATATAAAAGCAAGCATTTGGCTGGACCTTGATTTATTGTTTGCACTGTTTGCACTTCGAGTTGAGTTGTGTTCACTGGCCTTACTGCTCGACCACAGCTACCACTAAGAGTTGAGCGCAGAAGGAGACCTTGGCCCTGTTGAGAGAGATCCATAGTAGGTCAGGCCCAGGACATCAGGTGTAAAAGGCCTCAACCACCATGACTGGGCCCTGTAACCCCTGCATGCCCTGTGGCCCTCTGAAATGGGTTCTAACAGTCGTCATACTGTTGAGCCATCTAAATGGCATTAGAATATGTCACTTCCAGGATGAACAGAGTTGACTGAGGCTGCACTGAACACTCTGTGATACCCTATCAGATTCTAACTTGGATGTTACATATTTCTCTGCAAGCTGTGTTCAATTTGCTCAGACACCATCATCCAACTCGTAAACACCGCCAGACAGGCCTCAAGTATGTATAATGGACCCTCTAGGCCAGTCCTGCGAGAACTCCAACTGATTCCAAGGAAACCCTTATCTGTCATTCAGGCACCCTCATTCTGACCTCGCACACCCTTGATTGGTTCACACAAAAGAGAAGCCAACCCTGGTGGGTGGGAAAACTAAAGAGTGGCTCCACTTCTGTTTTGGAGGATGCCTTGGAAAGCATGTACAGCCCGGAATGTGACACTGCTGTTGAGACTGGCAAGAAAGTAAGTTTACTTGGTTACAAGTAGGCCCACAAATGTCATTGGAAGCTAATAGCTGCTAACAGGTTACCAGACCCCGTTAGCTTCCTTTACTTATTTGTCTGCCCTCATGGATCAGTGAGAGAACACCCTAGAAGGTGACTAGAACGTGCATTTCATTGGGAATGTCACATGGCCGTTTTAGTGTTGCTACTTACTGTAAGATGTGAGTCCAGCCACTCACCTGAAATCCAGGTCCATCCGCAGGGGCGATGACTGTTCCTCAACCCCCTCTGAACACCTCTCAGCGCTGCTGAGAAACACAGGAGCCCTGGCAGGTGTCCAAAGAGGGAAGGGGATTTGGGATGAGAGACAAAGAAGAAAGAGAGACTGCTACGCTTCACCGCCTGGACCAGCCAGGATCCGGAATCCCGCACGGCAAAAGCAATCTTGACTATACCTAAAAATATATAAAGAGCATATTAATTATACAGACCCTAACTCCTATTCTAATACAAATATCTTGCACTACGATGTCCTAATTACCTTTCTTTATGTTGGGACACTTTCATTATTCATAAAAGATGTTCTCTCAATAAGCACAATGACGTTAAAACAAGATTCTATGAAATACAAAACATTTATATGTATTAGACCTTGTATTCTTTATCCTGATTTACACTTAGTATACTGTACATGCCGTATATCTCACCTGATTATGTGTTTGTAGTAATGCATAAACTAGGCGCCTGCATAAACTATGCACCTGGATATGTCCTCAGAAGATTCTGGTCAAATTACTATCAAAAGCCTGTCAGCTGCTTACAAATAGTCACTGAATATAAGGATCAATTGCGCTTTAAATGCAGCCAGAAAAGCATGAATCAAATGTCAAGCATAATGTGCAGAAAATGCAAAAGGTAAATTGTAGTCGCTTTTAAAATGCAGCCAGAAAACACTGATGCCAAAAGTCCAAAGTTATTGTCAACTAGTAAAGAGTTAACATTGCAGTAACACACACTGCTGATGTGAAATGTCAAGATTAAGCCTCAAAATGGAGGGTTAACACTCTAAATATTCCAAATGAAGGGTTAACACTCTAAATACACAAGCGCGCCCAAGCAGACTAAGTGATAACCAGTTTTTTGAACACTTAGCTCTTGCACATGATGTCCTTGGATCCTTGGAATGTCCTTGTTGTCTTGAGCCGGCTCGAAGACATGGAGGAAATCCTTGCAGAGAGCTCCAGTTACTGAAGAAGAGGATCTGGTGAGTTCCTTTCAGGCAGTGATGAGGAAAGGCTCTGGGGAATTCCCTCCTCGAGTCAGGAAGCAAAAAGCCAAGCAATGCTTAACAGATGGATGTGGCTATTTATAGCTAATTCCTGGGCGTGCCTGGGGTGTAACACAAGGTGTGCAATTATGACTCATTGCCACCTGTTTACACTGAGAAGCTGCAGTTGCCTAGAGACATAATTGCAATGTCAACAGGCTCAGTGCATTTAAATGCCGTGACTCACGTTTTCAGACCCCCGGTTCTCCATAAGCATTGGCAAAGTTCAAAGTTGTAAACAATGTAATAATAAACATTGGCACAAGCAATAAACAAGGCAATAAACAAGCATAGGCAAAAATCAATAAACAAGCATAGGCAAAATCATCACAAAATAAAACATAATAATATAAGATGCAGTTCTATAAACAAACAGCAATATGACTAATTCGACCACCATATGGGTGTTGACAGATAACACAGGGTGTACTGTTCCTTGTGAGATGGGGATTCCTGACACTTACCTGGTATGAATTTGTGAGAAGAGTACTGAGGATACTCATGGAGAAATCACTTCCAGCTCTTTGCAGGAACACATCTAATACAGCCAGCATGGGTCACAGAAGAGTTTATGAATGCTCATGAAATCCGGAGCCTGTGGGTCATCGCTTGATCACAAGAAAAGCTACTCTTCATTCTACCATTTCTCATCTCTTTCAAGGGGCTTACTCCTGCAGAATTGTGGCAAGTAGCGGTAAACAATTATGCAGGAATATGTTGATTAGTGGATACTTTGCTACAAACCTGCCATGAGGATCATCGCTCAGCCCCATGCTCTTCAACATCTACATGGCCCCCCTCACTGCCATTGTCAGACAGCACGGACTCAGCATAGTATCCTACGCCGACGACACCCAGCTCATCCACTCCCTCACCAAGGACCCAATCACCACCAGACTCAACTTCAAGGAAGGAATGAAGGACGTCACATCCTGGATGAGCAGAAACTGCCTGAAGCTCAACTCGGAGAAGACAGAAGTACTCGTCCTCAGACCCTCTCCCTTGGCATGGGACAACACCTGGTGGCCTACCACCTTTGGTGGCCCCCCCACACCCATGAACCATGCCCGAAACCTCATCATCATATTCGACTCCTCTCTCTCCATGACCTGACAGATCAACACGGTCACCTCCAGCTGCTTCAACACCCTCCAAATCCTCTGAAAGACCTTCAAGTGGATCCCCCATGAATCAAGGAAGGCTGTCACCCACGCGCTCATCACCAGCAGACTGGACTACGGAAACGCCCTCTACGCCAGGATCAACAAGTCTCTGATCCGCAAGCTACAGACCATACAGAACACCGCAGCCAGACTCATCCTCGACATTCCACGACACGCCACCCAACACCTATGGAACCTCCACTGACTCCCCGTAGAGAAGAGAGCCACTTTCAAGATATTTACCCACATCTACAATACATCCACAACACCGGAACCCAATACCTCAACGAGAGAATCTCTCTCCACATTCCCAAGAGAAACCTCCAATCCGCCGACCTCGCCAAAATCCAGCGCATCTGCAGAGCCAGAACCGATGGAAGAACCTTCTCCTACATCGCAGCTAAGACCTGGAACAAACATCAGACGTGACCCCTCCCTAAACATCTTCAGGAAGACGCTCAAGACCTGGCTCTTTGACTAAGCTGAGTTGCTTATCCCCCTTTGCCCATGCCCCCCTCCCACCCAGCACCTTGAGACCCTCACTGGTGAGTAGCGTGCTTACAATTCCCCTGATTGGTTGGTTGATTGATTTGTACTGTCAAACTTGATTTCTGAGTGCAAATGGCTTTGTGAATCAGGTCAACTTGATGGACAACTAGACATTAAAGTATGATAATCAGAGGTTGAGCTGTGGAACACAAACTCTCATAGCCAATCAGGTTGGCAGAAATATTTCACATCAATGTGTGATGACCAGCGATTGGCTAGAGGCCCATTTGTGAACTCGGGAAAGGGATTGGCTGGGGCAAATGCAGGACCTTCCCGAGGTAAAAAAAAAACACAAAACTGCCTTGTATAGGTAAACCCATCACATGGATGGGCTTAGGAGCTGTCAATAGGCCTCTGTTGTCAGCAAACCTCTGTATTTCCATAGAAGATGAGACACACTGGACATAAGCACTCAGCATAAGCTTCAACTCGGAGGTTTGTAGCTTCCAGAGTGTCCACTGCAGCCTTACACATCCCTCCCAGTCCTGAGTCACTGGTCCATTGGACTAGGAGGTCTGTGGAGCCTTAGTGCAGTGGCATGGTAGATTTGATTTCTTACTGGTGCTGCCGGGCTCTGACCTTTAAACCCCACTGAAGAAGAAGGATTAGCTAAATCAATAGATCTTGCCATTTGGCTTTGTAAGTAGAGACTGACTGGCTTTGCGAATGCTTGTTCAGCATGTACTTTACGCATTGAAGATGTGGCAGCCCTGCAAGAGATACACACACATACATGACCACGAATACACATGCATACGTCATGATGCGCATTCCATTTTTTTATTAATGTACCATTCCAAGATGAAAGCTACCCATTATGGAGAGGTGAATTAACAACACAAAATGTGTAATAAAGTGCATCTTCATAAAGGAGTGACCCAGTAGCAAATTGGTTAGCAGACCAATAGACAAGTGCGGGTAGGATGATACCAAATTAACACTGCAGAAAAGCAGCAGTGGGGGTGAGCATGGAGGAGCAGGAAGCTAGGGGGTGATGTTATTAAAAGCTGAGCAGGATGAGGAGTTTTTATGTAAGCAATAAATGAGCTACAAGGAGAGTGAGGGGACGGTGAGTGGAAGGGTAAGCAGCACACAGAGGAGCAGGGGAGGGAGTCAGTAAACACTCTCATGGAGTTCTAAATGGAGAAGAAAAAGTAGTTTCCTGAATGTTAGCAGAGGAACAATACAAGTCTTTCAATCAAAAGGAGGCAAATAAGCTATGTTACAAGGGTGGTAAAACTACAAGAAGAAGACGAAAACCACTTGAATAACTCACAAGCAAATAACTTTGACAAGAAAGCCAACCAAAGGTGTTTTGACCCAAATCCCATTATTAGCATTGGTGTTGGCCACAATATGTCTTTCGACAGTGAACAGCTAAAACATTTTGTAAGCACGAATTACATATACATGCAAAACTATTTCCTGAGAAGTGACAGAGTGAGCCTGGGATAGCATAATCTGTAAATGTACCTACTGCTGATATCTTTGTTTATGTATGCCCTACTGAAACTTAACTCACATTATGAAAGCAGCTAAATATTAAAGGGATTGAGGCAAAAACCTACTGCACCTACCATCAAAACTGGTGGAAGTAATTTGAATTCTTAGCGTGGTGGACAGAGATAGAAGTTCACCCCTTTCAACTTCTAGTGGACAAGGCTTCAAAATGTGAATAAATCTATAATGGTTCAGCTCCCTAGAAAACCATGTCACTTGTATTTTGTTGTATACAAATAAGGAGACTCTTCAAACAGGAAAGGTTTAATTTCGGCTTTACTGTAGTGCATAGCAGTCGTGACCACATCCCTAGCTGGCCAAAGCAACTGACAACATTAGAATCATAACACAATAGAAGGAACCTCTGAGCACGTGAGGTTCCACACATCATTTGCAATGTAAGAGAACACATACAACACTTTTTAACACATCCCCTTGCCTCCCACAAACTCCAAAGAATAGACAAAAGAGAATGATGAAGAAGAAAAGAGACAAAAGAAACTAGAACCAAGCATGTCAAAGAAAGAAAGAAAACTTAAAGAATAGACTGTACAGAATCCTTTAAAAAGATGAGTGGTTTAGGCACCCTGGTACTCCTCTTCCGAACCATGGACTCTTGAACATCCGAAAGACGATTGGGGAAATTCATTGTATTAGAAGAACCTTGAGTGTCAGGAAGTATAGGACTAGGAATGACACATTCACCATCACTCAATGACATAAAACCATTACTATTATCTCGCTCACCAATCCTACAGTCACCACCCTTCTGATACAATACCACTCTGCGCGCGATTTCACCTCTTACCGTTCTCAAGCAGCAAGTGAAAGTCATAGACTGATTTGACTTTATAAGGACCTCTAAATGTGCTTAATCCTCTCAAAACCAGCCCGTCCTGACCTTCACCCAATCGCCTGCCCTCAAATCATGATTGGCACCCTCAGTTCTGCACACACCACCTTCCTTCTCCAGTTTGCCGCGTCTGACTTACTCTTTTAGCCAAGCTAGAACCATCTTAGACCCTGGTAACCTACCCCTCATGACCTCAAAAGGGGATTTTGAGATGCCTTCTTGCACAGTGGTTCCATATTCCCAAACCATCTCTTGAACATGTGTCTTAACACACTCACCACTCTCTACAGCCATCTGGATAACGCCCTTCAAAATTCTATTGGCCCTTTCCACAATGCCATTTCCCTGAGGGTTATAAAAGGAGGTGTGGTGTTGTGAGCTCCCACAACCTCTCAAAAATGTTGACATCTCATCAGAGACAAGTTGTGTGCCATTGTCCATTATGATTACGGATAGAACCCCTTCCTCCATGAAATTGTTGTCCAAGCACCGGATAGTATTATTAGTGTTAATCTCCCTCATGAACTTCAGACAGATCCATTTGGACAAAGCATCAACCACAACCAACGCAAATCTCAATCCACTGAGTAGCTCATTCATTGGACCAATAAAGTCCACACATACAGTGTGCCACAGTAAATTGGGAACTTCAATTTGACCCACTCTGGATTGGACACCCACTCTCAATCTTTTTTCACCCTCTTTACATACTACACAGTTCACCACCTACTCTGACACCTGTGTGTCAAGCCCAGGCCACCAAAATTGGCTTTTACATCTTCTATGCGTCATGGTTTGTCCTAAATGCTCTTCATGAGCCATTTATATAAGTCTAGACCTCAACCCAAACGAAGGTATAAATCTCTCACCCCTCATAAATAGACTTTGCCCACAAACACTCAATTCATCAATAAGCTTGATGAAGCGATGAACAGACACTGATACGCAACTCTCTCCTTTTTTACTTTACTACACCCATCACCTCTTCTGATACATGATCCTTTTCCATTTCAATATCCCACTCTTCAGTAGAAAATACACCACTTCCTGACTCCACGACATCTGAAACCGACTAACTGCAACATCTTCCTGAGTCACATCTATCATTTCCTGAAGAGGTAATCCAGATAAACAGTCGCATGAGTATTTTTCCACCCAGGAATGTACTCAACATCATATTTATACTGTTGAATTTTTGCCGACAACCTGGCTAATCTTGCAGACCCTTTTCCCGCACCAACAGGAAGAAGTACTTTTATGAGTGGCTTGTGATCAGATCTCAGAGTAAACTCAGCATCCAATACATATGTACGGAAGTACTCAACTGCCCATGCTGCAGCCAAGGTCCCCCTTTCAATGATGTAATAATTCCTCTCCGACATTGAAAGAGTTCTAGAAGCAAAAACAACAGTTTTCTCTGTATTGCCATGTTTCTGGGACAACATTGCATCTAACCCCGTAGCACTAGCATCAACTCTCAATATGGTGCTAAGGGAGATGTTAAAAGGAGATAGGACTCCAGCTTCACATATATCTCTCTTGATCCTTTGAAAACTCTCCTCCCTGTGCATCCTCCCACTTAAAAACATGACCTTTCCTTAGGAGAACCTTTAAACTCTCCGTCTTGTCAGCATAATCTTCAATGAACTTTGAATAATATTCCACAAGACCCATTAAGGATTTCAGCTGATCTCTATTGCAAGGCACGGGGGCTGACTTCATCGCTTCCAACAAATTCGCCTTAGGTTTTGCTCCATCAGCTGTCATACTGTAGCCAAGATACTCTACTTCCTTTTTCAAAAAATCACACTTCTCTTTCCTGAGTGTCAAACCCATATCTGCTACCCTCCGGAGTGCTTGTCTTAAAACTAAATTGTGTTTTCCCATTGTATCACCAAAGATAAATATATCATCTTGAAAGAACAATATTTTACTTATCCCTTTGAACACGTCACTAACCATGTGTTGAAACACATTTGCAGCTGATGATAGCCCGAAAGGCATACAAGTGAATTGGAAGGTTCCTTCTGATGTTCTGAATGCAGTTAGGGGTGTGGAATCTTTGTGCAACCTAATCTGGTGGTAAGCACTTTTGAGGTCAAGTTTTGAAAAGTACTTACTACCTTTCAACATCAAGACTATTTCACTAATATTGGGCGGGAGGTAGGTGTCAGCTATTACATTTCGATTAAGAGACCTCAAGTCAACACAAACCCTGAGGCGTCCATCAGCCTTTTTTGTGATGACCACAGGCAAAATCCATCTAGACGCCTCCACTGGTTCTATGATACCCTGATCTAACTTCTCATGAGTGAGTTTTTTTACTTCATCACGTGCTACTACTGGGACCTTTCTCACTTTGTGTTGTACTGGAATGGCACCCTCTCTCAACTCAATTTTGTGCGCATTCCCCTTCAATTCTCTTAATGGTCTCTGAAAATATGCTCTGCACTACTCAATATATCCTCAACGGACTCATGATCCACAATCATGATCTGTGAAGAAGCCCTTGGGTTGATGATTATGTGATCATATTGGTGTACCCAACCCAGAATAGGTGGACCCCGATCTGCTACATACTCCTATCTTTGAATTTAATGTTTGCATCTACATAACCTAAAATATGAATAGATTTGCCTTGGAGATCCCTAGAGGAAAAGTCTTTAGGATGTAATTTCCTGCCATGCCACTCCTTATGGAACAAACTCCCAGGAATGATGGTGTACATCAACCCTGATTTTAATTCTCTTGTCATTACAATCATTTGTCTCTTCCACATATAAAATCCTATCACATTCGTGACCGCCTTCAGGAGTTTCTGGCAATACAGTACAAACTTTTCCTCGACCCATTGATCTACACATTTTGGCAAAATGTGCTATGCGTTCACATTTTCGACATTCTTTGTTATTAGCCCAACAATATTTTGCCTCACTAAAATGAGTTAAACTCCCACACTTGCAGCACACTATATTACTTTGCTTAGGTTGACTACTGCTTTGGGTATTGCTCTTCCAAAATGACCTTTGGTACCTAACAGCTGACACAGATGACTCATCAGAGATTACAGTGGCCCCTACAGCCGATGTTCCTTGATGTCCTAGATTGTTATTTTTCTTTTCCATTTCTTTCATGTAAAAAGTGGACTGTTCCAGCTCTTTAGCTATATCAATGGCATCCTTAAGGGATGGATTTTTTTGCTGCCCACAGCCTTTCTTGTACTTTTTTGCTAGAACATTGGACTATTAGTTGATCCCTTATCAACTCATCTGTCATGGTGCCAAACCTACACTCGGTTGATAGCTCTCTAAGTCTTGCTGCAAACTCGTCTATAGATTCTTCATTGGTTTGATTTTGGGTGTAAAATGTAAACCTGGTCATGACCAAGTTTTCTTCCTTTTCGAATCTGATTTAAAATCGCTGTTTTGCTTTTTCATATTCATTGCATAACAATTGGCCGTTGACCCCTAGAGCTTGCGGTAAGTACTTGAATATATGCTGCCCCACCTTCCCTAGAGTACCTAACAATAAAGTTTTTTGTGAGCTGCAGAGAAATCAAGACCATCAAGAGCTAATAAATAGTTCTCAGACATTGGCAACCAACCCTCCCAAGGAATAGGAGGCTCAACTTGCTGGACTAAGAAACACAGTGGTGTTATGACAGCTAACTGGGATGTTGCCATAATGGTACTGAAGTAAGATAGGTAACACTTATTGTTAAATTGTCATAAATCACCTAAACAATGGAACTCAGCAACATAAAAATAAATAGCATGCCCAGTTACAAGGGCGTGTGTACTAGTTTCATTTTTGTTGCAGTACACGGTTTAGAAGACAGGTGTGCATGTCACTGTGTGTGAGTGTCACTGTGAATTTGCACTTGTGCTGTCCTGTGGCTGAAGACTGTAACCACAAGGTGTGCATTTCACCGTAAGCGAACACGCAAATAAATGTACCTGTGTACCAATTTATAAACCTCACCGTACCATGCGATGCACGTTGTTCATTAAGTCCCAAATCTGTGTCAAAACGAGGTCAGTATCACCGTTACAAGAAGCGTTGGAGTAGCACAAATGCGAGAAAGATGGCCGCAGCTAAATGCGTCCTTGCATGATGTGCGTAGAACCACTAAAGCGGGTAAATAATCGGAAGATGTCCACTACGTTGTGTGTTCTTGCATGCGATGCGTTGGACAACTAAAGCGGGGAAATGCTCTTTGCACTCTTGCCTCCCTCGGAAAATTGACGCAATGAAATTGGCCGTCACATCACAGATGTGATGTCAGAAGAGGATGTACTTGCTTGAGCACAAGTTGCGATGGATAAAATATTATTAAAAGTACTTGCCAGCTACAACGTCGGAGTGATGAGCTGTCCAAGGACACCAATATGCTCACGTGCAACCTCTAGGACGAACTTCAAAGCTGGGTTAAAGTGCGATGTGGGTTCACTGTAGCCACAAGACTGCTCACTGCTCCTGTCACTCTCTCTACCACAGGAACTCACCAAAATTGTCATATACAAATAAGGAGACTCTTCAAACAGGTACGGTTTAACTTCGGCTTTACTGTAGCGCATAGAAGTCGTGACCACATCCCAAGCTGGCTAAAGCAACTGACAACATTAGAATCATAACACAATAGAAAGAACCTCAGAGCAAGTGAGGTTCCACACGTCGTATGCAATATAAGATCAGAGCACGTGAGGTTCCACACTTTGCATGCAATGTAAGAGAACACATACAAAATGTTATAACATATTTGTTTATGAGTTCAGGGAAAAAAAGGAGATTTTTTTTTCACAAGCGTTCAACACATACAGTCCATATTCTTTACTACACACAATATTCTTTAGGTGTTTTATGTTGAGAATTCTTTATTCATTTTCTTCCTTTAGTGAGTGATTTAAAACTGTAGCCAACACGTTTCATCCTCAGAGCTCTATTGAAAACCTTCCCAGTTTCCACATAGCGGCATTGGTTGTTCATCCGCAACTTATTTGTAAAACTGGAACGAAAGGTCCTCAAGAATCCTTGTATGGAGTCATGCTTTGTGAATATTCTTAATGATGTCCAAATATTCCGAATTGCATTAGTGCTATTGACGAAGTCCTACTGGTGAAGGACAGAGTTCACATATTCCCGGTGTAGATAGCGCCCCGCTGCGTGGGATGCAATCTACAACGGAAATATGTTAACTCACATCATGGTCGAAGTACCTGTCACATGCCCATCCTTTATCGTGGTCTCCTTATGCGTAAGGGACCTCCCTTGCAGTGCAACCAATTTTAACCAGCAGGGCACAATACCTACATAAACAGGGAAACTACACCCATGGGGCAGTGCAATAGCTTGGCGAGTTAGTGTACCTGCTGCGATCGTTGCCATAAGTACTTGGTAGGTGAAGAAAAGCATCAGACTGCCCTTTCCACTGGCAGAAATGACTTTCAGGACTGCTCAGTTTGTTAATAGGTCTGTGCACATCATGAAGATTGCATATTAAAGTGATGAATGTGCATTGGCTTGATTATTCGAAGGACAATGTACTTTCAAGACACTTTCTTTTCCTTGATCATGGACACAGAAGTCGTGCGCTGGTCGGCAGGCACGCAATGCCCATTGGACTCAAAGGGCTTCAGCCCCCCCCCCCCACACACACACACAGCTGCAACCGAGTACTTCACAGGTCTTTAAAAGACCATTTACCTGCTAACGAGGCTTTGTTGTGTTTTCCCCCCATCTTAGAGCCCCTGCATCTCCACTCTGCACAATGAAGGAAGAATAAGCTCCCCGCTCAAAATTTTTAGTAGCCCGAAATTTTGCTCTATTTGCGCCTTTGCTGGTGGCGAACGCTGTTTCAGCAGTACTCAGCAGAGAGCATGCTCTGCTTCCTACCAGTCTGCCAGCTTAGCCAGCACCAGGTAAGAATGCCCGTGTTAATGACTTACCCCTCACCCACTTCTGGGTTCTTGTGTGTACCTTACAAAAAGAAAGCTGCATACATGTGTATCTGTAGATCAGAAACGCAATGAAGGTTGGGGGCTTTTTTGGAGCATCTCTGTGCCTAAAATCATCAGGAGTTGACACTATGGGGCATATTCACAAGGAACTGTCGCACTTTATCGCAGCCAAAGTTGCGATAAATCTATCGCCCTATTCACAAGCTGGTGTTAACAGCCCACAGCACCAGTTTACCTGTGATAGCAGCCACAAAAAACATCGCCACAGAAGACCCCCGCAACTATTGCTAATGAGATGCAGAGTAGGCGTTCCCGTGCCAAAAGCCGCGACAACACCACTCCACAACATTCACAACAACCAGACAGAACTGCGATAAGAACACGAAACAGACGATAAGGCGTGTTAGCAGCAGGAAAATAACACCTGCTCTGACCTGGTACTAAGCCAGACCACAGCCTGCACCACAAAAGGGAGCACAGCTCACAGCCACACCTGAAGAACAACAGATGCACCAGGGCAACTGAACATGCAGCCCGGAGGGCCGAAAGGGAAACAACACCCGCAGCAACCACCCACAGGATCCCCCCTCCACGGCCCCCCCGAACAAAGACATGCCACATCAGCTACACCCAATCACGTACAAAATTATCCGCATGATGTTGCAGAATCACAACTGGTGACATGCATGTGTTGTCACAAAAATGAGCATCACACATTCATTTCCGAAGCAACAAATCAAACTTTATTAGACGAGACAAAATTTAATGATGAAAAGGTGTGTCCTGCACACATCAAAGGACAGAGAGAGAGCGAAGGAGAGAGAGAGGAAGAGAGGGAGAGAGAAGAAGAGAGTGACAGAGAGAGAGGAAGAGAGTGGGAGAGAGAGAGTGAGGAAGAGGGGAAGAGGGAGAGAGAGAGAGAAGTAGAAGAGAGGGGGAGAGAGAGAGAAGAAGAGAGAGTGGGAGAGAGAGAGAGAGGAAGAGAGTGGGCAAGAGAGAGAGAGGAAGAGGGGGAGAGAGGAGGTCGCACCACATGCCGCTGCAGGCCACAAGCACAAGCCCGGGGCACACGAACATGGCACACTCCACACCATGCCACCACCAGGTCTCACGTTTGGTGCTGGGTCTTGATTACTCCATGGCAGAGGACATACCAGAGCACCCGGCCTCATCGCAGGCTGCAGACCCACTCAGCCCAATAGGTGCCACCAACTCTGTGATACCGGAAGCGACACCACGTGGCGGTAGGCCGCGCTGCCCGCTGGCTCGGGCCTACACTGTGGTCCAGCAGGGCACACAAAACCTGAGCTATCCGGACTGCCAGGACGGGGAATCATCACAGGCTGCACACCCGCTCAGCAGCTTAAGGTGCCACTGACTCAGTGCACCTAAAGTCACAGTCCCGTGGCGAGGTGCCAGTGCCGGCCGCAATGCTCCAGGTGCCACTAACCCTGTGCAAGCCCAGTCAGCGCCACGTGGTGGCAGGCCCGTGACGGACGCAAGACCTCGGGTGCCACTAACCCTGTGCGCAACAACTCATGGGCCCTTTATGATTGAGAACCGTGGAGCGTCCGTCATCCAGTCACCACCGGCAGAGGGGAATGTGACGTCGTTGGCCCCTTATGTTTGCGGAGTCACATGGCCTGTGATGCCTGTGCCGGATGGGTGGGGTGTGTGTGCAAACCTGCCCTCAGGGAGTGGCTGTGATATGCGGACAACTAGACCAGTGACCTGACACCACCAGCGAGTACGCCTGCGATGGATAGCAATGAGGGCCCCCCCTCGGAGTGTAAGCGGAGTGGTCTGGCCTGCCGTACGCCGGACCAGCACAGGGCTTGCAACAATGACACGTGGGATCTGGGTGTGGTTATGTCCATGTCCGGACATGGAAGTGACTGATGCGTGTGTCCCTGTTGTAGTGTTCACGTGACCTGGTACCCAATATGCTCTGTAGCACTCTCTGAATGGCATCCCACAGGATGAGCATCATTGACGCAAGGGACATCACTGTCCCTACATTCACCCATACATTCATACATGGATGATGAACGACATAACACAGCAGTGCGTCACTGGATGTTTATTGCACATCCAGTGCAGTCCTGCAGCTGGAGCAGTACAGGGCAATGCAAAGCACACTACACAATATGGGCCCGTGGAGGGCCAGCCAGAGCCCATCCGGGGATGACAAGTCCTGCGGAAGAGGTCGGGTACAGTCCGCAGTGTGTTCGCCGTGTCATTGGTCATCAAACAGGATATCGCAGTCCATGTTGCTGTCCAAGGTAAGTGCATCGGAGTGTATCGGGGTCAGTGGTAGGTCATGGGGCCATGTGCGGCACCAAGCAGGAACAGACCAGGTGGCGAAATGAATGCTAGTGCCTCCTGATCACAAACCCATCCACGTCCTCATCCCAGGATGTGTGCTCTGCCCCACCTGTGTGTGTTGCAGTACCGGCTGGGGCACTGTGTGCCACTGACACATCAGGGACCGGAGGAGGGTTGTCGCCCACACTATGTGGCAGTGAAATATCAGGTGCCGGAGTGGATACGCCTGCCGCACTGCGGGGCACTGACACACCAGGGGGCGGAGATGTGGATGGTGTGGGGTCAGCAGCATTAATCAGCGCCACGCCTTGTGGCAGCAATGCTATGATGATGGTCTGCAGGGCATGGTAGATCCCAGCTAAATTTCGCTGATGTACAGCGTGGCTGCCGTCCTTTCCGCCTCCATCCGCACCATGTCCTCCATGAGCCTTCGCATGTGTGCCAGCTCACGGCTGCTATCGCTGGAGCCCCTCTCAGTGGACAGGTGTTCTTCTCTCCGTGTCAGGACTCCAGCGATGTCAGTCTGGGCTCGTTGGAGGCCATGGAGCCGGCCTAGACACCCATGGATGGCGTCCAGTTTGGTAGCCATGAGGTCGAACCCCACCCGCACCTGCTCAGCCGTCTCCCTCTGGGCCTCCAGCACACGGTGTTGAAAGGCCATGTGTTGTTCCTGGGGGTCTTGGGAGACTGGCGAGGCCGTGGGAGCCTCCTGCTGGGTGGTTTGTTTGGTGGGTGGGGTCTCCTTGATGCAGCTGGTCAGCCATGATCCTGGAGGTGAGTCGCGGATGATGTCAATGATGTCTAGGAGGACTTGGGTGTCGATGCTGGAGTTGTCCTCCTCGTCATCAGTGAAGAGTGGCTGGGACTGCTCTGCAGAGGGTGTTGACGGTGGCCCTGCAATGTGAAGGGGAGATGGTGTATTGCAATGTGTCCACATGTATGTAGCCGCATGGTACATGTTGACATCCAGACAGCATGGCATTGTACATTGTGGCAGTCTGTGTATCTGGGCTATGACCCAGAGTCATTGAGGGTGTGCATTGTGCTGTGCTTGATTGTGCATGTGTGCCATCGTGGCCATCTCCACCCATCTCCCCAGTACCTGGTGGTCACTCACCCTGTTGCGGTTGTGTTGTGTCCTGTCGAGCAGTGTCCGGTCCCCTGACTCCGGTCACAGTATCCACACTGATGACTGTTGACACCAGCTCCTCCATGTCATCCAGCTTGAGCTGTGGTGCTGGGCCCCCACCTCCAGTCTGCATTGCTGCCTTCTGGTTGGCTGCGAGTTTCTCCTTAGTCTTCCGCTTGATGTCATTCCATCGCCTCTTGACCTCGTCTATTGTCCTCTTGTGCTCTCCGACAGCATTCACCTTGTCCGCGATGTCCCGCCATATTCCAGTTTTGGTGCACAATTACACGTTGGAGGTGACGCACTGTTGTTGATGGTATTCCATCGCCTCCGTGACTATGATCCTGTTCACCTGCGGACTGAACTTCGTCTTCCTCTTCTTGTCCTTGCCCTTCCCTGTCCCCGAGGTCCCAGGCTGGTCGTCCGGAGTGGTTGTGGCATTGCGCTCATCCTCTGCGCCTGCTACGGCTGCCTCCATGGTGCTTGGGTGTTGTCAGTTTGTGTTTGTTTTTTTCTACTTTTAAAGGAGATTTTTCCTGCCGGCCAGGTGTGTGTTGCAGGCCTGGCGTTACTTATTGCTGATGTCCTCATAGCGCTTTGGCCCATTGCAGGTTTTTTGGTGTTGTGGTTTTCATTCTTATCTCCAACGAGGTGGTTGTGTCGCGGACATTGTCCGCGGTTTCGGCAGACCATCGCATGGTACCGCCTTGTTGGGAATTCCACGTTGACACAGGGTTATTTTCCTGCAATGGGCTGCGATGTTGAGAGTTGCGTTAAGCTACTCTTGCGGTAGTTATCACACGTTCTTGTGAATATAACCTTATATACATTGCTTCATGCACCCGTTAGTGGAGGTGTTTGCTTCATTCTGAGGAACAGCTTGTTTTGAAGGGACACACTGCACTAATCAACACACCATGCATGTTGGAAGTAAATGAAGGAATGAACATGGAAAATCTGGGTCATTATGTATTTGAAAACCAATCAAAACATCCCCCTCCCATCGCTCCAGTAGAGTGGAGAGGGAAGGGTGCACAAAATGCTGTCATCTCTGCACTTGCGCGTTGTTTTGTACTGGCGTCACTGAGGTAGGGGGCAATGTTAAGGCGGATGAGACTCTGGCCCTCTATTTTCACTCTCCTATACCGCTCTCGTTTTCGTCCTTTCATATATCGCTTTCCCCTTTCCATGAGAGCCTCCTGCTGTGCAGCTGCCATTGTTATAACCAGGACTGTCACGAGGAAGGAGTCTCCCAGGTCCTGCGCTTCCAGGGCCCTGCTCAGTGTATAGATTTGTTTATAGATCTGCATAATAAATATTGAGGCAGCTTATTTGGCAAACCACTAGATGGCGCCAGAGGCTGTTTGTTTTCTTTCCCTCGTCTAAATCAATTTTAATACTTAGAGACACGTGTGTTTTTTTTCCACATTGGATTAATGGAAGAACAGTCAAAAGGGCCCTGCATTACTTATTTTCCCATGCTTCGCGAAAACATCTGACAATGCTGTCTATATCTGTTCTAAAAGTGACGAGGTCCTCACTGCTGCTGCCATGCTACATTTGACCTGCGTACATGTCAGGTTTTGGAGCTGTTGCACGCGCTGCAGAGCTTCTGTTGTGAGTGAGACATGCTTGTACATCTGTTACTGTCCTGCACCTCTTCTTTAGGACAGATAAGGGAGCACTGTTGATGCGATTACTACACTTTTTCAGTGCAAGAGAGCACCTTAAACAACTGCTGCCTCAGCAGTACGTATTCTTTATGTGAGAGGCATGCATCGATGCCAAGTTGTGCACATCATAATGTGATGTCACTTTACTGAGACTGCAAACAAGTATCAGCCTTGATCCCTTAATAGTAAAGGTGTAATGCATGGACGTTTTGGAACTTTCCTATTAAAAGGCAGCAGCGCTCTTTGATAAATGATTTGACTGCCCCACTTAAGGTATAGCACCGCTGATAAAAAAGGCAGATATTGCTCTATTGAACTACAACTGCCCTGCCCTATTGTCCCAGCCGTCCTGTGAAAGTACAACAGCCTTTCAGAGAAGTGTAAGTACTGCCACCCAGGACATGCTTACCGGAGCGTCAAATGAGAATGTGAGTGTATGTGCAGTGTACATCGACACAGATGCACACCTGCGATGCATTAGGCCTGGGCTTGAAATTCCACTCTGCTCACTGAGTTTTTCCCACTCTGCGCTCCGCGTAGAGCACACAGTTCCGAAAAACTCCACATAGCAAAGTTTTTTACTCGCTCGCGCTCACCAACGGTAAGTTGGCGAGCGAGGAAAATCCTTCTCCAAACCACCTCTCTGCGAAATTTCTCAGTGCGGGCAGATGCGGATGGCCGCTACCGCTCACGTTGAGAAACCTTCTGTTCATGTTGAGGAAGCTGCTGCTTGAGTAGAACATCTACTCGAGCTGCAGAAAGAAGCAGCGCCCTCTTGGGCTGTGCATGCTGCTTTTCGTGCTGATTTTGCAGCGCAGGACAAACATCTGGTGCTTCAAAATCAGAGAAAATGGTGCAACGTAATACGCACGGAGTGGATGTCCGCCAACTCCGCCCAGGTCTACGATGCATGTAGCAACTACAACAGATCTGCTTTGATGCTTAGATGTAGTCAAGAGGAGAATGCGTGAGAGGGACATGTTGGTACTAGGCCTGGGTGGAATTTCAAGTATGTCGGAGTAATCAGAGTAATTTTATTTTTAGTTACTCTTTGATGTGGAATTACTGATAAAAATTGAATAATACCCACTTGCGTAATTGTGGGGGGAATAATCCTACAGCGTGAGCACATTTAGTGAGCATGAGTGGCTGCTTGCACTCACTATTTGTGATCTGTTGCATTTAACGCAACTTCTTAGTGAAAAATGCATCCTCACGTTCATTTGGGGCATTGGGTTATTTTGCACTAAGAAAATAACACTAAATGCCAGGAGTAAGTCGGGGAGAAATCCTACCATAAGTGCACATTTAGAGAGCACGAGTGGCTGCCTCCACTCCCTAGTCATGTTCTGTTGCATCTATTGCTACTTCTTAGTGCAAAATGCATCCATTTATGTGCAAAGAAACTAGCACTAAACGCAGAATTGCTATTCTCACTTAATTCTGTGTAATATTGCATAATTTTGGGTATTATGCGTGATTCCACTGCACAGAATTATGTGAGTTACGCCCACCTCTAGTTAGTACCCTGACAAAAAGAAGAGGGCCAACTACACTGGCTCGGTCAAGAACCTGCCAGGACTGGTACAATTACCGGTATCTCCACAGAGTCCTCCTCCCTCACCTGCTCACTAAACCACCTGCAGTGCAAGGCACGATTCTGGAGATATCTGCATTACAGCAGGAGTTGCTGGGGGTAGCTCACTCCAGGGAAAGTAGAAGAGTCAAGGAGAATGTGCCTGTGGAGGGTCAGGAAGAACAAGAGACCACAGAAGAAGGGCATGATTAGTACCGAGCAAGCCAGCCTGACATGACCTTCTGACTCCACTCAAAGGACACCTGCATTGCAGTCGTGGCTGCTGCCCATTCTATGTGGCGGGCCAGAGAAGAGGCAGCACGGAGAAAATAAATACAAAATAAATAAATATACACTTACCTTCTGCATCTGTGCTGCACCTCACTGCTCCTCTTCTCCCGGCACTGCAGTTGCCATGAGCACAGGCTCCCAGCTCACCATGCAATCCCAGTGCTTTTCTCATGCTATTACTCCCAGCATGCGAGAAGCACTGGGATTGGGCAGAGCGGGACGGCTTCATGCTACAGCAGGGACTGGGAGCCTGTGTTCCTTAGCCCTGCAGATATCTCCAAGGAATAGCCTGGGTATATCCAAGTGTGCATGTCGGTTTGGCCAGCGATGGATGGCCCGCCAAACCAACATGCACACTTTCAGTGCCCACTACTCCTCCTCCCCGGCTGGTGATGCTGCGACCTGGCCCTGTCCCGCCCCAGACTCGGCAGACCTAGCAAACTAGTCCAAGTCAATGAAAAATGAAATGATAAAAAAAATTGTTTTATTATCATTTTCTATCTTTAAGCAGTGGGTCGAAGCTCCTCCGCCCTGGTGGAGGAGCCGCCCTTGCTTCATTGGGAAACCTCAGAGACTTTGAGACGGATTTTCTAAAGCATTTATGAGTGCCACAGGAGTGGACTTTTATGTACTCTTATAAATCATTGGGATTCAGACCTGAAACGTTCAACTCTCTATTACTAAAAGTGCAAGGGGAGCACAGTCCTTCCTATTTGTACTAATTGTTGATTAATGTTTCATGACATTTCTGATTTTATTCCAATTTAAGTTGTTTTGATGCCAATTCATGAAGGCATATAGGAGAACGTAAATCAGTCCAACAGAAGTACTATTTGGCGTACTCTTGCATGCCTTTGTGAATCAGCCACATTGGCTCTTCTTAATACAGAACCTTAAAAGTGGCAGAAAGGGCGGAGCTGGTAATAGCATTGGCTCATATTTAAAAGGCAGTCTGGCATTTCGGAGAGAGGAAGCCATAAATGTCTGTTTGTTTTTGTAATGTGCACTGCTAACCATCATGACTAGCCAGGTCAAGGCGCTTGCAGTAAACACTTGTACACATTCAGCTTTTGTTTGTATATTGATCTGGAAAATTCATGTTTATTTTCTATTTATATATAATGCTCAAGAGAACAAAAACAGGTAATAAGATTCACCAGAGAATTTTATTTAGACCAAGGTTGGAAAGCATGTGTTAACAAGCATTGGCATAGCCAATAGGTCTCGCCTTTGGTACATTATCAGTGTTTGGCCATGCAACAGTTGCACAATTAAATACTTATAAGGTCCCTGTTGGAGGGAGGACCACCGGGGAGTCGGGGGGACTACTCCGGGGCACCTTCCTACCGCAAAGTTATAGCCGAGCGCCGCTGAGAAGCCTCCTAGGAGAGGTCCTTCTCCTATGATCGTACTAGGCCCAGCAACACCACCACACAGGACTCTGTATCAGTTGCTTATCTTGGTTCTTTATATAAAAAGGAGCACGTTCAATATTTACAGGGGGATCGAGTGATCCAATAAGAGTCTCAATGTCTTTGGAGGGATAGGGTAGCGGGACAGTCTCAGTACCAGCCAGGTACGGGAAGGCTCTGCGCCAGACCTTGGGTGCTGGTCTCAGAGCGGCTCGGACGTGGAGAGCCGCGACGGCGTCAGCAGGGCTCGGGTGGTAGTTCCGCTAGGGTCGAGCCGCGACACAGTCAGCAGGGTTCTGGTGGTAGGTCCGCTTCGGTCGAGCCGCGACGAGGTCAGCTGGGCTCTGATGGTACGTTTCAGCAAGGTCGGGCCGCGACAGCGTCAGCAGGGCCCCAAAGGTTCGTGAAGGTCTTGTAAGCACGATGGAGCCGCGACGTCGTCAGCAGGGCTCAGAGGGTAGTTTCAGGAAGAGTCTTTCTCCGTAGGGTCAGCCGCGATCCGATCAGCAGGGCTCTTGACTCCGGGATACAACTGTCGTCTTGTTGCCGGGTCGCCCCAGATATAGGTCTGGAGCCCTTTGATGTCCGGACCCTTGCGCCCGGAGGGCGGAGAGGCCGGGTAGGGCGCGGCCAGACGCCCAGCAGGAGAGGCGCCAGGCCCCAGAGAGCTGTGGGGCGATCGCACCTAGGTGTGGAAGGACGGTTGGGGGTCCCATCGATACTGCCCTCCGCTGGGAGTGGGAAGGGCTCACGTGGTATCCCCCGGGCCAGGGGTTGGCGCCTCGATGTCGGGCCTCGCTGGGACCGAGGCCGGGTAGAGCAGGGTCATGTAGGTGGTCACGTGGAGTGACGTATAATCCAAGATGGAGGAGCCCCGAGGTGCATGGGACCTCGTGCGGCTTAGCGAGGGGGAACAGGACCACGCCACGAGGCCGGCTCCAACAGTCCCAAAAGCGAGACCTATTGGCTATGCCTCGCGGCCGTGCGGCCGCGAAAGTGAAAGTAATCACGGTCAAGCGCGGCGCGCGTGCCCGCGCACATGCACTGTAGCTCTAGGCTGGCCTGGTAGCACTTTTTGGAGCCCTCTCAATAAGTCTCGCCAGACCAGCGCATGCGCTGGGTCAGGCGAGACATAAAAATCTCCGGTCAATTGGAGTGGTGTGAAGCAATGGCATGCACACACTTTTTAAAGTTACATGATAAATGATCAGGTAAAAGCAGTCAAATAAATAAGAAAGTATGCTGTTCCTAAAGAGAATTATTAGTGAAAAAAGAGATAGATGAGTCCCTGATGTCAGGAGGGAAATCCTCCTTTAGGAAAAAGACCCTCACACACCCGGCAGACTAGCTGTCATATGTCGTCAGCATGTGGCCCAGATGTAAAGTGTCATCATCGGGTCTGCTCCGAATCGGGGCGGCGCTGCAATCCCCGATCGGCGACCCCAAAGGCGCCTTTTAATGGAGATCTTCATTCCATAGTTGCCGGTGGGTGAATGCAAGTGAGGGCCTTAAAGTGAAAAGAGTGTGGTGAGTGGAGTGTATTTAAAAATAAGTAGTGGGGAGCCTGAATAGTGTTTATTAAATGACTGGGGTCCCACTCTTACAATAAAAGCAATACAGTGCGTAATGTTACAGTTAGATTGACTGTATTACGCTGTGGTCATAGATGGTCAACATGTTTCTTGCTTAAGTATAGTAACCGCAATTCTTCAGGACCAAGTGATTCACACACTCATTGGTAGTGGTAGTGGCTAATATGGCACTTACCACACATACAGCACCCTAATAAGTGGTGACTAGTGCAGGTTTAGGAAAAATGCCTGAAAAAGAAAAACAGGGACACAAATATACATGTAAAAAACAATCACATCGCGACAAGCATGATAGGTCTCATCTCTTAACAACTACGATCATCAGTTGTCATGCAAATTCACTACTACCAAGTGTCCAACTATGAGGTGGAACTAGTTGTGAACACCCTATAGAAGTGGGCTAAAAAACGGGAGAAATCAAAATGATTATTTTTGACCATTTCCCACTGTGACTGGTGCTGGGGCAGAAAATTGAGAACGCCGGATGCGTGAGGTGTCTGGTGGCATCGGGGCAGAGACAACAGTTAATTGGGTTCAACCACTCACCCTTAACTGCAGGGCTGAAAAATCCAACGAGCTGGCGCTGGAGGCAGACACCGGATAGTACAGTGTCCTAATGATACACAGAGCGGCGCCCAGCGGGTAGAAGGTACATCCGCAAGAAAAAGAAATAGAGAGCTGATCATTTAGTAGCATGATCACATAAAAAGGAAATCCGCATAGTATGAAGACCCAGGTACCACGAGGGGATACTTACAGAAGTCCGTAGTACAGGACGCCTATCCACCTACCCTTGATCCACGCCGACTCGGGGGACGAATCTCAGAACTCCCGAAGGGATTATCTAGCGTAGATCAGCCAATCCGGGCCGTGCACTAATTGATACGTCAGAAAGGTACTGGCGGAGAGACTAGCGCGCGAGGTCTACTTCCGGTAAAGGAAAGGGGAGGGATATGTGCGTATGGCAGGACGCGCCGCGTAAACCACAGAATGTGATGACGCGGGGTCACGTGTGACAACAGTGTTACGTGATGAGCCCTTATTGGTTGCTCTTGCTAGGGTTGTTATGGTAACCAAGTGAACTCGTATCAGTCCGAAATGTTTGGATTGGACTTAATTCCACGAATCGAGCCGCGAAAGAATCTTTATATATATGACAAATGCGTGTTGTTTGCACATGGAGTAGTGTCATCGTTGTATTGCCAGTTCGCATATTTTAAGTAGCCAGTTCGAATGTTAAGGAAATTGGCAAGCATATATCATAGGATCTCAATGGGTATCTAATGCAAAGAGATCATATTGTTGACAACTTGCATGTTAGGGAAACTGACATAAGTGTATCAGAGGATGCCTAAAGGTACAAGTCTTAATATGCTCTGGTGTCTAAGAGTCATATGCTTGAACGAGGGTGGATCCACAAAGGTATAAGACGTCTATTGGAGACAGCTAGTTCTGTCACGTCACATATTTGTGAGGCTGTTCCACGGGATGTCCTCGTTCAATCCATCGGTATTAGAGGACAGTCTCATCACCCACCTCTGCTCCAGGGTGAATAGTTTAGTTTTGGTGACATTCTTAGGGGACTGCAGAACTACCCACTTGAAAGAGTCAGGGGAGTGGTTATTTTCACAGAAGTGCTTGGTCATCCTAGTGTTCATTTTTTTGCATCGGAAATTACTCCGATGCTCAATGATTCTCGTCTTCACTGATCTGGTCGTCATCCCTATGTAGGGTAAATTACACGGGCAGGTTATTAGATAGACGCAGTAAGCAGTGTTACAGTTGGTGTGCGTTCTGCATTCCCACGTGGTCCCGTTAGGAAAGACGACGTCTTTGGTTATTTTAGTTTGAGGACATACCACACAATTACCACAAGGGTAATGACCCCTAACGGGAGGAAGGTTCCATAAGGTCGATTGAATGGTATTCACTGGTGGTTTGGGTTTAGGTCTGGTATGTATTAATCTCTCCTTCAAATTGGTGGTGCGTTTGAAGGCAAACCGGGGGTTAGGTATTGTAAGTTCCCCGGTGTGGAGGATACCCCAATGTTTCTTAATGATTTTCTTGAGTTGTGAAGAGTTTGGGGTGTAGGTGATCACACAGGTAAGGCAGTCGTCAGTTTTTTTCTCTCTTGGTTCAAGTAACCCTTCCCTGTTATTGTTACGGGCACGTTTGTAGGATCTCTGGATGTCCCGGTTCTGGTACCCCCTCTGGAGGAGATTGGTCATAAGGGTTATAGACTCCTTTTTGAAGTCAGTAACAGTGCTACAATTCCTCCTAATACGGAGGAATTGACCAAAGGGTAAATTTTGTTTGAGCGCCCCAGGGTGGTAGCTGTTAAAATGTAGCAGACTATTTCTATCAGTCGGTTTGCGATGTAGTGTGGTGCTCATTTGATGATCGTCTAATATGATCAGGAGGTCCAAAAAGGGAAGCTGGTGGTCAGAGATGGTACTCGTGAATTTTAAATATGGATTTAAAGTATTAATCCATTGGCAAAACTCAATGCAGTGTGCTTGATCACCCTTCCAAAGGATCAAAATATCATCAATGAACCTCTTCCATAACAGGATATTAGCTCTGTAGGGGTTCGATTCGTTATGGATGGCTCGTTCCTCAAATGCTGCCATGTAGAGGCAGGCCACACTAGGGGCAAAGGTACTCCCCATCGACGTGCCCTGTGTCTGATGGAATAATTGGCCTTCAAATTCAAAGAAGTTCTCTGTAAGAGCTAGAGTGGCACATTCAATAATGAAAGGGCGGGGGGTAGGTGATACCCATTCCAGATTACTCAGAGCATCCTCTATTACATCAAGGGTAGCCCTCTGGGGGATATTTGTATAGAGGGCCTCAACATCAAGGGTGATGAGGAAGTCAACCTCTCCCTGATGTTGGGTGTCCTCTAGAAGCCTGAGTACATCGGTGGTGTCTCTTAAGAATGAAGGGGTGCTTTGGACTAGAGGTTTGAGAAAGTAGTCTGCAAACTGGGAAAGGGGTTCCAAAAGGGGAACCAATCCCAGAAACAATAGGTCTCCCTGGGGTCGGATTTGTGCCCTTATGTATTTTGGGGAGACAATAGAAGTAAGGAGTTCTTGGTTCGCCAATGACTAGGAAGTTAGCCTCTTTTTTCGTGATCCATCCCTGAGTTTCGGCATGGAAGACCATGCTCGTGATCAGGGACTTGAGCCTGTTGGTGGGATCCTCCTGGATAGGAGTGTAGTATTTCCTGTCCCGTAACTGGCGTTCACACTCTGTGCGGTAATCACAGGTTGACATGATAACCGTTGCGCCACCCTTATCTGCTTGTTTTATGGTGATCAGGGGGTCGTCATTAAGTGAGCGTAGTGCTGCTTCTTCCTCGTTAGTGATATTGTGGAAGGTCGCAGTGGGTTTAGCTTGCTTCCAATCTTTAAGAACGGCCTGTTCATAAGTTAACACCTCGTTAGGGACCATCCCGCTGTGTGGTGTAAAGGTAGAGGGTTTATGGAGGCCAGAGTCTTCACATTGACCCTCTGGTCCATCCTGAAAGTAAGCTCTAAGACGTACTTTGCGAAAAAAGGCTTGAATTTCACACATTTCTTTAAAGTGATCGACCTTAGGTGTAGGTACGAAGCCCAGACCCTTCTCAAGCACCCGTCTTTCTGTGTCATCAAGAGTGCGGGAAGAGAGGTTAACAACTAGCGTCTCTTGTTCTGGGCTTGACTCCTGGTCTCCATGGATGTTGAGGGTTGTTCCTGCCAGTGCACTTTCTTGTCGTCTCCTCTTCTCCGCCCTCTTCCTCTGCCTCAGCCTCTGCCTAAAAAAGGGGGGCCTTGTTGGTAAAAGGGTGGGGGCGGAGGGGGACCCGGTTGGAAGTTGGGAAAGTGCCAGAAGGGTGGGGTTGGCTGATATTGTCCCTGGAACGGGATCATAGGATAGTGGGAGTAGTTCTGTTGTCTCTGTCTATTCCGATTGTTTGAAAAGCTGCCCCCACTGCAAAGCAGTGCAAGCAAAAACTAAGTTGGAGACTAAGAAGCATAGGCAGCCATGGAGAGATCAGCAGGCTAAATGGGCTGCATGGCTCTTCTGCCATCATTATGTGTGTGTCTAAGGGCCAGATGCACAACCCATTTTTTAGCAGTTACAAATGGAGAATCAGGCCATTTACGACTGCTAAAACAGCTTTTACAATGTACTAAACCTATTTTGCGAGTCGGTGTCCTATTACCGACTCGCAAAATAGGGTTTGTGATTCGCTATTTGGAAGGGGTGTTTCAAGGGTGTCCCTTCCTAATAGCGAGTCGCAGTGGTATGTATGAATGTTTTGCTACTGGAATGAGGTCACAAAACATTCATATTTTACCGACTCCCTGAAGGAGGTGGTGGCTCATTCGCAAATGGGAAGGGTTCTCCAATGGACCCCTTCCCCTTTGTGAATGTGAGCCCAACATTTTTTAAGAGCAGGCAGTTGTCCCACGGACCAGTGGCTACTCTTAAAAAAATTAAAAGGAAACTTTTCATTTTTCTTTTTTAAATACATTCCATTTTCATTTAAGGAAAACTGTCTGCATTTCAGAAACAAATATTGCTGTATTTATAACGCAATCACAAACATGGTGGTCTGCTGACCCCAGCAAGTCACCATCCCTGTGATTACATGCCATTCCCAATGGGTCGCAAATTGCGGCCTACCTCATGAATAATAATGAGGTAGGTCTTTTGCGACCCATTGGGAATTGCTAAATGTGTCTGAGGCACATTAGTTCATTTCATTTTGCGACTCACTAAATGCGAGTAAATAAAAATCGCAATCTGCGAGGTGCAAAATGAAAAGGTCATACATCTGGCCCCTAAAGCTTTTGCATGCCAGAATTCCACCTTTAAAAGCCAGTGGAGGTCATATTTCTTTAAAACGAGTTCAAAAGATCCCTCTCAATTTTTCCTAATGTGTACTGAGAGCCTAAATCAGCCTATATAAATTAGTGTTGCTCAGTATATGCCTAAGAAATGTGCATCTTGCTTTTTGACTGCATATTCAAACAACAACAAAATATTGAAGCTGCATTAAAAGCGCAGGTTCAAAACATGGTGTACTGAAGTGTCCTGTAGGGAGTAGGCAGGTGTGTGAACTATACATAGACCATTCTGAAATATGTTCAACAATACAGACACATTTTGTCAGTCCAGTTTTTTGTTTGGGTTCCTTCAAAGAAACAAGTTTAGATTAGAAGAAGAACTGTTGCACAGAAAAGGGAAAATTGAGAATGCGGAGGATTTGGGGCCTGGAACCAAACAAATGCATTAAGTCTTACTGCAGGCACCATGAGAGAGATGTCTGAGGAGGGAGGATCTCTTCCTTGAACAGGCCTTGTTCCTACTCTAGAAACAAGCATAGAAAGCATTATGCTGACAATGTAGTGTGTGTGTCTTGTTCATAGTTTTTGGAGTTAAGTCAGGATGCAATAGCAGGGAGATCTCTTTCACTGTGGTGTTATCTTAAGGTTTTAAAGACCATGCAGCTTCTCTCTAGTCCAGTCCTTCGATTGGGTACAGCTGCTGACTCTCTTTAAGCTTATCTGCATCTCTCTTGCTGCTGCCTGCATTCCTCTCTTCTTCTTCCCAGGTAGATAAAGATTATTCTGCCTACCTATTGGCCATGTCTGAGCCTTTTGCCCTATTCCTCCCATCTCTATGGTGAGCTCTCGCATTGCATCATTTTCATTTGAACTGGAAGTGGCATGTCGGTATAATGTGTCTAACCTAAGTAACTGATGTTTTCCAGAAGGAGATGATTTCCTGGGCTTTCCCATGTCTGCAGGGGTAGGTGACGGTGCATAGAACCAGTGATGGTAGTCAATAGGTAGAGGCCCATAGACTGTCTCCTGGCATACATGGCTTGTGATATTTAATCTAATCCAATAGAAGCTTAAGAATAACATTTACGGTGCTCTGCGTTTCCCTCCAAATATTGCACAATCCAAACTGCCTCATCATGGATTTAACATATGTGTGCATTCTAGGATTGAACTTTGATGGACTGCTATTAGATCTATCTAGGTAATAATTCATAACTACGTTAAAATCCCCAGACCAAATAATCAGGTATTGGAACTGGATCAGCTCTGAGGCCAAGGCTTGTAAGGGTTCTGTATCATCCATATTTGGGCCATTATATCCTACTAGGGAGTAATGTTTCTCACATATTCTCAAGATTGCGAAAACCCATCTACCCCTCTTATCCACTTTCCACTCCAAAATCGATACCTCTGTTCATTTTTTTGTTAATATAATAACTCCTTTAGTGTGACAATTTTGTTCAGAGCATACCATTTGCCAGACCCAATTCTGCTTTTTTTAAAAAGACTAGACATTCTGATTTAGGTAAGTGTGATTCCTGAAGTATTATTATTTGGGCAGGGGCATCCCTCAAATATTGGATAATTTTGTCTCTCCTTCTTCTAATCCCTAGCCCATTAACATTCCAGGGCAGGTTCTGGATACTCTTGTTACCTATTGCATTTTGTTGCTTGCCTCTTATAATGCTTCATATCCTTCGTATTTACTAAGGCAATGGAACTTTTTATTTTTCCCCCCTATGCCCCCCACCCCGTGCTCACTTCAGCCACCCTCCTCCCTGGAGAACCCTATCCCTATCTTCCTTGGCTAACCTAGAGAATTGACTCTATCAGGGAGGGAGGTTTATGTGCTAACACTAATAATGTAAGAAAGAGAAAAAAAAGGAAAAGGAAAGAAAAAGAAAGAGAGGTTTCATAGGATTGGAACTTAATTGGAAGACAGCAAATGTCCTGTGTACACCGATGAGCCCAGGGATATAATCTGAGAACCATAATCTGCCTCTTAACCATATGTCGGTGTGTCTTGATTCAGTTTAAGATTCTCCAGCAACACATCAGCCTCTTCTCGATCTCTCAGATTGTGCATTTTATTATTTATCAGCACTCGCAAGGCGGACGTAAATTTCAACTGGGCTGTTCCTCCCATCTTCCTAAAATCCTCCATTCTTTTTCCGAGCTCCCATTTCCTATTCAGAGTTACCTGAGAGATGTCTGATCTGATACTAAAGGATAAACTCTCACCGGTCAAAACCCCAGCTTTCAAAGCTTTATTTAAAATGTTGTCTTTAATAGAATATGTGAGGAAGCTACTAAAATTCTACTAGGTTTTGTTTTATTTGTGCCCTTCCTAAATGGGTCCCAGTGTATCCTTTGAATATCCTGCATCAAGGCTTCGGTCGATCCGTCCCAAACCCCACTAGATTTTAACAAGTTAACTTCAAATGCTTTTATGTCCTCCCTCTCACTTCCTTCAGGCACAGTTACATTTCTGATGTTATTGTGTCTTGCATTGTTTTCTAAAGATTTAATTTATCTTGATTCTCTTGATATTTGAGCTTTAGTTTGTTCAGCTCCTCCCTATCCCTTGTGGTGCTTTCTTGCAATTCCACCACTGAGGATTCTAATACCTGCGTTCTTTGAAATAAGGACTCAAGCTTCTCTGCTAATCCCTCACAAACACCCTGAATCTCTTTCTGGTTTGCTTGAGATGTAGAAAATCCGCTTTTGCCTTCCTTTGCGAGGGATTCCATTAACCGCTCCAAAGAATTAACCTGTGGGTCTGGCACAATGGGATGTTGGGGTGGCGTTAGCCCTAATTGAGCTTTTCCTTTCATTTGGGGCATAAGACTGAGTTTGGGTCCCACTCCGGCTGATTCCAATAATGAATCCTTAAACTTTTCCACTGTCAGGCTTGATTCCCTACCTCTGTCCTCATTGATACCATCATCAGCTAGGCATTAATATCTGTTTGGGCTGACCGGGATCCGAGACACCTCTCCTGCCCCCTCATTTTGATTTAACAAGGTTGTCACAACCCTGGTTTCCTTGCCCACTGCTCCATCCACTGTTGTTATCAGCATGGCTCTAGTGGGTTGTGGGAGGGTGCGATGGCGGTTACCGCCAATGGATGATTTGTCTCAGAGCCTATTTCCTGCAGCTTAAAATAAGTTCTGAGATAGAGGGTGGTTTTTAGGTCTCGGCTAGCGAAGGCTGCGCTCGCGCAGTCTCGCTCGCGAGATTTAATGACTTGGAGAAGAGGGGCTTGAACCCGCCCCTCTTCTCCCCTCTTCTCCATTGGCTGGCCTCTTGAATGCTGGCCAGCCATTGGAGAAGAGGTTTGTCTCTCCGAACAGGCCCCGTCCTTTTCGGATTCGGGGGCGTGTTTTTTGCTATTTTTCTCATTATCTCCTCCAGCCAATGGCAAGAGGAGAGAAAAGAAAAACACGCCCCCGAATCCGGAACCGCCGCTGCCTTTCTCCGAGGCATTTCTGCTTCGGCTCGGAGAAAGGCGGTGGTGTGCTTGGTTTGTTCTGAGAGCACTGTGCCTAGAAGTTTCTATATTTACTAACCAATTATTACACACAACATTTCCACAAATTTTAGCTATCTCTAATTAAATAAGCGTTAGCGGGGCCAATAGGTCTAGTTATTACTGAAAATTAAAGCCACGCCGTTTGGCTTTGCTTCCTCGTTCGTTTCTTCCCCTCGCTTTGATTTATATCGCTCGCTATTCTCACCACATTCTCACGGCTTTCTTGCAGCTTTCATTTTGTTACAATCTGTTGTTCGGCCGCACTTCCATTTCTACCAATCAAAAGTGTATTATTATATGCTGTGAGGCATGCACGTTACCCTAAATATAAACACTGGGGGGCCATAATCAAACTACTCAGCACATTAAAGAAGCCTCTTTGTTTTTCAAGCACGTAGAAGGTAATCGCGTTTGCGAGGTCTTCTAGTTAAAGTTTTTTTTTTTTAGCAGTAATCAATGGGAGCAGGCACACTTTCACTCTCAACCAATCACAGCCTTCGCTGCTATCAGGGCAGAAGTTCTGAGCTACAGGAAGCGACGCGTTCCTGACGCGTTATCAGGCCGGGTGGCTGTCTTCGCCGGAAGTCTAACCTGGACCTGTCACCTGTGGTCGGATGCTGAGAGTGGCAGAGAGGGGCCACAGTCAATACAGAAGCTGCGGTCCCCTTCACATGGGTAGACCACGGTGTTGTTTGAGCTGCCTCTGGTCTTGATGTCGTTGAGAGGAACAGACAGAAGGTGAACAACGCAGCAGGTATTACTGTTTTGGTTCCTTCTGTGTTTTGTGGGATTGTCTCATTTATTATGTCTGTCCCGGAGCAAGGCAGCGAAAGATGCTAAAGATCCTGCTTTCTGCTCATAGATGCGTGCTATTGAAAGGATTAATGAAATGCACCTCAGCGCGTCGAATTTGTCAGAACGTTGTGGTACGGGTGGGCTTGGGTGTCAGGAATTGTCCCGCAGAGCAGAACCCTCTTGCTCTGCTCTGGCACTGAGCACAAGATGTATACAGGAGGATTTGAGTGGCCAGCATGTATTTATGAAACCTCTGCATTCAGAAAATGTTCGGTACAAAGCTGCTTTACCTTTATAGATATTTAATTCACTGCTACTTTGATGGGGGCTTAAACCAACTTTTACGTTAGATAGATTTAGTTTATGGCTAGTCAGCCCCAGTAGATTTAAGCATAGTAATAACCTTCGTCTATATATGCTACAAAAATGAAAAATGCAACTAAATGACGTTAGAAACCTTAGTGAAGTTGGAACCAACCTTTGTAATCAATTTACAACACGCTGCATGTATTGGAAGTTAGATACTCCTGCATTTATTAATTGTCTTTGTAGTAAAACAGATAACACCGCACTTGAGACTAAATAGACTGTCATGTTTCATTAATCTAGGTTGGCTGGCATTACACTTTATCTGTTCCCCATTTAACCGTGTGAATTTGATGTAATCCTAACTGAGAAAGTGATTTGTTTTGCGTGGTCAAACCCATTTTTTAAGGACCGATAGATACAGCTGTTTTTTAGGTCTCGGCTAGTGAAGGCTGAGCTTGCGCGAGATTTAATGACTTGGAGAAGAGGGACTTGAACCCGCCCCTCTTCTCTCCTCTTGGAGAATAGGTTTGTCTCGCAAAACAAGCCCCGTCCTTTTCGGATTCGGGGGCGTGTTTTTTCCGAGGTTTTCTCTGGGCGTGTTTTTCTCTCCTCCAGCCAATGGCAAGAGGAGAGAAAAAGAAAAACACGCCCCCGAATCCGAAAACGCCACTGCGTTTCTCCGAGGCATTTCTGCTTCACCTCGGAGAAAGGGAGTGGTGTGCTTGTTTTTTAAAGCGGTAGCCAATCTCTAAAAACATGCTTTCACCCAATTCGAGACTGCGCTGTTCACCAGGGGCGGGTTAAAGAACAGCGGCGGTGCCTCTAAGCTCCGGTTGTGCTCGTGCTCAGTCGTCTGTCTCCCCGAGGTTCGCCGTGGACTTGGTGGGCAGCATTCTTGTGCAGGGCAGGACGCGAGAGTAGCGCTGTCATTCCCCTGGTGTGAGCTTCTAGCTGCTTGCGGTCAGTTTTCCCCCATCTTCTGCTACTATTGTCAGGCTGCCAGATAAGCAAAGCTGCGCTGGGATTTTCCTTCTGCCGTAGAGACCACGTGTTCCATTGCACACTGCTCTTTTGTTTTTCAGTTTTCGATAAGGCGTGTGAAACTAGAACATAGTAACAGTGGCATTTCTGTTCTTGGTTAGTCAGGCGACGAGCATTTGAAAAGATGGGGCTAATGGGGTGGTGGCGTTATGGTGAGCCAATAGATTTTTATTTTTTGCTTTATTTGAGAGTAGGTTTGCTGGTGAGGGTTGTTGAGCACGCATGTTGCAATATGTTAAACTATGTGGAGACTTCTTTAAGATTCCTAAATTTAAGATTGACTTTGCAGTACCACTAATTGGGAGTGCTTCTGAAGATGTAACATTCATTTTTTTTTGTTTGTTGTTGTAGTGTTTATATATCGCGAACTCGACTCGAAGGTATCAGAGAACTTTCCTGCTTATTGGTCCATCCCCCTTATCTGTGTGGATGTGCAGTTCATACCTTTTGGGGGTTGCTCTGAACATGCTTGCGAGTTGGGGTGTACTGGCGGCCTTCGCGGGGTAGGACATTCAACACGTGTTTTGTTGAAGGCGGGGCACATTTCGCAGAGATTTGAACCAGGTAAGATTGTGCTCTGCTCTCGAGAAAAGCGTGTGCAATATATATTCAGAATTCTTTCTCTTCAAGCGCACTCGGCATACTCCTGCAAATCACGGGATGTTTGGGAGATGCAGCTAGGGGTGCTATTTCGCGCTGCTACCCAAGTCCTAAGTATGCTTGAATCGGTTAATATTGTCACTGACTCGTTTCTGGACCCCCGCTTTATTCCCAAGATGGCTACCTTGTAGACCAACGAACAAAATCTTCAGCTTGTCGTCCGTTGTCTATTTCCACTCGATCTCCGCTCTCAAACCACTAGATCTCTATGCTCTTTTGTTTTCATTTCGTGTCACACGAGGCCAGACTAGAACGCTCCCGGGGGAAGGGGGGAGGGAGAGCGAGAGGGCAGTCTGGGAGGAGCGTCACCGCAACCTGTGCTGCTTTTGCCTTTAGTCTTTCACGTCTTTAGTCCCTGATTTCCCCAACAGCGACTCTAAGATCTGTGTGTGTGTGTGGTAGGCTCTGTGTGTGTGTGTGTGTGTGTGTGTGTGTGTGTGTGTGAGTGTGTGTGTGTGTGCTTGTGTGTGTATGTGTGTGCCTCTGTGTGGGTGGCTTTTTTTGTAGGTGGCTCTATGCGTGGGTGGCTCTGTCTGTGTGTGGGTAACTCTGTGTGTGTGTAGGTGGCTCTGTGTGGGTGGCTCTATTTGTGTGCAGGTGGCTCTATGTGAATAGCTCTGTGTAGGTGGCTCTGTGTGGGTGGCTCTGTGTGTGTGGGTGGCTTTGTGTGTGTGGCTCTGTGTGTGGGTGCAAATGCAATAGGTCTCGCATTTGAGAGCGATTAAGCTATTGACATTGTAAATAACAATGCCGTTTCTTTAAATGTTTTAAAAACAAAAACATAAACAAAAATAATGTCATGAGCAGTGCCAATAGCTCTAACTTTAACAATGCCGAGACCATTGCATTGTAAATGCTTGTTAAAGCCTTGGGCTTGGGACCGTCTTACTCACCCTTTGAGTGTGAGAGGACCCAGATGAACCTTGTACCTCTAACTCGAGAGCTCCCCTTACTTCTTCCTTGGGTGCCGTGGGGCTTCCCTTTACCCTTTTTTTGCTTTGATTCCTTAATTTTTGTTTTTATTGCCGAACCTTCCACCTTCTTCCCCGGAGGAGTTATCTCTTTCCCAAGGTTGAAGTCCCCACCTCCAAAGCCTTCCCACCCGCACTTCTTAATGTATACCTATTCGGATTCTGAGCCTTTTCACCCTTCCCCCTCATCAGCCAGAACCCGGCCGTATCCCTACCTGCAGGAAATTCCCCCTGGGGGTGTCCTTTTTTCCGTCGAATGCCTCACCATTACTCAGGCTCTCCCATCCTTGAGCTGCTCCTCACCTCCGCAGTATCTGCCTTTCATCCGTCCAGACAAACCCCCAGCATGCTCCGGGGCTTTCACCCCCACACCCCCCCCCCCTCCGGCGTTCTTGCCCCTCCTGGCATTGGTAGATGCTTTTATCAATGATGGGCCCACAAAAGCGAGCTTACCAGGTGTGCTGATTAATGCTCTCAGGACAGCACTGTCATTGTGAAAGTAGTTTTTCCAAAAGAAAGAAAGACAAAGTGAAGTGTTAAGCATCCATTTAACTTTCTTTATTGGTATTGAGAAGATAAGCATCCTGCAAATGAATTCAGCATTGTGAATTACAGGAAATAAATCACAGACCTCTTTCGTGTGAAATATGAGCTTTGAAACCACTGGAAAACATTCATTAATAAGTCATACACACAGATTCATTTCAAATTGGGCGATAAAAATTAGTTGCAAATAGTATTCTGCCTTCAACAATTACAGACCTGGATACTACAAAAAGGCCTTTGACGTGTGTGGCAAGACTTTCTGATGAAACATGCATGTTACATAAAATCAGGCATAATTGCACTTAGAACAAGAAGGGGCATATTACCAAGGAAGTGGCGGAGAAAGGCGTTAGCCTTCTTGGCTTAACGCTTCTCTCCGCCACTTCGGAAACGCCAGGCTGCACCATATAAACAAGGATATGGTGCAGCCTGGCGTTTCCCCCTGCGATGGTGCTAAGTTACACGATTTAGCGCCAGCGCAGGCACCCTTGCACTAGAGTGCAAGGGTGTCTGCGAGCAGGGAGGTTTGTTTATGTGTAGGAAGGAGTTCCTTCCTGCTCATAAACAAACCTAAAATGCCATTTTGTAACTTTCATTTGTGCAGCTTTGTGCAGCACACATTGAAGTTACAAAATGGCATTTTGAAAAACGGTTTGTTCATGTACTGGAAGGGACACCTTCCTGTACATGAACAAACCATGGCATTTTGCTTTTTCCACATGGAAAAAGCAACAAGCATTGGCATATAAGTATTTAGTTATGCAGCACAATATCCTTTGTGCAACAACATTAACTGTTACATGGCTAAACACTTATACGGTCCCAAAGGCGAGACCTATTGGCTATGCCAATGCTTGTTAAACTTGGTAACATTGTATGGGCATTGGTTCAACCTCATTAGTACCAGTTCAACACCCAGATATAGCAATAAGCAACAAAAAGGCGACCAGTCCAGCTTTGCAAAGGGTGTTCCAATGCACGGCAACACGTCACTGCATTTTTAGCAACTTTTTACCCATTTAAATTAGACACAAATGTTTTTTTTGTTAAAATATGGAGATTATGTGGTAGATTATCAATTGTGTGGCAAATGTGGCACATCTATAATTATGCGTAAATCGCCGTGGCTGTACAATCGCATAATTCCAGTGGCCCTGAATATAAGTTTACAAAGTTATTCTTTAGCAGTCAGAACAGTTTGTTTGTTTTCGTTGAGCGCTATTTTTCAAGACCTTCCACATTCCATGCATTCATAGCTTGGCTAGTCCAGGATTCTAGTTTAAATTCTTATGTTTGCTGTTCTAAATGAGTGATGGGATATCAGAATTATGCGTGCCAGAATGCAAAGAAACAAACACTGGCCAAGCTATTTTTCAATGGCTTTTTTGTGTGCAGTTGTGTCTTTCTCTGATCTTCGGTTTGCCCTACTCATGAATTTTTAAGAGTAAGACATCTTTACTCTTGGAAAACAGAGCTCTCGTGCATCCACCGTCCACGCTGAGGCGCTCATGCAGTCCCAGTTTCATCATTGGAACTCTCTGATCTGTAGTCCTGTATTTTTAAATTAGGACAACAATTCACATGATGCAAAGGGATTTGTAAAAAAAATAACACCATACTGGAAAAGCTACTTATGATTCCTCCTGAGAAACATTAGCGCTCTGGGAAACAAGCATTCCCTTGGCGAACCCAATGGATTGTGCCTATGAGAGCTATCGGCAATTACTTTTAGGCATGCGTAAAGGAGCGTACCTGCTGTGCAGTATGGCTAAAAATAATTATAAAAAAGGTCTATGATGTGGCCATTTATATGAAAAAAACTGTCACATGGGTAAGTGGGTGAGGGCACGAGGCAATGCAGAGGGAGGGAGGGAGAGAATGAGGCACATGGGAGCTGAGGGCACACGAGGGAAAATGTGGAAGCACACTAACAACAGAGGATAGGCAGGAGGGGCTGGGGAAGCATACAGACAGCGGAGGGTGACAGCAAGAGACTGGGGAGGAAAACACAATGGAAGGTGGCTGGGAGGGTCCGATGCCAGCAAGCTGACAACAGAGGGAAGGCAGGAAGGGATGGGGCAGCAAGCTGACAATGGAGGGTAAGCAGGAGGGGCTATAGCAGAAAACTGCCAACAGAGGACAGGAGGGGCTGGAGAGGCAATGTGTCAACGGAGGGCAGATGAGAGGGGATGAGGAAGCCGAAACAAGCTGACAAGGAAGGGAGGGTCGGAAGCCCTGGGGCAGCAAGCTGATAATAGAGGGCGGGTAGGAGGGGCTGGTGCAGCAAACTGACAAAGAAGGGTGGGCTGGATGGGCTTAGGAAAGCAAGTTGACAATGGAGGGTGGGCGGGAGTGGCTAGGGCAGCAGGCTGACAATGAAGTGTGGCCAGGAGAGCATGGGTAGGCAAGCTGACAACAGTGGGTGGGGAGGGATGGGGCCGCAAGCTGACAACACAGGGTGGCGGGAAGATTGGTGGAAGCACATGGCCAATCGAGAGCAGGTGGAGGTATGGGGAAACACACGGACAAAGGAGGGAGGTGGGAGGGGCTGGAGAAGCAAATGGACAATGGAGGGTTGAAGGGGTGTGGTTGGGAAAGAAACGGGCAAGAGGGCGATTGGGGAAACAAGAATAGCAAGAAACGCCAAACTTGATAATGGGTGGCAGCGTTGACTTCAATGGGTGTTGCAGTGGAACACCCACCGCAACACCCACTGCATGCCCCCTTTCACGCTAAGTTCAGCTTGAAAGGGGCCCTATTATCAAGGCAGCATTAAGCCACGTTAAGTGGCTTAACGCTGCCTTGACAATAGGGCGCTGACCCTATCGCCACCACAACGTCACAGAAAGTGACGTTGTGGTGGCGATAGGGGCTTGATAATATGCCCCGAAAAGTACTAACTCCTTAGAGTGTATATGTGCAAGGCTTACGGCCTAGAAAACACATCTTTTGAATGTGAATGCTAGGTAGTGTCAGTGGGCGAGATCGTCATATTATTTCAGCAGCAGGTTAACATTATTAGCACTAACATTCTGCAATCTGGATTGTCTCTAGTGATTAGGACTGCAAGGCCATGTGTCCTTGGATGAAACAAGTTTGGAATGAAGGAGGAAGGTAAACTGGTAACAGTTGCTATCCTTTTGAATGCTTCTTTGACAGAGGCATTGTCCGAGCTTCACAGTGCATCTAAAACAGGCTGCACAGCACGCCCCTGCTCTCCTCCCCATAGAAAATCATTGAGGAGGTGGATATAAAGGTGGCAGGGAATTTGGGAGGGGGGATACGAAGACTGATTGCTTGAAGGGGACATGCCTGAGTGACATTATCTGACCACAGTCATGACAGTTTTCTGTGGTATTTGGGGATAGTTACATGGCTTGTCATAAAATAGGTAGATTACGTTTTCTGCCCAAATAATAACAATGAAGATGCTGACATATGAATATTTGTTATTTAGGGACTGGACTACTTAATTACAGGCTGCAGGGATGTATGAGGTGAAACGTTAGGGCTTTTCTAATGTTCATTTTGTTTCATATAATGACTGCTGAAATTGCCATAAATACTATGATCATTCAGGTAGTGAAGGTTTATGTATTGATTGTACATAATATATAGCCTTTTATTGCAAAATACCAACAACTGGGTGTGTCTGCTGCTTGTGAGGGTTCACACATAAACTAATATTCTCTATCACCCTCTGAAAATGAAAGTTTCTTGGGGACCACAAACCCATTTATCTCTCTCGTGTGGCTTGGCAACCAAGTTCCATAACTTACAAGTCCTGTGAGATACAGAACTATCGTATGCCACCAAATGAACACTGCCACCTACACTGCACTTCTTCACTTACGCCGCATGAGTGCTACACTCCCTCTTCTCTTGGGGCCATATGTATGAAGGCAATTTTGCAATCGCAAATGCCGAAATTCGCAGAATTTCGGCGTTTGCGATTGCAAAACAGCATTGTCATATGTATGACACAAACCACCCCATGCAAAATAAGGAATCGCAAATTTTGCAATTCCCTATTTTGCGATTGCATTTAAGGAATCGCAAATTGCGATTCCTTAAATGCAATGTAAAAAGCACACAAAACGTGCAATTTGGACTTAAGGAATCGCAAATTACCACCAACTTCAAGTTGGTGGTAATTTGCGATTTCTTAGAAAAATGCACTTTTATGCATTTTTCAAAGTGCCATGTGACTCACATACATGCCCTCAGGGCATGTATGTGCACCACATCTGCACCCATGCTAATTTCAGGGGTGCAACTGGGTGTCCTTTTGACACCCTGGCACCCTTTAAATTGCATTCCCAATTTGCGATTCTCTAATTGGGAATCGCAAATTGAGAATGTCTTCCCATTCATCCCTATGGGCCTCTAGGCCCATAGGAATGAATGGGGAGGTATTCCTTAATTGCAAATCGCAATTTGCGATTCGCAATTAAGGAATATGTAGGATTCGCAAAATTTATTGCAAATTCTACATACATAGGGTTTTGCGATTCTCAAATAGCGATTCGCAAAAAATCTCTATTTAAGAATCGCAAATGGGCATTTTCATACATATGGCCCTTGGTCCCCTAATGAATTACATTTATTCTATCAGTAATCTTTGGCTTTGACTATTGCAAAGGCCTGTACACGTGTTTTTTTAAAAAGGACAATGCATGAATAAAATCTGCAACAGTATTTGTGGGGGAGATATTTCCCTACCTGAGCGTAAATTTATCGTTTTTCCATTCACAAACATTTGCAGAAGTATGCCTGGAAAGCTAAGTGAGGCACAGTTTTCCAGGTATACTTCTGGGAATGTCATGTGTCATATCACATGGAATCTCTTTTTCCCTGAGTGGAATTCTAAATAGCTTAGAATTCCACTCGAGGGGAATAGAGCCCCCCCCCCCCATGCAAATACACATTTTTTCTTTGTGTTTTTTCTCCACTGATGAATATTTTTTCCTATGGAGAAAGACCTTCACGTACACCCCCACCAAATCTGGGTGTGATCTGTTCAGATTCACACCTTATGATGAGAGTTACGCCAGCACCTTGGCTGGACTAACTTTATAACCACTTCCAGAGAATAAAAGTGTCGGAATGGACATGCCCATAAAAATACCTTTTGTAAACATTCCCAAAATTCTAAGGCAAACCACACATTGGAACTTCCCCTTCCAATCCATTGAGTGGGATTTGCTGCTGCACTATTCTCCATACTGGTGACGGAGAACTCCATAGTAGTAAATACATTTACGCCTGCCATGCATACTTTTGCAAATTCCTGCCAACATTACATGTTCCAAAAATGTCCATTGGTCACATACCTTGCCACCAGCGGCCTCAGGGGTGCCATGAGATGTCAGATCACTGTCCATTTCTCCCATTCTACGCTCCCATCTTTCCCTTTCTTGAGCGGCACTGTTCGTCATATCGAAGCCATACTGTGGCTCCAAAACAACTATTTTCCTGTCCAATGATATCCAACTACTCCAGTAGTGAAACAATATCCTCATGGTTCTTCTTGCACAGCATGGTGGCCAAAACAACAAACACTAAAGCCAAATTCGTAATTTCGGTTTGCTGTCTAACTGCCACATGCATCAACAGAAGGAATTGTGATTCCTAAATAGTGCTATTTAAGGAATAGCTATGTAGGAATCGCAATTCCTTATACATGTAGGAATCGCAAAATAAATTGCTATTCCTACACATTACCTAATAACGATTCGCAAACTGCGCATCGCTAATAGGTAATATCATTCCATTTAGTCCTATGACCCTTTAGGCCCATAGGAATGAATGGGAATACATTTGCAAATTTCGATTACCAAATTGGTAATCGCAAAATGCAAATGCAAATTGTAAGGATGCCAGGGGGCCTGATGCACCCTCCCAAAAGATAAGTGTGCACATGTGGCGCACACACGTCACTTTGAAAATGCACGTTGTATGGAGCACCTCTTGCACCTCCATGCACCAAGTGCCATCCACCACGTTAAGTCAGGTAGTAGAGATGAGGAATATACCCAGCCTCCTTTTCACAGAAGAGGTTCATGGCCATAGGTAGTGGACTGCTAGAGGTGGTGTCGGTAGTGTGGTGCACCAAACAAGGAGTCAGCATGCTCCGATGCAGGTAGGGGAGAGAGCATATATTGTCTACGGCGCCATCTAGGTAGTTAATGTGTCACGCCTCGATCGGCTCCAGTGAGTGGAAAAACAGACTGTAGTATGAAGGATGATGGATTCAAGGAAGAAAGAAGCTCTGAAAGACAGGCAACCACCATCCGTATGTCATCTCATGGCAGAGCTCTGACTCTAGGCAGCCATTCTCTCTGGGCTAAGGCCACACCCTCCCTACCCCCGGTATAAGCTATTGTTAACATCTGTCTGCAGCTCTGCCGATGAATGCTGCACTTCACTTTTGTTGATGTGAAGCCGTGTAATAGTTTTGGCTCTCCCAGATCTTTTGTTTTGCTCATAGATGTAGTAAAGTGAAATGCTCCTGCATTACAAAGAAGTTCTTTTTTGAATTGTGAAGTCTTTATGCTGTGTTACATGACAATTGTTGCACTATTTACATGCTAAATATTTTGATGACTAGGCTCTTTCTCAGAATTTTGGAGCAAACAAGGCCCTTGGCTCAGGTCTGGCTCAGCTCTTCCTATTAATTAATAACCGTAAGTTATTACGGGTGACATACTAGGTTAGGTAAAGTGAGTTAAGTATGGTGGGTTATTTATGGTAGGTAGGTGAGAAGATATGCTAGATAAATATGTATGAGGCATGAAGAGCATGATGGCTAAGTGGGAATGCTGGGTAGGTTTGGTAGTTATGGTAGGAAGGCATAAAAGGTTAAGTGTGTTAGGTTAAATATAACAGGCATAGTATGGTTGATAATTATGGTAGATGTGGAAGGTATAGAATGCTAGTTAAGGTAGATATAGTGTGTTAGAAAAAGTAGGCTATCATAGGCATGGTAGGTAGGTATTGTGGGTAATTTTTGTAGTTAGACAAGAAAAGTAAAATAACAAATCCACTTACCTTTTGCCGCCGCTGCCTTCACCTCTGCTTCGATAGCGGAAGGAAGCACACAGGCTCCCTCACTAAGCCAATCACAATGCTGGGGAAACAGCCATCACATCGCATGTGTTACAACGCATGCGATTACAACGCGGTTGTTACAACGACCGTGCTGTAACATCGTGGTACCATTACAAAGCAAGTTGTAACAATGACTTGCACTAGGGGGCGCTCTAAACTAAGGAATAGTATAATTTATTATTCCAACACCTTCCCTACTGTTGCACACACTGGAGTTGGAATAGTATATTATACTATTCCTAAGTCCAGCGTGCCCCCTAGAGCAAGTCGCTGAAACGACTTGCACTGTAATGGTACTGCGATGTAACAACGCGGTCGCTGTAATGACCGCATTGTAATCGTATGCGTTGTAAACGCATGCGATGTAAAGGGCTATATTCACAACGCTGCAATGCAGCGTTTTGATTGTTCTGAGCACCGAGGTTCGGCGCTCAGACGGGAAATGGGAGTATGGGCATGTTCCTCCCAAGGCGGTGCATTACAGCCTGGTGAGGAAGATGCAAAGTGCGCATGACTCTCTGGTCTGTAATCATAGACTTGGTACATATTCCATTAAGGTTTGGGGATAGTAAAAATGAACCACCCAATCAGCTGTGTGACTTGACAAATTACCTAGTTCCCTTTGACTAGTTTGATTTTCTCTTTCATGAAAGGAGGGATAGCCTGGTCCAGACAGTCATGTGTTTCCTGGGGAAGCTCAGTAAAAGGAAACATGCAACCACTGATTTCCTGTGTGCCTCCATGCATCAAGAAGATTCACTCCTTTCCTAGGTGCAGTTTATCATTTGGTACATTTGACTAGACCCTATTCCAGGCAAGCCTGCACTTTAAGATGTTCACTCATCATCACATAGAAGTTAAAATTGGAATTGTATCTTAGATTGTGCTTGTTGTGGGGGTGATTTCACCTAAAGGACAATAAAGTCCATTTGATCCTAATTACACCCTCCATGGGCCAACAATATCTCTTCTACAGATACTACAACTTCAGCGTTAGCATAAGGTACACAGAAGCACTGTACTCTCATATTAAGCCTGGCTACGGACAACGTCTGCTGTTTGCCACAACTTATGTAGTAAAAAATGAATTAAAAAGCAGTAAACAGAGCAGAGCTTTGTCTCCACACCTTATATTCGGGCTTTTTATTGCCCAGCAGTTGTGTGATGTCCAAGCAGCTCTCTCTTGTTGCTAGATGGTAGAAGGTAGCACCCTAAGTCTTATAAGCCTGTATGTGACACTGCAATGTAAAGGAACATCCGCAGGTGCATTGAATCTCCTGATAGTGACCAAAAGTGTGACCACCCGGTCACTGCACGCACACTCTGTTAGAGGGTCCTAAGATGACAGGATGTGTTGTGTAACACACGCCCCCCTAGTTTGGAGAATCAAGGTAACAAGGAGACTGTCTAGGGAAGAAGTGGCAGAAAACAGACGTGTTATCTGGCCGAAGAAGCAGTAGACCAACAAGCCCAAGCAGGCAGTTAGAGAAAAAGAGGCATAGCACGTTGGTGAGACCCCTTCAATGACCAAGGTGGCAGTTCAGGAATTAACCCTTCAGTGTGATGGAGATGACCAGTTCAAAGACTGAGGACAGTGACAATATCTTAGGTGTACCTCAGGGGCGTCGTGAACCCTCACTTTAGCAGCTACAGCTGGGGTTGGGTTCTTGATGGGCCTCTTCTGTCTGTAACTTGGCTCATAATTAACATGAAAGGTTGGGTGAGAATGTGAGTGAAAGGATGTACGTAAGGATGGATGTGTGAGTGTAAGGGTGGATGGATGAAGGAAATGGTGGTGGATAGATGGATAATTGATAGATGGATGGACGGATTCGTGGATGGACAAGTGAAAGGATGAACAGATGGATGTATGAGTAAGTGAAAAGATGGATGAGTGAAAGGATGGATTGCTAAGTGAAAGGATGGATGAATGAGTGAAAGGGAGGATGATGAATGAGTGAAAGAATAGATGAGTAAAAGGATGGATAATGATTGAAAAATTGAATGTAAGGATGGATGAGAGAAATAATGAATAGATGAATGAGAGTGAGTGAGGGTGGCTGGATGGTTGGATGAAAGGGTGGATGGTTGATGAGGGAAGGGTAAATGGATGGATGGCTGAATAAAAGGATGACTGGATGAGTGAAAGGATGGATGGGTGGGTGGAAGGGTGGATTGCTGAATGACATTATGGATAAATGAGTGAAAAGGAGGACATATGGAGAGAAATTTTGGATGGATGAAGTAAAAGGTGGATGGGTGGGAAAAAGAATCGAAGGATAAGTGATGGAGGTGGAGAGACGGATGGGTGAAAGGATGGATAGATGAATGGATGGGTTTAATAGATATGTTTGGAGATGATGAATAGCTTTGGTTATGGATGAACAGATGGATGGACAGAGGGACGGAATGGTGAAAAACTGAAATATGGATGCAAGAATGAGTGGATGACAGAAAGTAAATGTGAAATGGTGAATATCAGCGGGTCAATGGAAGGATGAAAGGATTAATGGATAAATGCTTGGATGGAAGATAAAAAAGAGGCAGCGATGACTTGCTTTGCTTGCTTGGGCGATAAGAGCTTTGTTTCAAAGTGGGGTGAATTTTAATTTTGAGGCTACTCCCTTGACGTACGGGTTAACATCCCGAAGGTCAGGGGTTTGTGTCCTTCAAAATGCTGTTCTGGGAAAAGACAGAGACTGATGAAAAGTTCCAGAATAGGCTTTCTATAGGAGCAGCAGTGTAGGAATTGAGACTGGAAGGCCCAAGACAGAGATCGTCCAGGGGTGCTCTGGATGTTGGGAGTACAGTGAGATGGTCAAGGTGTGGTGAGAGTGCAGCAAGGGATACCTTCCTGCACAAAAACATTCCCTTGAGGCATTTTTTGTCTTTCTATGTGTGCCGCAGAATGCAGCACACATAGAAAGAGGAAAAAAGAAGGCAATGTAAACACATTTCTCCTCGTTATACCTCACCTGGGAAGGCATAGCATTTCGATGTATTCCCAGGTCTACCAGTAATGGTATATCTGGAAATGCACCAAAATCCATGGGTGGGTGCATGGGAACACCCATGCTCTACCCAAGAAATGCCTCCCTTAGCCAGAGTAATGCAAAGCAGCAATTTTTGCTGCTTTGCGTTACTCCAGATTTCTCAAGGTGGCCTGGCTTGATAAATCTAACTTGAGAGTTGTGTTGCTCTTACGCCCCATTGCGTTACGCAAGGGTGATGAAACACTTTGATAAATATGCTCCTTCATTTCTTTCTGTGCCTTGTAGATGAAAAGTCTGTGCCTTTTGAAGAGCCATAGAGCTGTTTTCTCCAACTGAGAGTGGAAGAGGGAGTTGCTGGGGTTGTGAAACAAATGCTGCACTCCCTAAAACTGCCTTTCTTTCTCCAAGATGGGTAATATGAGAACATAGCATTTTCATATATCTGTAAGACTCAATGTGAGAAGCTGGCCTGGTAGATGATGTCCACCAATTAAAGTGGGCACCTTGCACCAGTCCAAACAACCCTTAGGGTCATTTAAGAGGTCAAAGATAACCTTAGAAAGCTATCCAAGTGGTAGCTGTGGAGAGCAGCCTTCAAGCTTAGTCTTGAAGGAATGTTAAGCAGCTTGTTTTACCAGAATGCAACCTTATTGTATTGATTAAATGAAAGGAGAACCACACAGTAGTTATAAGAATTTATATTTATTATCATAGCCCCTTAAATCCCTAACAGTATCTGCTACATGCAGATAAACACAAATCACACAATACTGTAACACAAAAACAGTCGTAAGTAGCACTAATACACAGTGGGCTCCCGGGGGAGACCAAACCATATAATAAAACAGTGGTTTCAGAACCACGACTCGAGTCAAGATAGTGTCTAGCGGATGTAGAATCACGGGGACCCCAAGGAACCACCCAAGGTGTGTAAGTAGGGACCCCAGGGAGGATGGGTGCAGTGTGAGAACACGACCATGTGCTACGTACAATTCAATGGGAGAGTCGTAGTTGCAATTTTAAAGTGTAAGGATCCTTCACAGTGGATTACGAGGAACATAGAAGGTTGGAGAGCCACCCAACCCGTGGATACCGAAGTACCAGACTTACCTATCCCTGGGAAGCCGGGTGCATAGGGCTGAAGTGGCGTCGGAAACCGCCGTCGTTCCCAACAGGAGTCTTCAAAGAAATGCCACTGCTGGAAAGAAGAAAAGTGTCTGGTGAAATCCGCAGGTGGATTCTTGATAGAAGGAACCTGAAAGCAGAGGGACATAGTGGAGAAGTGTGGCTCAATGGTTAGAGCGGCAGATCTCGATGCAGAGCACTGGTCCGGGACCAGGGTTCGATTCCCACCGCGGCAGGGTCTCGCGCTATAAATTCCTCAGACCGGATATTCTCACCTCAGTGCCTATTTTAATCATGGGTCCCACGCTGCAACTCTGGGCAATAGCTTGCTTAATCTCCACAACGGCCCCAACAGCGCTGGGATGCCTGGCTTCACCATGGGGGTGCCCAGGAGTGGACACTTCACACGGAAAGCCAGGAAGCGTTCCTTCAGCGGTATGAGTACAGCGCTGAGATAGCCCTAGGGGTGATTCGGCGCTATATAAGTACATACACATTTACATTTACACATTTACATTTACATAGTCTGGGTCACTCAGGAGTGACCAGGGGCTCGGTAGACGAATGCCCACCGATGTCGGGTGCCTCAGGTGTGAAGGAGGAGACCGTGACTCTGCAGCTGCAGGAACCAGGTTACGTGGAGGACAACCAGGAGCTGGATACAAGCTGTCCCACAAAGGATGTCGAGTGCGGAGGGGTCGGTGTATGGCGGGAGCACCAACAAGCCTTGGCAACGGAACACACGAAGAAGGTCAAAGAAGGTTACGGTCTGGCCCAGCAAAGACCAGAGGACTCACCACAGCAAGGGGAGTCAGGGTAGGCCTGGAGCAACCAGGGGAGCCAAGGAAATCAGGATTGTCCATCAGATGGTCCCACAGGCCGAAGACACAGGAGTCGCGAGGGGACCTCTAGTAGTTTCACAAAACAACAGCTTGCAGGGCACAGAGTGTGAGGAGGCCAAAGTCCTTTATATGAAATTTGCCCAGAGGTTGGGGCTATTGACAGCCCAATGCATAAAGTTAGGGAACACCAACAAACATATGCAATTGCAAAAGTATGGGGTGCACAGGGGTTCAGGTTATGCGGTCCCCAGGAGGGATACTGGCCTCAAACTTGGTGAGAGGGCAGCTCAACCTCAAGGAATAACGGAACCCCCCTCCTGTGTTACTGGAACCTTTGGAGTCTGCAGGAGCTCAGGATCAGCAGAAAAGTCAGTTGCGTTACGGTGTCTGTGAATGCAGGGGAGTTACTCCTTCACCCCAAGGGAGATACTTCAGTTGTCTTTGATGCTCCACAGGTCCTGTATGGTGCACAGGCACAGACAACGCTTTGGACATAGAGGGAGACGAAGTCGGGCCCAGTCAAAGTCCAGCGAAGTCCAGAGTGTCCAGACGGTCGTAGGTCAGTGGTTTCTTGTTCAGAATCTTGTCCACGTCGAATCTAGGGTCCTACAGCCAGGTATGCCCTTTTGTACCCATGGGAGAGGGTTGGACAAATTCAGGGGACCCTCCCAGGGGAGGGTCAGGACAGTGGGGAGGTTACTCCCATGTCCTTTGTCCAGTTTTGTGCCAGAACAGGAGCCAACGGCTCAAATAACTGGTTTGAGCTGGACTATGCACAGGGACACAAAATGTGCCCCCGTGCAGACTTTCAGGCACTTTGGAAGTGCATCCTCCCAGCTCCAATACGCTAAATCCTATCTGGGAGGTGGTCACAGGATGCCTATTGTGCTGCCTTCCCCTGCTCAAGCTTGGCTCAGCAGCAGGAGGGGCAGAAATGTGCTTCTGGTCGGCAGCAACCATTTTGTGCTGTCCGGATCAAGAAGGCTAGTACCGGGAAGACCAGGGACCCCACCAATTACCAGTGTGGAGGTATGATTCCAAGGTGTTTGATACCAAACACAACATGGTTTGTTGCAGCCGTTTTCAAGATAGCATTTTACGCTAGCATATAATGCACCTCTACCTATATGTCTGGCTGCATCACCGACAACCCAGGAGAATGGTCTCCGAAGGCTGAGGGGGTGCTCTGCTCATGCAGGGGCACCCTCTCACGTAAAACCCAGCACCCTGCCTTCAGGATTGTTAAGGCCTGCTATAGGGGTGACTTATAGGTTTTAAGTGTAGTGACCTATAGATATAGTAAACCTATATCTAAAGTAAGTGGAGCATGCACCATCTTACACAGGCTGCAATGGCAGACCTGTAGTTCCATTTTGCATGGCCTCTTATAGGTGGCATAATACATGCTTCAGCCCATTGGAGGCCTCTAGGGTACCTATGCCCAGGGTACATGTGCACCATATAGTAGGGACTTATAAGGGTACTCCAGTATCCAATCTGCAGTGTACCTAAGTACATGTTATTACTTTTTAGAGAGAAAGCAGATAGACTGGGGTCCTGATTAGCAGGATCACAGTCAGATTATTAAGTGTAACATCAAGCAAAAAGGTGGGGTAACCATAAGAAGCAGATCCTACTTTCCTACACTCAAGCTCTATGAAACGTCAGTCCCTGTACAAAGGAGGAGAAGGGCTGTGCCATGGAAATGTCTTTCTATCAGCCTAATTGCTGCATGAAGCTTTAGGGGCTTATTTACAAGCCCATTGCGCCGCCGGTGCATAATTTATTTTGACGCACAGGCGGCGCAATGGGCTTGCCCATATTTACAAAGCCACATAAAGTCACCCTGCGTGACTTTTCATGGCCTTGTAAATATAGGCCCCTTTCACGCATTACTCTGTGTGAAAGGGGAGTACCATGGGTGTTGCTGTGGGTGTTCCCACGCAACATCCATGGAACCTGACACATTCCCAGATTTACAAAGTGTCATATACTTGGGAATGCATCAGACTTCTACGCCTCCCCACGGGAGGCGTAAGCAAGGCGCAATGAGGAGAAACACCTTTATTTCTCCTTGTTTTTTCCCTTTCAATGCATATAAAAATATGAAAATGCCATTAATTATTGTTTTTGTACAGGAAGGTGTCCCTTCTTGCACAAAAACAATCATCACCGCAGCGCAGGAACCCGTTGCAAAATGACAATAGGGTGCCTGCACTGGTGCATGGCAGCTAATTGCGCACCAGGGCAGGGGGAAGCACAGGGATGTGTTGTATTGTTGTTAATACGAAGCATCCCTGTGATTTGAAAATGACGCAGCACGGCGCAGCTAACTGGCTTGCAGCGCCGTGCTGCATTAGTTTCTTGTAAATGAGGCCCTATGTTTTAAAGAGAAACATGATTTTTTTCCCACTCTGATGTAAGTGAAACTATGGTGAGTTTTTATCCAGCAGACAGCTGGATTCAGCGTTGGGGAGCTGAGTTTAAAGTGACCAGCAGAATTTTCCAGTGGGCACCTGGATAGAGCAGAGGGCATCACTATTCTTCCATAGCCTTCCATTGTCAACTGTGATCTGTAGTGGCCAACCTTGTTCTCCTGTTGGCAGGAGTTATCACCACTGGGCACCTGTGTTCCATAGTGGACACCTACATTGTGTTCTCCTGAAGGGCTCCGCAGCTCTCACTGGATGTCTTTGCTTGTCACTCTAAGGGGGCGCCTAGTCCTCAGGGCAGACTAGGGGAGGAGTGCGCAGTTAAGAGGATGGGCAGAGTGCAGAAGTCACAGCTCGGCTCGGCTCATTTTGGGTTTGAGGGTCCAGGGGAAAGTCGAGCTGAGCCTGAGCCAAGCATTGGTCTCAAGCTTGGCTCAACCCTTACGTTTCTCACCCATCTCTGCTACACTATCATTCCTTGCATGCGTATACCTACCTGCCAACCTCACCTAACCTATCAAACCTTAACTACCTACCATTTATACCTTCCTACAATCACCACCATGCCCAATTTACCATGCCTACCTACCATAACTACCATATCTATTACCCACCATGCCTAACTATCTACCATGCATAACATAACATGCATGCTAGTCCTACCTTACTTTACCAACCTCACCTATCTAGCTTACACACCATACTTAACCTACCTACCACCCCCAACCTGCCATCCATAACCTACCTACACCTTCACAGTGTGTTGATCTTACACCTGCCCTGAAGTGGCAGGTTTGTGAAAAAGAGGCATGTAATGCCTGTAGCATCTCTAGTAAAGATTCAATGTACTGAAGCCTGCTACAGAAAACACTTGTGCCTAATTTGAGGGCCCTCTCAAAACGGCCTCAGGTACTGCAGCTTGCATCAGGGAAGTGCCGATCGCGCCTTTCAAATGTAAAGAAACTGTGAATGACACAGCTTCTTCAAAAATAGAGAGACCTCTTGGTTTTACCAGTGCTTGTTTATCAGCTGCTCCACCTTCTCCTCAGCTCACGACAAATGGGAACACTGCTAGCTTCTCCATCATTATCAGGCAGTTCAGGCCGGGTGTTATAGTGAAAAAGGCCACAGTCTTGCCAGCCTTTCAGTGCCAGGGTTCTGCAAATTCTGGTACCACAACTGCTATGTGCATCTCTGAATTGGAGCCCTCTGTACCAGTGATTGATTGTGGGCAGATGCACCAGCTATAACACTCAGATCCACCATTTCTTTGCCTCCTTTCCTAGTGGTGGGTCACTATGTCAGTCCTGTGTAGCTGTACCCACGTGCTGACTTGCCACACTGGGCAGCACCCCAGGACAGGAGGGTGACGAGGTGCTGTTCCCCTTGGAAGAGGGCAGAAGATTGGTGAGATTAAAGGCAGCGTTGCTGCTTAGGTACCATCCTGTTGTCTTCCACATGTGGATGTCAGGGTGCAGGCCACTGTCACCCTGGAAGAGGTTGCAGCAGCTGTACATGAAGTGGGGCATACCACAGGAACTCTGGGCAGGAACGAGAACCCGGAGCTTGAAGCAGAACCAGCAGCAAACAGATAGTAACATGGGCCCCGCATGCACACTTAGAAACGGCCTTTCAAATACATTACACTCATACGTTGCCCCCATGAAGGTAACCACTAAATGTGGGATGAGTAGAGCCTGTATGCCACACAAAGAACATGTGCCAGCAGCAGTAAACATTATAACCCAATGACTATTGCTTTGGTTGCTTGGAGGTGTCCCGCTAACTTGAACTCCATCCCAGTTCATCTCAGTTACCCCCGATCATTGCCCCACCCCCCCATCATTGCCTCTGAAAAGCAGTGCATACACAAGTCATCAATCAATAGGCAAACCTCCCTTCAGCCACCTGTAATGGTCGAGATGTTGGGATTGAAACTCAATATCCTGTATTACGTATTGGTAACAATTATCACCGGAGATTTAATCTATTGTACTACATATGTTGTATTTGCTTGTTCAGCAATTGAAATGATGATAAATTCAATTAAAACAAATTAAAACAAAACTTTGAAGAGGGGCATACCAACACATGGTTGTACATCACATTGCATGCACATGCTGGCCCTTGAGTTTATTTTATTCATATGTTGCAGGTTGCTGAGACGGGTGGATGAGTCTGGGCTTTATGCTACAGTGGTCATGGCCCAATGCTGGTGGAGGCACGCACCTCACAAATGGCTGCACCCAAGAGCCATTAAAGAATACAATAGTTTAAGTTGTGGGCTGAGGTCTGCGCCTTCTTATTAGATGTCGTAAGTGTAATAATGTCCAAGACTCATTTTCTTGTGTTTGACACAGTGTGTCGTTTTTAATCACTTGTTCCAACTATGAAAATCACACAGGAAAAAACAGCCAACACGTGTTTCGCCCAATGGCAAATCAGCCGAGGGTTTTCTCAAGGCTGATTCAAGGTAAAGGCAACAAAGGATCGTAGGGTGATACAATCAGACAGACAGTGATTAAATACAATAGGAGTGTAAAGACTGATACCCAAAGATTGAGTGAATTGATAATAGAAAACAAATGTGCGGTTGAGGAAAAAGAGATTAGGTAGAAAGGCAAAGGGAAAATAAAATCGAACTGTCAAAATGTCATTCTTGTACAATTTTACACATCTTCAATTTTAGCAAAATTCATTATAGCCATTCATTGGTATCAATAGTACAGATAATAAGATAAATAATATGTAACAGAACACCCTCTCGATGTCACATGTAAGTGAATGATATTTGGACAGCCATGCGCAAGGACACCATGTACCGTGATTTAAAATGGTCCAGTATCAACAAAAACATAATCGAAATTCAAATTTTACCAGGTAACAATACTGAATACAATCTATGGAGTTCAATATAACAGTATGACAGATATTAGCGATGGCCGCAAATGCCAGTGTTATGGAGAAAACACCTCACAAACAATGTACATTTAGTCACTCGGCAATCCAAAAGGATAAGGGAATTCATTAATGTGAGTATAACTTAATGCTATGCTGCGAGGCATAGTGCTTATCAGAGTGTCAGGGCAGGTAATCCTTATTCCTGCAAGAAAAAACAGTGTGTATGCAAAATCGTGAGAGAGAGGAAAAAAAGGTTGACAGCAACGGCACATTCTAAAGTTGTAGTCAGATTTAGGGCTTGATATAGAACGGAGACGCGCATACTGCTAGTCATAACAATCAATTGGGTAGCTGTTAGAAATAGGTGGTCTCTAGTTGGCAAGGATTCGCACCTTTGTCCAAATAGGGATCCTTCTTCCTAGCCAGAGTAAGGGAGTTATACTCCTAAAATACCCCTGCTCACACCCTTGGTAGCTTGGCACAAGCAGTCAGGCTTATCTTAGAGGCAGTGTGTAAAGCATTTGCACATAACCAACAGTTATACAGTGTAAGCACTACAAACAGACACCACACCAGTTTAGAAAAATATCCAAAAATTTTATATACTTAAGACAAGACCAAAACTATAAAAATCCACAATACAGTACTTAAAAATCTTCAGTTATCAACATAACCATGTAAAACAGTTCCTTGATGTCGATAGCTCCATCCGGGGCTATCACGGCGTCGTGAGCAAACAAATCCGAACAGTTCTGGCTGACCGCGGCGTCGCAGGCCAGCTACGGCGTCGGGAAGACCCGCAAACAGTACCTTTTAGAAATGCAGGGCGTCGATGACCTCTCGTTGAGCTTCCGAACACACGGCATCGGTAGGCGTCGGTTCCGGAGGTCGGTGCAGGAGTCATCGGGGCCCTCGAAGTCACACACGTTGCAGATCGAACTCCTCTTTGTTGAAGTCAGGAGCGCTGGCCTTGGCCGTCATAGGGGGCTGCGGTGCGAAGTGCAGCAGTGCGGCGTGTGGTGCCCTCAGGTCACGGTGCGAGCAGCGGCTCGGTGGCAGCGTCAGATGGTGTTGTCAGTGAGACCAGGGTCACGGTGTGAGATGAAGGCGGTGCTTGTCACGGTGCTGGCTGGTCACGGTGCCGGCAGCGGCGGCGTCGGTGCTGAAGCGCTGTCGTCCGCTGACGAACTGGAGTCGATGGCACCGGCGTCAGTGGGCAAAGGCTGCGGTGCAGGATGAGGGCGATGCATCATGTAACTTTACGAGTGGTGCCCTCAAACCACGTGCAAGCAGCGGCGTCAATTACAGCGTGGAGCGGCATCGCCGGGGATACCAAGGTGTCGTCGTGAAGCGAGGTGGTGCAGAGTGCGATGCCCACAGGTCGCGGTGCGAGCAGCTGCTCGGTGGCGGCTTCAGCAGGCGGCAGCGGTAAGACCAGGGTCGTGGTGCGGCGTTGCGGCAGTGCCCTCTGCTGTGCCTTCAGGACACGGAGTCAGCAGCGGCATCGTAGATGGCGTCGAGCTTGAAGTCTTTGCTGTTCCTGAGACTTCTTGAACAGGGGGCAAGCTCTACCTCAAGCCTTTGGAGAAACTAACAAAAGTAGATTGCAGAAGGTTCAGTCCAGTCCTTTCACTGCCCAAGACAGAAGCGGCCACTGCAGGCCAACACAGCAAAGCACACAGCAAAGTGGTAGTACCTCCTCACAGCTTCTCCAGCTCTTCTTCTTGGCCGTCTTCTTGATCTAAAAGAGTTCTGAAATCTTGGGGTCTGGGCCCCAATATGTATACTAGCAAATCCTTTGTCCTCTGCAGGCAGAGGGTCCTGTACCTAGTCCAAACCAGTTCTGGGTGCATTCTGCCAGTGTGCACCTTCTTCCTTTGTCGTTGTGGGCCAGGGTACTCAGACGCACCACAGGAGGTGCAGCCAGCATTGTGGAAGGCAGGCACAGCCCTATTCAGACTCAGGTGCTACTCCTCCCACCCATCTATATGCAGATAGGTCTATTCAGCCCTGTGCTGACTCACCCTGTCTCCTGGAGTCTCCCCCAGCCCCTGTCACTCACAAACCAGACAGACAATACACAAGCTAGCAGAGGCAGGCTGGATGGTTAGGTAAGAAAATACCTACTTTCTGAAAGTGGTATTTTCAAACACAGAATGTTAAAACCATCTTCACTAAAATATGTATTTTATCATTCTGAGTTCAGGCATACTAAACTCGAATTTCTACCATGTTCCCTTGGTCAGTTAGGATTATAGGATGTTATAATCAAACTGCCCATTCTGGCCTATGGGGAACAGTTAGCCTTGCAATAGTGAAAAACAAAGTAGGCTGTAATTCACTATCAGGACATGTCACACACACCTGAGCATGTCTTACCTTTCACTTACAATGCACCCTGCCCACAGGGGTACCTTGGGCCTACCTTAGGGGTGACTAACATGTAGAAAAGGGAAGGTTTAGGGACTGGCAAGTGTGTGCACTTGCCAAGTCGACATGGCAGCCCCAGGCTGCACACAGGCTTTGCAATGGCAGGCCAGACTTACACTTTACGGGCTGTTTGCGTTGGTGGCACAATCCAATGCTGTAGACCACCAACAGCATTTGATTTATGGACCCTGGCACTTGCAGTGCACTTTACTGGGGACTGACACATAAATCAAATAGGCCAATCATGGAAACACCAATCCATAACACAATTTAACCACAGGAGCACTTGCACTTTACCACTGATCAGCAGTGAGAAAAGTGTGCAGAATCATTACACCAGCAAAAACAGAGTCAAAACCGGGAGGTCAGAAAGCAAAAACTCAGGGGAAACACGCCAAAAGATGCAAAGTCTAACAGTAGCGTTTCCAGTTTAGAAGAAATTATTGCTGCGCAACATGAAAAGAACCGTACTTATGCCCGATAGGAATGTCAGGAGCAATAAGCGGCAAGCGACAAAGGCGGGTGAAAACAATATGAGTGGCCAGGCGGGACGTATTGTAGTTGAGAAAAGCTAAGGTGGGGTATGGAGTCAGTCAAAACCACCCGAACAGACTGGTGATGGTCTTACCTTTAAAAATAGCGTGACGCGGTCTCTGCGATCCCAGGAACAGAAGACGTTCTGGGACAGGCCACGTTAGACTTAAAGACTCAGGGTCCGCCGTCAGAACCAGTCCGTGTCATCCGTGATGCAGACGTGCAGGGGCAATGTAAGAGTTATTTCCAAAGGACAGCGGCAAAATGAAATAAAAATAGAAGTGATAAAAGTGATTAAATGAAAGGGTTGAAAGTAGGCAGAAGGTTAAAGAGCACCATACTGTACTAAAGTAAAACAGGGCCAATAATATGGAAGGCTACAGGAATGATTAGAATGTTGGAAAATATTGGAAAAATTGTGAGCGGCGGCGCGTGTCATGTAATACCAGTTCTAGAGAGTTAAAGGTCAAAAGGAAAAGAGACGACAAGAATAGAGAGATCATGACCATTAGTACAGCAATAAGAACGTGCCGAGTAGAATAATGTTTACAGAAGTAAAAACATACTAAAGAAAGTCTCCTATCCTCATCTGGTGACACGTCATTCATAATGCTCCAGTTAGTAATACATACAAAGGCTTTCCCATGGTTTCTAAAGCAGAGGTAGAAGACAGGTATGAGTTCTTCATCTGGTGCTAAATTCATGCACAAGATCGAAGGTAAACTTACATACATTGACTAAGACAGAGATAGATTAAAGCATTGGCATCTGTTAGTACTCATCTGGTATGGGAGGGGTCCTTGGTACCCAGAAGGAGGCATACATAAAGGTGAACCTAGAGGAAAGTCACATTCATGGAAAAGGCGAGACTAAGCTCACCGAAAAGTTTTTTAAGAGGTGGGTGCAGTGATAGTATGCGGTCGTGTGGTGGTGCCTGGTTGTGAGATAAGTAAAGACATACATCAAGGTGATAGTACCATGAGTTCAAAAGCCACAGGCCCCTGAGAGCTGATAGGTGAATAACAGGAGAGCTAACATGCTCTAGTCAGAGTAGGATTGACAGTGCATGCTTTTAGAGGAAATACATAGAGGAAAATGATGATAATTTCAATATAGCCAATAGTGCATTTCTGCATCTTTGTTGAGTCCTTTTGTCACGGTGTTCATCTGCATAATGTATTCGCTCTCTTTCTGCCTCATTGGGAGATCGCGATTGCCCCTTCGGAAGGAGGATTTCACAAGTTCCAGTCCAAAAATTCGAAGGTCTTTTGGTGGGGGTGGTATTCCTGGTAATGTTCGGTTAGTGGGGGTCCCACATCATTTTTATTGAGGTTTCGATAATGTTCCAGATGGGGCATGTTTATTGATGTTTCGATAATGTTCCAGATGGGTCATACCAACACGTTTGTACATCACATTGCATGCACATGCAGGCCCTTGAGTTTATTATATTCCTATGTGCCTGAAAAATATCAGTTCATCCCCAGTGGCAGCCAGCGATGAACTCTTTCAGTTTTCATTTGGCACCAGCCTCAATCAGCTGCTATAACACTTCTGGAACTGAATGGTGCTTTTTGTGCCATTAACTTCAGGAGCTTTATTAAGATGTGCTTGCTGGCCCAACGCCAGATTTTATGCGCCTGTAGTGTGCAAAGTGAATTAATTAATTTAACACCATATGAGTCGGTGCTTGATTTTCAGACCATAGAGGAGCTGGTGAACAATGAGCTGGGTCTGCCACTTTCAGAGCTGTGCTTTTCAAAATAATTCAGTAACTTGGGGAAATATCTGGTTAAATTAATTCACTTTACATACTGGAGGCCAGTAAAATAAAAAGCGCTCGGTTCTCAGGTCAGCAGTCTACCAATATAGAAGGGGTATTAGACAGAGGTGGGCAAAGTCAAATAACCTAAAACGGTGGGTAGGAGTGCTTATCTCTTATGTTAGGGAAAATTTATAAAGCGCTCAGCTACTCAAAAAGAGTGTCCCGGCGCTAGGAGTAACCTGCCAAGAATCAAGGGAGCTCAAATGCGATTTCTTGCGATCTCACCAAGCGATGCGACTACAGTCTATAAGAGAAACAACCAGGTTTTAAGATGCTTTCTGAAGCTGTAGAGTTCAGAGGTACTTCTGAGGTCAAGAGGGAGGGTGTTCCATAATTTGCTAACCATCACCTGGAAGGAGCGACCACCCTTTCTGGTTAGAAGGAATTTCGGCACCTGAAGCAAATAGAGACCAGAAGATCTTAACGTCCTCACCGGACAATAAGGGATAATTTGCTTTTTAAGATTTAAGATAAGCAGCTCCTATATTATGAAGCGCCTTAAAAGCCAGGACCAAAGCCTTAAAATCAATTCTATTTTTTATTTTAAGCCAATGAAGTTCCCTGAAAAGGCTGGCCAAATGGGTCCTAGGGCCGACCCTCAGAACAGCCCTAGCTGCAGCATTCTGAACTAATTGCAAGCGATTCAGAAGAAATTTCGGAATACCCAAAAAAAGGACATTTGCATAGTCCAATCTGGAGATAATAAGAGCCTGCACTACAGTCTGTCTATGAGACCTAGACAGGAGAGAAAGAAAGTTCCTCAACATTTTGATGAGCCTGAACCCAGTGCCAATCACAGCTTTCACTTGCGACTTCATAGAGAAGGCGGAGTCCAGTAAGACTCCAAGGTTTTTCACAGTGGACACAGGGTTGGGTGGTGAAGGCTGGTCCAGAGGCCACCAATTTTTCCATTCATCTCCAGGCGAGTGGCCAAAAAAGATGATTTCCGTCTTAGCCGAATTACAGGCTAGCTGGTTCAGGCGAAACCATCCAAAGATATTAGACAGACATTCCCTGATTAAAACTTCGTTAAACGGTTCATCCTTCCCATAAGAGAATAGGATTTGGGAGTCGTCAGCGTATGTTATGATCTTAGCTCCACATTTTTCAGCCAGAGAAGCTAGAGGGGCCATATATATATTAAAAAGGGTCGGGCTCAACACTGAGCCCTGAGGTACTCCCACATTTAGTGGGGGAATGGCAGCCGAGAAAGGAGGGGACCAGACAGACTGCTGACGCTCATTGAGGAAAGAAGAGAACCAGTTAAGGACCGTGCCCCGTAGGCCGCACTCCCTCAGTCTCTGAAGGAGGCGGTCATGGGGCACGGTATCGAAAGCAGCAGAAAGATCAAGCAGTATAAGAACTGCTTTTCCACCCTTATCGAGAGTGCTCTTGACGCTTTTCGAGATTTCTAACAGAGCTGTCTCGGTACTGTAATTTGCTCTAAAGCCAGATTGGCTAGCATGAAGGGCGTTGGTGGTTTCTAGGTGCTTGGTAATTACTGCATTCACATATTTTTCTAAGGTCTTAGCAAAGAAGGGAAGCAGCGTAATAGGTCTATAGTTATTTGTGACTGCGGGGTCAGCCGAGGTTTTTTTTAAAAGAGGGAGTATCATGCCATGTTTCCAGCTCAACGGGACAGAGCCCGTACTTAGTGCCAAATTAAACACATGGTTGGCGGCCGGGTTTATAACTTCAGCAATTGATGCTAATATCTTGGCAGGGCACGAGTCAGAAGGCGCACCAGATTTTAGTGATCTCATGATGGCTAGAGAGACATCCAGGGATATTGGCGGAAATTCTTCCAAAATTACCATCTCGGAGCCAACAAATAGATCAGAGGCGCCCTCGGAAATTAACTGTGGGGATACAGCAAATGAGTCCTGAATGGACTTAATTTTGTTGTAGAAAAAAGTGGCAATATTAGCCGTCCATACAGCCGTAGGAGTGAAAGGATTCTGGGTAACACTAGGATCCTACTACTTTAAAAAGTGCCTTACTGCAATTTTTTGTAGACTCAATTTTATTACCTAAAAACTTTTTCTTCTCGTTGCGGATCTTCGAAAAGTGGACATTCAGGGCCTGTTTATAAATGAGCTTTTTCTGGGGGAGGTAGTCCTTCCTCCAAGAGCGCTCGAGGCATTTACAGGCTTTTTTACTCTGCTTGAGTTCCTCGGAAAACCAGGGAGCAGAGGGACTATTGCATGTGTCCTTATGTATTTTACGAGGTGCCAGGTGAAGTGTCCAAGTATGTAACCAATTATCGAGGGAAGATGCGGCATCCTCAAGATAACTGTCAGCTGAAATAGGGTGATCAATTAGAATATCCATTAAGGCTTTGGGGGTGATATTCTTAAAAGATCTAGTTTCCTTAGATTGAGTACCAGACGGTGCCCACAACTTGTGACATTCTACATGTAACCAGAAGGTAAGCAAGAAATGGTCTGACCAAGACAGAACTAAAGGACTGTCTAGTTCAATATTCTGGGATGAGAAAATTTGATCTAATGTATGGCCTCTGTCATGCGTTGGGGAAAAAACAGAGGGAGGCATGTCGAAAATTATAAAAGATTCGCATAGTTTTTTGGCCTCCATGTCCGAGTCTTGATCAAAATGTAAGTTAAAATCGCCAAGGACCATACAGTGTTTATATCTGGCAACTATGGGGGCCATAGCCATGGTGATAGAGTCTAGAAAAAGCCCCGCCGGTCCCGGTGGTCTATAAATAAGTATACCAGCAACAGATTGCTGCACTGAGATAGAGATAAAGAACCCTAGCCCTTCGGCTCCATCTAGGTCATTGACAGGTATCAAAGAGCACCGGAGGGGGGGTTTATAGATGATAGCTACTCCCCCACCGCGGCTCCCAATACGATCCTTCCTGATGATTTTATAATTAGGGGGTATAACGTTCGCGAGAGTGGGATTGGAGCCGTCTTAGCTATTCTATAGTACACGAAATCTCTGGGACTGCTCAGAGAAGGGGAGTACTGGCACCTCATGGAAGCTCTCCAGCCCCTGCCTCTGTTGATAGGCCAAACAGGATTGGCGCCGAGACAGTGCTCCGTCCAAACACACCTGGTACAGCATGGGCTTTGAAGACTCCAAACCCTCTCCGTCCAGCACTGCTGTGCCTTTGTTCTATCACATCCAATTTAATCGCAGGAAGTTGCGCACTGCAGATTCACCTTTGCATTTTGTGCTTCCGGGTATCCCTGGGTGGGACATCCGGGAGCAGGAAATGAAAAGGATTTCTTATTCATAGGAAAACTACATATTTTGGTTACTACCAAATTTGTACTATGTTAACCAGCTAAACATGTGGCAAACATACACAAACCCTTGCTAATATACGGGGATTTAGATAGCTGAAATCAAGTTTATCGCTCCATTATATTTACTGAACAACAGGGACATTTCTGAACAAAAGATGGTTAACGAAGATCCTGGTATCATAAGAAGTACAACTCATGGTAGGAGAGAACCGCCAAGGTGCTGGAGAGACATGGATGCAAAGCTGGGGAAGGACCCATGTATATAAACAGACTATTCAGAATCGGAGCATTTACACCGTGCGGCAAGGAGCATCTCCCTTTGGCCAATAAAGAATTCATTAATCCTTCACTGAGCAAGCAGTCAATACGCAATATAGGGCATACCACACTTTGTTTTTAGGTCTCGCCTGGCTATCGTGTAAGCGATCGCTCAGCGAGACTTTAGTAAGGGGCTCCCAAAAGTGCTCCCAAAAGTGGATTGCATGGCGAGCACGCGCACAATCACGTGCATCGTGCGCCATGCAATCCGTTTGGCATCGTACTTCAAAGGGTCCGCTCCCCCGCCTGGAATGCGCTCCCCCGCCCCCGCCAAGCGCGCGCGCCACGCTCTGCCGGGCTTGTCTTGTTTCTCCTTGCTCACAACAGGCAACTAAAAAAAGTATTCTTCCTTACTACCGTCTCTTGCTTCCTCACCATATTTTATGCCATCCACTCCCGCCTTCATGGCGCTCTTCTTCCCTCTGTCTGTCTCTCATCTCTCCCTCAAGCTCGTCCCCCTCTCATGCTGATCCTCCCTTTCCTCTAGTTTCCTATCTCTCCTTCTCCCCCACTCACCCACTTTCTTCATCTTCCCCTCTCTTGTTCCCTCCGCTCCTCTACCCACCCTCTCTTCCGGTGTCTCTTCTTGTCATTCTCTTCCCCTCCTCTCGAGCCGAACGTTCTTAAACAAGTGAAAGTCAATTTTTATTATCATCTATTTACAAATCCTAAAAGAATCGTTCCTCTCCTACGTTTCCCTGGCAGGCATTTTGCTTTTAGGTTGTTTTACGTGATTAGGTTTTATATTGCGTTACATTTTATTGCCGCTTTGATCCATCCTTACATTTTACCCCATCCTTATAACATCTGAAGCGCTTATATACGAACGCCTTGTAATACACAGAACTTTCAACAAGGGAAAAATACACAACATTTACATGTATGTTACTGGTTCGTTAGTTCATCTATTCAGCCCAAGGTCTTTCGTTCACTTCCCTCCCAGCAGTTCGGCCCATGACGCGCAGCTCCGCCACGGCCCTTGTCACATCCAGCGCCCGGCTGTCCCCCCTCAGCCCTCGTCACCTCATCCCGGGGCGAATATGAAACCAAGACCAGGCTGTAATTGCCTGCTAATAAAATGCGCAGCTCGCCCGTAAAAGCACTTTGCAATCCTCCCCGGGGAGCCCAGTGCCTCATAAATATGTAATCAGTATTCATTTTGGTGTTAGCAGGCGGCCCAGGAGCAGAGGGGATGTGGGGGTGCGGGTCTCGAGATCAGGTAAAGCGTGAAGGGGGAGGGGCATAGGAATTCCCGCCTTTTTCCATTCTGGAAGGTTCTGTCGCTGACACGGGACGGTCTTTCGGCCTTGAACGCCACACACTGCTGCACGCCACACACTGCTGCATGCCACACACTGCTGCACGCCACACACTGCTGCACGCCGCACACTGCTGCACGCCGCACACTACCGCACGCCACACACTGCTGCGCACACTGCTGCGCACACTGCCGCATTACACACTGCTGCACGCCACACACTGCTGCACGCCGCACACTGCTGCATGCCGCGCACTGCTGCACGCCGCGCACTGCTGCACGCCACACACTGCTGCACGCCACACACTGCTGCACGCCACACACTGCTGCACGCTACACACTGCTACACGAAACACTGCTGCACGCCACACACTGCTGCACGCCGCACACTGCTGCACGCCACACACTGCTGCATTACTCACTGCTGCATGCTGCACGACACTGCTGCATGCAGCACACTGCTGCACGCCGCACACTGCTGCATGCCGCTGCATGCCACACACTACTGCACACCACACACTACTGCGCACACTGCTGCGCACACTGCTGCATTACACACTGCTGCACGCCAAACCAGATTGGTCGCACACTGCTACACCTACCAGGCGTGTTCCCCCAATGAAAATGGTCCCTGAAGGTCAGCGTCGGCGGATACACCTATGCTCGAGTGTGAATGCAAGTATGCGTGGCGTGTGCCATCCCTGGACACGTGTTTCGAGGTAGTTGCCTCTCGTCAGCAGGGAGTAGGAAAATGTGTGGGGTTGCTGTGTAAGCTGCTAAAATCGTTATCAGGTCTAGTACCTCTCGTAGCGCGCAGGTGCGTAACCATGAGTCCGTCGACTCCACCGGCTCAAGGGAGCCTGAATATAAAGTTAAACCAGATTGGTCGCACACTGCTACACCTACCAGGCGTGTTCCCCCAATGAAAATGGTCCCTGAAGGTCAGCGTCGGCGGATACACCTATGCTCGAGTGTGAATGCAAGTATGCGTGGCGTGTGCCATCCCTGGACACGTGTTTCGAGGTAGTTGCCTCTCGTCAGCAGGGAGTAGGAAAATGTGTGGGGTTGCTCTGTAAGCTGCTAAAATCGTTATCAGGTCTAGTACCTCTCGTAGCGCGCAGGTGCGTAACCATGAGTCCGTCGACTCATGGTAGGGACTTAGTATTGTAGCTGTGGCTTGATATGACTAACTGATGGAGTGAATAGCTTACATTGAGACCACTATCTCTGTGCTTAATTTGTACACGTAGTTGCAGATGATGGACAAAGGCACTCATTTTTGGGGGACCGGAACATGATAGTGAAAGGCAAAAGAGGTAAAAGAAGGAGGAAGATAAAGACTGAAAAACAGTGACGAAGGGTCAAAGAAAGGAGGGTTGAAAAAGAACCTGAAAAAGTGAGATAAAGAGGGAGGTAGTGCAAGGTGCTGGATGAAAGAGGCATAACCTGGAGCCTGGACCACACTACCTTGGTATTCAGCCACCTCCAGGGCCGGCTCTAGGGCGGTGCGATCGGTGCCACCGCACCGGTTGCTGACTTGGAGTGGGGGCGCCATGTTTATTGTTTAAGAAGCACCAGATGTCACATTCCTTGCCCCAGCAATTTTGAAGCATCAATAAAAATGTCACGATGACTGCTGTGATTAATGTTTTTCCTGTAGACAGCCTGGAGCTTTGTCTGGTAGAGAATGTTTTGACTCATAGCGCAGAGGGTTAATATGCCTGCTGCACAGAACGTGTCCCATTCAGATCACAAACTACATACACTATAAATAGGTCAGTGGGTTATCGCTTTGTCAGAGAGATCCTTTTGTTACCTGCAGTTTAAAAGGTAAAATCTGATTATAAGAACAGTGAGCTATTAACTGTCCTCAAAGAGCTGCATGCAAACTGCAAGGAATATACTACAGCTACATGTTTTTGGGCCAGTCTTTCCTTATCCTAATATTGTGAAAAAGGTTCATTTGGATAGAAATCAATTCTTATTATTAAAGAAAACCCCTAACAATGGTGTAACACTTTAAATTCTGAATTTGTGCTTTTCCAGACCAAGCACTCTTAAACAATAGTGCCTACCAGAATTGATGATATGTGACTCCTACACCTTTAGGCCTCTGTCTTATGTAACATCTCCTATACACTGATTTACACAGTATGTCTCTGTGCAATGTATGTGTGATGTAAAGTGCTCTGACACCGTGCACTGGTCTGAGTGGTGCTATAAAACTAAATGAATTAAGAGACACTGGTTATGGAGACTTGAGGGGCATTGTCAAATGGTGGTAGTGAGGGAATCAATGGCAAGGTGGTCACGGGGGGGCCAACAAACATTGTCGCACAGGGCGCCACCAGTACTAAAGCCGGCCCTGGTCACCTCAACACTCCGCAGCAGTGGCTGTGGGCTTCTGAAAAAATCGTTAGGCTCTGTCACTTATTAATTTACAAGTTAAGCACTGCACTACCCTTAAGGGAGATCTTGGTGCTGGTGACGTAAAAAAAAAGTCCCCCATTCGCCTTAAGCAGGCATCGAATGGTAGAAAATTGGTTTTGCAATTTTACAGGGAGAAACAGACTAGAGTGATCGGTTTTATCTCCTGAGTGTTAAAAAGGAGGACAACAAACCACCTTTGAGGGCAAAAATCGAGGGCGATACCAAGATGGACGGGTGCCAACATTTGGCAAACTTAGCTTCTGGCAACATCGAGAACTTTCTTATCAAAACTTCACTAACTTGGGGAATTTCATAAAGTTGACAAAGTTATATGAAAGATGAGGGCGTAAAGTGATGCAAAAAGTAGGGTTTGAAAGAGAAACCCCAATTGAAACTACATTTTGCCAACAAATCCACCAACAAGGAAGTTATAGTGGGAAATTTCACCTGCTATTGAAATTGTGTGAGGTCCACAAGCTTCACAACTTTACAAAGCTGTGAAATTGTAAACATTGCACAACTCTGCTGTGAAATCGAAATGCTGCTTAGAATTCACCTAAACACCAGGTGGCTGACCAAGAAACAGATCCTGCCCTCACTGGATCAAAGGGAGAGATCCTTGCACATTCATTACATTGGTTCTTTTCCTCAGGCTGCATAACAGGTGACCAGATGTGTAATCTGCTAGCTAACAGTAAGCTATGTTTCCTGAAGCTGAGAAGGCCAAGATTGGAACAACACCCATAATTCTGGAAGAGATTGATAGACCAATGGTTACAGTGTTGTGTTTTAAGAAAAATAGCATTGACATTTTCTTTCGATTACATAGCTGAAACAAATCAACTACTATCTACTATACTGTCAACAAAATCTTCAAGACTCCTAAATGTTTGTGTAAAGGGTAGTTTCAGATTCAGAAGAGTGTGAAAATAAATAGATTACAAATGAAGAGAACCAATCATCCCAAAAAAATAGCGGCCATTTTGGAGACTCTTAGTTGTATGCAGTTCCCTCGAAACTAAGGCTTCACCTTCTTTGGCCACTGAGATTGATCATGGTTTTGGGTGGGGTCTGAAACTGTAATGTGATGTAGAGCTGTGCATCATCATCAGAGGATGATATGCAACAGAAAACCCTCTCTAGTGATGCTAAATTTGTGCTTTACGTAGACATTACATTAGATGGGGAGAGGAGAGATGCCCAGTGGTGGGCTGCAAGTGAGAAATGTTCTAAAAAGTAAATGAAACAAGCTTAATTGCTGTGTCATGCCCTCTACAAATTAGGTGAACCACTTCAATCCAACGGCTGCAACAGTCAATGCTCTAGACCCTAATTTAGTTCAGAGCGATTGGTCTACAGTGTGGAAACTGCTGACGAGCCCAGCTACACAGTGTGTCAATGACCTCAAATCTGAGGATGTCATTGTGTGTCTCGGCTCATTGCAGGCTTGAGTATGAGCTAATAGTTGCGAGGAGCAGAAAAGTGTGCTGAGCTCTTCCACAACCGCATTTTGCAGTAGATTTGCCACCACAGAACACTGTTCAGTCGGATTCCCATGTTCTCTATGAGAGCTTGTGTTACGGCTGTAAACCGGCCATAATACAGGATCCTATAGAGAAATGGAGGTGTGTGTAAAACACAGCACCCTGTAGCAGGCACCCCATGGTGCCTGCCACAGAGTGCAGGTTTTAAAGGGGGGTACCCTAGGTACAACCTCAACCACCAACTGTAAGCTGTGGAGGCAAGTTCGCCCTGCTAGAGGCCCCCAAAGTTGCTTCCCGACGGCCTTTCTGTGTCGAAGAGGCCGGCACAGAAAGGCTGTGAAAAACCGACATTGGTAATCCCGACGGCTGAGACGCTGTCCATAGGGGTTTGCGATGCAGTTCCGAATGACAGGAATACACTGAGAGCCGGTTGGAACTGAGTCGGAATGACCGGCTGGTTTACGTTCTGACCGCCGACATCGTAATTGGTCAGTCAGATCGCAAACCCACCGAGTTGGTTGGACAGACTCCGACGCGGTCTGAAAGCATCCGACTAGCAGTCGGAGGCTTTCCAAGCGACATATTCATTGGCCCCTTGATTCTCATGCTGCAGTGAGGCTGGTAGAAAGAAACTTCCACGGCACAGCCCATTCAGTAACTGAGGTTTCACAGATATATGGAAAATCTATGTTCTCAGATTACCCTTCCTAGAGAAAGAAAGGCACTTTTACAGAGTGCATAATTTGTTTCACAACCCCAGCAGCTCCTTCTTCCACTCTCAGTTGAAGAAGATAGCTATAAGGCTCTTCAGAAGGCACAGACTGGCTGCTACATGGAGGTGAAAGGTGGCAGAGAGGAGCACAGAAAGAAAATAAGAGGCATATTTATCAAAGAGTTGCGTCACTCTTGTATAACACAATGGGGCGCAAGAGCGACACAACTCTTACGTTAGATTTATCAAGCCATGCAAGGCCAGCTTGCGTGGCCCTGAGTGGCTTGATAAATCTGGTGTAATGCAGCGCAAATCACTACGTTGCATTACTCTGCCATAGGGAGGCATTCCATAGGTTGAGCATGGGTGTTATCACATATCCACCCGTGGATTTTGGTGCATTTCCAGATTTACCATTACTGGTAGACCTGGGAATGCAGCACAGCAAAGTGGCTTAATATGATGTGTGAATTTTTTTATAAATATGCTCCTTAATCTGCGGTCTATTGAGGGTCCAGCCAGCCTTATTAAGAGACTGTACGAATGAGACACAAGTCAATTCTGGTATGACTAGAGAGGTGTTGCCCATCGCTGTGCCGTCAAGGTCTTTATGCAGATGGGAAGATTGTGAAGAGCCCTGTAGTCCATCTGTATAAGCCCCCTTACCTGTGGTGTAATTCAAAATTCAAAAATCTACACTACAAGCTTTTATTTCGCAACAAAGTTTTTAATAATGTTTATGATTTTTGTTAAGTGCAGAATAAAAAGGACAAGAAGAAGCCTGGTGCATGCTCTGGTGCATATGCTGTGGGTATTGTACTGATGATATTGAATCACAGACCAATTAAAAAGCATGTAATATAATTAGGAGATAGTAGAAAATAGATAAAATAGCCAAGAAAAGAGGAATAGAGAGATATAAATGAGAGTATAGAAACAAGCAGGATTATAGCATACACTTATTAGCTGAATTACATAGAGGTGGAAGTAAGATCCTAAATGTTAATGGGGCCGATTCACAGAACTAACTTAAGACAAAATCCTAAACTTACTACTGTTGGTATTCAAAGAAGTTAGGATTTTGTCCTAAGTTTATCTTAAGAAAAACTTAAGACAGACTTAAGACAAACTTAAGACAGACTTAAGACAGACTTAAGACAAATTTAAGACAAACTTAAGACAGACTTAAGACAGACTTAAGTCAAACTTAAGACAAAATCCTAACTTAAGTCTGTCTTAAGTCTGTCTTAAGTCTGTCTTAAGTTTATCTTAAGTCTGTCGTAAGTTTGTCTTAAGACAAACTTAGGACAAAATCCTAACTTCTGTGAATACCAAAAGTAGTAAGATTAGTATTTTGTCTTAAGTTAGTTCTGTGAATCGGGCCCAATAAACTTTGGAGGAGGTCACGGGAGACTGATTTTTCTGAAGTAAAGGTTTATACTGTTCCACAGGGATCTGGAGGAAGAAACACTGAATTTTTCATTGTGTATTCTGGGTAGCCGGATCTGGTGACTTAGTGGACTATTGCATCCACTATATGGGGCCTGTGTTTGACCTCATAGTCACAGGTTCAAATCAGCCTTTCATCCTTCTGAGGTCGATAAAATGAGTACCATTTAGTTGAGTAACAATAAATATCTCTTATTCAGCACCAAGATACTCTTTGGGGTGAACATGCACGTTACAAATACATGTTATGTTTATGTAGCACTTTGTCCTCACTTCTAACAGAACAGACTCAAGCCCACCAAGCATGATGTGAAATATTGCTGTAGTTCTTCCATCCCATAGGGTTGGTCTTTACGCCAATTGTAAGCAGCAACTCCATCAAATGAAAATCAATCCCATTTGTTTAAGGGAAGAGATGGTGCAATTGTGGAGGGGCCCAGTGTGTTCGATGTGACATTACGATTTAAGGTAGAGTGAAATTTTGAATTAAAGGTATGGTCTATTTTAGCTCAAAAGGGACAATTGAACATACAATTCAAAATAAAGTGTTCAAAGTCTCCAACAGATTCATTACAATACCAGCAAAGATTTGAGTCCAGCAGACCTAATTTGTGTTGTCTTGTGGGGGTCTAATATGACCTGTATGTGGACCAAAATTATGCATTGAGATACTCAAAGAGAAAATGTATATATTGTGATATTATCCCAAATGTATTCCCACATTACCTGTGCCGGGGGAGTATGTCATTACATATGCATACTTCTGACCATCTAATTTGGATATGGCAGGAGTAGGGATGAACATGTTTCTCCAGAAGTTTGTACATTGCTGATTGAATGTGACCTTTGCCGGAAAGTAAGGAAAGGAATTTTGTGCAATTGGAGGTATATGCTTTGCCGCTCTTTTTGACCACTCCTTTAATTTTTAATAAGTTTTAGAATTCTGTTGTGGGAAGATTGTGTTTCACAGAGATCATAGAGAACGATAACGGTGAATCAGGGGGGGGTGGCTGGGTCTTTGCTGAGGAGGCTACCTGCTTTTGTCCATAATTCCCAGAAGTCAGGATCAGGAGTTAATTTGATATGAGGGTTGAACCAGATTGAGGACTATTCTGATTTCTAAACCTGTTTTGGAAGCACTTAACCAGAGTATTTATAGATAAAATTGTGTCATAATGTTCCAGATGGGTCATACCAACACATGGTTGTACATCACATTGCATGCACATGCAGGCCCTTGAGTTTATTATATTCCTATGTGCCTGAAAAATATCAGTTCATCCCCAGTGGCAGCCAGCGATGAACTCTTTCAGTTTTCATTTGGCACCAACCTCAATCAGCAGCTATAACACTTCTGGAACTGAATGGTGCTTTTTGTGCCATTAACTTCAGGAGCTTTATTAAGATGTGCTTGGTGGCCCAACGCCAGATTTTATGCGCCTGTAGTGTGCAAAGTGAATTAATTAATCTAACACCATATGTTTCTGAGTCGGTGCTTGATTTTCAGACCATAGAGCTGGGGAACAATGAGCTGGGTCTGCCACTTTCAGAGCTGTGCTTTTCAAAATAATTCAGTAACTTGGGGAAATATCTGGTTAAATTAATTCACTTTACATACTGGAGGCCCGTAAAATAAAAAGAGCTCGGGTCTCAGGTCAGCAGTCTACCAATATAGAAGGGGTATTAGACAGAGGTGGGCAAAGTCAAATAACCTAAAACTGTGGGTAGGAGTGCTTATCTCTTAGCTATTCTATAGTGCACAAAATCTCTGGGACCGCTCAGAGAAAGGGAGTACTGGCACCTCATGGAAGCTCTCCAGCCCCTGCCTCTGTTGATAGGTCAAACAGGATCGGCGCCCCGGAAGTGCTCCGTCCAAACACACCTGGTACAGCATGGGCTTTGAAGACTCCGAACCCTCTCCCTCCAGCACTGCTGTGCCTTTCCTCTATCACATCCAATGTAATCGCAGGAAGTTGCGCACTGCAGATTCACCTTTCCATTTTGTGCTTCCGGGTATCCCTGGGTGGAGCAGGAAATGAAAAGGATTTCTTATTCATAGGAAAACTACATATTTTGGTTACTACGAAATTTGTACTATGTTAACCAGCTAAACGTGGCAAACATAAAACAAACCCTTGCTAATATGCGGGGCTTTAGATAGCTGAAATCAAGTTTATCTCTCCATTATATTTACTGAACAACAGGGACATTTCTGTACAAAAGATGGTTAACAAAGATCCTGGTATCATAAGAAGTACAACTCATGGTAGGAGAGAACCGCCAAGGTGCTGGAGAGACATGGATGCAAAGCTGGGGAAGACAAGGGCCCATGTATATAAACAGACTATTCAGAATCAGAGCATTTACACCGTGCGGCAAGGAGCATCTCCCTTTGGCCAATAAAGAATTAATCAATCCTTCACTGAGCAAGCAGTCAATACGCAATATAGGGCAAACCACACAGCGTTTTTATATTAATGGGTTGGAAACAGATGTTTGCCTCAAAGTGCACATTTGTAAACGCTGTGCCGAAGGCTCACATTGGACATCGCACCTCTGTGACAACAATCACATGGCCAATAATACAAATAGGACGCATTGCGAAAAGGGCATTTGCAGTGTATGCATCAGATTATAGGATCAGCGTTTGCTCATCGTGCAGCCTATGTACATAGGGGCAGATTCACTAACTCTTTGTGCTTGGTATGCTTCACAAAAGTGATGCAAATTGACGCAGTGTTGATTTGGAATTTATTTTCCAGCACAAATCCTTATTTGAGCTGAAATGGAAAATTTAAGTAACACAAAGTAGCACTTTGTGCTACTTTGCACTAATGTGTGTAAAGGAGACGTGCCATGGGTGGTACGTAGGTGTTCCCAAGCAACAACCCATGAATTCTGATCTAATCTCCTAAGTACTAGAAACAGTAGACAGAACTTTGCATAAAAAATGAATGTCTTCTCAAGGCAGGCGTAAAGATTCAGCAAGTTTTCTTTTGTCAAATCTTTGCGTGTATACTGCACTATACAGCACACTACAAATTGTGAAAGTGTTAAACTATGTCTAAGCATAGCATTCTGTACTGGAAGGGTGGCCTTCCAATACAAAACGTTTGCTGGACATCACACAAGACCCAAAATGGCAATTGTGAAATGCCAAGTTCTTCTGAGAATTGCACAGTGGTACTTTACACTCGTGAAGTCAACTGCACTAATCTTGGAACTGCATAACACTTGTGTGAGTATGGCCCATGCAAAGCTTTGATAACAAAGCTCAGCTTGGAGCCAATCACTGGGCAGATTGAGTCACAGATTCAATTTTGAGACCTTCAATTCTACTCCTTCATGGCGCGTTTCCCCATCTTGGTTTCCAGACCATTGACATAGTTACCTGTCGGATACAAACAGCTTCCGTTGTCTGGTGAGAGCTATTCTCTCCACTACAAACACAGCATAACACAAAATATTCATACACATAATGAAAGGAGTTTTGGACAGCGACTGCAGTGTCATCTTAAAGATTTTTGAGGTCCTTGGCAAGATATGTTTCGAGCCCCTTGTTCTTAGCAACTTCAAATTTATTACCTATTATAGTTTACATTTTCACAAACAATCACTTACAATCAGCTGCAAGATCAAGCCAATGTAGAGCAACCCAGGTAGAATTAGAAGTTGGCGGGGAGGTAAGAAAAGGGATGAATAGTGAGGTAAATTGAGAGACAAGGCGTGAGAGGTAGCAAGAGGCAGAGAGAGATAGAGATGAGCTGTAAAAGAGAGATACGGTTGTAAGAGGTTAAAAATATAGAGGACAGTCTCAAAGAGGTGAGATGAAAACAGAGCAGCAAGGTGAGGGAGAGAGGTGAGAAAGGGAGAGGGGTAGAGAGATAGAGATTCAGAAGGATAGTGATAGAAAGAGCGTTATGGGAAAGAAATAGGAGTTGAGATAGTTGGCAAAGAGAGAAGGTTGGGTTTATAGAGTTGTAGTGATAGCTAGAACGAGAAGGAAAGGAGAGGTGAAGTAGAAAAGGGACGTTGAAGTAAGGTAAAGATATAAGAAAGAGATAGATTGTGGGCCAGGGAGGATAAGGTGATTGGAGAGAGAGAAAAAAAATGAGGTAGCGAGAAGAGTGGGGATTCAATGGCTGGTGATGTAGAGATAAATGGTGTACAGCAGAATAGAGAGGTAGAAAGTTAAGTCAAGTAGAGTAAATAGAGGGAGAGAGAGGCTAGGTAGGCAGAGGGAAGGGATGTTATGAGTAAGGCACAGGGATGTAGGCAGAGATGTAGAGAAATTGGCAAAGAGGAGTATGGTCAGGTAGGAAGAGAGGAATGACAGAGATAGGTGGGGAGAGAAATAGCTAGATAGAAGGGTAGGAAGGGTTGAAGGAGGGATAGGTAGAAAGGGACAGAGTCAGAGCAAGAGTTGGGCCGGGAGCGAAAGAGAAACTGAATGAAAAATAGACGGAGATGGCATAGAAAGAGAAATATCTTTTTAACAGGGGTCCATTAGAAGGTGGGGCCCTCGGCACTTGCTCACTGTGGTAATGCATTAAAGCGTCTCTGGGCTACTGTGGATCAACTGGTCTATCTGAAGAATTCAGATGGGGTCAGTCCCAAATGTTAAGTTGTCAGTTTAGTGAAGGCTGCTGTGGAACCAATGTCCTTAATGTGTCCGCCTTCACAGGAGACTGAGCTCTGCTGTTTCATTTTCAAACTAGTACTACTATGGTTTCAGTCATACTACTGTATTTTCTGATAATAGTAAACATAACTCGTGATTTTTCTGTTCTCTCCATTCTTAGTTGAAAATGAAATAGACACATTTTTGGTTGGAACATTGCAGGAGCAGAAAGGTTCAGCTCAGGATCAAAGCAGGAAGAAGAATGTTTCGTCTCGCACCAGATTTGCATGTCAGAGTTTTGGTTCACGCACCGCGGTGATGGAAAGTCCATCGCCTTGCATTCAGTCGCCAGCCCAGGCATGCAGGAAGTGCATTCCATGGGGCGTGATGTGAGACTCATCTAAGAGATAAACATCTCAGTGCCGCACGCAAAACAATGCCCCCCCCCCCCCATGAGATGCAGGGCCCGTAGTCTCACTTATCTCACAGATGTTCATTGGCCTTGGATTGAATGGGGGCCCCAAGAAGGGGCTGCAGGGCCCTTTGTTACTCCCCTGCACCTCCTTTCTTGTAGGGACTTAGTATTGTAGCTGTGGCTTGATATGACTAACTGATGGAGTGAATAGCTTACATTGAGACCACTATCTCTGTGCTTAATTTGTACACGTAGTTGCAGATGATGGACAAAGGCACTCATTTTTGGGGGACCGGAACATGATAGTGAAAGGCAAAAGAGGTAAAAGAAGGAGGAAGATAAAGACTGAAAAACAGTGACAAAGGGTCAAAGAAAGCAGGGTTGAAAAAGAACCTGAAAAAGTGAAATAAAGATGGAGGTAGTGCAAGGTGCTGGATGAAAGAGGCATAACCTGGAGCCTGGACCACACTACCTTGGTATTCAGCCACCTCCAGGGCCGGCTCTAGGGCGGTGCGATCGGTGCCACCGCACCGGTTGCTGACTTGGAGTGGGGGCGCCATGTTTATTGTTTAAGAAGCACCAGATGTCACATTCCTTGCCCCAGCAATTTTGAAGCATCAATAAAAATGTCACGATGACTGCTGTGATTAATGTTTTTCCTGTAGACAGCCTGGAGCTTTGTCTGGTAGAGAATGTTTTGACTCATAGCGCAGAGGGTTAATATGCCTGCTGCACAGAACGTGTCCCATTCAGATCACAAACTACATACACTATAAATAGGTCAGTGGGTTATCGCTTTGTCAGAGAGATCCTTTTGTTACCTGCAGTTTAAAAGGTAAAATCTGATTATAAGAACAGTGAGCTATTAACTGTCCTCAAAGAGCTGCATGCAAACTGCAAGGAATATACTACAGCTACATGTTTTTTGGGCCAGTCTTTCCTTATCCTAATATTGTGAAAAAGGTTCATTTGGATAGAAATCAATTCTTATTATTAAAGAAAACCCCTAACAATGGTGTAACACTTTAAATTCTGAATTTGGGCTTTTCCAGACCAAGCACTCTTAAACAATAGTGCCTACCAGAATGGATGATATGTGACTCCTACACCTTTAGGCCTCTGTCTTATGTAACATCTCCTATACACTGATTTACACAGTATGTCTCTGTGCAATGTATGTGTGATGTAAAGTGCTCTGACACCGTGCACTGGTCTGAGTGGTGCTATAAAACTAAATGAATTAAGAGACACTGGTTATGGAGACTTGAGGGGCATTGTCAAATGGTGGTAGTGAGGGAATCAATGGCAAGGTGGTCACGGGGGGGGGCCAACAAACATTGTCGCACAGGGCGCCACCAGTACTAAAGCCGGCCCTGGTCACCTCAACACTCCGCAGCAGTGGCTGTGGGCTTCTGAAAAAATCGTTAGGCTCTGTCACTTATTCATTTACAAGTTAAGCACTGCACTACCCTTAAGGGAGATCTTGGTGCTGGTGACGTAATGCCCCATTCGCCTTAAGCAGGCCTCGAATGGTTAGAAAATTGGTTTTGCAATTTTACAGGGAGAAACAGACTAGAGTGATCGGTTTTATCTCCTGAGTGTTAAAAAGGAGGACAACACACCACCTTTGAGGGCAAAAATCGAGGGCGATACCAAGATGGACGGGTGCCAACATTTGGCAAACTTAGCTTCTGGCAACATCGAGAACTTTCTTATCAAAACTTCATTAACTTGGGGAATTTCATAAAGTTGACAAAGTTATATGAAAGATGAGGGCGTAAAGTGATGCAAAAAGTAGGGTTTGAAAGAGAAACCCCAATTGAAACTACATTTTGCCAACAAATCCACCAACAAGGAAGTTATAGTGGGAAATTTCACCTGCTATTGAAATTGTGTGAGGTCCACAAGCTTCACAACTTTACAAAGCTGTGAAATTGTAAACATTGCACAACTCTGCTGTGAAATCGAAATGCTGCTTAGAATTCACCTAAAAACCAGGTGGCTGACCAAGAAACAGATCCTGCCCTCACTGGATCAAATGGAGAGATCCTTGCACATTCATTACATTGGTTCTTTTCCTCAGGCTGCATAACAGGTGACCAGATGTGTAATCTGCTAGCTAACAGTAAGCTATGTTTCCTGAAGCTGAGAAGGCCAAGATTGGAACAACACCCATAATTCTGGAAGAGATTGATAGACCAATGGTTACAGTGTTGTGTTTTAAGAAAAATAGCATTGACATTTTCTTTCGATTACATAGCTGAAACAAATCAACTACTATCTACTATACTGTCAACAAAATCTTCAAGACTCCTAAATGTTTGTGTAAAGGGTAGTTTCAGATTCAGAAGAGTGTGAAAATAAATAGATTACAAATGAAGAGAACCAATCATCCCAAAAAAATAGCGGCCATTTTGGAGACTCTTAGTTGTATGCAGTTCCCTCGAAACTAAGGCTTCACCTTCTTTGGCCACTGAGATTGATCATGGTTTTGGGTGGGGTCTGAAACTGTAATGTGATGTAGAGCTGTGCATCATCATCAGAGGATGATATGCAACAGAAAACTCTCTCTAGTGATGCTAAATTAGTGCTTTACGTAGACATTACATTAGATGGGGAGAGGAGAGATGCCCAGTGGTGGGCTGCAAGTGAGAAATGTTCTAAAAAGTAAATGAAACAAGCTTAATTGCTGTGTCATGCCCTCTACAAATTAGGTGAACCACTTCAATCCAACGGCTGCAACAGTCAATGCTCTAGACCCTAATTTAGTTCAGAGCGATTGGTCTACAGTGTGGAAACTGCTGACGAGCCCAGCTACACAGTGTGTCAATGACCTCAAATCTGAGGATGTCATTGTGTGTCTCGGCTCATTGCAGGCTTGAGTATGAGCTAATAGTTGCGAGGAGCAGAAAAGTGTGCTGAGCTCTTCCACAACCGCATTTTGCAGTAGATTTGCCACCACAGAACACTGTTCAGTCGGATTCCCATGTTCTCTATGAGAGCTTGTGTTACGGCTGTAAACCGGCCATAATACAGGATCCTATAGAGAAATGGAGGTGTGTGTAAAACACTGCACCCTGTAGCAGGCACCCCATGGTGCCTGCCACAGAGTGCAGGTTTTAAAGGGGGGTACCCTAGGTACAACCTCAACCACCAACTGTAAGCTGTGGAGGCAAGGTCGCCCTGCTAGAGGCCCCCAAAGTTGCTTCCCGACGGCCTTTCTGTGTCGAAGAGGCCGGCACAGAAAGGCTGTGAAAAACCGACATTGGTAATCCCGACGGCTGAGACGCTGTCCATAGGGGTTTGCGATGCAGTTCCGAATGACAGGAATACACTGAGAGCCGGTTGGAACTGAGTCAGAATGACCGGCTGGTTTACGTTCTGACCGCCGACATTGTAATTGGTCAGTCAGATCGCAAACCCACCGAGTTGGTTGGACAGACTCCGACGCGGTCTGAAAGCATCCGACTAGCAGTCGGAGGCTTTCCAAGCGACATGTTCATTGGCCCCTTGATTCTCATGCTGCAGTGAGGCTGGTAGAAAGAAACTTCCACGGCACAGCCCATTCAGTAACTGAGGTTTCACAGAGACATGGAAAATCTATGTTCTCAGATTACCCTTCCTAGAGAAAGAAAGGCACTTTTACAGAGTGCATAATTTGTTTCACAACCCCAGCAGCTCCTTCTTCCACTCTCAGTTGAAGAAGATAGCTATAAGGCTCTTCAGAAGGCACAGTCTGGCTGCTACATGGAGGTGAAAGGTGGCAGAGAGGAGCACAGAAAGAAAATAAGAGGCATATTTATCAAAGAGTTGCGTCACTCTTGTATAACACAATGGGGCGCAAGAGCGACACAACTCTTACGTTAGATTTATCAAGCCATGCAAGACCACCTTGCGTGGCCCTGAGTGGCTTGATAAATCTGGTGTAATGCAGCGCAAATCACTATGTTGCATTACTCTGCCATAGGGAGGCATTCCATAGGTTGAGCATGGGTGTTATCACATATCCACCCGTGGATTTTGGTGCATTTCCAGATTTACCATTACTGGTAGACCTGGGAATGCAGCACAGCAAAGTGGCTTAATATGATGTGTGATTTTTTTATAAATATGCTCCTTAATCTGCGGTCTATTGAGGGTCCAGCCAGCCTTATTAAGAGACTGTACGAATGAGACACAAGTCAATTCTGGTATGACTAGAGAGGTGTTGCCCATCGCTGTGCCGTCAAGGTCTTTATGCAGATGGGAAGATTGTGAAGAGCCCTGTAGTCCATCTGTATAAGCCCCCTTACCTGTGGTGTAATTCAAAATTCAAAAATCTACACTACAAGCTTTTATTTCGCAACAAAGTTTTTAATAATTTTTATGATTTTTGTTAAGTGCAGAATAAAAAGGACAAGAAGAAGCCTGGTGCATGCTCTGGTGCATATGCTGTGGGTATTGTACTGATGATATTGAATCACAGACCAATTAAAAAGCATGTAATATAATTAGGAGATAGTAGAAAATAGATAAAATAGCCAAGAAAAGAGGAATAGAGAGATTTAAATGAGAGTATAGAAACAAGCAGGATTATAGCATACACTTATTAGCTGAATTACATAGAGGTGGAAGTAAGATCCTAAATGTTAATGGGGCCGATTCACAGAACTAACTTAAGACAAAATCCTAAACTTACTACTGTTGGTATTCAAAGAAGTTAGGATTTTGTCCTAAGTTTATCTTAAGAAAAACTTAAGACAGACTTAAGACAAACTTAAGACAGACTTAAGACAGACTTAAGACAAATTTAAGACAAACTTAACACAGACTTAAGACAGACTTAAGTCAAACTTAAGACAAAATCCTAACTTAAGTCTGTCTTAAGTCTGTCTTAAGTCTGTCTTCAGTTTATCTTAAGTCTGTCGTAAGTTTGTCTTAAGTTTGTCTTAAGTCTGTCTTAAGTCTGTCTTAAGTTTGTCTTAAGACAAACTTAGGACAAAATTCTAACTTCTGTGAATACCAAAAGTAGTAAGATTAGTATTTTGTCTTAAGTTAGTTCTGTGAATCGGGCCCAATAAACTTTGGAGGAGGTCACGGGAGACTGATTTTTCTGAAGTAAAGGTTTATACTGTTCCACAGGGATCTGGAGGAAGAAACACTGAATTTTTCATTGTGTATTCTGGGTAGCCGGATCTGGTGACTTAGTGGACTATTGCATCCACTATATGGGGCCTGTGTTTGACCTCATAGTCACAGGTTCAAATCAGCCTTTCATCCTTCTGAGGTCGATAAAATGAGTACCATTTAGTTGAGTAACAATAAATATCTCTTATTCAGCACCAAGATACTCTTTGGGGTGAACATGCACGTTACAAATACATGTTATGTTTATGTAGCACTTTGTCCTCACTTCTAACAGAACAGACTCAAGCCCACCAAGCATGATGTGAAATATTGCTGTAGTTCTTCCATCCCATAGGGTTGGTCTTTACGCCAATTGTAAGCAGCAACTCCATCAAATGAAAATCAATCCCATTTGTTTAAGGGAAGAGATGGTGCAATTGTGGAGGGGCCCAGTGTGTTCGATGTGACATTACGATTTAAGGTAGAGTGAAATTTTGAATTAAAGGTATGGTCTATTTTAGCTCAAAAGGGACAATTGAACATACAATTCAAAATAAAGTGTTCAAAGTCTCCAACAGATTCATTACAATACCAGCAAAGATTTGAGTCCAGCAGACCTAATTTGTGTTGTCTTGTGGGGGTCTAATATGACCTGTATGTGGACCAAAATTATGCATTGAGATACTCAAAGAGAAAATGTATATATTGTGATATTATCCCAAATGTATTCCCACATTACCTGTGCCGGGGGAGTATGTCATTACATATGCATACTTCTGACCATCTAATTTGGATATGGCAGGAGTAGGGATGAACAAGTTTCTCCAGAAGTTTGTACATTGCTGATTGAATGTGACCTTTGCCGGAAAGTAAGGAAAGGAATTTTGTGCAATTGGAGGTATATGCTTTGCCGCTCTTTTTGACCACTCCTTTAATTTTTAATAAGTTTTAGAATTCTGTTGTGGGAAGATTGTGTTTCACAGAGATCATAGAGAACGATAACGGTGAATCAGGGGGGGGTGGCTGGGTCTTTGCTGAGGAGGCTATCTGCTTTTGTCCATAATTCCCAGAAGTCAGGATCAGGAGTTAATTTGATATGAGGGTTGAACCAGATTGAGGACTATTCTGATTTTTAAACCTGTTTTGGAAGCACTTAACCAGAGTATTTATAGATAAAATTGTGTCATAATGTTCCAGATGGGTCATACCAACACATGGTTGTACATCACATTGCATGCACATGCAGGCCCTTGAGTTTATTATATTCCTATGTGCCTGAAAAATATCAGTTCATCCCCAGTGGCAGCCAGCGATGAACTCTTTCAGTTTTCATTTGGCACCAACCTCAATCAGCAGCTATAACACTTCTGGAACTGAATGGTGCTTTTTGTGCCATTAACTTCAGGAGCTTTATTAAGATGTGCTTGGTGGCCCAACGCCAGATTTTATGCGCCTGTAGTGTGCAAAGTGAATTAATTCATTTAACACCATATGTTCCTGAGTCAGTGCTTGATTTTCAGACCATAGAGCTGGGGAACAATGAGCTGGGTCTGCCACTTTCAGAGCTGTGCTTTTCAAAATAATTCAGTAACTTGGGGAAACATCTGGTTAAATTAATTCACTTTACATACTGGAGGCCCGTAAAATAAAAAGCGCTCGGGTCTCAGGTCAGCAGTCTACCAATATAGAAGGGGTATTAGACAGAGGTGGGCAAAGTCAAATAACCTAAAACTGTGGGTAGGAGTGCTTATCTCTTAGCTATTCTATAGTACACGAAATCTCTGGGACCGCTCAGAGAAAGGGAGTACTGGCACCTCACGGAAGCTCTCCAGCCCCTGCCTCTGTTGATAGGCCAAACAGGATCGGCGCCCCGGAAGTGCTCCGTCCAAACACACCTGGTACAGCATGGGCTTTGAAGACTCCGAACCCTCTCCCTCCAGCACTGCTGTGCCTTTCCTCTATCACATCCAATTTAATCGCAGGAAGTTGCGCACTGCAGATTCACCTTTGCATTTTGTGCTTCCGGGTATCCCTGGGTGGGACATCCGGGAGCAGGAAATGAAAAGGATTTCTTATTCATAGGAAAACTACATATTTTGGTTACTACGAAATTTGTACTATGTTAACCAGCTAAACATGTGGCAAACATACACAAACCCTTGCTAATATACGGGGATTTAGATTGCTGAAATCAAGTTTATCGCTCCATTATATTTACTGAACAACAGGGACATTTCTGTACAAAAGATGGTTAACGAAGATCCTGGTATCATAAGAAGTGCAACTCATGGTAGGAGAGAACCGCCAAGGTGCTGGAGAGACATGGATGCAAAGCTGGGGAAGGGCCCATGTATATAAACAGACTATTCAGAATCCGAGCATTTACACCGTGCGGCAAGGAGCATCTCCCTTTGGCCAATAAAGAATTAATCAATCCTTCACTGAGCAAGCAGTCAATACGCAATATAGGGCAAACCACACAGCGTTTTTATATTAATGGGTTGGAAACAGATGTTTGCCTCAAAGTGCACATTTGTAAACGCTGTGCCGAAGGCTCACATTGGACATCGCACCTCTGTGACAACAATCACATGAACAATAATACAAATAGGACGCATTGCGAAAAGTGCATTTGCAGTGTATGCATCAGATTATAGGATCAGCGTTTGCTCATCGTGCAGCCTATGTACATAGGGGCAGATCCACTAACTCTTTGTGCTTGGTATGCTTCACAAAAGTGATGCAAATTGACGCAGTGTTGATTTGGAATTTATTTTCCAGCACAAATCCTTATTTGAGCTGAAAAGGAAAATTTAAGTAACACAAAGTAGCACTTTGTGCTACTTTGCACTAATTTGTGTAAAGGAGACGTGCCATGGGTGATACGTAGGTGTTCCCAAGCAACAACCCATGGATTCTGATCTAATCTCCTAAGTACTAGAAACAGTAGACAGAACTTTGCATAAAAAAGTAATGCCTTCTCAAGGCAGGCGTAAAGATTCAGCAAGTTTTCTTTTGTCAAAACTTTGCGTGTATACTGCACTATACAGCACACTACAAAGTGTGAAAGTGTTAAACTATGTCTAAGCATAGCATTCTGTACTGGAAGGGTGGCCTTCCAATACAAAACGTTTGCTGGACATCACACAAGACCCAAAATGGCAATTGTGAAATGCCAAGTTCTTCTGAGAATTGCACAGTGGTACTTTACACTCGTGAAGTCAACTGCACTAATCTTGGAACTGCATAACACTTGTGTGAGTATGGCCCATGCTAAGCTTTGATAACAAAGCTCAGCTTGGAGCCAATCACTAGTCAGATTGAGTCGCAGATTCAATTTTGAGACCTTCAATTCTATTCCTTCATGGCGCGTTTCCCCATCTTGGTTTCCAGGCCATTGACATAGTTACCTGTCGGATACAAACAGCTTCTGTTGTCTGGTGAGAGCTATTGTCTCCACTACAAACACAGCATAACACAAAATATTCATACACATTATGAAAGGAGTTTTTGGACAGTGATTGCAATGTCATCTTAAAGATTTTTGGGGTCCTTGGCAAGATATGCTTCGAGCCCCTTGTTCTTAGCAACTTCAAATTTATTACCTATTATAGTTTACATTTTCACAAACAATCACTTACAATCAGCTGCAAGATCAAGCCAATGTTGAGCAACCCAGGGAGAATTAGATGTTTGTGGGGAGGTAAGATAAGGGATGAATAGTGAGGTAAATTGAGAGACAAGGCGTGAGAGGTAGCAAGAGGCAGAGAGAGATAGAGATGAGCTGTAAAAGAGAGATACGGTTGTAAGAGGTTAAAAATATAGAGGACAGTCTCAAAGAGGTGAGATGAAAACAGAGCAGCAAGGTGAGGGAGAGAGGTGAGAAAGGGAGAGGGGTAGAGGGGTAGAGAGATAGAGATTCAGAAGGATAGTGATAGAAAGAGCTTTATTGGAAAGAAATAGGAGTTGAGATAGTTGGCAAAGAGAGAAGGTTGGGTTTATAGAGTTGTAGTGATAGCTAGAACGAGAAGGAAAGGAGAGGTGAAGTAGAAAAGGGACGTTGAAGTAAGGTGAAGATAGATTGTGGGCGAGGGAGGATAAGGTGATTGGAGAGAGAGAAAAAAAATGAGGTAGCGAGAAGAGTGGGGATTCAATGGCTGGTGATGTAGAGATAAATGGTGTACAGCAGAATAGAGAGGTAGAAAGTTAAGTCAAGTAGAGTAAATAGAGGGAGAGAGAGGCTAGGTAGGCAGAGGGAAGGGATGTTATGAGTAAGGCACAGGGATGTAGGCAGAGATGTAGCGAAATTGGCAAAGAGGAGTACGGTCAGGTAGGAAGAGAGGAATGACAGAGATAGGTGGGGAGAGAAATAGCTAGATAGAAAGGTAGGAAGGGTTGAAGGAAGGATAGGTAGAAAGGGACAGAGTCAGAGCAAGAGTTGGGCCGGGAGCGAAAGAGAAACTGAATGAAAAATAGACGGAGATGGCATAGAAAGAGAAATATCTTTTTAACAGGGGTCCATTAGAAGGTGGGGCCCTGGCACTTGCTCACTGTGGTAATGCATTAAAGCGTCTCTGGGCTACTGTGGATCAACCGGTCTATCTGAAGAATTCAGATGGGGTCAGTCCCAAGTGTTAAGTTGTCAGTTTAGTGAAGGCTGCTGTGGAACCAATGTCCTTAATGTGTCCGCCTTCACAGGAGACTGAGCTCTGCTGTTTCATTTTCAAACTAGTACTACTATGGTTTCAGTCATACTCCTGTATTTTCTGATAATATTAAACATAACTCGTGATTTTTCTGTTCTCTCCATTCTTGGTTGAAAATGAAATAGACACATTTTTGGTTGGAACATTGCAGGAGCAGAAAGGTACAGCTCAGGATCGAAGCAGGAAGAAGAATGTTTCGTCTCGCACCAGATTTGCATGTCAGAATTTTGGTTCACGCACCGCGGTGATGGAAAGTCACCAGAAGGCACGCAGGTCTTCCACGCTTCGCTTTCAGTCGCCAGCCCAGGCATGCAGGAAGTGCATTCCATGGCGCATGATGTGAGACTCATCTAAGAGATAAACATCTCAGTGCCGCACGCAAAACAATGCCGCCCCCCCCCCCCGAATGTGATGCAGGGCCCGTAGTCTCACTTATCTCTCAGATATTCATTGGCCTTGGATTGAATGGGGGCCCCAAGAAGGGGCTGCAGGGCCCTTTGTTACTCCCCTGCACCTCCTCTCTTGTAGGGACTTAGGGCCTCATGTAGATAAATAAATTTTACCGGTTCTTAAATACCGAGCCGTACCGAATCGGTAAATTAGAATCGGTAAGTTATATGTAGGTAAAAATTCGGTAAAAGTTACCGATTCGGTAACATTCGGTAATCACGAATCGGAATTCACCGAATCGGTAAATACCGAGGTGGTATTTACCGAATCGGAAAATACCGAGGTGGTATTTACCGAATCGGAAAATACCGAGGTGGTATTTACCGAATCGGAAAATACCGAATCGGTATGTACGGATTCGGTAAATAAAATCACATGACTTGACGAAACAGCTAATCCTGTGCAACGACAGCCCACCCAACCAGGAAGTGGCCACACCCAGGCAGGTGTACATAATTAGCCGACCCTGGAGAGGCTTTGAGTGCAGAGGAGAGGCAGGGAGCCGTTGCCTGTGCGAGCGGGAAAACAAACAGCATGTCCAGCCAGAGAACACAGAGAGACGGAGGGGAAAGGAGGAGGAAGCTGAAATTTAGCCCCAAGGAACTCCAGGTGCTGGTGGAGGAGGTGGTGAAGCAGCACCAGAAGCTGTTTGGAAGGCAATCCCTGCAAGTGCCTGAGGCTGAAAGGCGCAACATATGGCTGGCCATCCAGGCGCAGGTCAATGCTGTGGGAGTGACCCACAGGGACATTGAGGTCCTCAAAAAGCGCTGGTATGACCTGAGGATTGTAACCAAGAGGAAGATGGGCGACATCCAGAAGGAGGCCAGCCAGACCGGAGGTGGAACCAACAGGGCACCTGCCCTCACCGAACTGGAGGAGCTGGTGGCGGCCACAATCGAGCAAGAGAGCGTCGTGGGTCTTGGGGACGCCGACAGCTCTGCCAGAGCCGCAACACACCAAGGTAAGACGAAAGCACAGCAATGTAGCCCCCCCTACCCCTATCCCACATCCCCCATTGTGAAACGAGAATCACACTGCAGTCCACACGTGTCAGTGCAGACAGGCAATGCATTCCGGGAGATGTAGTCAGGGTAACACTAACCATGACGTAAATGTTACAGGGCAACAAGGCATGTCACGCACTCGAGGCACAAGGAGACAGAGGACATTTTGGAATGTGAAATGATTTATTGTGACGCTTGCAATGCAGCCCTTCGGGGACACTGAGCCAATGTTGTATTTCTGTCCACAGATGTGACATCATGCAGGACAGGGCATGCTGCAGGAGAGACGGCACACCGGCCACAAATATCACCTCTAGCCAGCACAAGTTCAGACCAGGGAGCAGGCCCACTGGCAGCCGCACCACCAACACAGCCAGCCTCGCCGCACCCAGAGCCAGCATCACCTCACCGAGAGCCAGCATCACCTCAACCAGAGCCAGCATCGCCACTCATGTTCGAATCACCGGCCACATCTCCGCTTGCAGGTGTGAGAATGAGGAGGCGTCCAGCAGCCAGGCTACGAGCCTTAGACACCTCGTCAGACGACAGCATGGGCCCAGAAGACCGCACCAGGCCCCAGGAAGGGAGCCATGCCACTGTGCCCCACACCTCACAGGCAGCACAGACGGGAGCAAGAGGGCGCCGCAGGTCGCGTGTCCAGAGTCCACCAGCACCCATTGACGGCCATGGTGTCTTCTTGGGTCTCGAGGGCCAAATGTTGAAACAACAGCGCCTGCAATCAAAGGCAGTCATGTCAGTCCAGAGGCACATGCGGGTGATGAAAACAACATTAGTCAACATGGACAATAACATTAGCGGCATGGCTGCGGGCATTCGGGACATGTCCCAGTCAATCCAGCAGTTGTGCAGCAAATTAGATGCTGACATCGAAGCACGGCGCCGGGAACGCCAGAGAAGGGACACTACCAGCAGGGCACTCAACCGTCTGGCAACTGCGACTTCTCTACTGTGCCGGCGCTCTGTGACGATGCAGGAGGGCCTAACACAGTGCTGCAGCGACCTGTCTCGGGGGATGGTGCAGGTGACAAGTGCACTAGGGGTGCTATTGACTAGTCAGGCGTCGACAACTGCTGCAGGGGATGCTGCGGAGAGCATCGACACCAGCAGCAGGAGCAGCATCACACCCCCCGTCCCAGAAGCACGCAGGAGCAGCAGGCGGCTTGGGGTTGGCTCTAATGAGGATGCACAGGCCGTGCAATCCACCACTGCAGCGCGTATGCGCAAACATTGATGTAGCCCTGCTTAGCCACTTCCCATTGGGTGACGTAACCCTGGACTTACTCCTTGTATAGATGGGATATTGCCAGATTGGCTTGTTCATGTGTTCATGGCGTGGTGCCACATTAAAACTACGTCATGACTTCTCACAACTCGCTGTGTCCCCTCACTTACTCAGAAATAGTTGCATGTGATCTCTGCCCGTCTCTCTCTCCCATCGATTGCAGTTGGCACTCTAGCTGCGTTGCCCTCTGGCTGGCCTGACTCATCCTCGTTGTCCTCAAAATATGTTAGTTCCACATCTGTACCTTTTTTCGTGGCAAGGTTGTGCAGCATTGCACAAGTGGCAATAATCTTGCAGCAGGTGATGGGTTTGTACTGGCGTGCGCCTCCGCTCTTGTGCAGGCAGCGGAACCTGCTCTTCAGTAGTCCAAACGTGCGCTCCACCACATTGCGTGTTGTTTTGTGTGCCACGTTGTATCGTCTCTCACTCTGGGTTGCTGGGTGTAGGTAGGGAGTGAGGATGAATGACCGGCATGCATATGCACTGTCGCCTAGATGAGTAAAAGGGAACCATCAGTAACATGCCTCTATACACTATGATTTGCAGGTTTCAAGGGGCGTCACTGTTACTTACCTAGCAGGTATCCCTCTCCGAATTCTCCGGCACTCAGTCGTGTGTAGATCCCACTATTCTGGAAGATGTAAGAGTCGTGGGTGCTCCCAGGAAACTTTGCAACAATATCTGTGATGATGTTCCCTGCATCACAGATCACCTGCACATTGATGGAGTGGGTGGACTTCCTGTTCCTGTAGATGTGCTCTGTGTCAGCTGGTGGACAGATTGGGATGTGTGTACCATCAATACAGCCGATGACATGGGGGAACTGTGCCATGTGATAAAAGTCTGTTTTTGTTTTCTGCAGTGCAGCCTGTGTGTTTGGGAAGCTTATGTAGTGGTGCATTCTCTGCATCATGGCATCCAGGAACTTCCTGAAGAAACGTGACAGGCAACTCTGGGTTACCCCACCCACCGCAGCTATCACCACCTGATAACTGCCGGATGCCAGCAGATGTAGGCTGCAGAGCACCTGCACATGTGGGGGTATGGCGTGCGTCCTTCTTATTGGCTGGTCCAGGAGTGGGTGAAGGTCCCTGATTAAGTCCATGATGGTTTCGGGGTGTAGCCTGTACCTCTCATGTATCTCTGCATCAGTCAGCTGGAATAGTGTGATGCGCTGTCTGTAGATGCGTTCCTCCCGTCGCCAAACCCTCAGTCCTGCTGCCTGTAGACGTAGGCGCCTTGCAATGACGTACATAGCGGCCATGTTGTCCACGCTGTTGCATTTTGGGATTGCTTATCTGCACTGTTGATGGTTACCACCTGCTTTCAATCCGTGTCAATTACCGACTCTTATTTACCGATTTTCTTGGATTTCTTAATTACCGAGTGCTCCTACATGTCATTTTAATTTTTACCACTTCATATTTACCACTTCATATTTACCGATTCGTTAATTATGTATTCGGTAAATCTGATTCGGTATTTTGGAATTCGGTAAATATGAATCGGTATTTACCGCCTCATATTTACCGAAAAGTGGTTTTTGGACTCCTACATCTCACTTGTCTGAATACCGGTCGGTAACGGAATATTTACCGAAAATCGGCCGTTACCGACCGGTATTTGGCTACCTACATGAGGCCCTTAGTATTGTAGCTGTGGCTTGATATGACTAACTGATGGAGTGAATAGCTTACATTGAGACCACTATCTCTGTGCTTAATTTGTACACGTAGTTGCAGATGATGGACAAAGGCACTCATTTTTGGGGGACCGGAACATGATAGTGAAAGGCAAAAGAGGTAAAAGAAGGAGGAAGAAAAAGACTGAAAAACAGTGACAAAGGGTCAAAGAAAGGAGGGTTGAAAATGAACCTGAAAAAGTGAGATAAAGAGGGAGGTAGTGCAAGGTGCTGGATGAAAGAGGCATAACGTGGAGCCTGGACCACACTACCTTGGTATTCAGCCATCTCCAGGGCCGGCTCTAGGTTGGTGCGATCGGTGCCACCGCACCGGGTGCTGACTTGGAGTGGGGGCGCCATGTTTATTGTTTAAGAAGCACCAGATGTCAAATTCCTTGCCCCAGCAATTTTGAAGCATCATTAAAAATGTCACGATAACTGCGGTGATTAATGTTTTTCCTGTAGATAGACCGGAGCTTTGTCTGGTAGAGCATGTTTTGACTCATAGCGCAGAGGGTTAATATGCCTGCTGCACAGAATGTGTCCCATTCAGATCACAAACTACATACACTATAAATAGGTCAGTGGGTTATCGCTCTGTCAGAGAGATCCTTTTGTTACCTGCAGTTTAAAAGGTAAAATCTGATTATAAGAACAGTGAGCTATTAACTGTCTTCAAAGAGCTGCATGCAAACTGCAAGGAATATACTACAGCTACATGTTTTTTTGCCCAGTCTTTCCTTATCCTAATATTGCGAAAAAAGGTTCATTTGGGTAGAAATCAATAAAAGAATACCCCTAACAATGGTGTTACACTTCAATATCTGAATTTGTGCTTTTCCAGACCAAGCACTCTTAAACAATACTGCCTACCAGAATGGATGATATGTGACTCCTACACCTTTAGGCCTCTGTCTTATGTAACATCTCCTATACACTGATTTACACAGTATGTCTCTGTGCAATGTATGTGTGATGTAAAGTGCTCTGACACCGTGCACTGGTCTGAGTGGTGCTATAAAGCTAAATGAATTAAGAGACACTGGTTATGGAGACTTGAGGGGCATTGTCAAATGGTGGTAGTGAGGGAATCAATGGCAAGGTGGTCACGGGGGGGCCAACAAACATTGTCGCACAGGGCCCCACCAGTACTAAAGCTGGCCCTGGCCACCTCAACACTCCGCAGCAGTGGCTGTGGGCTTCTGAAAAAATCGTTGGGCTCTGTAACTTATTCATTTACAAGTTAAGCACTGCACTACCCTTAAGGGAGATCTTGGTGCTGGTGACATAAAAAAAAAGTCCCCCATTCACCTTAAGCAGGCATCGAATGGTTAGAAAATTGGTTTTGCAATTTTACAGGGAGAAACAGACTAGAGTGATCGGTTTTATCTCCTGAGTGTTAAAAAGGAGGACAACAAACCCCCTTTGAGGGCAAAAACCGAGGGCGATACCAAGATGGACGGGTGCCAACATTTGGCAAACTTAGCTTCTGGCAACATCGAGAACTTTCTTATCTAAACTTCACTAACTTGGGGAATTTCATAAAGTTGACAAAGTTATATGAAAGATGAGGGTGTAAAGTGATGCAAAAAGTGGGGTTTGAAAGAGAAAACCCAAATGAAACTAAATTTTGCCAACAAATCCACCAACAAGGAAGTTATTGTGGTAAATTTCACCTGCTATTGAAATTGTGTGAGATCCACAAGCTTCACAACTTCACAAAGCTGTGAAATTGTAAACATTGCACAACTCTGCTGTGAAATCGAAATGCTGCATAGAATTCACCTAAACACCAGGCGGCTGACCAAGAAACAGATCCTGCCCTCACTGGATCAAATGGAGAGATCCTTGCACATTCATTACATTGGTTCTTTTCCTCAGGCTACATAACAGGTGACCAGATGTGTAATCTGCTTGCGAACAGTAAGCTATGTTTCCTGAAGCTGAGAAGGCCAAGATTGGAACAACACCCATAATTCTGGAAGAGATTGATAGACCAATGGTTACAGTGTTGTGTTTTAAGAAACATAGCATTGACATTTTCTTTCGATTACATAGCTGCAACAAATCAACTACTATCTACTATACTGTCAACAAAATCTTCAAGACTCCTAAATGTTTGTGTAAAGGGTAGTTTCAGATTCAGAAGAGTGTGAAAAGAAATAGATTACAAATGAAGAGAACCAATCATCCCAAAAAGATAGCGGCCATTTTGGAGACTCTTAGTTGTATGCAGTTCCCTCGAAACTAAGGCTTCACCTTCTTTGCCACTGAGATTGATCATGGTTTTGGGTGGGGTCTGAAACTGTAATGTGATGTAGAGCTGTGCATCATCATCAGAGGATGATATGCAACAGAAAACTCTCTCTAGTGATGCTAAATGAGTGCTTTACGTAGACATTACATTAGATGGGGAGAGGAGAGATGCCCAGTGGTGGGCTGCAAGTGAGAAATGTTCTAAAAAGTAAATGAAACAAGCTTAATTGCTGTGTCATGCCCTCTTCAAATTAGGTGAACCACTTCAATCCAACGGCTGCAACAGTCAATGCTCTAGACCCTAATTTAGTTCAGAGCGATTGGTCTACAGTGTGGAAACTGCTGACGAGCCCAGCTACACAGTGTGTCAATGACCTCAAACCTGAGGATGTCATTGTGTGTCTCGCCTCATTGCAGGCTTGAGTATGAGCTAATAGTTGCGAGGAGCAGAAAAGTGTGCTGAGCTCTTCCACAACCGCATTTTGCAGTAGATTTGCCACCACAGAACACTGTTCAGTCGGATTCCCATGTTCTCTATGAGAGCTTGTGTTACAGCTGTAAACCGGCCATAATACAGGATCCTATAGAGAAATGGAGGTGTGTGTAAAACACTGCACCCTGTAGCAGGCGCCCCATGGTGCCTGCCACACAGTGCAGGTTTTAACGGGGGGTACCCTAGGTACAACCTCAACCACCAACTGTAAGCTGCGGAGGCAAGGTCGCCCTGCTAGAGGCCCCCAAAGTTGCTTCCCGACGGCCTTTCTGTGTCGAAGAGGCCGGCACAGAAAGGCTGTGAAAAACCGACATAGGTAATCACGACGGCTGAGACGCTGTCCATAGGGGTTTGCGATGCAGTTCCGAATGATAGGAATACACTGAGAGCCGGTTGGAACTGAGTCGGAATGACCGGCTGGTTTACGTTCTGACCGCCGACATCGTAATTGGTCAGTCAGATCGCAAACCCACCGAGTTGGTTGGACAGACTCCGACGCGGTCTGAAAGCATCCGACTAGCAGTCGGAGGCTTTCCAAGCGACATGTTCATTGGCCCCTTGATTCTCATGCTGCAGTGAGGCTGGTAGAAAGAAACTTCCACGGCACAGCCCATTCAGTAACTGAGGTTTCACAGATATATGGAAAAGCTATGTTCTCAGATTACCCTTCCTAGAGAAAGAAAGGCACTTTTACAGAGTGCATAATTTGTTTCACAACCCCAGCAGCTCCTTCTTCCACTCTCAGTTGAAGAAGATAGCTATAAGGCTCTTCAGAAGGCACAGACTGGCAGCTACATGGAGGTGAAAGGTGGCAGAGAGGAGCACAGAAAGAAAATAAGGGACATATTTATCAAAGAGTTGCGTCACTCTTGTATAACACCATGGGGCGCAAGAGCGACACAACTCTTACGTTAGATTTATCAAGCCATGCAAGGCCACCTTGCGTGGCCCTGAGTGGCTTGATAAATCTGGTGTAATGCAGCGCAAATCACTACGTTGCATTACTCTGCCATAGGGAGGCATTCCATAGGTTGAGCATGGGTGTTATCACCGTGGATTTTGGTGCATTTCCAGATTTACCATTACTGGTAGACCTGGGAATGCAGCACAGCAAAGTGGCTTAATATGATGTGTGAATTTTTTCTGAATATGCTCCTTAATCTGCGGTCTATTGAGGGTCCAGCCAGCCTTATTAAGAGACTGTACAAATGAGACACAAGTCAATTCTGGTATAACTAGAGAGGTGTTGCCCATCGCTGTGCCGTCAAGGTCTTTATGCAGATGGGATGATTGTGAAGAGCCCTGTAGTCCATCTGTATAAGCCCCCTTCCCTGTGGTGTAATTCAAAATGCAAAAATCTACACTACAAGCTTTTTTTTCGCAACAAAGTTTTTAATGATTTTTATGATTTTTGTTAAGTGCAGAATAAAAAGGACAAGAAGAAGCCTGGTGCATGCTCTGGTGCATATGCTGTGGGTATTGTACTGATGATATTGAATCACAGACCAATTAAAAAGCATGTAATATAATTAGGAGATAGTAGAAAATAGATAAAATAGCCAAGAAAAGAGGAATAGAGAGATATAAATGAGAGTATAGAAACAAGCAGGATTATAGCATACACTTATTAGCTGAATTACATAGAGGTGGAAGTAAGATCCTAAATGTTAATGGGGCCGATTCACAGAACTAACTTAAGACAACATCCTAAACTTACTACTTTTGGTATTCACAGAAGTTAGGATTTTGTCCTAAGTTTATCTTAAGAAAAACTTAAGACAGACTTAAGACAAACTTAAGACAGACTTAAGACAGACTTAAGACAAATTTAAGACAAACTTAACACAGACTTAAGACAGACTTAAGTCAAACTTAAGAAAAAATCCTAACTTAAGTCTGTCTTAAGTCTGTCTTAAGTCTGTCTTAAGTTTATCTTAAGTCTGTCTTAAGTTTGTCTTAAGTTTGTCTTAAGTCTGTCTTAAGTCTGTCTTAAGTTTGTCTTAAGACAAACTTAGGACAAAATCCTAACTTCTGTGAATACCAAAAGTAGTAAGTTTAGTATTTTGTCTTAAGTTAGTTCTGTGAATCGGGCCCAATAAACTTTGGGGCAGGTCACAGGAGACTGATTTTTCTGAAGTAAATGTTTATACTGTTCCACAGGGATCTGGAGGAAGAAACACTGAATTTGTCATTGTGTATTCTGGGTAGCCGGATCTGGTGACTTAGTGGACTATTGCATCCACTATATGGGGCCTGTGTTTGACCTCATAGTCACAGGTTCAAATCAGCCTTTCATCCTTCTGAGGTCGATAAAATGAGTACCATTAAGTTGAGTAACAATAAATATCTCTTATTCAGCACCAAGATACTCTTTGGGGTAAACATGCACGTTACAAATACATGTTATGTTTATGTAGCACTTTGTCCTCACTTCTAACAGAACAGACTCAAGCCCACCAAGCATGATGTGAAATGTTGTTGTGTTCTTCCATCCCATAGGGTTGGTCTTTACGCCAATTGTAAGCAGCAGCTCCATCAAATGAAAATCAATCCCATTTGTTTAAGGGAAGAGATGGTGCAATTGTGGAGGGGCCCAGTGTGTTCGATGTGACATTACGATTTAAGGTAGAGTGAAATTTTGAATTAAAGGTATGTACTATTTTAGCTCAAAAGGGACAATTGAACATACAATTCAAAATAAAGTGTTCAAAGTCTCCAACAGATTCATTACAATACCAGCAAAGATTTGAGTCCAGCAGACCTAATTTGTGTTGTCTTGTGGGGGTCTAATATGACCTGTATGTGGACCAAAATTATGCATTGAGATACTCAAAGAGAAAATGTATATATTGTGATATTATCCCGAATTTATTCCCACATTACCTGTGCTGGGGGAGTATGTCATTACATATGCATACTTCTGACCATCTATTTGGATATGGCAGGAGTAGGGATGAACATGTTTCTCCAGAAGTTTGTACATTGCTGATTGAATGTGACCTTTGCGGGAAAGTAAGGAAAGGAATTTTGTGCAATTGGAGGTATATGCTTTGCCGCTCTTTTTGACCACTCCTTTAATTTTTAATAAGTTTTAGAATTCTGTTGTGGGAAGATTGTGTTTCACAGAGATCATAGAGAACGATAACGGTGAATCAGGGGGTGGGGTGGCTGGGTCTTTGCTGAGGAGGCTACCTGCTTTTGTCCACAATTCCCAGAAGTCAGGATCAGGAGTTAATTTGATATGAGGGTTGAACCAGATTGAGGACTATTCTGATTTTTAAACCTGTTTTGGAAGCACTTTACCAGAGTATTTATAGATAAAATGGTGTCATAATGTTCCAGATGGGTCATACCAACACATGGTTGTACATCACATTGCATGCACATGCAGGCCCTTGAGTTTATTATATTCCTATGTGCCTGAAAAATATCAGTTCATCCCCAGTGGCAACCAGCGATGAACTCTTTCAGTTTTCATTTGGTACCAACCTCAATCAGCAGCTATAACACTTCTGGAACTGAATGGTGCTTTTTGTGCCATTAACTTCAGGAGCTTTATTAAGATGTGCTTGGTGGCCCAACGCCAGATTTTATGCGCCTGTAGTGTGCAAAGTGAATTAATTCATTTAACACCATATGTTTCTGAGTTGGTGCTTGATTTTCAGCCCATAGAGCTGGGAAACAATGAGTTGGGTCTGCCACTTTCAGAGCTGTGCTTTTCAAAATAATTCAGTAACTTGGGGAAATATCTGGTTAAATTAATTCACTTTACATACTGGAGGCCCGTAAAATAAAAAGCGCTCGCGTCTCAGGTCAGCAGTCTACCAATATAGAAGGGGTATTAGACAGAGGTGGGCAAAGTCAAATAACCTAAAACTGTGGGTAGGAGTGCTTATCTCTTAGCTATTCTATAGTACACGAAATCTCTGGGACCGCGCAGAGAAAGGGAGTACTGGCACCTCACGGAAGCTCTCCAGCCCCTGCCTCTGTTGATAGGCCAAACAGGATCGGCGCCCCGGAAGTGCTCCGTCCAAACACACCTGGTACAGCATGGGCTTTGAAGACTCCGAACCCTCTCCCTCCAGCACTGCTGTGCCTTTCCTCTATCACATCCAATTTAATCGCAGGAAGTTGCGCACTGCAGATTCACCTTTGCATTTTGTGCTTCCGGGTATCCCTGGGTGGGACATCCGGGAGCAGGAAATGAAAAGGATTTCTTATTCATAGGCAAACTACATATTTTGGTTATTACTCATCGTGCTCATCGTGCAGCCTATGTACATAGGGGCAGATTCACTAACTCTTTGTGCTTGGTATGCTTCACAAAAGTGATGCAAATTGACGCAGAGTGTTGATTTGGGATTTATTTTCCAGCACAAATCCTTATTTGAGCTGAAAAGGAAAATGTAAGTAACACAAAGTAGCACTTTGTGCTACTTTGCACTAATTTGTGTAAAGGAGACGTGCCATGGGTGGTACGTAGGTGTTCCCAAGCAACAACCCATGGATTCTGATCTAATCTCCTAAGTACTAGAAACAGTAGACAGAACTTTGCATAAAAAAGTAATGCCTTCTCAAGGCAGGCGTAAAGATTCAGCAAGTTTTCTTTTGTCAAAACTTTGCGTGTATACTGCACTATACGGCACACTACAAAATGTGAAAGTGTTAAACTATGTCTAAGCATAGCATTCTGTACTGGAAGGGTGGCCTTCCAATACAAAACGTTTGCTGGACATCACACAAGACCCAAAATGGCAATTGTGAATTGCCAAGTTCTTCTGAGAATTGCACAGTGGTACTTTACACTCGTGAAGTCAACTGCACTAATCTTGGAACTGCATAACACTTGTGTGAGTATGGCCCATGCTAAGCTTTGATAACAAAGCTCAGCTTGGAGCCAATCACTGGGCAGATTGAGTCGCAGATTCAATTTTGAGACCTTCAATTCTACTCCTTCATGTCGCGTTTCCCCATCTTGGTTTCCAGGCCATTGACATAGTTACCTGTCGGATACAAACAGCTTCTGTTGTCTGGTGAGAGCTATTGTCTCCACTACAAACACAGCATAACATAAAATATTCATACACATTATGAAAGGAGTTTTTGGACAGCGATTGCAATGTCATCTTAAAGATTTTTGAGGTCCTTGGCAAGATATGTTTCGAGCCCCTTGTTCTTAGCAACTTCAAATTTATTACCTATTATAGTTTACATTTTCACAAACAATCACTTACAATCAGCTGCAAGATCAAGCCAATGTTGAGCAACCCAGGGAGAATTAGATGTTTGTGGGGAGGTAAGATAAGGGATGAATAGTGAGGTAAATTGAGAGACAAGGCGTGAGAGGTAGCAAGAGGCAGAGAGAGATAGAGATGAGCTGTAAAAGAGAGACGGTTGTAAGAGCTTAAATATATAGAGGACCATCTCAAAGAGGTGAGATGAAAACAGAGCAGCAAGGTGAGGGAGAGAGGTGAGAAAGGGAGAGGGGTAGAGGGGTAGAGAGATAGAGATTCAGAAGGATAGTTATAGAAAGAGCTTTATTGGAAAGAAATAGGAGTTGAGATAGTTGGCAAAGAGAGAAGGTTGGGTTTATAGAGTTGTAGTGATAGCTAGAACGAGAAGGAAAGGAGAGGTGAAGTAGAAAAGGGACGTTGAAGTAAGGTGCAGATATAAGAAAGAGATAGATTGTGGGCCAGGGTGGATAAGGTGATTGGAGAAAGAGAGAGAAAAAAAAAATGAGGTAACGAGAAGGGTGGGGATTCAATGGCTGGTGATGTAGAGATAAATGGTGTACAGCAGAATAGAGAGGTAGAAAGTTAAGTCAAGTAGAGTAAATAGAGGGAGAGAGAGGCTAGGTAGGCAGAGGGAAGGGATGTTATGAGTAAGGCACAGGGATGTAGGCAGAGATGTAGAGAAATTGGCAAAGAGCAGTACGGTCAGGTAGGAAGAGAGGAATGACAGAGATAGGTGGGGAGAGAAATAGCTAGTTAGAAAGGTAGGAAGGGTTGAAAGAGGGATAGGTAGAAAGGGACAGAGTCAGAGCAAGAGTTGGGCCGGGAGCGAAAGAGAAACTGACTGAAAAATAGACGGAGATGGCATAGAAAGAGAAATATCTTTTTAACAGGGGTCCATTAGAAGGTGGGGCCCTGGGCACTCCAGGTGGCTGAATACCAAGGTGGTGTAGTCCAGGCTCCACGTTATGCCTCTTTCGTCCAGCACCTTGCACTACCTCCCTCTTTATTTCAGTTTTTCAGGTTCTTTTTCAACCCTGCTTTCTTTGACTCTTTGTCACTGTTTTTCAGTCTTTATGTTCCTCCTTCTATGAATATCTGTGAGATAAGTGAGACTACGGGCCCTGCATCACATTGGGGGGGGGGGGGGGCATTGTTTTGCGTGCGGCACTGAGATGTTTATCTCTTAGATGAGTTTCACATCATGCGCCATGGAATGCACTTCCTGCATGCCTGGGCTGGCGACTGAAAGCAAAGCGTGGAAGACCTGCGTGCCTTCTGGTGACTTTCCATCACCGCGGTGCGTGAACCAAAATTCTGACATGCAAATCTGGTGCGAGACGAAACATTCTTCTTCCTGCTTCGATCCTGAGCTGAACCTTTCTGCTCCTGCAATGTTCCAACCAAAAATGTGTCTATTTCATTTTCAACCAAGAATGGAGAGAACAGAAAAATCACGAGTTATGTTTAATATTATCAGAAAATACAGTAGTATGACTGAAACCATAGTAGTACTAGTTTGAAAATGAAACAGCCGAGCTCAGTCTCCTGTGAAGGCGGACACATTAAGGACATTGGTTCCACAGCAGCCTTCACTAAACTGACAACTTAACACTTGGGACTGACCCCATCTGAATTCTTCAGATAGACCAGTTGATCCACAGTAGCCCAGAGACACTTTAATGCATTACCACAGTGAGCAAGTGCCAGGGCCGGCTCTAGGGCGGTGCGATCGGTGCCACCGCACCGGGTGCTGACTTGGGGTGGGGGCGCCATGTTTATTGTTTAAGAAGCACCAGATGTCACATTTCTTGCCCCAGCAATTTTGAAGCATCAATAAAAACGTCACGATAACTGCGGTGATTAATGTTTTTCCTGTAGACAGACCGGAGCTTTGTCTGGTAGGGAATGTTTTGACTCATAGCGCAGAGGGTTAATATGCCTGCTGCACAGAACGTGTCCCATTCAGATCACAAACTACATACACTATAAATAGGTCAGTGGGTTATCGCTTTGTCAGAGAGATCCTTTTGTTGCCTGCAGTTTAAAAGGTAAAATCTGATTATTAGAACAGTGAGCTAAAAACTGTCCTCAAAGAGCTGCATGCAAACTGCAAGGAATATACTACAGCTACATGTTTTTTTGCCCAGTCTTTCCTTATCCTAATATTGCGAAAAAGGTTCATTTGGGTAGAAATCAATTCTTATTATTAAAGAAAACCCCTAACAATGGTGTGTAACACTTTAAATTCTGAATTTGTGCTTTTCCAGAAAAAGCACTCTTAAACTATACTGCCTACCAGAATGGATGATATGTGACTCCTACACCTTTAGGCCTCTGTCTTATGTAACATCTCCTATACACTGATTTACACAGTATGTCTCTGTGCAATGTATGTGTGATGTAAAGTGCTCCGACACCGGGCACTGGTCTGAGTGGTGCTATAAAACTAAATGAATTAAGAGATGGTGGTTATGGAGACTTGAGGGGCATTGGCAAATGGTGATAGTGAGGGAATCCGTGGCAAGGTGGTCACGGGGGGGGGGCAACAAACATTGTCGCACAGGGCGCCACCAGTACTAAAGCCGGCCCTGTCTGGGTCATGTCACTAGACAAGACGTCTTGCATGAACAATATATTTGTGCAAATAAAAGGTAGCAGGTCCTCCCAGTGCCCCTGGGGTGCAAATGTGGAGTCCTTTCAGGGATAGGGCAGAGGATTTTGAATGACTCACTAGATAGGGCTGAAAGTCATTTATTCTGTTGCCAAAACAGGATATAATGGCCCATTGACAGCAATCTAGTACCACTTCATGTGTATTTTCCCCTCACCTTCATTTCCTCTGGCATGATTTCATGCCATTTCCATTTCAGATAGCAGCCCTTTCTGTTGAGGTTAGACAAATTCAGTGTGAACCACTTTGTGGCACCTCTGATTCTTGTTGGCTTCCCATATTTTAAAGGGGTTGCAACCACTGTTCCCAATAAGGCACGCGCGTGCGCGCCCGCGCACCGATGTCCTCACAAGCGCGCAGGGTCCCATTTTTAGCGCGCACATACCACCCAAAGCACATTAAGACCGTTCGCGCCGCCGCTTTAAAAATGTGAGCGGCACGAAAAACGGTCATTTCAAGTGGCTCCTGTACTTGCTGCAATTCTTTTCCTAATAGTGGGCGGCTGCAGCGCTGCTGATTGTTGGCCTTTGAAAGAGTATTCATGTTAATTGCAGCGCCAGTGTGGGGCGCTGCAATTAACATGAATACTCTTTCAAAGGCCAACAATCAGCCCGCAGCCGCCCACTATTAGGGAAAGGAATGCAGCACATCTAAAGCACGACGTGTGATTTCAGAATCTGATCCTGACAGGCTCCGTGGCAAAGTGTGGAAGCGAGGGCGAGGATCTGCAGATCCATTCATCACTGACAACCTGTGAATCTCATGCGTTTGCCAGGTAAGAGCCTCCCGGTGTGTCTCGGCAGGGTGGTGAGTCTGTCTGCCCTGTAAATGCGTTTATACTAGAGCCAAACCTCTGCAAGGTGTGTGGTCACAACACCAGACAAAAACAGCCATGGGGGGGATTCACGCTGTGGAAGCGAGTGAAGGCAGAGGGGAAGGCACAAGGCTGGTGCACCTGCACCAACCAGGCTGCTCCTGCCGTGGAGCGCGCCATTTAGTGTTTGAGCATGCACATTCGGAGGGTGCCTGCAGGTGCAGTGAAGGGCACCCGAAGCTATGTACCCGGCAGTGATTCACTGCACTCCGTTAGGTAGAGAAGGCACATGTGTGGCGTGTTTGTGTGACTGTGTGTGCTGGTGTGCACAGGGTTATTTGTGTCTGTGTGTGTTTTCCGCTGTGTATGTGCCTGAGTTTTGGCTGTGTGCACTTGTTGGCTTTTAGTGTGTAAGTTTGTGTAGTTCGGTCTCTGTGTGCCATAGTTTACGTGTAATTTTTATGTCGGTGTGTGCACCTGTTTGCGTGACTGTGTGTGTAGGTGTGCAGAGGGGTGTTTGTATCAGTTGGAGCGTGTATGACTCTGCATGAAACTGAGTGTGAGTGCTGGATTTTTGTGAGCAGGTGTCGGTGCACCTGTGTGCACTTCTGTCTGCAAGTCTCTGTATATGTGTGAGTTGATATGTGTTTTTGTGTCGTTCCTTCGCCTCTCTCCCTCCCCCTCTCTTCCAGTTATCAAACACTCAATGTTGTAGAGCTGACAGCGAAAACTGAGTACCCATTGCTCCGTTTCTGGTTTTGAATGTGATGCCCTTGGAAGGTGTGCTGTATTTTGGTCTGGGATTTAACATTCCATAGTAAAGTTTCTTATTTGATCAGTTCTGGTGTATATCCAGGGTTAAAACCTTGTCTGGGTCATTGTGGTGTACTCAAAACTTTAAGTAAAAAGAAGCACATTTACTACCCATGTTTACCTAGTTTTACCAAGTTGGTCTATGTAAGGCTTGTATGCGGGATAGGATAGGTGTCTATTCGTTATAAGACTGCTCGTGAGTTTAGTGGGCCTTAATTGTTTTGGAAAAGCTTGTGTTTTGCTTGTATTCATGTTAGTATGTAGGTAATTACATTCAGATTTTAGACTCAAGAATTATTATCAGCAATATACGTAGTGGTTGAAGGCCATCTATTAATGTGTAACAAAAAACTAGAAATTCTAACCAGAGACGAAACACACAGACACTAACCATCCATGTTCACTTTAAATTACCTTCTTTGAAAGGGTGAGAACAAAAAAAGAACATATCAAAGGTTACACGGTCTCAGAAATGTCCATAAATAACAAAACACATTATCATAGAACATAACATGTGTATTTGCACAGCACACGTTCAGTCGGAGTCTGATTCCTCAGCATCTTAGCAACTTTGATTGCTGCGGTGAGTTGCACAAGTGTTTAGTAGATTTGCCGCAGAATGTGCTGGTTGGGTGTTTTGGCCAAGTACTCATACATTATGACAAGCTCAAAACGTCACTTGATTTTAAATTGCAAGTTGCCAAGCTTGTTAAAAATCTTTTAAAAAACAGGCTATTACTTTATTTATTATTATTTTATTTTTACAAAGGATGTTGTTAGAGGATGTTTGATAAAGATAGGATTGCTGTTCTAATAGCCTTTCATCATCAGGATTAAGAGGAATGCAATTCAGAAGTCTAATGTTTCCTTTAAATGCTACAACGGACTAAGAATGTGTAAGAACGGTAAGGTGGAACTGAGTTTATCAAAAAGGCCAGTTTACCAATTAATAGAAGTCTTGGGCGCAAAGTCAAACTCATTAGGTTAGTGCATACCCAGGAGCATACAAATATTCATGCAACGCAGCAAGCCACCTTGCTGCGCTGCGTAGAAGGGAGATGGCAAGAATGCACCATATTTAACATTATACAGGGCATTCCTGCTCTCTGTCTGTGCTAGCGAACATACTGCTGCCTAGTGCCAACACAAGCACTATTGCACCATAGTACAAGAGTGCTTGAGTTGGAGGTACAATTGTTTGTGTGCCGGAAGGGGCACTTTCCTGAACAAAAACAATCCTCTGAGTCTTTTTCCTCTTTCTATGTGTGCTGCAGAATGCATAGAAAGAGGAAATAACAAGGAGAAATAAGCATTTTTCTTTTTGTTATTCCTCCTCTGGGAACACCTGCTCTCCACCCATAGGACTTCTCCCTGGGGCAGGGTAACACAAGGCAGCGACTTGTGCCGCCTTGCATTACTCCATATTTACCAAGCCACGCAAGGCCATGCAAGGTTGCATGGCTTGGTGAATGTCATACTAGGTTTTTTGTGACATTTGTACCCCCATGCGTGGTGCAAGGAGAACACAAACCATGATAATTATCACTTCAATAAATTGTATCGGATTCAGCGAGATCTTCAGCAAATAGCACATTTATATTATGATTGAACAGGTTTATCTATCATCATTTTTAAATTTCGCAAACACTGGTATAAATGCATGACTAGAGGGAGGATTGTTCCATTAATGTTGTGTAGATGAATGCTCTAATTTCATGAACTGTATTACCCTTGGGATGGCTAAAATGCAATGAGATACTCTAGTGTCAGCACACTGGACAAAACAACACATTACTTTCAGGTGTTCAGGTAGGAATTGTAGAGTTTTTGGCTATGGGCTGATGTGGGTCTCAGCCATTCTATGTTTGACATCCCATACAGGGGTGCAAAACGATTTTGCAAGGTGAGGGTGGCAATAGGGCTGTGATTAATTTCAGACTAGAAGTAAGCATGGTGCTTCCCTTGGCTGGGGGTTGACGAAGCAGAATGTCGGTAGAAGAAACCCATGGGAGAGGCATACATCTTATCTCTTTGGATCTATATGTAGTCTTAAATGTTGTAACAGAGTTTAACAGCCCAGGTTTTAAAAAATTGACCACTACACACTACCGCTAAGCAAAAGTTTGAAATGATATTTGGCACTGCACCCACACACGTGGTCTGGTTCCTGGCGCACATAGCCTTGGTTTCAGTTCACAGAGACCTTACACTGCCGCACACAGAGGAAAAGAAATAGAGGGAACATTGGTTGCAACCCCTCTAAAATATACGATACCAACAAGATTACATCAGGATTTATTTGTTTTGTACAGCATTCTTTACAAGAGACCTTTACAGAACATAGTAAAATGGTTCACAACTATAAAAAACAGTAAGTGGATACAAATAAGCTCAAATTAGATCGGATATGGATAGATAATGGTCCTTGATTTTTTTTCTGAAAGATAGGATGTAATGGAACAGCAGCCCGAAGTTTGTTCCATAATTTAATGGCACAAAGTGTCAATGAGGGAAGCTGCAAAAGGAGGACGAGGAACACAGAGTAAACCGGAATGAAGAAGAAGAGCAGGAGTATAAAAAAAATCAAAGAGCACAGAATAGGTGGAACCAGAGAGTGAAGTCATTTGAAAAGAATAGAGAAAAATAGCACAGCTAAAACTGAAGAGAAGATGGAACTGAATGAATTTGGGCTAAATATGAGAATGATCTTGAGGTAATAAAGAAGACATACAGAGGAATTTTGAACACTTTGAAGAGGGGAAAGCAGGTATTTGGGAAGACAAATATGAAGAGAAGATTAGTAGTGAATACAGGAACTAAAACTTGTAAGGACATGGCTCTTTTTGCATGATCCCTCCCAAATATTTGGACAGATACTGCTAGTTCTTAACCTCTGAAGGGGCACTGAGGCCTGCTAAACAGATCTCAGTGCCAGTTCTCTAACCCTTAAACGGTATATGGCTGATTGGTTCACCCACAATTGTCATCAGTTAACTTACTAATAAGTACCTTGTTTATGGTGCCAAGGGCCCTAGAGCCTGGAAGTTAAATTGTCTTTCGTGGACAGCAGCACTTATTGTGCCACCCCGAGTGTGGCAAAGCAATGTGTAACTCCGAACCTGCATTTGCTGGCTGGCAGAGCAGTTTTAAACTGCTAATTCGACTTTGACATTTAAAGTAATGGCAAAGTCCAAACCTTCCTTTTTAAAATGTATAAGCCACACCTAAGACAGGCCTACCAATCCTCAAAGGCAGGGTGCATTATATTAAAAAGTTATACATGTAGTTTTAACTGTACATGTCCTGACAGTGAAAACTTCACATTGTCATGTTTACTGTGAAAATGCTAATAGCTACATTAGCAGGAACAGAGTTACAGTTGACAACTCAGCAGTTCTAACTTCTGAATGGGACTACTGAATATGATACTTCAAGGTATCAAAAGAAGCATTGCCTTAACCAATTGCGTGCGTCGGACATGCTGGAGCTGTCCGACGCAACAGTGCTCTTGTGCGTCAGACGGCTCCTGCGTCTGACCACATGGCACTGGAAATCCCTCTAGTGCAGGCACCAGAGGGATTTCCTTTCAACCTAAACAGCCTCAGGAGCTGGGGAAGAGCTTCCCCAGCTCCCAAGGCTGTTCTGATGGTTTCAGTGAAATGACAATCAGCACGCACAACGTGCTGACGTCATTTAACTGAAACCGAAACTGAAATGAGTCGATCGGCTCGTTTAAGTTTCACTGCCCACGTGTTCATGGGCTATCTCAGCTTCCCCCCCAGCACGTAGGCAGACGGGAGAGGTATCATTGGAAAGGGAAGAATCTCCCCTTTCCAATGATATCCATCCCTAGTTGATCCCTTTTGGGATCACCGCAGGATGGCGATCCCCAAGCAGGGATCTGCCACTAGACACCAAGGAGGGGGAGCGGCCCCTTGGGAAAGGGCTTTTGCTCCCCCACAATGTTTTGGCCAAAATTCTGTCTTTCTTCCCCCTGGGCGGCAGATGGGGGCAATGGCCACCGATCGGCCCCCAGGGGGGCAGAAAGCACGTTAGGCACCAGGCATTATATTTTTTATTATACATAGGGGTAGGGGCTGCCAAAAATGGCCATGCCAATGCCACCGCCCACCCAAAAAATTTGCCACAGTCTTTCTTCCTTTCCCAGGAGACACATGGGTGCAATAGCCCCCGATCTGCCCCCCCAGGAGGGGGCAGAAAGCCCACTAGGCACCAGGGATTATGTTGTTTATTTTATACGTAGGGCTGTCTAAAATGGGCATGCCAATGCCCCCACCCCCCAAAAAAGAACTTACACAGTCTTTCTGCCCCCCCCCCCCACCCAGAAAGCAGATCAGGGCAGTAGCCCCTTATTTGCCCCCCTGGGGGCAGAGAGGCCACTAGGCACCAGGGATATGTTTATGGGCATGTCAGGGAGAAGCCCCATAGGCAAGGGTAGCTCCCCTTTTTTTAGGCACACATTTTGGCTGTGTCACTGATATTTTAGTCTCATCTTCCCCATGCGAGAGCAAAAACTACTAGAAACCAGTGGAAAAATTGTGTGTGTGTGAACTGGAGTTTGGCTGACGGTCTGTATGTACTGACCTTTAGCTGGCATTTGCTGGTGGTGTGTGTGGACTTGCCCTTGGCTAATGGTGTGTGTGGACTTGCGCTTGATGACAGTGTGTGTAGATTGGCGCTTGCCTGGTTATGTGCTTGGAGTGGCGCTCTGCTGGCAGTGTATGTGGACTGACCCTTGGCTGATGGTGTGCATGGATGGTGTTTGGCTGGTGGTGTGCTGGGATGGCGCTTGGCTGGCGGAGTACGTGGGTGGCGCTTGGCTGGTGATGTGCATGGATGGTGCTTGGCTGACGGTGTGCATGGATGGCTCTTGGTAGCGGTGTACGTGGATGGAGCTTGGCTGGCTGTGTGCATGGATGGCATTTGGATGGCGGTGTGCGTAGATGGCACTTGGTTGACGGTGTGCGTGGATGGTGTTTGGCTGGTGGTGTGCGTGAACTGACTCTTGTCTGGTGGTGTACGTGGACTGTCGCGTGGCTTGCATGGATCTCCCAGCATTTGCTTACTCAGAATCCCCTGCAAACCACAAAATCCTATATTCCTCACATTTCTGTGTGGAAGAGTTGTAGGATCTCAGCGCAGGCACAAATTTCCTACCACCCAGTGTTACCCTTGGTCTCTCGAGAATAATGATACCTCACTTGTGTGGGCGCCCAAAGTAGCATCAGTTAAATCATCAAATTTTCCTCACATTTCTGTCTGGTATCACCTCGCCACCACAAAGATCCTATCACCTAACGTTCCTCTTGGCCTCCCAAGTAAAATGATACCTCACTTGTGTGGGTGGGCCTAGGGCCTGCCACTGGAAAGGGCCAAAAACATAGGGTATGAGGGGATAGCACAGTGAGCTGTAAGCTCTTTTTTATATATATGCGTGTGTTGGTTAATTCTGCATTGGACACCCACACAAACAAGGTATAATTTTTATCGGGAGACCAAGGGGGACACTAGGTGGTAGGACATTTGTCGGGGTGCGGTGATCCCACACAGATGTGTAAGAAAAATGTATTTTTTTCTGCTAAATTTAAGCTTTGCAGGATATTCTGGTTAGGAAAACTTTGGGGATCCATGCAAACCATACCTTCCTGGACTTCCCCAGGTGTCTAGTTTTCAGAAATATCTGGATTAGGTAGGTTTCCCTAGATTGCTGCTGAGCCCAGGACCAAAAACGCAGGTGACCCCTTTGCAAAACCAGGTTGTTTTGTGATAGATAATTTTGATGTTTCCACAATTACATTTTGGACCCTTACCTGACACATGTACTTGGCCCACCCACACAAGTGAGGTACTATTTTGATCGGTAGACTTGGGGAAATGTTGGGTGCGTGGAAGTTTGTGGCTCCCCACAGATTCTAGAACTTTACATCACAGAACTGTCAGGAATTTTTTCTTTTTTTATAAAGTTTGATGTCTGCATGGGATTCTGGGTAACAGAACCTGGTGTGAGCCACACAAGTCACCCATTTTTGGATTTCCCTTGATGTCTACTTTAAAAAAATGTACAGGTTTGCTAGCTGTCCCTATGTGCTGGCTGAGCTAGGATCCAAAATCCACAGCTAGGCATATTGCAAAAAAAGGTTCAGTTTTCACTGGAAAAAGTTGATGTGCCCACGTTGCGTTTTGGGCCGTTTCCTGACGCGGACACTAGACCTACCCACACAAGTGAGATACCATTTTTATTTATGAGACATGGGAGGGCATGTTCTCCATGCAGGCTGCATTGCAGCCTGCATGGAGAAGGGAAAAGTGCACTTGACTTGTTTGGGTGGCCCGAGAGAGCCGACCACACTGTTTTCCATTTTACCATTTTATGTTTCTGCTTCTCGCACTACGAGAAAGCAGTTAGGCTACGCTACTACGCAAAGCGGAGGAGCCATTCCTGGGTACCTCGGGTTCTTGGTGAACCTATAAGTTCTATATATCACCATAACAAAAAGGATCCAGCGGACGTAACGGTATATTGCTTTTAAAAATCTGCCATACTTAGAAGAAGTTACAGGTGAAAATGCTGGCCCAAATTGCTGTTTTTTTCAGCTCAATTTTGAGCTTTATTTTATTTCAACTGTTAGTTTCTATAGAAAAACCTTGAAGAATCTACACAAATGACTAAGCCTGGGCAGAGTTTGCGGAGTTGCGCTACGCGGAACTCCGTAAAGTGCAAAAAAACTTCGCCGTGCTACGCGGAGTTCTGCAAGCAGTGGAGTGTGTTAGATAAATGCCGTTCGCTGTGATTTTCAGTGCCAGGTGCTTCTCCGCACTGTACAATCATTGCAAACAGCACTATGCACAGCGCAAGTGGGCGCTGCTTCCTTTCTGCCGCTCAAGTAGATTTTTCCTCAAGCGACAGCTTTCTCAACGCGAACAGACAGTTTCTCAATGTGAACGGTCGCGAGCATATGCAACTACTCGCAATGAGAAATCTGACCGCCCGCATTGAGAAATCTCGCCAGGAGGTTAATTTCCCACGCTCGTGACCGCCAACTTGATGTCGACGATCGGAAATAAGGAAAAATCTAGCCGAGAGGTGGATTTTCCTCGCTCGCGCTTGCCAACTTGACGTTGATGAGCGCGAGCGAGGAAAAAAACTCTGGTACGCTAAGCGGAGATTTTCTGAACTCCGCGAGCTCCGCGGAGTGCGGAAAACTCTGCAAACTCCGCGAGCGGAGTTCATCATCCAGACTTACAAATGATCCCTTGACGAATTCCGACATTTGTCTACTTTTCAGAAACGTATAGCTCTCCAGGATCCATTATTGCTTTTATACCCATTTTAACCACTAACTGGAAGGAGTTGAAAAGCACAAAAAATAGGAAATATAGACTACATCTCAGTAAAATACCAAATCTGTGTAGAAAATGTTGGTTTTCTGACAAAAGTCTTCCTGTTCATGAAAGCTGAGATGCTGGTGATTTTAGCACCATAAACCCGATGTTGATACCATTTGCCGGGAAAAAAAACAGACTCTTTATTCTGCAGCACTTTATCCCCATTTTTCCCTAAAAAAAGAAAATTGTGGTGTATTTTGGCTAATTTCTTGGTCCCTTCCAGGGGAATCCACAAACCCTGGGTATCTAGTGAGTAGCCACTTTGTTGCCCAAAGTTTACAGTGACCATTTAAGGTTGCTGGCCATAAGACACTCTTCTGCCCTCCTGATGGGGAAGATGTGAATCACTCTCAGGAAGTAACACAAAGGGCCTAGGAAGGTCAAACAGGATGTGTGCCCAAAAGCTTAGCTTCAAAGGAGAAACCGCCTGTGAAGGGCAAATGATGGACACATACAAGAGGGGCTGCTCTTTTGTTCTTGCAGACAAGTCAGCATTGAGGACAGAGAGGGGGAAGTAATTGTCAAACCTGTTTTTCTATGGGTGTGTGGCCCACAGGTATCTGCCCTTTAGGGTGGACTAGGGAGTTCCACACACCAAGAAAAGGGTTCTGCCATGTTGGGAGTGAGCAGAGCAGTCAATTCAGTGATATCTAGATGTCACAGTCAAAAGAATTTGCAACAAGGCGTGAGGGGACCTGGTAGCCCATTGACTAGTAGCTGCCACATCCCCGGGGGCAGTAACTGGGCATACAAGTAATACCCCTAGCACCAAGAACTCAGATCACATCTGTACTGAAGAGCACTGAAGGACCGCCGTGCCCTTACCTGGACCCAGCAAAGAGAGGATGCACCAAGACTGAACTGCGCCTGCTGCTCCTTGGGCCAACAAAGAGAGGACTGTGCCTGTGGTGTCCTGATGGAGGAAAAGTCATTCCCAAGCCTCAGAGAGAAGAGGTGACTCCAAGAGGCCGTTTGCTGACTTGCTGTTACAGCTACCGGGTCACAAAAGCTGAAGGAGCCTGGGTTGGTGGCCAAGAACACCTGACCATTACTGACCACTGATGTGCAGCCTGTTGGAGTGGCAGTTTGGTCATCCAAGGTGGAAGTTATTCCCTGGTAAATGGAACTGCGGGTCTTGCTGTAACTGGAGACCAATAGACCAGTGGCAACTTGTTTTTGGTTGGACCTCAACCATACTTTTAGGGACACAACTCCTCTGGCCAAATTCAGCCTGCTTGAACTGTGGACTGAGCAATAGTCCCAGGAAGAGCCCCATCACTGGATCAGCATCCTCAGAATCCTTCAGCATCTTCAGCATACTGTATTCCTTGCATCAGGACCAATCCATTAAAGTCTATGGTGATTCAACCATAGAGCAAGGAACAGGGCTGGAGACTTTTTTGACTGCAAGGTAACTATCCTACCAAGCCTTATTGGCCTGTGCGACCTGATTCCTGCCGGAGTTGGTCATCCACCCGCGGCCCAAGCAGGTAAGAGCGGTGAGTCCGTAGGGCCGGGTCGGGGGGATTTCGACACTCGACGATGAGGGACCTTTAATTATTTATTTAACTTTCCCTCATCGTCATCTGTCGAAATCCCGCTCCCCACCAGGCCCCACCGCTCTTACCTGCACGGGCCACTACTGTGGTCACCCAAAAGTGGGTAGGGTAGTGGTTTACAACTCTATAAAACTGTTCTAAAGTGTCCATAGTGAACTTCTAACTGCAGTAGTTTCCATAGCTTGTTTGCGTTTCAAATAAAAAGCAGTGATTTATTATTTAGTTAATAATTTATATCGCCGTAACCCTTTGGTGACTTTTTGTCATTGTGGTGTCATTTAAAGATAAAAATACAACCTATGTTTATAAATTGGTGCTGGATTTTTACTGCGTCTGGTTTCTTTCTTATTCTGCTTTTTTGGTACTCCTTATTGATTTACATTTGCTCCTTTGATTAGGCCTGTCTGCTCATATACACATCTACCCAGGGTTAAGCTAAGGTTTTTCAAATGAATCTGACAAGATCCAGTACAGGAAGGGAGTTTATCACACAGTGAGGTCTTATACCCACACCATATAATAAACCTCTTACTAGCAACAGTGGTCAGCAGGAGGTGTTTTAAAGAAGCAGATGGCAAGCAGATTTCATTTTGCAGATATTATGCAGCTGGAAATGACAAGACTTTGCCACAGAAGGGGGTTAAAGTGCAACATTCAAAGAAAATTCAAACACAAATCTAAAGTTTCTAGCAGACGTAGAAAAGGGAATAAGTCTAGAGGGAATGGAGATGGGGTGTTGGGTAATTTTGGTGGAAGATGCATGAAAGAAAAGTATCTTCATTTTTTAGGCTTCTGTTTTAAGCTGTGCAGTGCCATCCACTACTCCACATTGGACAAGAATACATAAAGATGGCCAAAGTGTTTGTTATTGTACTAAGGGGTGGATCAGTGTAAGACATCTGGGAGGCAGAATGAGATCGGTAGTTGGTCTCACCATGTCTGAGGGGAAGGGGGTAACTCTAGTCTGTCTGATATTTTGAAAAAGACAAATTCCAGAGTTGGTCAGGCCTGAGGTGGGTGGGTTAATATGTCAAATGATTTGCAATGTGTCTATGCTATCATCCTTAGTGGGTTTATTAATAAGTAGGGTGAGTCACAGTGCTTCCATGTTATCTCACACTTAAGTGGGTTAGGTGAAGTGTGTCAAGGACCCATGCAACACGTACCTGTGTGTGTTTGTTAATAAGTTACATAGATCTCAGAACTCTGTGTTACTTCACAACTTAGTGGTTTGGCTGTTAAACTCCAAGGCTTCCAGGTTATCTCACACCTCAATGGTTTAGCAAATTAGTTTCAGGGCTCCATGTTATCTCAGATCTCTGTGGGTTTGTGAATGAGTTCCAGAGCTTTTATGGATTTGTTTATTTATTTGCAAACTTATATAGCAGGATGACAGTCCTAAGGGCAGCAGAGCGCCGCACAAACTAAACTAAAGTCACAGTTAACATCCGGCATCATTGAAAGAACAGATAACAAATGTTATCAACTGAAAATTGATATTATGGATGAATACACAGTCTAAGTGTAAGAAGCAGAAAAAGCGAGTTTTTAAGTCTGAGCACAGTGCCCCAAGATGTCTTTTCAGTGATATGATCGACAGTGTGGTCCACCATCTGGGTGCGAAACAAGTGAAGGTTTGGTTTGGGGGGAACGTTTCTATCTCCAGTGTTTTTATGAGCTTTGCTGCTTGCTGATCTCAGTCCTCCTGTAGTCTGAAGGTTTTCTTAGATAAGGAGGTAGGGCCATATAAAAGGGATGTATATGTTACTCAGGCTTTATAAAAATAGATTTTAGAGAGCCAGTGCAGGTATTTTAAGATGGGGATGGCATATCTGATTTCTTGACTCGGGTGACTAAACCTAGCAACAGCCTGGGGATGAACTTGATGGGAAGAGTGGAGGATTTGGGAGGATTTGGAAAGGCCTGTAAGTAACACATTTCTATAATCAAAATGGGATAGGGTCAGTGTTTGTAGTGCTGACCTGAAATACAGTACAGGGATTGAAGTTTTCTGTTTTTTCAGTAGGCGAAATTGAAATGAGGCAGTACGTCTTAGGCTGGAGATGTATTTATAGAAATGAAACATTTGGTCAATGATGAAATCAAGAGATTTGGCAAAGGAAATCAGAACTGTAGAGATTCCTAAAGGTAATACATTCTTAAATTATTCTTGGACTTGAGGGAGAGAGTCATTTGAGAAGAGAAGCAATAATTCAGGTTTGGTTGAACTCACTATTAATAAATATGCACTTATACAGTTGGTTAGTTTATGGAAAATATTTTCAGGTAGGATTGGAGATTCTCAGATACAATGGTAGATCACCCACATACTGATGAATGGAGATGGTAATGTTCCATAAATAAATTGACTACAAAGGGTGACAGATTTTAGCCTATTGAAGCGCTGCAATTATGTGGAAGTGTATGGGATTTGAAACCGTTAATGTTCTTGGAACTTGCAGAGAATAATGATTATTTAACCATTTTAGGACCTTACTTCAAAACCCAAGCTGGATGATAAAAACTGTAGTATCGAATTGTGAGGTCGAACAGGATAAATAGATCAATGCCACCTTCATCCACAATTTTACCTGTCACCAAACACCTGAAATTTACTGTCTTAGATGATTTAGCTGGGGCAAGGTCAGGTGGAGATGTGGTCAACAGATTGTTGCAACAGTTTTCTCAAGGATTATTTTCGAAAACAGGTATTTGGATAATCATCCGAAATATTGTCAATTGTTAGGGTAAAGATAAGGATTCTTGAAAAAGGGGGTGATTTGGGTAGATTTGGTATAAGAAATGAATATGCCTTCTTCCAGAGGTGACCTGAATATTTTGAGAAGAAGACAAGAGATTTCCTGTACACAAATGTTAATCGATGTGGCTATGATCATGTCTGTGGTGTAGGATGATGGGTTGATGATTGCTATGATTTGCATAACAGACCAGACATCCAGTTGTTTGAATTCGGATCATTTTTAGATTGTTATACATAGTATTATGCAAGGTGAATACTCTGTTGAGGTCATAATAGTTCTTCATGTATAGGTACAAATTTGGTCTTGAGGAAAGGAAGTTCACTATATTGTTTGTTGTGGCCTGGGACTGGAGGATAATTTAGTGTGGTGTTGAGTGAAGATGCATTGAATCTTATGGACTAGTTCATGCTAGGCTCTTTGGATTTAAATTTATTTTAAAGTAGTTTATCTTTGTGGATCAAGTGTTTTTGTGATTTTTTGGGAGCTTTTGAGGTTTGTATAGAGGAAGTTATTTTAGATTTCCTACATGCTCTTTCCAGTGTGTTTGTATTTCTTTTGTTCGCATTCAGATCACTTTAGTACCATGTAGGGGTTCGCCTATCTCTAAATAGAGGCCAGTGTTGTTATGATTGCTCAGGTGGATTCAGTGTAGAATTTAGCTAGAGATGCAGTAGAATAAGGAACGCTTGGAAAAAGAGCAATGGCTATGAAGTTCTCTAAATGTTGCTAAAATAGAATGTCTTTGTCTTTGGGAGATCTCTCCAGATTTATCTCGGTTTAGCTTGACCTGCTTTCTGGGATTTGAGTTGTGATGTATAAAAGGATCTAGTATGATGTTTCAACCAAGCTAGTCTAAACGAGTGGCGGTGCCAGTCGCAGCCACTGAGCTCTGAAGTGTGGAGGTCGAGGCCAATTCCTCGTTCTCCACCTTAGGAGTCCATCTACCCCCCTGTAAAGCTAGTAAAGAGGACCCACACTTAGAGGAACAGGGGCTGTAGAGATAGGAGAGATATGCTTCTATGGTGGGATGTCAAAATATGCAGACCATGTCACACACAGGACAAGGCCAAACAGAGAGAAAACAAAAAAAACAAAAAAAATTGATTATGCCAGACAGCTTGACCCTGTAATACAAGGTCTTATTTACTGTCTGCCACTAATGTTCCAAAAGTGTACCTGTGTAGAATGTCCCGTCTGTGGCTGGGGCCGAGTATGTTACTCTTGGAGCTGTAATTCTTGTGCTGTAGTTCCCTATTCTATATTGTCCCATTTTCTACCTTCACCGTGTTCCCGGTCTCTTTGGCTAATATGCTTTAGTATATCTGGTGACCTGACAGTGTGATGGTGTAGGAGGGTGGTAATAAGCAGACCTCGAGTATTGCTCTTTTATGAATAAGCCCAATGACATTTTGTGTGAGACCATAGAGGCAGCATGTTTAATTTTAATGTGATTGAGTTATTCTGGGTGCTCTGGTTTGGTAGTTATTAAAAATATATCAAAGGTGGGGAATGTAGCTGAGTTAGTTAGCAATCAATCAATTTCATGCATTATTGCAATACCTTCTTATTTTTCTTCTCACTGCCTTAGAATATATGTATGTTGTATTTGTGAAGCAGTAGCCTAGCTGGAAGGCAACAAAGCACTGTGCATGTCAAGGGCAAATATACAGTCAACCTCAATTGGTTACTCAATGATATACATTGCTCGTGAGTTTGTTAATGAGTCACATTAGTACCAGAGTTTCAATGATCTCTCAAACCAGAGTGGGGTTGCTGTTGAGTTCCAATGGTTCTTGGGTATCCCACACCTCTTAAATAGTCACAACAGGCACAGGGGTCCATGTTGTCACACACCTCTGTGGGTGTGTTAATTAGTTGGGTTAGTCCAAGAGCTTCCATTAAATGTCACACTTCATTGACCTTAATAATGAATTTCATGGGTCCTAAGACTTCCATATTATATCATCACTCAGTGGGATTGTTAATGAACCACTTGAGCCACAACTCCATGATATCACACGCCTCATTGGGGTTCTTCATATGTCACACGAGTCCCAGGGTTACTTGTTATCTCACATGTCAGTGGGTTTGTTAAAGATTTGTATCGGTTCTAGGGCTTTCATGGTTTCTCAGACCTGAGTATTTTTTGTGATTTATGCAACTTATTGGTTTTGCTAATGACTTGCATGAGTCCCAGACCCCCGTGCCATCTCCCACCTCTTGTTAAGGAGTCTCAAGGATCTCCTGGACATGCTGTTCTTAATATTCAGCGTTCCACCTATTGGAGCCTACCAGTATCCACTCCTTAAGTCTAGGATGGGATTTCTTCCTTTAACTTACTGAAACGTACTGTTTATATCTGCTTTCCATGCACACCACTTCACTCCCCGAACAGCCCTCACTTACTCCTCCAGTAAACATGTGGTTCCGGAGAGAAGTCCACTGGTTGGCAACAGTCAGTTTTGCCTTCATGTATACATCAGCAACTACTGGGACCCTTGCTTTGCTCTGCAGTAAAGAAAGGTCTGAATAGTGCCTTCTCTAGTAACAAAGTTACGTTTTAATTGCTTCTGATTTTGGGAATGCTTTGGCTGCGTTGGTGCTACTCTATGTGATCAACTTTCTTAATGCATCATCTAACATACAACATTTTTATTCATAATTACACTGCAGTCACGCAGCACTGTCACCCCTGATTGAAGTTGGTTGACTGAGGTTGTGTTGAACACATATATGTATGGATAGAGCTATGTGAAGCCAGAGTAAAGTTTGTGGGGCCTTTGTGGATGTTTATTTGACCTCAGATGTATATGTCTAAGTCATTGCAGTGGCTCCTTCCAGTTTCCACAACAATTATATGCAAAACAGTAGAAGATCCCAGCAATCAAAATCAAGGACTTTAGTCTTCAGTTACAACTGATAGAGCGTTAACCTGATCGGCGCCGATGCTTCATGCCTCACTTATAGGAAAGTTCTCTATACCTCTGACAAGTGTTGTGAATCACTAGAGAAATTCAACTCCGTCACACGCGACTGTGAGAACTGGGAGTAACAGTATTTCTGTATATCCTGGGCTTGAAGCAACTGTGGGACATCTGTGTGGAACTGTTTTTCTGTGAGTCTCCGTTCTGCAGAGGACACATGCCTGGAAATGGGGAAGGTTGGAGATGATTAAGTCATGATGCCAAAGTGTGCAGTGTGCAGTGATGTTGGAAGTTCAGATGGTGGAAGTGTTAGCAGACTCAGGATCTTCACACACATTGCATGGTAGGCAAACCTATGGCAGACATTTGAAGAGTTGGCACGGCCACAAGTGGTATTCGATATGTATCTGAGAGGATATGGGAAATCTAAAAATGATCTGAATGTAGCTGTTAGGAAGATGTGTTTTGTTGGCAAGGGGATAATTTGTTAGGGTGGAGACCCCAGATCAGTAAAATTGGTTATGTTGGTAACAATGTCCTGGGAAAGATTGGGCTTTACATCAAATTTTCTGAGTTGTTTCCTCATCAGTTTCATCAAATCAAAAAGTGTGAGGGCACAAACTTTTATTGGAGAAGGATGCAGTCCCTCTGGTTTAGAACGTGCATTTTGGGATGCATCTTATGAGCGAGTGCTGAGTTTTAGAGTTGGAACAATTGAGAGATTTTTATGTGAAAATGCTACTTATGCTAGTATGCAACATATCTGTGCAGTCTTAGTGCAGATTGTGGATGACAAAAAGGGAGAAATCATGTTTGCTTCATAAGGGTGGAAGAGGGGTGGAAATAAAGGGCCTCATTCATGAAAAGTGACGCATCGCTGTGAGAAATCAGCGATGTGTCACTTTTCAATGCGCCCTCTTTGAGACACCAATGATGCTTCATATTTACAGTTTACAGTATGACGCATCATGTCACAAGGAATTACAGATATGTCAGTATTTCTGATGTATCTGTAGGCGCAAAAATGATGCATTGCTGGTGTGTGTCATAAAAGACAACTCCAGCAATGGGTCATTACACATGGGCAAGTCCCATGTGAAATGTGCCTGCGTCAGTCTTACGCCTGCCATGAGGCAGGCGTAAGATATTGACGCATTTACGTCCTAGAGTTGGCGCAGTGAAATCCTATAGATTTCACTGCGTCACTTCTACGACCCCTTCTTGCATTGGAACGCCCCCTTGTATAAATCATACCTGGCACAGGTATAATGTGGCGCAGGGGTTTACAAAGTGACGCATCTACCTAGATGTGTCACTTTGTAAATATGGTGCAACAAGGTAAATTTTTTACGCCGCTGGTGCTTCACAAAAAGTGACGCACCAGCGGCGCAAAAGTGATGCAAGGGCTCATGAATAAGCCCCAAACTACTGAGCAATTATCTCAAAATGTTGATAGCACCCTCTTTCAAATGAGTTTAGCAGCTGCCGCATTTGTACTCTAGATTGGCACATTTATACACACACTCTAATAAAGCGGTATATGTTTTATAGCACCGTGTCAATTCAATCATTTGAAAAACTATTTGAATCAAAGGATCACTTTGTACAAGCGGGTACTGTCATGCAGGAAATGTTAACAAACCTGAGGTTCTAAGGCATAATCATGTAAATTTAATTTTGGTACTTAGGTTGTCATCCTCAATTAGTCCAAAATCAAGTCTAGTTGCTGCATAGTCTCATCCAAGGCCTGAAGAAATAGGATCACATGAACCCTATGCTGATGGAGCACCATCGGCTCTCGTTGCCAGCCTGCACTATCTTAAAAATCTGCTGCATCCTTTACAATACCATCGCAAACAACAACCCCGCTTGTCTTGCATTGCAGACAAGCTCGCCATCTCTGGTGGTTCTCTGAACACCCAGAGCCAGGACACCACCAGACTGCAGACTAGAGGTGTAAAAAAGAAAACAAACAAGGCAGCAGGCCTTTTCCGCTTTGTTTTCGACTAATGGTTGCCATTTAATTTCTGAGATTACCATATGGCTGGTTTGAGAAATAAAAAGAGTGATTAGTGATTTTGATGCCGTAAGTAGAAGAGGTTGGAGAGAGTTGGGAAAAGAAAGAACCCGTTTTGTATGAACAGGAGGTGAAGCCTGGATTCCTCATTACAGTTACCTGAACACCTACTTTTCAGGAAATACCAGTGTACTGCTCACTTCAACTAATGCTTCAATAGCCAATATCTTAAGATTAAACTGCCCCCAAGTTTAAAACAAGGCACCTAGACACGTTTCAATGTCTATCCAGACAAACCTGCGGCATTCAATGAGAAGGACTCAGATCACTTCTAAGCAGAACCTTTGTTTCTATGCATAAATAAAATAAATATGAAATAAGTATATAATTCTGCACAGACATACGTCTGCCCCCATCGGTTACTCACATAAGAAGGGAATGGTTGCCTACAAGAAACACTCCCTCGGACGAGCAGTCATTTCAGGGGTCACAGTCTTTGCTTGGTTGTTGCATGATTCAGCAAACAGGACGTACAGATTTTCTTCCCAGGCTTTGCATAATACTTTCAATACTTGTAGACTTGTCAACTCATACCTGGCCAGGTGTTCCATTTGAACCTGACTCTCAAGGAAGAGAAATGATCCTTTTCAAAGACATAATCGCCATACATAGATATGAAGAATGTTTCCTGCACCGACCGAGCTATCAATCTCTCGAGCAAAACAAGGAAGTTAGACTCTAAGAAAAAAAGTCCCGAAAATTTGCATCTGATGTTATCTTGCCCAAAACAGAGTTTAGGGCAGGAGCCTAGAAGCTGCGTGGATCTCCATGATTGGTCCTTTCAGGGAGTGATTCGGACCGATCCTCTCCTTCCACCGTGTATCACATGATACCCTAAAGGGCAATGAATCTGTATATAAAGGAGCTCTTAGCCTCCTAACTCACAGCCAGAGTAAGAACCGAGCTAAGGTAAGTTCCAAAAGGCCGTCTTGTGGGATCTTCTATATGGGTTGTATCAGACATGATGAAGTTAACAAAACCTTTGAATGCTAACCATAGGAGAATATTTTAGAATCAGGAAAGCCTGTCCTAATGTTTATTTCTTCCTTTGCTGGAGTCAAGTAGTTTGTATATTGCCTCACTGTATGGTCAGGGGACTGCAAATTCCTAATTTTCAAGAATGTAGGGAAGCAGGCATCCAAATGTCATGCAATTGACCAGATGAACCCCCTTATCCAGAGTTCTCCAGCCCCCAGTAGCCCAAGTGAATGTGGGTTTTATTCGTAAACTCCTCCTTGGGGTGGCCCTATCACCTCTGGAGATTTAGAAACTGAAAAATATTTGGATTCCTTTTCACCTTGCTAAATTGTTCAGCAGATGAGATGGAAGACATTTTTGTTTTCACATCCAGGGATGCAGTTTTGTAGGTAGTGCAGAGTAATATGTACTAATGTTGTTGTGCTTTGTATTGCCTTCATCCTGCTTGAAGGACAGTGCAACATACTTTTAACTGTGGGTATGTGGAGTGAATTAACTTAATAGTTAGTTATTAGTAACATTTTAGAGATCTTCATTTTTTACGTGCTCTTTTTCTTAGATCACAGATATAGGGAATCAGGTTGTTCCATTAAAAGAAGAGGTGGATCTTCTTATTTTATATCTGCTCAGTGTCTGATCTCAGAGGTCGGATCCTCTCCAGTATAACAAGCGGGAGAGCATCCCTATTTAGACCCAGTGCTGACTTTCAGTCAGAAGAGAAGGTGCACATACCACACTGTCTGTGGCCAATGCAGCATCTGGCCTGTAGAACCTTACACTCTTCTCTTAGAGTGGTTCAGAGTTTCCCAGTTCTTGCTAGTAGAATCCAGTAGTGACCGGCGTTAGGGAAAATTGGTAGGGCGGGGATGGTAGCAGGGGTGGGGCAGCGGACTGAGAAAGAAAAAAGAAGAAAAAAAAATAACTTACGTGCTGCCTGCAGCCCGCTGCATCGCCAGCCTTCTGCTATGCAGACCGAGCTACGTTGCTAGACAAACCCACATGCGCACTGATAGCAGTGACTACCACTTCCCCTTGTGACTGCTCCACGATGGCCCTGTCCCCAGGACGCAGCACTTAGAAGTTGAAAAATAAAACGATAATAAACCTGTTTTATCATCATTTTCTTTTTCAACTTCTGAAGCTGCTGACGGGGAAGGAGGGGCGACACTCCTCCGCCATAGCAGAGGAGCTGCCACTGGTAGAATCTCAGTAAACAGTGATATATCCAGAATCAATTCTTACAATTTACATTTGTAAATGTTCTTTATATTTTGGGACCTTACAAAAACAGTGCCTCCTCAGTGCCCATTATCAGCGTGCCAGCTCCAGCAGTGCCAACTGTGACAAGACATCACATCTGTCTGAACACCAGAGAACACCACAAGTAAGTGCTTTAGAAGATTTGCCCTTTCTGGACCTCAATTCCACTCACCATCTTATGTTTTTGTTTCTCACATTTAAGTACCTCTGTGTTAAAGCTGGTAGCAGACACATGGAAAGTGCTAACACCTGTATACACATAGAAAACAACTTGCTTGGGTGAGCTTCCCTTAGAGGTGGTCCTCCCAATGGGTGCCCACACATTTCCTTTTCCTATCACTCGATATAGGGAGCAATGAGAACTCTATTTGAACATTGATCCCTCTGCTCCTCTTCCCTGGTTTCCTTGTTTGCCTGTGGTACTCATACTACTGACCATTCAATTCCTCCACATTCTCAGATGCCAAGTGTGCTCCTGAGCAAGTTGTGAGTTCCATTCACAATCCAAAATCTAGTAGAGAATTCTGTTTGTCTATTACCAGCTACACTGCAGAAATTCAAGTTCATTTTTTCTGTTCTATTTCACATAACTGGACATGCTAAGCTTCTCTTGTTTCTACTCCCTGTGTTGAATAGCTCATCTTCTTTCACTGAAGGAGACATTTCCATTTTCTCTCTTTAGGGTGTCCATTTCTTTCCCTCTCGCTCGTTCTCTCTCTCTTTATCTCTGTCTCTCTCTTTCTCTCTCTCAAGCAATATCTCACCCTATCAGTCTGAATTGACCTTCTCGGCCTCTTTCTCTAATGAGACCTTCTACTGCTCCTCTCTTTCTCAAGTCGCCTTCTGCTTTTCTCTGTTCTGATGTGACTTGACTACACCTCCATGTCTAAGATGAAAGACCCTAGTTTAACAGATGCAGGTCTCATGTTACCAAATGACCTGCCTAGGATTTTCCCACCTTATGAAGGGCATCTCTAGGGCCGCAGGTATCTGACATAACAAAGTAAGCTGAAGCTCAAAGCTTGAGGGCCTCATAAATGAGGCATGGAGCCTTAGTTTACCTTTCAATTGGTTGGCAGCCAGCACAGTGACATCAGCGCGGGTGAGATGTGTTGTTTGCAAGTCTGGCCAAGGAGGAGCTGTGCAGCATAGATTTTACAAGCTTTAGGGCTTTATCATTACTTTAGCAGGAAGGCCTCCACAAACACTGTTACAATAGCCAATTCTAGGATTGTCTTCTGCTACCAGAAGTGTGATTTGTTGCAGAGGAAGATGTAAAGGTAATATCCGCAGAGAATGTGTAGATGGAAAAAAGAGTTTTTAGTGATGTTCGCCTGTGGAATAAACAAGAAGTTGGAAGGAAGGAAAAATAACTCCATGTCCGTGGACATTTTGCGAATGGATTTGGGTGAATTAAATGTCAAGTGGAAGAATGGTAGGGTCGCTGAAACCCCATGTCATGACTTCTCTCATTAAAGTACTCACATTTACCCAGTTCTGGTGCATGCGTCTTTGGACATGAGATAGGCATAGTGGGCTGTGAATAACTAAATGTATTAGAAACTCATGTGTGAATCCAAGTACCATGAGTTTTAACTTGGTATTTCAAGTTAACCCCTTCGCTGCGGCAGGAATTCCGCCGCGGCACTGGGGGGGGTTTGGGGGCAGCCCGGTGGCACTGTGCTTGTGACGGAACCGCTCCGTCACGAGCAACAGTTGAGCTGTGCTCATGACGGAGTGGTTCCGTCACGTCTCTGCCCACTGCGCTAATTGCCCGCACAGGCGGGGAATTAGCGCCGCGTGGGCGGAGCGGCGGCCAACGGCCGTAGCATGACGGAACCACTCCGTCATGAGCACAGCGCAACCGTGGCTCATGATGGAGTGGTTCCGTCATGAGCAGGGAAGGGGTTAAACCTTTACAAGATCTTTGCCACTGGAATCATGTGGGTTTTCAAGAGCGTTGCCAGGAGTGTAGCTCCTTACAGAACATCACCAGGGCAGCAAGTTGAGGTTGATGACATTTTTCCATGATGAGACTGGTCGATGAGGAAAGATGTGAATTACCTATATCTCTACTACCAGCAAAGGATGTAGAGACTTTATTTAGAAGTATCCTACAGTTGAGCATGGCAAAAACTCAGGGTAGTCCAATATTGGCAGTGCATGGCTTGAACATGATCCTGAGCACATGGCAATTTTTCCCTGATCACTTATTATCGACTTAATCTAGCTCTTTGAGCCAAAAAGTCAGTTCTTCTTTTTGCTTTCAGTGGAACTCTGTGCAGCAATACTGAGGAACAGATTGGTCCAGGGACACAACTCTGTTATACCCTTCCTTACAGAGGCATAGCTTCTAGAACTGAGGAAGGAAGCCTGATGATGTTTTATTTGCAAACAAATGCATTCACGAGACAGCTAGATGTGTGGCCTGACACTGTGGTGCAAGTACAAGAGAAGTTTGGGGCTTATTTACAAGAAACTGACGCAACACTGCGTTAAAGCAGCGATGAGCTAGTTTCCTTGCCCCTGCGAGAGAAACGCTTGCGCCACCATGGATGCGACGTATTTACAATACGGCGCACCATGGTGCAAGGGGTGACAGAGGCCTCCGAAATTCTGAAGCATCTGTTGGCACAAAACCCACGCATAGCTGGAGTTGTGTCGTGAGCCTGATGCAACTCCAGCGATGCATGGGGAGGTCTATTCTTATTGCACAGCATCACACCTTACACCTGCTCAAAGCAGGCGTAATGTTTTAACGCAGAAGTGTCCTAGAAGTGGTGCATATAATATAACTGGCACAGGCATAATGTGGTGCAGGGGTTTACATGGTGACGCATCTGCCTAGATGCGTCACTTTGTAAATAGGGCGCAACCTGGCGCATTGTTACGTCACCTTTACTAGGCTTTCTGGTTTGGGAACGCCCACCCTGCATATACTATACCTGGCGCAGGTATAATGTGGCACAGGGCAGGATTACATGGTGACGCATCTTCCTAGATGCGTCACTTTGTAAATAGGGCGCAACCTGGTGCATTGTTTACGCCACTGTTGCTTTACAAAAAGTGACGCAACGTGGCACAAAAGTGTCACAAGGGGCTTGTAAATAAGCCCCTCGGTTTGTCCCTATTTGGCAGAAGCATGTTTAAATACAGAGATGTTGCATTTTATTAAACTATTAAACCATAAGCTGAATGTAACTCATATTCTTTTATAAAGATAAGTCACAGACTGAACAAAACAATTATTGGGTCAATAATGTGTTATCTGTATCTGAATTTCTAAATCTATATCACTCTATTTAAAATAAGGCTTGGCTTTTCGAACACTTGTTAGACCCTGAAAGTCAATCTTATAAAAAGGGCATTTGCGATTTCCGTGAATTAGCCATAGTACGTTGTTGCTGGGGATCTGGAGTCAATGGCAAATTCTTATTACAAAGATAACCCGGCAAACCCCATATGCCCTTAGCCCTAGAGAACTGGCACCGGAGAATTGTAGCAACAACAAAAAAAGTGCAGTTTATGGCTTATTAATGTGGAAAATCCAAACTTAAGAGAGTTCATACGCTCATCCATATCTACAGCAGATTGAAACTCTGTCACTCCACTGTCTTGAAAAAAGTTAGCTTGCGATCTCTAGTCCAGAGTTAATTTCTTCAAAAGCAGGAAGACAAGGTCATCTTTGCAGGACGTTCGCCCTTCCACTATAAAGAGACCTTCTGCGATGGGGCAGCGGTGCACTGCTTTCTATAAGAACCCGAGCTGTGGCTGGCTCCAAGGGGCAAGCCATGGGTCTGATATCGGGGAACAGTGTACACAAAGCTTCCTAAGAAACTACACGGTGAACAAAAGTTAGATAAAATGGAGGAAAGTGTGACATGACCGGAGGCTTATCAATCACACCCAATCTATGACTTATTTTGTGAAACGCAGGAAAAAAACCAATTATTTTCACTCTTCTTATCTTTGGCCACCCCATTTCTTTCAGCCCTGCCATTGGCCTGTATTATTATGTCAGTAATGCACAGTGCAAGCAACGATAAAACCAAGCAATAGGCACTCCTGGTTCCCATAAATCCCGACTATAGTCAGGTTCTTTGAGAACTGGCATGGTTTCTCAGGAGGGGATGTGGTCAACTCCACCCCACCCACCCCCACCCATCTCCCAGTATGTGTAGAGACCAGACTAAAAAGTAACCTGCCGAGAGGAAAAAGATGATGGTTCTTACAGAGAGTGTGACAATTCCACAGTCTCAGAGTCTTCAAAGTAAACAGAATTTCCTCTAGAAAACTTTGGGGCAGATTTATGTTTCCTGGCGCATCCCTGCAAATCAGCAAGGATGCGCCAGGAATGATGCGTCACGCAAGTTTACCCTTGCGCCACACATGATGCGCCGCATTTACAATGCGGCGCATCATGGCGCAGGAATAAACAGATGCGTGACGCATTCCATGGCGTAAGGTTGGCGCAGTGCTTCAGTTGCGTCGCAAGCGCGACGCAACTCCAGCACTGTTTCAACCTACCCTATCCCTAACATGGTGCGTCAAGCCTTACGCCTGCTTCAAGCAGGCGCAGGGTTTTGGCGCATCAGCGTTGGGAAAGTGACTCAGTCAAATCTTATAGATTTGACTGAGTCACTTTTCAGGGGCGTTCCTGCGACGGAACGCCCCCCCCCTCTGTCGACACGCCCACGTGAAACCTGACGCAGGTTTTACGTGGCGCAGGGCTTTACATCGTGACGCATCTCCATAGATGCGTCACGATGTAAATATGGCGCAACGTGGCGCAGGGTTTACACCGCCGCTGCGTCACAAAAGTGACGCAACGGCGGCGTAAAAGTGGCGCATCTCCAATATAGATCTGCCCCTTTGGGTTTTGTTAGAGGAGCATAGGTGCGCTGAAACTAGCCCCCATCTAGCGGGATAGAGAGTCAGGAAAAGAGTCAGGAAATTACTTCAGCCCCCAGCGATTGAAGAGCTGCAGCAACAAAAGGAAGGTAAGGGGACGAGGCAGCATTCTCCCTGCGCCTATCTAAATAAAACATTGGTGCTGGATTGCCAAATGGGCTCCGAATAGAGCCAAATAAAGGAAGCACAACAACCACTGCTGCCCAGCATCGAATGCTGTCTCTTTGGCTCTTTTTTAACTGATGTTGCCTCTTCTGCTACTGAAGTGATAATCAGGGCCCAGTACTCTGCCCTCATCATCCGGATGTACTAACGTGTACCAGCCCCAGCAGCAAAGGGCCTTCCTACTTTCCATTAACCTATCTACCCAGTTTCCATGCCTGCGTGTGTTTACCCCAATGAAGTATCTTCCTGTGGTAGATTGGTTAAGGGACAGATTTAGGGTTCGGTGGTTGGGTTACTCTGTCATAAATGTGAAGGATATCTCATTTGCCGTCTTACAAGTGCCATTGGATATAATGCACTTACAATATGGCGGATGGGATACCCGTCAATTTTATGCTGGAGTAACCCGTCCGCTGAACTCTAAATCAGGCCCTAAGTGTCTTCTGAATATGTGCAGCCCCTGACATTACTCCAAGCATCACGTCGAGTCCTGACCACAATCACACTGACATTTCTCATATTGCCCAGTAACGCACATTGAGAGTTTACAGAGTGCCCAACAACGCACATTTCTTGTTCCCACAAAGGGTGCAACACCTGCAACCGGCTTGCCTTGTTTGAAACTAACTACTGAGAAGTTTTAGACACTGTCCTGTGACCACTGAAATGTGGAAAACCCAGAGTCTGTCAGCCAAAAGACAAAATAAGGCATGCCTGTTCCATTCATAGATCCAGTGTTACTCAGAATCGTTGTGTCCTCTCAAACTTGCTTCCCCATTCTCTCCGTCATTGTCTGTTCTCTCATACACTGGTACCTTGTACCACCAGTCACTCTTTCTCCTTCTGTCATACATGCGAACCTGTTCTCCACAGTCACCATCTCGGCTCCTCTACACATGTGCCATGTTCTCCCAGCCACGTCTTTTGTTCCCGCGCCCATAGGTTTTGAGCACTCTCTCATTCACCTCTTCCCTGACCCATAGGTATCTGGTTCCCTTGTCACTGTCTCGTCTCTCATAAACAGGTCCTTGGTTCCTTGCCGCCACTCCTAGTATGGACAGGTCCCCCGTCCCAGTCACCTTCTGTCCAGCCCTCCTGAACGGGCACCCCTGCGCCTGGGGGGGGGGGCGCTCTTAGTCATGCCACGGGCCAGATACCTGGATTTCAAGTAGTGCAAACATCTTCCTGGCACGCCCTCATTGAAGGGTGCAGCATGGTTCTACATGGGTGTCCTGAAGCGAACCGGGAAAGGGTTGTGGCACATTGGAGCCCTCTGGCACAATGTGCGCAGCGGATGAGACACAGGAAGGGGGCTGGATGTGTCGAGAAGGCCACGGTCAAGTTCATGGTCAAGTTTAATGTCTTACCTATTTGCCTTACTGCCTTTTACCTGTTTATGCTGCTGAAAGCTTGCTTTGTAAATATAATATATATGCAAGTATAGAATACTTCTCCTTTCGTCATGGTTTGGTTTGAATAACCGTGTTTGATGTGAATGAAAGGCTACGCCTTGGACAACATAACATGAATCTAATCTTTCTTGGGGAACACAGCACAGCGAGGAGGGGGGAAACCATGAGAGGGGTGAGTGGCACGTTGTGCACGTACTACAATCATTGACTATACTTCTTGCATACCCAGGTCTGCTGTACCACTCACTCATGGTCTTTCACCCATAGGTCTCTCTTTGAAGATGTATCACCTCAGCCTCTTCCTGGTGGGCGTCGCCATCCTGTGCAGCTTCAGCCCAGTCTCTGCCGACCCCTGGACAGAATTCCAGGAGAGGTTCATTGTTAATGTGGCCGACAACGACGTGGGCGATGACTTCTGCACCAAGACCATCAACGATAGGGATATAAACAAAGGACCTGCAACCTGTAGAAATATACGCAATTTCATCAATGAAAACCCAGAATCCATTTTGGCACTATGCATCACTAAAGCCTATGTAAATGTGGAGAGCGAGGCAGCCTATAACTTCATTCAGTGTGATCATGATACAATGTCAGAGCCTCCAAGCTGCACATACACAACCAAAAAGGTGAAGAGACGCATCCAGCTCGAGTGCGGGGACCACCAACCGGTGAGGTTGCGGAAGCTTCTAAATGATTAGGGCCAGCAGCGCTCTGACCATTACTTGACCATCCCCCACACTCCCATCCCATTCACGCTAACATGCATGATACATCCTCCCCTCTCTCCTAACAGCCACCCCGCAAGCAATGAAGCAAAAAAATCAAGTCAGGAATTTGCACATCCTCTACGGTGGTAGCGACTTGGGTCTATCCTGGAGCCCATCAGGTGGGAATAGGGAAGTAGCAATCAGCATGAAACCAACCCCAGAAAAACACGCTCAGATTGTAAAACACTGATACACAACACAAACATACAGAGGTACACACGAAAACCATGCACACAGAAAACAGCTTACCACCCAACTCACACGGTACCACCGTGTGACACACGATATCGGCTCCCATTACACGGTCTCCTGGTGAGGAGACGATATCACACAATGGCAGCAAAATCGAGCTGACAAGCAACAATAATAGCTATTTTCCAGCTCACTTTCCGAGGCTCTGAACTGCCGACGTTGGTTAAGGAGTGTGAAAACACCCCAGGACATCGGCACCGACCTCTGCAAGCCTTTTTGGGAGGGGAGGGAGGAGGGGCTTCGGGGTGGGGTTCAAAAGTGCCTCTTAGGTACTTCTCCACGCGAGGCCGAGTCCCCTTCAAGGCCCGCCCCCTCCTCACTCAGTGAGATTGTTCTTCAAGTTGATAGGTATGAAACAGACAAGCATAAACTCTCACGCACAAAACGTAGATAAAACAGGCAAAGCATGCAGTCAAAAACAGAAACGACATGTGTAAACTAAACGCGCATTTGCCCGACCACAACCAAATTTACAGCAATAGTGGAATGGTCTCCTCCTAAAGTCCCAAGATATTCGGTGTATCCAGTATAAATGGATAGACTTCTTTAGGAGGAGTATGTTTCAGGATCATAATTTTCGCCTCTCATAGATTGACTTGAATGTCTAGTAGGGAAGGAACAATGCTGCGCCACAGAGCCTGGGCAGCGCCAATTAAATACAGTGGGCATCACCGAATACATCCACCGCGTTTGAAGAATAAATAACAATTACCCATTTTGTGAATGGCGATAATGCTTACATCCTCTCACAAAATAGCTGTTTTTCACGTCAAATTGCAATCAATGTATCATACACCCTTTTTGGAAGCAGCATTAGACATTATGCCCACTTGCGAGTGCCAGTCTTTAAGCCTCAGTAGCTTATTTTCACCACCCCCACCTTGCCCCCCACCCCGCTTAAAAGTAATCAAACACAAGCCTCCTAACTCTAGAATACCCTTGTTCTAAAATGGGGGTTGGAATGCACCTTTGGTTTTCCCAGTCACTTCCAAATGCATTCTGGGAACAGTTGTCATAAACAGGTCTCCCAATATCTGCACACCTGAGTGCGGATTGGATCCCAGGACTCCCTCTCAGCTCTGCAATTGAATAGAATTAGACAACAAAGGTATGATGGATGTTGCGGTATTAAGATATCAACCCGACTGATAAAGAGGAAAGAGCTTGTGTTTTATAAAATGTTAATTTCTTTTCTCATGTGATTCACTGCATGTCATTAAAATCCATCTGAATATAGAAACATGTCTGTGTTTATTTGTTGTGTCTCTTATTTCTGTTCGAGTAATTCATATACATATTTATAGCATGTTGACCCCCAAATTGCCTATGAAGAGCACAAGGAATTTTCCAGTTGGTTAGCGGTCACCGAAATGTTGACCCAAAGTTCCTTGAAGGGGAATCCATACATACAGACATTCCTGATAGGACTGAATTACCCCAATTCTCACTGGAAAGGTTTGATTGCTCACATGCTTCCAGAAATGTCTTAAATTACAGTCAGAATCTAACTATTAATGTAATCTATAACCCTTTTATATAAAAGTTCATATGCTCAGGAGCCACCCTCCAACATGCTATGGTGTGACATAAAATGATGAGGCACCCTACAGAATTTGAAGAGGTTCCCTGAGTTTTTCCATATTTCACAGTCATTGACCTTAGGCTGAATGAGTCCCCTCCCACCAAGGGTCAGCCCCCCCCCCCTGCACCACAGGGGCTTCAGGGGGCTGCATTAAATCCCTTACACAACATGGTCTCTCCTGGGGCAGTGACGGCTGGTGAAGTCCGAGCCTAAGGATCCCTAACGCCCAATTTTCAGATCTGAGGAAGTCACTGCTTGGGCAGTTCTCTGGGACACAACTCTTACCATAATGGCCCCATGTCCATGTTTACAATTGTACTGCCTAAAAGTCTGGACTAGCAGCCAAGGTTAAGTTTAGGAGGTGATGAGGGTTTTGAACTTATGTACAGTACAAAGCAAAGAAATAATACTTAATAAAGCTCACTGTCTGATCAGTAAAGGGCTTTACTCACAACAGCAAAATGGAGAATAGTTAAACACCTTTACATTCATTTGATGTAAAACTAATTTAGTTGCAAGGTTTCATCACTTTCATGATATAGGACAAATTTATGAGGACAGTCGTCGATGTGCGTGGGATTGGAGGGGCACGACGAGCTCATCCGTTTTTTTGATTTATGAAAAAACATTCCACTACTTTTTGTAAAAAGATAACCGCTCGGAATGGTTAATTTCAATAGTTTAAATGCTTCAGCTGAAGTGTCATTTAGGGCATCTCCTGTGCTGAGAAATCGAAGCCGGGCAGACAGCTAAACAAGCCTTCTGCAACTGTAAAGTGCAATATGCAAATGTGAAGGATGCTTGGGAGTCGGTACTGACTTTAATTGATCGAATCCCTCGAAGCTTTGTGATGACAAAGATTTATTCTTCTCGAGCGGTGGTGCAACGAGTTAACAACTGCGCTGAGAAGTGCGTGCTTTTATTTGTAGTTGTAGTTATATAGTGCTTATTACCTTTGATGAGGTGTTGAAGGGACAGTTATGTGAAACAAACTGCATTACGTACAGGCCGGGTATTACTAAAATCTATATTTTGGAAGCACAATTTTATGTTAAACCTTTTTGCACATTTTGTAGCAGTCTATCTTATACTATGTGTAATGCAAGTTTAAAATAATAACTTACATATTTACCGTGCTTTCTGTCACAGGCTGTGACCTCGTAGCACTGAGGATACACAAGTCACTATTCTACACTGCACCAACAACGATTTAATTCTGTGGCCCTCTGGTTACACACAGAGCTCTGCAGTGAATTAAATAATAGAGGTTTCATAATGTACCACAGAGTAACATTTGTAACATTTTTTATTTAAGCTACCCATTATTTTATGTGTAGCTACCTTATGGTGAAAGACATAAAAAAACATACAGTATATTTTGGGGCTCCTTTATGAGAGGCTTGCGACGCCAGAGCATCACTTTTTTGATACTCCAGCGGCACAAGTATCTCAACCATACCTATGAGTAGGTACAAAGTCACCCTGCATGAATTGACCAATCCAGATGATATTGGCTCCACTATAAGACCAGAGCATTGCATATCCCATTTTAAAAAGTCTTATGCTCTTGGTTTCGAGGCCCTTTCGGCATTGGATGAGAATATTGATCTCTATCCATTGGAGAACAGGTTTGACCTGGAAGAGGTCTATGATGCAAAACAGGCTAGCCCATCTATAAAGCTCCTGGCCCGGGTCGGATACCTGTGGATCTTTATAAAGTCAAGCCCTATTTTTGGGTCCCCATTCTAACAAATGTTCTGAATTCTGTTGTGCAGATTGGTCTCCCTTTGTCTTGGAAAGCGGCAGTTATTATAGTACCAGTTTTTAAAAAGGGAAACAGACAAGATCCTACATGCTATAGACCCATCTCTTTGCTTAAATCTGTAGAAGAAGTGGTGGGCCGCAGTACATTACAGCATGTAAAATTGTGGTAAAAATCACATAATATTTTTTGTCCAGTCCAGTATGGGTTTCAGGATGGAAAAGGTACTATGGAATAGTGCCTGAACCTCAATCTCATAATAGGCAAATATGTATTTGCTAAGCAAGGGACTATTTACCTTGCATTTATGGATCTGAGATGCACCTTTGACCGGGTAAATAGGTCAAAGCTATGGTCAAATTTGCTGGAGTTAGTCTTACCTACCCCATTGATCAATTTTTTAAGGGCAATGCGCTCAGTTGTGAATGCATCAGTGAGATATGACATGAGTGGAGAATGTTCTGAATCTTTTTTGCTTCTGCGTGGGGTTAGATAGGAATGTGTGCTGACACCACCGCTTTTTCGTCCTTTGCCTCTATAGTCTGATTACTTATTTAGCCGCACATGGGAAAGATATGCCCGAGGTAAAATCAATTCCTGTACTTTCCTTACTCTATGCAGATGACCCAGTTCTGATGGCCCGAACGGGCTTAACACTCTTGTTGACCTTTTTGTCAAATTTATGGCTGGGTTGAAGCTAGAGGGGAATAGCAGTAAAACATACTACATGGTATGCAGGAGGAAATACTCTAAAATTAAAACGATTGTTATTAAGGGTAATCGGGTCACTAGGGTGCCCGATTTACCTTATTTGGGGGCTTCCTCTGATTACTTGAACAATTGGATCACATGTTTATCAAAGATGTGTTCTCTCTTTTCTTTAGCCTGTAGTGCCCTTTTTAGATTTTCTAAACAGATTAGTAACAAACCCATACTACCACTCTTGCAGATAGAAATGCCTACCTGTATTTTTGTATGTTGCAGATATCTGGGGATATCGCAATGGTAAGGTTTTACAGCAAGAGGTGAATCGCTTTTGAGGCAGCTGCTAGGTTTGTCTCCAAATAGCTCGTCCTTATTTGAACATGAAGAATTGGGCCTTGACTACGTGGAGGATTCTGTGAAGCTGGCTCCCATGCAATTTTGATCTCTGTGTGGTCCAGAATCACACAGGATTTACCAGGAAAGTGATCGAGGACTGCCTTGGGTGTGATTGCGGTTTCAGAATTCCATGGCTGAGGTATGTTGAGTCTGTTGCTCGGACCATGTGGTGTCCCGATCTGTTTTATAAGCAGTATCTCCTCAGCAAGAGGGATAGAAGAGTAATTTGGGATCAGTATTTACAGTATCTAAAGACACTTAAGGATTTGGAAGTGATCAAAAGAATGACCGCTAGTTTGCTTCTGTCCCTCCAAACTGTGGTGAGTTCTGAACCTCAACCCCTCAATGTTACCCACCCTTTTGAAAGATCACTGCTGACTAAATTTCCGGTGGGGTCCATTCAGTCATCTATTTGTTTTCCACTAGGACAGTTTGACCACAAATATAATCAAGATGTGCCCTTTTGATAGTTGCTCACATCAGACTTTGGAGCAGTTGGTGCTGTTTGTAAATGTTATGAGTTTTTACGATGCAAGTATTTAACTCCTGTCTTAAAATTGAGGGGATTCTGACAGTTTCGGCCTCCTTATTTCTACTTAATGTTATTACCAGATCATGTAGTAATGCTGGCTGTCTCTTCTTTTTTGAAAGGCGCCTTATATAGGAATAAGATTATGAACTCTTAATAATGTAATGTAAATGTTTGCACTGTATGGGAGCAGTATGTTGGAGTATTTTTAGTATCTATAAATATTGTTATTATGCTGGTTTTTATCAGATATATATTTTCGTATTGTGGCTTTACCTGTTTTTATTCAGTTTTTCTTTTACGAGTATATTGTATAATCGAATAAAGGTTAATAATATTAGAAAAATATGAAAGCATATTCAACATGCAATAAACAAGCACATGTGATGTATTATAGTGCAGTTCCCACCGCATAAGATATTTTTAATTTATTTTTCATTTTAGCTGTGCGTTATTTTATATGTAGCTACCTGATGGTGAAAGACCAAAAAAACATACAGACTACTTACTTTTTTTGCCACACCTTTGACCCTGCCCCCATTCTCACTGACCCCACCCCATTGCATGCAGCATTACAGTTCCATACATTTGTAATGCACTTTGAACACCACTGCCTGAGGATGTGTGTGAAAATGAGACTAAAAAAAAGTTGTTCAAAAATTCAACTGTGGCAAGTCTTATCTCTGTTCCTTGATTGTCTGTAATTTATAGAGAGAAAATCCAGCCAGCCAGGCCAGGTTTAATGTAATAATGTGGGGTCAGGCTGCAACCTTGTACCTACTATCTCCACACAGTGGGATGGAATGCATAGTCAAGCCCATCAATGTTGCCCCATTAGGGACGTTTTCATCTGCAATGTACAAGGATGCTGTTATCAGGGCCAGGACTGGACTACTAGGCACCAGAAGTTGTGTGTGTGTGTGGGGGGGTTAGGGTGGAGGCCAGTTTCACTGCCCATTCTGGGAACCTGCTGCCTTGTTCCTACTTGCAGCACTTCTAAATAAATAATGATAACAGGCCACCACCCTGCCTGCCCACCTTAACTCCCAGTGGTTCCAGGTTATCCACAGTGCAGTCATCCATAACACACACTGGAGTGTGCAAGGGGATGTTTGGGGGAAAAAGATAAAAGTCGGGCCTCTTTTCGGCTCCCTATAAAAGGGTGCCGGACCTGGATAAGAGTCAGCTACATGCTTTGCCTATCTATGCCAGGCATTAAGTATGAAAGCCATAAAATCTAGGAGTGGAAGTAGCTACAATTAACAAACATACAAAAAAACAAAAGGCCAGTGGCACCTTCTGGAGCTAAAATATGAATTCCAGAAATGCTTCTAGAACTTAGGACCTTTAATTGTGTGTTCTAGGAAATCTGAGTGACTGACTCAAGAATCATTGCTGTACAAGTCATCTTCTAGAGTAGCCCAGGTGGAAATCACCCACCCCTTCGTTGTGCATATGCACGCCCTTGTCATTTGCCTTTCTCTGTTGTATTTCAGAGTGACACCTACATATCTTGAAGATAACAATATTATCCAGATACATATCTGCGGCGTTAAGAATATTAAATCCATAATTACCTGTATATACTTACATTCGTGAAATTTTGGTAGTCAATATTCTGGCCCTGATATTTTTGTTGCTGGATATTTAAATTGTAAATTTGCATTTCAGGTATTTATCAATTCCAAAAATGGTACACTGTGCGTGCACTCAGCACAGTACAGTTACATAGAAACAAATACCACAATTTAAGTTCAAATGCTGTATTGATTTTTGCAAGTCTGGTTTGTAGACAGCATTTTGAACAATTCTTTAAAAAAAAAAAACTTTATTTACGGTTTTTGGATAAAGGAGAAATGAAGCTCTGAGAAACAATAGGCCTTTGACTATAAACTGCACCAACAACATCTACAATAATTTTTAAATGCTTTCCTACCACTCATTCATCTTCAGTTACCATGAAAAAGATACACTGTTCAGACATATACCATGCAGTTAGTGCAGTCAGTCTATTCCAAAACCTATCTGACCCGTTAGATAGCAATTCTCACAATAAAAATGTTTTTCCACTTACATGCGCTGGTGAGCAACATAAGGGAGCTCAAATATGATCAGCAGAGGTGTAATGAGGATAAGTGAAATGCTTACAAGGGACACATCCTTTAGAGAACCTGTCCAGCATTTTGGATTTGCGCATTTAAAAAAATTATAAGCATAGCATGCGTCTTCAAATTCTTTCTTGACCCTCTCAAAAAATCGAATCAATGTGTTTCAATGAAAGACTGAAGATGCTCTTGTTTGTGTTGCGAAATATCTTTCTGTGACACAAGCGTGAGCCACACAACAAAGTTTCTGTGATGTCATCAGGGTCAAAGGTCATGTGACGTCATGGGGGGGGGGTCAAATGGCACATAATATCACTTCAGCTAACCTTGGAATTAATCTAATTGACTGGTCTGAATACCTCTGAAGATGGATTATGTGTTTACAATGGCTGTTAAACAAGCCTCTTTAACAGCCGAAACAAGTAACCCGTCTCTTTATGTACCTCTTGACACTGCCCACTTCTATTCCCCTTTCATCCCTAGATACCCTGCATGTTGGGGCCGGCATATTAATCAGGAGCTGCCTGGGACCTGACTCTGTAGCCACAAAGCCCTCTGAAACCATGGCACTGCCACACAAATGCCAAAACGCATAAGACTGAATTGCAAAGTTTTCAGAACCCCCAATGTTCTGAGAAGCCAAGACAAGCAAAAAACTTGCCAGGATTTCAGTCCTCAAACAAATAGGCACTCCCTAACCAGTGCGTAGAAAGGGTCGGCGGTCGGTCCCGGGTGGCACGAGTTTTGGGGGTGGCGCCCCCCACGCTGTTACCCGCGGCCGTCACGGGGTGGTAAACACAGGGACCGCCACAGACGACCAATTGTCTAGCTATGCCACTGTCCCTTACCTATATTAAAATGCATGGAAGTATATATTGTTATTGCATTAAGGAAGTCAGATTGTCCCTGTCTTGGGGTAGGACAATTGAACTGTATAACTGTAAAAATATCCCATTAGCTAAACTATTGGTCCTAATAGTAAATTTGAAGAAATAGGTTGCAATATATGGTGTGGTTGTGAGGCCTAACCATGTTTACACTACCAACTCTTCTAGAACCAGTCAGGTTTCATTTATCAAACCTTAGCTCAACCCTGGGTAGCTGTGGCTTCGAGCAGTCAGGCTTCAACAAAGGAACAAGTATAAAGCATTTAGCAACTGCTGACCGCGATGGCCGCAGCTTAGTGAAGCTCCGACCAGCCGTCTGTAATCTTGCCCCATATTTCCACACATCGATCCGCAACACCGCAGGAGGGACCCTCGACGTGTGCAGAAACATAAAGCGACTGGTGAGAGCGAAGTTCGGCCATAGAGGAGCCCTCGGTGACCGCACAAGCGCAAGGGGCCCAGCAGGCTACCGAAGGCAGCGTGAAGGAGGGCGAGGCGCAGCTGGCCGGGATGTCTGTTCTGTTTTTTTGTTCTATTTTGATTGAGACATTTTATTTTAACAGAGAAAATACATCACCTACACCAAGTATCGATCATAGACCACAATGCAGCCGATGCTTGCCTCTGGTGCAATTTACAAGACAGAGGCTCTAGCACCAACGCAAAGAGCATCGGCGACAAGGGACACCGGCGGCCGGAGCGAAAAGACATGGGTCTCAATTAAATCGCCTGACTCAGCGACTGAAAGGAATCCCCCAGGAGTGGCACAGAGGTGAGGGGAGCGCTGCGACTAGGGGAAGGGCGGCCCCCAACATGGAGAAAGGTGGTCTTCCACAACTACTGGCTTCAAAGAGGCACAATCAATTCTTTCCCCCAGGGCACTCAGCAGTAAGAGTGTCAGTTGGTGAAATTAGGCACTGAGGGAGAAAGGCGAAACTGGAGCTAACTAACAGTGATATCCACTACTAATGAGCACAAAAGGGGTAAATTTGCTGCGAACAAGAAGTGGTGCTACTGGCACAGGAATCTGCAGACTTGGGGGGCGCCGAGGAGTATCAGCCCATAAAGACGACAGGCGTTGCATATCCGCCACTCCGCTCTCCTGTAGACCCCTTCATTGAGCTGCTGGGGACCTGGAGGATTGCAACCAGCACCATAGTGGGGTATCACTGATGCCAGACATTCGAAAAGCATTGTCCGGGGGTTGGAGTGGGGCCGGACTGGGACTCCCGACGGGCCGCAGGTGGTCGCACGGCTCCTGGTAGGTGGCGGGCTGTCCCCCCCATGCCCCACCCGGCGGCAACGGAAGGCACCACAAAATGACTGCAGAAGGACAACGGATGGCCCTCCAAACAGAGATGAACAAGTATGCCCAGCCCAACGGGTGAAGAAAGCACGGGCGCACCCCTTAACCAGACTCAAAGCGGGAAAAAAGGTGACTCCCCGACCCTGCAGGATATTATGGCTGCGATGCAAAAGGTAAAAACCTCCTTGGAGAACAAAATAGACACAGTCTCAACAGAACTGACCCTGATAAGAATTGATCTGAGAAATATAGGGGCAAGGGGAAAGAAGAATGAAGAAGCCATTGCCACGCTCCAAAAGGAATCCAAAGCTCTCCAAATCCAAGTAGGGGAGCTGAAGGAACTGGTGCAAGGGCTTGAGGCAAGAGTGGAGGACACTGAGGGCCGCTCTCGGCGGAATAACGTCCACATTCTTGGTGTCCAGGAGAGAGCAGAGGGCAGAGCAATTGATCTGTTCGTAGAGAACTTGATTTGTAAACATCTCCAACCTAAAGGCCTATCTAAATACTTCTCGGTGGACAGGCCTACCGTGTACCGGGTGTGGAGCCCAGACCAGGAAACCCCCCACGTCCAATTATAGCCCGAATTTTTAACTTCAGAGACCACAACGTGATTCTACAAGTGGCCCATACCAGACCCCAGGTGATGTGGGACAATAACACTGTCACATTCTTCCCGTAATTCACCCTCTGGGCTCAGAGACTTCGGTGCTCATTTTTTGAGGTAAAAAGGGCTCTGAGAGAGAGGGAGCTGAAGTATGCAATGATCTTCCCGGCCAGACTGAGAGTGGTTTTTGACAATAAGACGCAGTTTTTTTAAACCCTAGAGGAAGCTTGGTCCTGGCTAGAGGGATGTCAAACAGTCGGCCGGAGTAGCGGCGCAGAAAGAGAGGCGGCGGAGTAGGCGCTGTCACACAGAAGAGAATAGACACAAGGCGGTGCTGTGAGTCACGCAGAGAAGCAGAATGGCTAAGAATCAAACAATGTTAAATAATTGGGACTAGGACGATTTTAGACATGAAACCACTAGTATGGGGGACAATCGGGCTGTTGAATGGGGTAGGGGGTAGGGATGCAGATTCGAACTAGTTATTCAGGGAGACCTCGTGTTATGTAACAGGGTCTCGTGAGCTCTTTGCCAGTAGTTGTAAGATTTGAATGTGAGATACTCTGGCGGTGAAAATCATGAGGTTCAGGGGGTAGGGTAGTGTCTGGAAGGGGCGAAAGTTTCTGCTCCTCAAAAGTTTCAAATGTGTTTTGGGGCTAGAGTCACTCTACATAGTTGGGGTGGCGGGCAGTTTCTACCCATGGTGCAGGGAGGCAGGGAGGGGAGGAAAGTGTGGGAATGGGTTTTTCTTATTGTTTTATATGTAATGTTTTACCATCTATGACAACTGTATCTCAGACAGACATGGAGGGAGGTTCCCCTTGCCAGCTCTCAACCTTGCTCATCTCACAGGCCCTATACTCTGGGGCCGACTTAGCTTAATGGTATGTTGGGTGATACTCCAGGCATAATACACAATAGCGTAGTACAGTCAAGTGGTCCTCTGTAACCAGATACTGGGCCCCTTCCGGGTTGAAATAAAAGTTTCAAAATTATTTCCTGAAACGTGAACGGGTTGGGGGACAAAATAAATAGGGTCAGTAGGGCAGTCCTTCTTCATTCCTTGTTCTAGTTCTGATGTGATCTGAGGCTCAGGGGGCCAGGGGTGCCATATTTATTCCAAGAGAGTGACCTGGAGGGATGGTGCTGTCACTAGCCAATGGGCTACCAGGTCCCCTCCCTCTCTTTGATGACTATCCGGCAATGTGTGGTATCTAACAATCCCAGAGTGCACTATTCTGCCTACTCCCAATATGTCTGCACCCTTCCTTGGCTTTCAGGAGCTGGGTAGACCACTATAGAGGTGTGGCTAACTATGGGCTACAAGCCCACAGGAAAACCAGGTTGGTCACTGGTCTCCCCTCGCTGCCCCTGTCACCAGTCCATCTACCTGAACAAAGGACAGCTCCTCAGGAGTGTGATTGCTATTTTTGGCTACTGCTCTAGGTGGCTTCCTGCAAATGGGAGGTAACACCTCTCCCTGCAGCAAGCTGCTATTGTGCCTAAGCCTGGAAGTCATTCACACAATTCCCCAGGCAAGCAGAATGCTGCCTGGTAGCCAATGACCGTGTGAGACTACTGGACAGAATGGGTTACAGAGTGGCAACTTTCTAAAATTTGTAATTCTTTAATAGTGACATTATATTTGACTTGGGCATCAAGTCAGGTTTAAAGCCACAATTAATTTGATACCTTACAGTATTGAGCTAGGTAGTCCCATTCAGACGTTATCCAGGGTGAGGGATCAGCCGGTAACCCTGTGTTAACCAATGGGGCTACTAGCCATTCCACAGCAAAACGACAATTTAGAGGTGTTGCAGCTAAGACAAATGTATATAAATACATGTCCTACTTAACAGTATATAGCTCCTGCCTTAAGGCTACATAAGTCTTCCTTAAGGGAAACTTACATGTATGGTTAAGGAAGTGGTCGCTTTGCCATTAGTTTGAATGGCAAAGTCGAAATAACAGTGTGACCACTGCTCTTCTAGGTCGCAGTGGCAGGCTGAGAGCCATCTTGTACATTGTGACACACAATCAGTGATGCAGCCCTGGACACTCTGCCTTAAATGCCCTTGGTATCCTAGGTACCATATACTAGGGACTTAATAGTAAGTCAGTACTTGTCAATTGGGGATAGACAATTGGAAATACACTGTGCAAGGGGCTAGAACACTTCCACTGAGGTCTGGTTAGCAGGCCTCAGTGCCCTCTCAGAGTCAAAAGCTAGTAGTCCAAATGGGGGCAAAAAGTGGGAGGTAACCCGCAAAAAGCCTCTTTCCCTACACCGACACTGACTTCTGATGTGTTGTGTGAGTTTGTAATATTGGAACCCTTGTGGCTCCTGATGGACACCATAGACCAGTGATATAAGCATAAGAGCGTAGTGAAGTGATTACAGGTTTAGAATGTGGAGTTTGCGGTTACACGCAGAGGAATAAAGACGTGTTAAACTAAGCTCCATGTGTGGCGCAGTCATTGGAGAGTACCCGGGCTGGGGAGGATGCTGCAACTGATGACAAGATATTGGATAAGTAACCCAAACATCGACAGCGCTCTCCCAGGAAGTTTGCTGAAGTCAAGCAAACTGTTCGTTTGTGCCACATGTGCCACCATCAAAGTGTGGAATCGACATTTGGCCTATGTGGAGTCAAAGATCAGCCCCAGTTCCGAGTAAAGCATTCGAAGATAACGAAAGCTTCACTGAGAAGAATACACATCGTTGGACGAAAACCTGCTAGGAAGGCCGCAAAGAGAGGTATCGTGCTACTATGCAACCTAAAGCCATACATCATAAGGAGTGACAACACTGTGCGCAGAAGCGATCAACCAGGTGTCAGACAGTACAAAGAGACGTCTAAAGGGAAAGTGATACAAGAAACGGTCATCTGCTTATCAGTACTGATTAAAGAGAGTCTTCTTGTCACAGCACTGAATAGAGTGACCCCAGAGGAAGCACCCTGGGTTGCACTTGCAGAGGCATCCATACCCAAAGCGACACCCCACCAAAACTGCAGAGTGTGGCTCAGATCAACTCCAAAGGTCTCCAAAGTTCAGAAAGCCGAGCACGGCAATAGGAATCAGGAAAGTTTGCTTTTCCAATGGAGACAAAGAAAGGGGTCACGTTTCCACTCATTATCAAAGATGATCCAGAGGCCAGCATGTTGCAAGGCCTCAGAGATGGTTTGCATAAACAAGATAACCAAGCAGCGTCAGAAAAAACTTTACTTTCCATATCAGTAAGTTCCAACAATGGTTACAATGCTGCCTCCTTCTTGAAACCACCACTGCCATTCGATACTGCCACAAAGCAAAATATTGGTGGCAGGTGGACTGCCTGGATAGAGACATTTGATGATTTCTTTGATGCGATTGAAGAAGCAGATAACAAGAAGATTATCAAGTACCTTCAGAATCTTGCAGGCGAAGGTGTAAAATAAGTCATTAAGAAAATGCCGCAAGCTGACAAAATTACATACAGTCAAATAAAAGCAGCCTTGAATCTCAAGTTAAATCCAATGCCGAATGTAGATTCCAAAAGGTACATCTTCTGTCAAGAATGACAGAATGCCAAAGAGACTATCGACAAATTTTTGAAGAGACTGGATATGCTCATCAAACACTGTATGTTCAATTAATTTATTGATGAGGAAGCTATACGCCTCAGAGTGATTGATGGATGCCTGTCAAATTTGTTCAGACTATGAATGCTAAAAAACTCTTAGTCTGGAGTGAGTTATCTGCCTGAGCTGAAGTGCGTACCGATTGACAATCTGCTGACATGGAGGCCGGAGGTGCCTAGAGTGAGTCAGTCATGAATGTAAAAAGTAAGCCAAAGCACAAGGCCGAGGGACGCAGAGTGAATTCTCCACAAAAAAAGAAGTTGTGCTTCCGGGGTGGATTTTCATTTCCGCACGAAGGTAAATATCTCACCACGGGCAAATCTGCAAAGGCTGTAGAAAGGAGAACCGTGCATCACGGTGTGCAGACAAATGGCCGTCCAAACGTTCCAGAAGTGACATTCGACGCACACCCACAAGGCCAAACGACTACATAAGCTGAGGAAAATCAACATCAAACAAAGTCGATTGACATTTAAAACTTCGTCAAACAGTTCTTCCGTACCAATATCAACTGAAAGTGAAGAAGAATGTTGTGCCATGTCGATGTTTATCTCAGAGAAACGTGCACATGTTGGACTGGCTGCTTGTGATGAAAAATACCGGTCCAAGAGAAGTCGACATGACAAAGCATCAAAGTCGTTTAAACATTGTCTGAAAATCACACAAAAAGAAAATAGTTGTTCAATACCTTTCAGTATCGATAATAGTGCATCAATAAATATTATGCCTGAGTAGAAACATAATGAACTGTCTCCACTGCTCTGACTTACGCCATCGAAAACTAAAGTGTATGCATGGGCTGTATTGATGCCCTTAAAATGTCAATGTTCATTAGCAGCAACAATGAAGTATAGGAAAACAAAAGTACAAACACCCACTCATGTACTACAAGGTACGGCGTCAAGTGCCTGTTGATATAGGACTGATATCCATGAACTATAACATGAATGCTCATCATGAAATAGTAAGTCGATTCCCTTTGTTCTTTCATGAGTCGGTAGAACTCAAGACTATGAAAGTCCAATTACACATTAATGAGGATGTCCGTCCTATTGCTCAAAGACACAGACCGATTGCCTTCACTTACAGGAAGCTGTTGAAAAAGAACTTGAATTCTTACTCAAAAACAATATCAATGAGCGTTCTTCTGGTCCAACTCAATGGGTTTCTCCCATAGTGGTCATACCCAAAAAGGACAATGAAGGAGCTCAATGCATCTGTGTGAATATGTGTCATGCGGACAAGGCAATGGAAAGAGAATGACATCCAGGTCCGTACATTGCCAACATGAGAACACAACTGAATGGTGCAAAGGTATTCTCTTGCCTTGATCTGAATAAAGGATATCATCATTTGGAACTCAGGGAGAATTGCAGGTACATTACAACCTTTTCTATACATGCTGGTCTGTTCCATTACAAAATACTACGTTTTGATCTGTCATCAGCTGCGGAGCAATTCCAAGATGTCATTCGATATATCATACAGCCTGTCATGAATGCCTTCAATTATAGTGATGACATATTGGTTTTCTGAGATACACAGAAGGAGCTTTGTAAACCTCTCATACACATGTGTCAGTTGCTCACTGATGCCGGTTTAACTTTGAATGCCAAGACATGTGAGTTCCACAAGACAAAGCAAAAATGATGTGGCCATATCTTTTCTGAAGGAGGCATGACACGCAATCTACCTAAGGTGTAAGAGCTGTAAACTGGCAGTCTCCCACAAGATGTTTCCATGTTAAGTTCATTCCTTGGCATGACCAGCTATTGCTCTAGACACATACGAGACTTTGCCACTGTCAGTGTGCCATTAAGAGACTTGACGACAAAGAAAATCAGAAAATCAAACAAGCTATTGAGAATGCTGCTGAAATGGAATACTCTGATCCAAAGCATCATGCTGCATCTTCCTGGGAAAGATCAGAACCCTGCTGACTACTTCTCATGAGTGCCTCTACAGTGCCTGGCAACCATTCTAAGATGGCTGAAGCCTACATAAATGTTATCATGAAATCCAGCACCCCAGCTGCTATTTCGTTGAAACAAATTGTCACTGTCACGAGTCAAGATAGGGACATGCTAAAACTGAAGGGCATTATTACACAACAGTCTTGGTACCCGCACTCTCAACCTCTTACCGCTGACAGTGAATACCAGAAGTTTAAAAATGTCAAAGATGAACTGTCCATTATTCAGGAAGGTATGATTCGAAGATGTTTAAGAATAGTCATTCCGGAGAGTCTGTGACAACAGATAATTGACGTGGCCCATGAATGACATTGTGGAATTGTCGAGCTACAAGGGGTGTGCAGTTCCTAAAGGGGACAGGGGAAGGACAGGTCTTTCTTCGTGATGCCTTCACACACCCCGAAGGGTGTCATGCTTCATCATTGGGCTTTGCTCCTCGTCGGGCCGGCGCTGCAATGCCCGATGGGCTCACCGTAAACTGGGCTCTTTGGCAGAGATCTTTTGAAGAAGCCGTGGGGTGCGTGCGGGTAAGATGGCAAGGAAGTGGATATTAAAATAAGTCTGGAGCAGTTCTCTTCAGAAACAATTTTAATGGTTCAGGTAGTTCCAGCTTAGTTAACAAGTAAGTGGATGACCTACGTGGATGCAATGTCCTAGAGGGCTATCGCTGTGTTATGGGTCGACATGTTTCGTGTCTTTATAGCTCCTAACGAGTCATATGGCACTTCATCAGGACCTAAGTAAATAAGTGGTGCACTACTAGAGGTCTGGTTCCTGTATTTTAGGGTGGTAACCAGACACAATAGAGTGAAGCCCTAGTAGACCTATACTGGGCAGTGGAAGACCTGTAGGGGGAGGCAAGGTGAGAAACAGACAACAACAATAGAGGTTAAAACCTGAATGAACAGGAGGTGTCTCTTTTAAGTAGGAGACCTCACACCTGGCTAAATAGTGATGGTTCTTAAACATGCACGGGTAGTGGTACTTGAAAGCATACGAGTGCTTGAAAGCATGGATGCGAGTGCTTGTGTAGTGGAGGCATAGTAACATTGTATAGCACACACTCACTAGTGGTTATGGTAATAATGAACCTGGAAGTGACCAGTGCTAGTCATTTACATTGTACATTGTGTGGTTAAAAAATGAGGCCCCAGGGGGCCACGTGCTTGTTTAAGATAGGTACATGATTGAGCAGAGGAACCCTCTACAGCCAACGTGCGATTCCTCGTGTTTAAGTGCATGCCATGCCGCAGACAGGACAAACGGAGGAAGCCCCACGCACTCGGTTAAAAACATTTGTTGGCAGTTTTTGTCTGTAGTGTGGTAGCCAGGGGGTGCTGGCTCGCCGAGTTACATGCGCTTAAAAACATTGCACAGACATGCTAGGACACCCACTTGTGGTACACTATGGAGGCTGAGGAAGTCACAGATAGTCATAACGCTTAACTGCATGCTAGTTAGCAAACACTATGAAAACCGACACCGGCAGTGATATACATTCGATTGTAAGCGCAACATCGAATTTTGGCGGTGGTGCCGGAGAGGCCATAGTACGTGAATGGGCTAAGTAACGATCCTTATCAGTGCAGGATCTGTTACACAGGAGGCATGCACTCGATTGTAAGTGCACTAAAAAAACCATAACTAGGTACGTGATAGTACTGCAGGGCTTAGGCATACTTGAAAATTTGTCTATAAAAGTACAAATACATGCGTTACATACTTGGTGGCAGATTTGACAGCCCTCAGTTTGGGTCAACCACCTGAAAATAGTTGCTAATCATGGCTACTCATGCCCAGTATAGTGGTCTACGGCCTGACGGGGGAAATACAGAGCACGTTGTTGCTCTGATGCTGGAATGGAAAGAAGTAGTCTGGTCTCCTAACTTTACTACTCCTAAACTGAGAAAAATCCTAACTTTAAGACTTTCGGTATTCACAGAAGGCATTTAGGAGTCCTAAAGTTAGGAGTCCTAACTTTACTACTCCTAAACTGAGAAAAATCCGAACTTTAAGTCTTTCGGTATTCACAGAAGGCATTTAGGAGTCCTAAAGTTTGGACTCCTAACTTCTGTGAATACCGAAATGAGTAAGTGCCTTCTGTGAATACCAAAATGAGTAAGTGCCTTCTGTGAATACCAAAATGGTAGTAAGTTTAGGATTTTGTCTTAAGTTAGTTCTGTGAATCGGGCCCACAGTGTCTAATGGGCATAAGAACCCTAACGGTTGCCTCATCAGAGTCCTAAGAGGCGTGTATCAGGCCTGTGATGCATCTGATGTTTATGAGTGTGGGGCTTGCAAGATCTATGAAGACATTCCAGCACAGGAATCAGTTTGTGTGGGGTGTATCTAGGTTCGGTGCGCTTATGAGGTAGGTCGTGTCAGGGGAATGCACATGTGTGTGTATGGCGGTAGGTCACCTGTCAAAAAAGTGAGAAATTCACCTAGTATCAGTGAAGGGCATCTATGGTGGTGGCCCTATATCCTGTGGGTTTAGCGGTTGAGTTCTACCCAGGGGATATCGTCATTGAGGCCCCTGATATGGGATGACAGTTTGAAAACCGAGTGTTGTTCTTTTCTGAACAGTACGTCTTTTGTGATGTTTTTTGCAGGATTCCAGAATGGTCCAGCAGAGGTCGTTAGGGGTATGATTAGCTTCAGCATAGTGTGTACACATCTTGGTGTTGTTTTTTTTACATCTGATGTTACTCCTATGTTCCGTAATCCTTGTTTTAACTGGACGTGTTGTCATGCCAATGTACTGGCGCTGACATTGTGGAATTGTTGCCACCAAATGAGCTCTCCAAGACTGAGTTTGGTTTCCACATCTCGACAAGAGAGTTGAAAGAGAATTGAAGGCCTGTCATCTATGCAACTGCCTGTCATCGCAAACCACTCAACATACCTTAAACATGTCAGAGTTGCCAAAACTTGCATGGGAAAGAATTGCTGTTGACTTCTTCGGTCCTCTTGACAACAGACATCACCTGATTGTGATCATTGATGAATACCCCCATTTTTAGTTGATAGAAGATCTATCATCTATTACTCAAGGATGAGTCATTGAGAGATTAGATAGCATCTTCATGACATAGGGTGTTCCTGCGATCTTAAAGTCTGACAATGACCCACCTTTCAACAGTCGAGAATTCAGGGACTTTCTCAGTCATCTTAATGTGAAGCATCAGAAGAGCACACCTCTTTGGCCACAGACCAATGACCTTGTCAAACATTTCATGAGTACTCTTAAGAAAGCTGCCCAGGATGCTGCACTAGAAAATCTCAACCTTAAGACTGTTCTAAATTCAACTCTTCTAGCTTACCGTTTGACCCCTCATTTGAACACAGGTAAAAGCACTGCAACCTTTATGTTCGGGAAAGAAATGGCGACCAAGCTACCTCAATGGACCAACAGAAGATCACACACTGAGGAAAAAACCCGCATGAAAGACTTGGATTATGAGAGGAATATGAAGGCCTATGCAGACAAGCATCGACATGCAAAATACGTTTAGTTGATCCAGCGGGTTACCAGCTAGAGATACTCACAAACCCCATACTTACCTGGGCCCATTAAACACACATTCACATGAACTAGTAAAGTACCGCTGGGGTCAATTTGTTGTACTAATACCTGTAAAATGAATTTACCTTATCATTTCTTACCAAACCTTTCCGAACATATGTACTTTCCTCTGGTCAATGGACCTTTTAGTTAACCATTGTAGGCAAAAATTGACATAAGATAAAATCTCTTTTAAATAACCAGACTCTGGAGAGTTTTAAAATGTTTATCTAGTTAAATTCATGTGAGTCAAGAACCCAAATACAATTCGTACACCGTTTTCTCCAAGGAAGGAAATAAAATTTAAGTCAGAAAAATCGTTAAACAATGTTATTATGATGACAGTACCTAAATAGGGAGAAAATAGAGAGAGCAGTACAATGACATACTACACAGAATTATAGTTACCTAGGATGGTGTGGAAACCAACCCCTTGGCCAAGGAGCTGGAAAAGGTCCCCTGGCACAGATCAGGTGACAAAGGTTCAAGACAGGATTCAGGGATAGGATAGATGACCTTTTCTAGAGACAACGCCTGTGTCACACCCCTCTCTGACACTATCTTCCTCCTCAATTCTTCCGCGATCTTCTTCTATTATGTGCCTCCTCGATTCTTCCCCGATCTTCTTCTATTATTGGCTCAAATTCTAAGCCTGGAAATTGATTCTTCTTCAGCATTTATTCAGTTCTTTGACAGCATCCCAGTCTCTCAGCATCTCGGCAGTATGAGCAATAACTAACTAACTAAACTACCTCAATTATACCCTTCTAATGGCATGTACCACCCCTAAATGTTTCAAATTTATGAAACTCCTAATTCTGATTGGACAGGAAAGGGGGGATGATCCTCACACCATCACACCATGCTAAGTTTTAATAATTTTCTTTAGTCTATTGATCAGCGTTCCCGCCCCTTCATTTATTTTCCCAAGCTTTATTTCCCACCCGCATTTCACATTTTTATCAATAAAAAGTATACATTTAGTAATTTTCTCATTCATCATTCAGAATGTCTAATGCTTTCCCAGGACATGTTGTGATCGTGGCCTTGGCTGAGTTTCAAGAACATCATCATGGTTCCTGGTGGGTTACGAGTGCGCGTGCGTAGAGTATCACATGGTATATGGACTTTAGTATTGCTCTGATGCCCAAATACGAACTAAGTATAAAGAGTCAAAGAAACATGTTAGAATTCAAAATAAAATAATTTCACTGTATACCACCTATCTCTACTCTAATCCCATTTACTTATAAAAATCTTTCGCATTAGCATTTTAATAAAGTTGCATGGTTTAGTTTCAGCAAAAGCATGCGCTTTAACGTGTGAGTTCCAAGCAGCCATCTTGGAAGCGATTGTGCAGCTGCAAAGATTTCCCTCCAAGCAAAGACTCGTCATTACTACGTAGATGTAGTTGACGCATGCGCAGTACAGAATTCTGCGTCGGTAGTCATTTTAAGTCACACTCGGGTTATTTGTTAGTACGACACATATGCAAGCTTCTCCTAAGCTTAAATGTATGAACTGTAATGCATGTTAGTATTTACAAACATAATTATTATGGTATTACAAGTTATTTTGAGAGGATTGCATCTGAGCAAGTCTCTTTTATACGAGTCCTTGCTCCATCAACGTTCACTAGAGATCGAGTGCTTGTTCGTCACCATAGAAAACAAAAATCTGATGCTCTTTTCGCTGCTGAAACATTTAATGTTTGACTGGCAAAGGACACTTGGTGACTGGCCAACGTCCTGAGAAGTCCATTACATGACATTCCTTGCACTTCTGACATGTGGCTCATCACACATCATGCACTGATGTCAGTGTAGAGACTGGCTCTGAAAGGACAAGTAAAGAACCTCTGACTACTGCTGTTTCTACATCACCAACGCCGGTCATGAACACTTCTACTACCTGTCCCCAGTTTCTGAATACACAGTCTTGAAGACTCATTGAAGAGCTATAATTGTGTATATATTTGTAAAAAAAATTGGCATTTTTATTTAACAGAGGGGGCGATGTAGTGTTGTGTGAGTTTGAAATGACGGAATCCTTGTGAGTCCTGATTGACTCTGTAGAACTGTGACATAAGCATTAGAGCGTAGTGAAGTGAATGCAGTTTTAGAATGTGGAGTTCACTGTTACACGCAGAGGAATAAAGACGTGTTATACTAAGCGCCGTCAGTGGCATAGTCATTGGTGAGTACCCAGGCTGTGGAGGATGCTACAATTTCCTCCTGCCTCTCCTGCACCCGCAGATGGGCGATCATTGCAAAGGTTGCCTGTGACGCTTGGCGTCGAATCACTTGGTTCGCGTGTTTGTGATGAATGCAGGTAGCTATGACAATTAGTGTGAATTGGAAGACCCAATGATCATCGACACTTCAAAAGCACCTTGTGGCCTCAGGCTCCTCGCGGGGCTATGCCTGTTTGTGGGTAGCTTCAATGCCAGTTGTCCTGGGGGTCTTTTAGGGCGTGGTTGGGGCTGACAGTAGGAGCTCTGCTCCCTTCATACCTCCATGGTTAGACCCCTGATTGCTTATTGCCGGGCTCCCACCATAGAGATATGCCGCCCACCCTCCTGGCTTTCCCCACCTTTGTGGGACGGATGGGCACCCTGCCTACCCTAGGCCTGAAAAACTCAGGTGTCTGGCTGCATTATGCACATTGCTGTCTGTGGTGTCCCTTGGCTGCCCACGTGCACCATTTTTGCGGCTGGGATGGGAAGGCCCCCTTTCTGCCCACAGATGATTGTTTCCAGTCTGGCCCCTGCGGGCTTTTGTCTCTGATCTGGAAAAGAGTGTGCAGCCATGACCCTCCTGTGGGACAGAGGGTCCCTGCCTTCTGCAGGTCCAGTGACTTAGTCTGGCTCCTCCATGACCACAACCTCAGATCAGACATAGAGACCTGCCAAATTAAAGCATATTATTAGGCTGCAAAAAGATGCCAACCAGGATTTCCTCAGTAACTGCGAGTGAAGTGGTAAGAGCCCAGCACCTAATCCCTTCCTGGCAGTGAGTGTGGAAAATTGGGCATATAGAAGACCTACTCCCAAGTGTTGCTCTACGTACCCAAGTCCTTCCAATCGAGGCTCACCTACGGATGGTAGCGAGCCCATACGTGAAAGTTGAAAAGAACTTTGAAGAAAGAGTTTATGAGGCCATGAAACCATCAACTATCTCTCCCACTCTGTCGGGTAGATGGAGCATGAACATATGATAGGACCTGAAAGATGGGGGAATATGCCTGGGCTATGCTGATGTGGAGCCCAACATCGAACGTGAGTGAGAGGGGCCCGAGCCTTGGAAACCATTGTGGTTCCAGCAGCATTCGCTGAGCTCTCACTGGCCCTTGAAATCCGAGAGATATGGTGTACATCTCACACCGGGTCATACCCATATCTGCAACAGGTCTCTAAGGTCAACAGTCTCTGGCATTTTGGCACAATTTTGGTAAGGGAAGTGGGCAAGTCAGATCTATAACTTTTGGATAAGGATTGGCTCGAAGAGCTGGGTCTGTCGGGATGGGGTATGAATTGGGACTGGGTATGCACCTCAGCTGAATAAGGCTTCACCCTCCAGGGCTGCGGCAAGTCTGGATGTGAGCTGGACCCTTCCTGTGGATCGCCCACCGCTGCAGTGGTTGCCTCTCCCTGTAGCTCTCCTTGGGGCGGGTGCCAGCATTCTTCCTAGGCTGGAACCTAGCACCAAACTTAGAACTGGTGCAGATCAGGGGAAATCAACTGTTTAATTAAAAGAAGGCATTGCTAAGCCCAAGGTAGGTGTTGACTTGATGTGATTTTTGTCCAGTGCTCTGAATGTCAAAGTAAAGAAATTCAATGAAGTTTGGATAAAGATTTGGAGCAACTGTGACTCTCTTAACCTCTTCTCATTCATAGTGGCCTTTACCTCCAAATGCTCCTACTAGGAACTATCTCTATACCACAAATCTTTGAGGAGGCGTCTATAGGGATAGGCCAAACAAGGTATTAGGCAAGAGGAAATGCTATTTTTTGATGAAATATTATCCTCCTTACCGATTTTGTGAACTGTACATCCATCTACAATAGCACAATGAACAACAATGAATTGAATCACACTTTGTCACCGGTTACACCCTCTGTACTAATTAGGAAATTATCCACCTAAGTGAAAGCATCAAATTTGTAGCTTCATCAGTTGCAAGAGTAACAGATGGTTGTATGGCAGAAGCACACATGGCTGAACCACTTGTGCCTCTACAACATGGTCCCAACCACGAATTAGACTTAACCACGCATTCCTTTACCAGGCATGCGTTTACCATGCATGGCTTTACAACCAATTTCTTTGTAAAGGCATGTTTGCTAAAAGGAAATGCATTGTAAATTACCACTCCCCCCCCCTAAAATCCTATCTGCCTACCTCGCACCCCCTCCCTGAGCCCTAAAACCAACCCTGCCCTACCCTTGAAACTACGCTTTCCCCTCCCCTCCGCCCTGAGGCCTAAAACCCTACTCCTTACCAAAACATCCCCAGCGCCCCAGCTCTGAGCCCTAAAACTTACCCCTGCCCTTAAAACTACCCCTACCCCTTCCCCCACCCTGAGACCTAAAATCCTGCCCCCTTTAAAGTAACTACCCTGACCCCCCACCTGAGTCCTAAAAACTGACCCCACCCCCAAAACAATCACCCCAAACCCAGCTCCAGCCCATAAAACTACCCCAACCCCCTCCCCCACCCTGAGCCCGAAAACCCTGCCCCCTCTAAAAACTACTCTGGCCCCCTCGCCCGGAGCCCTAAAACAGACCACCACCCCTAAAGACTACCCCCAAACCCAGCCCCAGCCCCACTTACCTGTCCGTATCTAGAGCTTCCTGTTCCAACGCTTCCTCTCCATCCCCACCCATCCAGACACTAGACCGCTATCTGCATCTGGTAGGTGAGTTGTTACACACTCCTAGGCGGACTCTAACTTCCATGGCACAGTCCTACAGTCCATATCAGTCAACACATTTTCGGGGGTTTGATATGCATGGGCATTGGGCCCCTTAATCTAGCATTTTGTTTGTCCCACAGAGCCAGTTCTACTTACCAAAAAATGCCCACTAGACGTTGTCATTTGATACCCAGCTCCATACCAGCGAGCCAGGCTTTTTACTAATTTAAAGTTTGAGAATAGGCTGAGTTAATTTCAGCCCCAACACCTCTAATCATTCGCTTTACCAAGTAAAATTGGAGTTTATGAGCACCAGCTATCTTGAGGGAAACTTAGGAGAGATCCAGCTACTAGATGGTTTGATTCGTTTTTTGCCTCTATACCCAGGTCGGTCAACCAATGTGCACACCAGGACCACTACGGACCTCTACCAGTGTTTTCTCTGGCTTCGGCCTGCCCAAACATACTTCAACATCTTGGTGGTCTTATCATACACACTCATGCTCCACCTCCCTAACAGAGCAGACGAGATGGGGCGGTGGCGTACCCACTGTCAGGCCACGGAGGAATCCCACCTCAGAAGGCATGCAGCAGTCCTCAAATTCATTGTGGCACAGGGTGTCAAACAGCCCCTGACTCGCATATGTGTTAGATTCCTTGGTCCGTGTTCCAAGACAGGTCAGATGGGTAACCGACATAGCCGACCACTGGTACCCAGTGATGACCTCCCCACCAAGTGGCATGGCCCAATCTGCACCAGCTGACAGTTTCACCAGAAACAGGGGGTCCCTTCCCTCTCCCCCACTGCTGCACACCACAAGAGGGGCTAGGCTGGTTGCTGCTGGAAGGGTGCGGAAGAGATCAATCTCCCTCGGCCCCACGGATATGACAAAGATAATGCCAGGGAGCTGTAGCAATCAATGTTGGAGTGGAGAGCCACCCCAAAGCATTCTCAGCCGACCCAGAGCTGGTTAAGGTGCACCGCCACAGAGGAAATGCGTCCTGCAGAGCCATGTGCACCCAAACAGTGGTCCCACAGAGGGAATATGCCCTTCCAGGCAGCTGACCATCCCGCCTTATTCAATCCTCTGGGTCGACTGCATGGATCCCACCCATTTACCTTTTGACAGTTTCATGCCCTCTTCAACTCTCTCGTTCAAACTTCGTTTCAACTTTTCCTTACGGTACTTGTTGGCAATCAGTCGCGTAACTGTATTTAGCCTTAGATGGAGTTACCATCTTGAAGCATCCCAACTCCAAGAAGACACAATCCCAGCATACAGAGGGCCGCTACGGGGAACTACCTTTACAACGCAACTTTTACAACGCTATGCTATTACAACGCATATTTTACAACGCAAAAGCTTTTACAACGCATGCTTTTACAACGCATGCTATTATATGGTAAGTACTTTTACAACGCATATACCATTACAACGCATTCTTTGAAAATGCCTTTACAACGCATGCATTTACAACGCATGCATTTACAACGCATGATGTTATATGGTAAGTACTTTTACAACGCATATACTATTACAACGCATTTTTTAATTTTGGGATTTTAACTTAAATAAATATATCGTATAATTTAATGTTTTTTTTAAAAAATATAAATTTAAAAAAGTGAGTAGTTTAACAAAATATTAATACTTGAGTATTTTTCTAATATAAAAGAGTTTTTTTTAAGTTAAATTAATACTTGAGTATTTTTCAAAATAGAAAGAGTATATTTTAATGTAAATTTAAAAATATAAGTGTGAGTAGTTTAACAAAATATTAATACTTGAGTATTTTTCTAATATAAAAGAGTATTTTTTAAGTTAAATTAATACTTGAGTATTTTTCAAAATACAAAGAGTATATTTTAATTTAAATTTAAAAATATAAGTGTGAGTAGTTTAACAAAATAATAATACTTGATTATTTTTCAAATAATAAAGAGTATTTTTTTAAATTAAATTAATACTTGAGTATTTATCAAAATATAAAGAGTATATTTTAATTTAAATTTAAAAAAAATATTTTTAATATTAAAAGAGTAATAAGAAATGCTTTTCAGAAATAATAATACCTAAAGAAAAAAGAGCAGGAAAAAAAGAACTTACTTTAAAAAAAAATTCCCACGCTTTTGCATTGAAGTCTATGAGCTTATTTGTCCTTCATTTATTTTGGCAGCTTCTGAATATACAACCCGCGGAACAAGAAAAGAAGGATCAGAAAGAGAAGAAAGAGCAAATTTTGAAGGAAAAAGACAATAGAGTCGAGGTAAGGAACACATTTAGTAAATTTACATTAAAAAAGTAACTTTTTTAAAGAATAAATTACAATTTAAAAAATAATAACAGTAAACAAATAATGTTTTCAAAATATTTATTTTTTGAAAAATCATTAAAAAATAAACCATATTTTTATTTAATTTTGCAAAGCAAGTAACATTTTTTAGAAAACATATAAATATTTTAATTACATTTTTAAACATTTATTTACAGATTAGTTAAATAAAGTAGTCCGTAATAAATATTGATGCACGCGATGACGTAATGACGTGAGCGTCGACGTAATGCGCCATTTTGAAGAGCATCGGAGGAGGAAGCAGCAGGAAGCTGATCTGCGTCCAGGTAGGAAATATTTTCACTTTAAATTATAGATTAAACCTTTAATAGTGATACATATATAGTGAGGAAAGAATAAGGAGAGGTTGCGGGAAAACTAATTGATGTTTTAAATGTTTTTAAACATGTCCACAATAATGTCATTAATGTATGCCTATGTCGGGTCGCGAAAAGTTCTTTGTTTATTTAAAAATATGTATGTAACTGTTAAAAAATTTAAAGTTACTGTTCACAAAGTTTTTTTCTTAACTTCGGAACTTAAAAAAGTGATTTTGATCTTCATTTCTAAGTTAAAAAAAATTGCGTACTCGTAAAATTTGGGAATTAATGTTTGAATAAAAATTGGTGTTTATGCAGCAATGTGCATTTTGGATTATGGCTTGACATGTACAATTTAGATTGGTTTGAATTTTGGTGATTTTTTAGGTCGGAAATACAAAACCAAGTTTTCTGTAATTATATTAATGGCGTTCGGATGTTGAAACATTGGTCCAATACTATGGAACAGTAAATTTGTTGACATTGGTAGTTTTGCTAGAAATGAAGATTTGCACAAAAAAAAAGGACCCGACTTGTTTGTTTGAAATTTTTTTTAGAAAAAACGTTGTATGCCAATTGTAATTTGAAAAATATTTAAATTTGAAGCAAAGCAAGAAAGTAAGAAAAAAACTAATTTTAGAAAGAAAGAATGTTAGAAAGATTTTCCAGGTAGTCTATAGCCACACACAACGAAAATTGTTGTACAATAGCCAATAGTCTCTCAGACATTTCCCTTGTTTTGACTGTTACTCGTGGGTTTAGACTACCTGCGAGTGTTTGGGCTATTCTCATTTCTTGAAAACTTTGCTCCTTCTTCAAAGTTTCCAAAAAAGAGTAGAAGTTTGGATGAGGTTTGCCAATTGTGTGGTTGAAGGAGTTATGCCATCCCTCAATGGCATTGTTTGTTTTTGCTTCTCCCTCTAAACAACTCGTGTGGCAGTTCCACCACTCCACATGGAATCGTGGCTTCCTCCTGCGACCCGATCTGCTTAGGTGTCCAATCCATGTGTCCTCGAAATAATTTAGAATGGGTGCCAATTTTTCTTCGTTACTCGTATAATAAACAGATTCTATAATTGCAGTGTAGTACTCGTCCACACTATCGGGAGCAACAAAACAAAGAGCAGTTAATTTTTTTAGTTCAAATTGTAGTTTGCTATCACGAGAATATTCTGCAACTAGGGATGTTTTTTGTAATTTACGCCAAAATGCCTGGGAAAAATGAAAAAAACATCCCTGAATTTGGGTATCCGTGTACGTTTTAGTGATCACATTGATCATGCTCAATTCAAAATCAATAATTATTTTCCTAGGACTTTGAGATGTTTTACTTTTAATCACTGATAAAAGTTCAGTGTATGTTGCAGAAGTCTTATCAGGTAGCAAACTATATACTAAGGGAATTACACTATTGTTAATTTTGGCATGTATAGTGTAAATTTGAGTGAAAGGATGGGGTGTACTTTTAAACGTCCCATCCATCATCCAAATTTCACTACTTTCTAACTTAGCAAGGTTACGTGGGGTACTAAAAATGAGAATTCGTTTCTGAGGGTTTTCGTTGTCATGCAGAAGGAAAGGTTCATCAGAAAAAGAAATAGAAAGATCATGTGGAATTCTAATGTCAGAGAAAGAATGTGGTGTAGATAATTGAATGTTACTTGCCTGCTTTTGTCTTTGAATGATTCTTCTCAAATTAGGAATTATAGGCAGGTTACTAGCAACATGACTGGGGACATGCTGTGCAACCTCTCTTAAAATGGATCCTGTAGAATCATTGGAGGTGCTTGCAATAGCTTTCATTTCGTTCACTGTTTCTCTAATTTCTACCTCCATTGCAGAGGCAGAGTGGTTATGTTCTGTGGTTTTCACAACTAAATTATCAACAGTAACCGCTCTGCCACTGCAATGGGTAGTGTAGTATTGCACACACCTCCAATGATTTCTAGTTAAACTTATTCTTTCCTTACTATATATGTATCCTCCATGGTTTAATACATTTTTGCCCTTCCTGGATTTAATATACTTTGCAGCTTCCAGACTAGACATTATCTGAAAAGAGAAGAGAAGAAAAACAAATTAGCCTGAAAAATTAAATGAAATACCTAAAATATAACAGTTACACCATCCAACACTTTCCCTACTGCTGCACCTTCCTGAAGTTGGAATAGTAAATTGCACCCCTACACCATCAAACACTTTCCCTACTGCTGCACCATCCTGGAGTTGGAATAGTAAATTGCACCCCTACACCATCCAACACTTTCCCTACTGCTGCACCTTCCTGGAGTTGGAATAGTAAATTGCACCCCAACACCATCCAACACTTTCCCTACTGCTGCACCTTCCTGGAGTTGGAATAGTGAATTGCACCCCTACACCATCCAACACTTTCCCTACTGCAGCACCTTCCTGGAGTTGGAATAGTAAATTGCACCCCTACACCATCAAACACTTTCCCTACTGCTGCACCTTCCTGGAGTTGGAATAGTAAATTGCACCTCTACACCATCCAACACTTTCCCTACTGCTGCACCTTCCTGGAGTTGGAATAGTAAATTGCACCCCTACACCATCCAACACTTTCCCTACTGCTGCACCTTCCTGGAGTTGGAATAGAAAATTGCACCCCTACACCATCCAACACTTTCCCTACTGCTGCACCTTCCTGGAGTTGGAATAGTAAATTGCACCCCTACACCATCAAACACTTTCCCTACTGCTGCACCTTCCTGGAGTTGGAATAGTAAATTGCACCCCTACACCATCCAAAACTTTCCCTACTGCTGCACCTTCCTGGAGTTGGAATAGTAAATTGCACCCCTACACCATCCAACACTTTCCCTACTGCTGCACCTTCCTGGAGTTGGAATAGAAAATTGCACCCCTACACCATCCAACACTTTCCCTACTGCTGCACCTTCCTGGAGTTGGAATAGAAAATTGCACCCCTACACCATCCAACACTTTCCCTACTGCTGCACCTTCCTGGAGTTGGAATAGTAAATTGCACCCCTACACCATCAAACACTTTCCCTACTGCTGCACCTTCCTGGAGTTGGAATAGTAAAATGCACCCCTACACCATCCAACACTTTCCCTACTGCTGCACCTTCCTGGAGTTGGAATAGTAAATTGCACCCCTACACCATCCAACACTTTCCCTACTGCTGCACCTTCCTGGAGTTGGAATAGAAAATTGCACCCCTACACCATCCAACACTTTCCCTACTGCTGCACCTTCCTGGAGTTGGAATAGTAAATTGCACCTCTACACCATCCAACACTTTCCATACTGTTGCACCTTATAATGTTGTTTAAAAATACCTTGTTTTTTTGAAATTGGTTTTCTTGGTGAGTCTTCTGAATTGGGAATGGCCTGTAGGCTGGAGTAGAAACTTATGTGTTGATTTGAATCGTAAAACAAAAACAATTGTCTGCAAAAGTGATAAAAGGAAAAAATGAGAAAACTGAACGTTGTAGAGAAATGCGAATTTAGAATAACTTTTTGCAAAAATGATATTCCTTTTAAATTATAGTACATAACACTTTCCCTACTGTTGCACCTTCCTGGAGTTGGAATAGTAAATTGCACCCCTACACCATCCAACACTTTCCCTACTGCTGCACTTTCCTGGAGTTGCAATAGTAAATTGCACCCCAACACCATCCAACACTTTCCCTACTGCTGCACCTTCCTGGAGTTGGAATAGTAAATTGCACCCCTACACCATCCAACACTTTCCCTACTGCTGCACTTTCCTGGAGTTTTGAAAAAAAATTCTTCAAAATGCAACTCTTTTTAAAAAAATTTTGGGATTTAAATATCATTACCAATTAAATGGTTAGTCTAACATATTGAAGGTTCAAAAACAATGCTGTATAACAATACCTTGTTTTTTTGAAATTGCTTTTCTTGGTAAGGCTTCTAAAGTTGAATTGGCCTGTTGCCTGGAGTTGTAAAGTATGTGATGGAAAGAATCTTTCAGCAACGAAACAAACAATTGTCTTTGGAAAAAAAAGAGGAAATAAAATAACTTAACGTTGTTTTAAAATGTAAATTCTGATTAACTTTTAAAAATTATGACATAGAATATAACTAATACTACATAACACTTTCCTAACTACTGCACCTTCCTGGAGTTAAAATAGAGAAATGTACCCCTACACCATCCAACACTTTCCCTACTGCTGCACCTTCCTGGAGTTAGAATACTTAATTGTACCCCTACACTATCCATCAGTTATTTTCATTCACTTTATCTACTGCTGCACCTTCTTTGAGTTAGAATACTTAATTGTACCCCTACACTATCCATCACTTATTCTATTTCTGCACTTTACTGGAGTAACAATAGCAAAAGGAATGACTATTAAATTGTGGAAATTATAACACTGAAAATGTAAAATACCTTTTTCAGTTGTTGTTTGTTCTCGTGCCTTTAAGGTAATGCTTGCTGCAGGATAAAGTTATTTTTTTGTAACCGATTTACTCTGGAAATAAAAAAAAGTTTTATAAATTAATGTTACTTAGCCAACGTTGGTTAAAAAAAAAAAAGCAATTTTTGAAAAATATGATATTTGACAAATGAGTATGAGTAACAATTGGTTAAGCAAAACATAATACACATTGAATGCATTTTAAAATAAGAGTAATAATGGATACACCTACACTATCACTCAATTACTCTACTGCTGAAGATTCTGGGACTTAGAATACTAATAGTTACCCCAATAACATGAAACGGTTTTTCAGATGTAGTACCTAACTGAAGTCTTATTAGTAATTGTTACCCCTGCACCATGGTATAATTTCGTTTATGATGTAGTGAGAATGAGGAAAAAAAAAAAAATCACCTTTGCCATACAACACTTTAGCTAATGCTAAAAAGATATTTTTAAAGTAAAATAATTAAAATTAAATTTAATTTACCTTCACAATAGTAAAGGTGAGTCGATTACGTGGAGGTGATGCAAAATTAGGTACACCAATTCTTGTTTCTCAATATATTGCAAGTTTCTGTTTTTGGAAAAGAAAATAGTTGTTTTAAGTTGGTATATATTTTTAGTGATAACAAATTAGAAATAGTACATTTTAAAAGTTAGTATTAAAAATTTTGAAATATATTTTGTATGGAAAGCAAACATATTTTACGCGAAACCAAGGTATAAATTTTTTTTACTGACTTACTAGTAGTTGCTAACTAATAATGCTTTTCCGAACGAATTCAGTGCTCTCTCTGAGGAGGTCGCAGTGGAGGTGACAGAGGGTCAGGTTTTGACGTCTGGTCTCTCTGGTAGTTGATAATCAACTGATTGCAAAATGGTGTCTTCCTGGTATTTATAAGTTTTACTCTGTGTCACTATTAATTTTTTTAAAAACTGCGTTCGTTGTGTTTTTTTTTATACTTTATTTTACTGTGGAAAATGATAATTTAAAAATGCATTTAAAAATGTATTGTTTTCATTCATTTGCTCCATTTTGGCATCCATTTTGGAACATGTCTTTTGGTATTGTTTTCATAGAAAGTGTTGTAGGACAAGTTTTACATGTGAGATGGATAAAATGGCGCCTATGTGTATGTGTCTTCTGTTTTACTCTGTTTACTTACTTTCCGATGTAATCATGATAAAAATGTGTATGTACTGTTGTTAAATCTTTCGTTCTTTTTGTAAAACTTTGAAATGTGTGAAAACTGAATTTTATGGGGGATTTTGAGTATTAATTTTAATACTCGAGTATTAATTTTAATACTCGAGTATTAATTTGGTAATGCATTTCAGTAGATTTACGCTCAGTTTTTCTCCACATTTTAATACACTTCCCCACCCAAAAACCCCTAATTTCCCTGCATCCCGTGCCAGATTTTATTGTACTTTTAAATAAAAAAAAAAAAATTTGCGTTGTAATGGTATGCGTTGTAATAGATTTCGTTGTAACAGCACTTTTCAGTATTTTAATAGGTTTTGCGTTGTAAAAGTATTCGTTGTAAAGTAATGCGTTGTAGTAGTACTTGCGTTGTAAAAAATGCGTTGTAATGCTATGCGTTGTAATAGCATGCGTTGTAACGTCATACATCCGCCGCTACTGGCTTAACACCATCTTTGGGTTGAGGCTCGATTAGAGGGACTTGGACCCTTGAGTGATGCCAGGGAGTCAGTCTTCTATAAGCCATATTTTCCATATTTGCTGCCAGGCAGAGATTCAGTGCTGGGCTTCTCCCTCTTCACTCACCATTATTGAAGGAATCCTGGTTAGTTTCTTATCCTCCCACTTAGTGATATGCTTAAATTAATCAGATCATCATGTCTGATCTGAGGTCGAAGTCAGATGCCGAAGGGTGGTGGAGCCAGACAAGTTCTCTGGGCTGTAGAATAGGGTGCGCTCTGTTGCAAGGGGGGAATCATGGCAGCGCACCCTTTCCCAGATTAGAGATTGTAGCCCTTGGGGCCAGCATGTAAACCAGAGCTCGCAGGTAGGGAGGGGACCTTCCCAGGTCCAGCCATGGAAATGGTTGCACAAGCTGGAACAAATGGGCAATCATGGGACACCACAGGCAGCCACGTGTAGCATGCAGCCAGGCCTCACGGGTTTTCAGGACCAGGGTGGACCAGGCACCCACACTCCGCACCAAAGTTGGGAAGGATAGGTTTCCCGGCGGCATACCAATATGGAGAGCCCATGGGGCCCTTTCAGAATCAGGGCTCTGACCTTGAGAAGTCAAAGCGAGAAAGGCTTGTGAGACAGCCGCCAACTGTGCCCTGGGAGAGCCCTAGGGTGATTGACGTTCAAGTGACCCTCGCACAGGCGTAACCCCAGGGGTGTATTTGTGTTGATGAACAATGTGTGCTGTAACTCTCACAAATTCTTGAAGCTAGCTGTGTTGTTCAACAATGTGTGAGCCGAGTGATCCACTGCCAAGTGTCACAGGCAACTTTTGAAATGTTTGCCCATCTGCAGGTGCAGGAGAGGCAGGCGGAAGTCAGCGCCACCATCCACCCCCACCCACTGAGAGAGCACAGCACCCCATCAGACTTGCCCCCTAGAAGCCAACCTCCATGATTGGAAGAGGTGTTCCAGGAGCTAAGCCTGCAAGCCCACCATGCCGCCAGGAAAGACAGGCAATCAAGAGACTCCTTCCGCATCAGACGCAGGCAGCTTCACTAGTGCCCCGCCCCCATACAGAGCCCCACAAGTCTTAAAACCCCAGCCTGACCGCAAGGGAAAAGTCCACCAGGTACCTGGTAATGAGGAAGGTTTGCCCTACCTGTACATCAGCCATCCACCACCCACTGGGCTGGCTGGAGCCAGGACTCGACCCCTGCACGTTGTGAGTCTCCATCTTAGGCATGCCTGTGTGCTGACAGCCCCCTAACCCTGGTGGCAGGCACCAAAGGTAGAAAAGCCAGGTTCGCCCACACCTTCAAAGCAACTCACACGCTTCTGGTACACGCGTGGAAGCTTGAGCAGTAGGGTGCAGCTTTTCCTCCCACCCCTCAAAGCAGTTCACACCAGTGGTGGCTCCTCCAGTAGAGTGGAGGAGCATCACCCCACTAACTAAAATGCCCCCAGACACTGCCCAGAGATGAAAAATAAAATGGTAATAAAGTAAATTTATTACCATTTTATTTTTGATCAACCCATCCTGAACCAAGTGTCAGGGGCAGCAGAAGAGAGGAGTGGTGGGCTGCCTGTGCACTCAAGTTTAAAGTGTGCATGTCACTTTGGTTAGATGTTTTGTGATGGCCAGCTAGAAATGCACAAACTCCAATAAATTCAATTGTCTCAGACAGTTTGGTTGAAAGCAATCACAGGCCTCCAGTGTCCTCAGGAGCGCCCAGAGAGGCCACTCCCTCCAATCCTGGTGCTTCGCTCATGCATCTCTCATTCTTGTTAACAGCATGAGAGCAGCACCAGGCATTGGTTAAGCGAGTTGACTAGGGCCCACGCAGGAGCCTGGAATGAGAAATAGCACCAGACTGGAGAGAGGAAGACATGTCGTGCAGCAAGCAAGGTAAGTGGCTTTTTATTTTATGACATAGGCACCTTACATGTAGTGCACCCAGCAGCCATTTGCCCTCCTCACCACTCTCAGTAGTTGCCAGCTGCCACTGATTCACACTGTCTTTGAGCGGCACAACATCTCCACAGAGAGGAGCCAGGATTCCCTTGTGTCCCCAGCTGCTTCTCCTCCAGGTTACGCTGCCACCCGTGAAAGGCAAATCCTCAGTCACTCATAACCCGTACAAGCTGAGATTGGGCATGAGGTGGCCCAGGTGGCTGGGCCTTTAGGGGATCTCAGCCAGGTGATGCACTGCAATTCGATTACCTATGGTGTGTGCTGGTTAAGCATGAGTCAGTTGAGTCCTCCTGGCTGGAGGAGGCCACTCCATGCCCAGTCATTGTCCAAGCGCCCAGCAGCTGTACACAGTTCCACCAGCAAAGACGCACAGGGAAAGGGCTGAGCAGTGTGACTTGAGTTCAGTCTGGGAGACGGCCGAGGGTTCAGGCTGTCACTGTCAGTAACCCAGGGTGCTCCACCATTAATGATCCTTCTGAAAGTTTACATACAGAAACCTTGTTATTAGTTTTAGTTCCTCTAGATCTTCAAGTTTGATCGGCTTCTCGGTTCTCCGCCAGAGCCATTGCTAACCGCAGCGGGGTCTTTCCGGGGACCTCACTAAACTATCCAATTGCTAGTAGCGACGAGAGGTGTGTACAAAGGGCAGTGACTTAGTCTTCCGCCCCAATCAATCAATCAATCAATCAGGACATTTGTAGAGCACGCTACTCACCCGCGAGGGTCTCAAGGCGCTGGGAGGGGGGTGCCGCTACTGCTCGAAAAGAAGGAGAGATGGTCCTGGGTCAGTCGAAGGGGGGTGGGGAGGGAGTTCCACGTCTTGGCCACCAGGTAGGAGAAAGATCTTCCTCCGGATGTGGTTCTGCGAATCCGTGGGACGGTGGCGAGGGCGAGGCTGGCGGAGCGGAGCTGGCGGGTAGGTGTGTAGAACGTGAGGCGGGTATTGAGGTATTCGGGGCCCGTGTCGTGGAGAGCCTTGTGTGCGTGGGTGAGGAGTCTGAAGGTGATCCTTTTGCTGACGGAGCCAGTGCAGGTCTCTCAGGTGTGCAGAGATGTGGCTGTGTCTGGGAATGTCCAGGATGAGTCGTGCAGCTGTGTTCTGAATGCGCTGGAGTCTTTTCTGTAGTTTGGCGGTGGTCCCAGCGTAGAGGGCGTTCCCGTAGTCCAGTCGGCTGGTGACGAGGGCCTGGGTGACTGTCTTCCTGGTTCCAGTGGGGCTCCACCGGAAGATCTTTCGGAGCATGCGGAGGGTGTTGAAGCAGGAAGATGTAACGGCGTTGACTTGCTTGGTCATCGTGAGGGAGGAGTCAAGGATGAAACTCAGGTTGCGTGCGTGGTCCGTGGGCTTGGGGGCGGTGCCCAGAGCAGGGGGCCACCAGGAGTCATCCCAGGCGGAGGGGGATGGTCCGAGGATGAGGACTTCCGTTTTGTCTGAGTTCAGCTTCAACCGGCTGAGCTTCATCCATTCCGCGACGTCTTTCATTCCTTCCTGGAAGCTGGCGGTAGCGGGGTCGTTGGTGAGGGAGAGGATCAGGTGGGTGTCGTCGGCGTAGGAGATGATGTTGAGGTTGTGTTTGCGTGCGATGGCTGCGAGGGGGCTCATGTAGACATTGAAGAGGGTGGGGTTGAGCGAGGATCCTTGGGGTACGCCGCAGATAATCTTGGTGGCCGCTGCGCGGAAGGGCGGGAGACGGACTCTCTGAGTTCTTTCGGAGAGGAAGGAGGTGATCCATTCCAGGGCCTTCCCCTGGATCCCGGCGTGGTGGAGGCGGGTGGTCAGGGTGCGATGGTAGACAGTGTAGAATGTGGCCGACAAGTCGAGGAGGATGAGGGCGGCAGTTTCACCGTTGTCGAGCAGGGTCCTGATGTCATCGGTGGCTGCGATGAGGGCGGTCTCGGTGCTGTGGTTCGCTCGGAATCCAGACTGCGATGGGTCGAGGGAGCTGTTCGTCTCGAGGAAGGTGGTCAGCTGTTTGTTGACGGTTTTCTCGATGACTTTAGCGGGGAAGGGAAGGAGCGAGATGGGACGGAAGTTCTTGAGGTCTGTGGGGTCCGCGGTGGGTTTCTTCAGGAGGACGCTGATCTCTGTATGCTTCCAGCTCTCCGGGAATGTGGCGGATGTGAAGGAGTTGTTGATGATGTCCCGGAGTTGGGGTGCGATGATGGAGTCGGCTTTGTTGAAGATGTGGTGAGGGCAGGGGTCGGCTGGGGAGCCGGAGTGGATGGTGTTCATCATGAGGGTGGTGTCTTCCGTGCTGACGGGGTTCCAGGTGCACAGGGTGGTGGTGGGGGGCGTTGGTTCGGTGGCTGGGTATGTAGTCTGAGCGCCGAAGCTGTCGTGTATATCGGCGATCTTGCGGTGGAAGAACGGGGCGAGTGAGTGGCAGAGGTCTTGCGATGGCGTGATGTCGTTGTTGCTGGCGCTGGGGTTGGAGAGCTCTTTGACGATGCTGAAGAGTTCTTTGCTGTTGTGGGTGTTGTTGTCCAGTCGGTCTCTGAATGATGTATTTTTGGTGGTGCGGATCAGCTGGTGGTGTTTGCGGATGGCGTTCTTGAGGGCTGTCATGTTTTCTGTTGACTGGTCGTGGTGCCAGGCTTTTTCGAGGGTACGGCAGGATTTCTTGGAGTCTTTGAGCTCATCGGTGAACCATGAGGCTTTCTTGCTGTCGGGATTGCTTGGAGGGTTCTTCAGTGGTGCAAGGGCGTCGGCGCAGTTGGTGATTCACTGTGTGAGGTTGCGGGCTGCTTCGTTGGGGTCCATAGTGTAGGTCGGTTGGTTTTGGCTCAGGGAGGTGGTGAGCTGGTCGGTGGTGATCTTGCTCCAGCATCTACGGGGGGCTTGCTGCGGGCGGAGGTGAGTCGTGGTTTTCCTGAAGTTGAAGTGGATGCAGCTGTGATCGGTCCAGTGAAGTCTGGTGGAGTGGCTGAAGGAGATGTGGTTGCTCGAGGAGAAGATGGGGTCAAGCGTGTGGCCGGCGTAGTGGGTGGGGGTGTTGGCCAGTTGCTTGAGTCCGAGGTTGGTGAGGTTGTCGAGCAGGGTGGTGGTGTTGTTGTCCTTGTTGTTCTCCAGGTGGAAGTTGAGGTCCCCTAGGAGGATGTAGTCGGGGGAGGCGAGGGCAAGCGTGCTGATGAAGTCTGCGATGGCTTCGCTGAATTGTGTGCGTGGTCCCGGGGGTCTGTAGATAAGAGTCCATCTGAGGGTGGTCTTGGGGTCGGTGTGTATATGGAAGTGAAGGAGCTCGGCGGTGGTGAAGGTGTCGTCGGTGCTGGTCGTGATGCGGATGGTGTTTCTTTAGACAATGGCGATGCCCCCTCCGGCTTGGTTGACGCGGTCCCTCCGGGTGATCTTATAGCCGTCCGGGATAGCTATGGCTATGTCGGGGGATGAGGAGGCGTTCATCCACGTTTCCGTGAGGAAGGCGAAGTCTGGCGCTGTTGTGTCGAGGAGGTCCCAGAGTTCGATGGCGTGCTTGTGGACGGCGCCCTCCATAAGAGGCCAAGTGGGAGGGAGGAGCAGCTGGGAGACGGGAGCGGGGCGGCCAATGGGCGAGGGCCCCAGGGCTCTCAAGGGCTCTGACCCATGACCCGGTCAGAGCTTCTTATCCAGGGCAAGCAGGGGAGGCCTTTCCTAGTTCTGTGAAGCTCTGTCCAGAGCACTTTGAGAAACAGAGGGCCAGGGAACGGAGCACAGACCAGGGTCTTCCACCCCAGGGCCTACCAGGGTTCTGGCCTGTGACCCGGTCAGAACATCTTATCCCGGTAAAGCAGAGAAGACCTTCTAGGGCCTGCGGGTCACCATCCAGGGCACCTTGAGACACGGTAGGTCAGGAATGGGAGCCTAGGGTCAGTGTCTTCCACCCCAGGATCCACCAGGGCTCTGACCTCGGGCCCGGTCAGTGCTTCTTAACCCAGATAAGCAGGGGAAGCCTCCCCGGGCCTGCATTCCCCACTGGGGCACTTTGAGACATGGCAGGCCAGGGAATAGAGCCCAGGTCAGGGGTCTTCCACCCTTGGGCTAGTCAAAGCTCTGACTAGGAGTCTGGTCAGAGCTTCTAATTCAGGGCAAGCAGAGGAGGCTGGTGGATCTCCGTCCGGGGTACTTTGACACATGGCAGCCCGGAGAAGGGTGCCCAGGTTGGAGTCTTGCACCCCAAGACCAGCCAAAGCTCTGACTCTGGGCCCGGTCAGAGATTCGAATCCAAACACGCAAGACCTCCCCGGTCTTGCGAGACCCCGTACTGACCACCTTGAGACCCAGTGGACTGGGTAACCTGGAAGGGGAGCTTCAATCCCCAGGCCAACCGGAGCTCTGACACAGGGCACAATCAGCGCTTCTGAATCCAGACAAGCAGGGAAGACCCAGCCCCAGCTCTTTCGAAACAAAGTCAGAGAGGAGAGCCCAGGGCCAGGGATTTCCATCCCAGGGCCAGCCGGATCTCTGGACCGGAGTCTGGTCAGAGCTTCTGAACCCAGATAATTAGGGGAGACCTCTCTGTGCCTGCGGAACCCAACCCAGCTACTTTGAGACACTGTGGGCAAGAGGAGGGAACCCAGGGCTGGGTGCTTCCACTTCCAGGCCTGCTGGCGCTGTGACACATGACCCAGTCAGAGCTTCTGAACCCAGACAAGCAGTCAATACCTAATGGTGCCTGTGGGACCCTGTCACAAAACTTTGTGACACAGCTGGTGGGAAAAAGGAGACCAGGGCTGGGGGCTTCCAGAACTCTGACCCAGGGCCAGGTCAGAGATTCTTATCCTAGACAACCAAGAGAGGCTTCCCTGGGCCTGCAGGTCCCCGTCCTAGGCACTTTGCCACATGGAAGCCCTTGGCCCACCAGAGCACTACCTATTCATTCTTGTAATCCATGCACACCCAGTGACAGAGGGGGACATTCAAGAGAATGTATTTGGCATCCTGAAGGCCTGACTGGGCTTCAAGATTCAAATGAGCCCTAATTGGGACTTCCAGGGCACGTTGGAATTCTGAACACTGAGTTGTGTGAAGAAAATGAGATGTTTTGTTTATTTTCTTTCAGAACAAGACATCACTAGTGACAGTGACATGGCACACTTTACACCACCCATGTAGGCGTAATTTGAATTACGCCCTGGCCAAGTACGGGCCATTCATATCACTCTCATGCACTCATATCAATATAACGCTGCCATTCAAGGGCTCATCACATTCATGTGCCGCAAGAGAGATTTACCAATCAGACCAGCTCTAACTCAGTCATCAACCTGCTTGCAAACAAACACAACACAAGAAAACCCCTACACACATATGACCAGACATGTCGTCAGTTGGTGCCTAAAAAAACTTCACAATATTACAAATGAAAATAAACTAAGTTTCTGCAACCTTCCAAGTATCTGCCTCCCTCGACTTTCTGAGCAATATCAAACATGTGCTAACTGAACCTTCATTAACGGCTCCCATGACAGCCACATGAGGCTCATTAAGACATGTATTTCCTACTCCTTTAGTATACTCGCTGTACTAAATCCTACTCCTTCAGTTCGTAGATATGGGTTGGGTGGTGTTTAAGACTGAGGTGAACATACTGGAGAAGACTATCTTCCCTAAATAGGTCTTCAAAAACTGTTAAAGGCTTTAGGTTTTACCGCAAAGGGTATTCTGTGATAATGTGGCCTATGTTCCATCCACCATTATGTGGATTGTGGTGATAGTAAAGCGCTTGTCATATGGTGAACAGAACATCTTCCACATTCTGGTACCAGATAAAGGGGTCAAGCAGGCCATAAGCAAGTCCAAGGTTTTCTCAACTGGAGGAAATAATTTGAAAGGATGCTTGCCTAGTGAAGTATTGGCACATTGAAGGTATGTAGCCATGCAAAGAAATTGAAAGTTATAAACCAGAGCAGCTCCAACTGAATCAATTTCCCAGTACTTCACTTTTGTATGGTACAACATAAAGCAAGTTAGAAGAAAAGGCCTGGCTGAGATGGACACCAACTCTCCTGCCACTTTCTTTTGTTAGAGCAGATGCTGCAATAATGACGTAGTCAATTTCTTTTCTCTGTTGCAGGAACACGGTTGGCGAAGTGCCAATCCTGCAGCCTTGCAATGTCCTCCACACAGCAGTAAGACTTTTGATGATGGTCATGGTTTTCCTGTGATGGTCTGATGGTGATGAACATATGCACTGTATGTTGCCAACTGGATCTGGTCGATAAACAACTCCTAGACCAGTGCGACATTTACGACTTGCCTTATATGACTGAAGTACCAGGTTATTCTTGTCCACTCCGCCCACGTGCGTATTGTAATCAAGTATATAGTTGGGCATGTGAACTTCAGCCAACTGACACCAAATTGTGACAGGGGAATGCTCTCCTCATGGGTTGTAGCATGTACACATTCCACCTATCGGATAACTTGACTGTGAGCAGTTTGTGGGAATGTAACACAGTGCTATGGCATTTTTGGAGCTTCTTAAAAAAAAAACATCTACAGGAATCCCTGGCAGCAACATCTAACTCTAACTGTACCACATGCAACAGTACCAGCTTTCAACAGCTCACTGAAAAGCTCTACTCCTGTATAGATATTGTCCACATAAAGGTTATAACCTTTGTGAAGGTATCTTTGGACAAGTTCCCATAGAATCTTTGCTGTGACTCCAAGCGTGGAAGAGCTATCTACAGGATTTATAGTGGAGGCATTCCATGTATCCACCCTCTGGCTGTATACATAAGAAGTATAGCTCTCAAACAGCATGTACCTTTTAATGTTATAACAAGCTCTTTTGAATAGTATGTATCCCCTGAACAGCAGTCTCTCTTTGTATAGGATCAAGGACTTATCAACGGCAATATTCTTTCCAGGAGTATAAACCTTTGGAAACCTGGCAGACAAATGTTCCACTTCGCAGAAGAGGTGCCTGAATGCACACTGTGTTTTGCTGAATCAACCATTTTAAATTATGCCCAAAGGCAGGAATATTAGGCATGTTGGCTTATCTTTGTGCTCTGTCCCAAAAGCACATAAATGAATGAATTTGAAAGATGCCTGTTGCACCATTCCGCTCCAGAGACAAGCCGCACAACTGTATAGGCAAAAGCCATAAGAATAAATCCACGTGAAACATTTTTCATCAGAGTAATCAATATTTAATCCTTTTTTTCATCCATGTTTATACAAATGTTCCATGACACACTGAATTTTGAACAACCTGTGATGGTCTGAATGGTCCCAGGGCAATGCAGCAGAATTATCCTTGAATTGCAGCCTGTCTACACTGCAAATACACAAACTGATCTCTGCTTCTGACCAGTACAAAGCTAGGTGTTACCCAAACCATGTAAGTAGACCAGTAGGACTGTGAGCTTGGTTTATGCACTATCTCCATTTTGAGCGTAAGGCACGGAAATGTCTTCAACTCCCCATGTGAAGTGGTAGTCCGTTGGTGTCCGAATGCGGCCAAGAGTGTCTCCATGCTTGCTCAGAAACTGTTCGGAACATAAATCTGTTTGGTGCACAATTTCTTCAAGGAGGTCAACATCTGTGCTTGCTGTCACATGTGTCTGCTCTCTGGGTTGGTCTATTTTGCTACTATCTCGCCACTGCACATATTGTGCTTGGGAACAGACATCATGACTGCCACAACCATGTTCCTCAGAATCACTGGAAGACTAGTCATTGGATGTATATCCACCAACTGAAACATTTCTCCGAGATTCTGCTACATTCTCCTCTCCCTTGCATGCTGCCTAAGTTTCTGGTATTGCCTGAAAGCTGTCCTCCATTAGTCGAGTTAGGGCCTGGGCACTAGTCTTCCACTGAGACACAATCTCTGTCTGTTTCAAACCTGTCTAAAACCTTTCTTCTGAAACATACTGTCCTACATAGAAGGCAGAACTATGCTTATAAAACAGTGTGTGTGTGTGTGGGGGGGGGGGGGGTCTGTGTGATATATGTGTGAGAAACAAAGTGGAAAATCAGAAAAGCACAACATATTTCATGAGACACATTGCACGCCTCAGCAAGCAAAGTTGTTGCACTGCGTCACCTGGGGGGAGCAGAACTCTACCATATCAACCTAGAAATGGTGCAGGTCTGCTCTCTCCATGAACTGGTGGGCTGTGTGCTGCCTTGCGTCAATGCAGGCCCTCTTGCGCCATTGTGCAAGGGTGTCCGCGTTATTAAAAGGATCATTTTTGTGCAGGAAGGAGTCGCTTCCTGCATAAAAAACACCCTTTGTGAGCAGCTCAAAGGAAATAATGAGAATATATTTTTGATTGTTGCACTAGGCTCAGGGAGGAGCTGGACTTTGGCACAAATCCATTTCTCCAAGTTCTTGGTCTGCCAAGTAAGTGTATGGCCTGTTTTATGGTATGGGGGCTATTTTTGCTTTCAATTTCTCTGTTATTACCACAAACCTTGCCTGGAGTAAGCAGAAATGATTGGCCCCAGGGGTGTCCTCCCTTGACTTGGGAGGGCTAACCCTCAGAATGTGTGAACGTCATTTTGTTTTCCCCTGCGATCACTCTGCCCGGGAAAACAAACATTTTTCAATAAATGTTAATGCCCCTATTAGACCTGTCAGTCTTATGGTGGTTTTTCCCCAAACTTTTTGCCTTCACTCCACCTATTTTTCTGAAATTCTTTTTTGTTGGCTTTAGAACAGTGTGCACTTTATAACTGATAACAATAATAAAAAATAATAATCATCATAATAATAGTAATGTGTTTTGTAAAGCACCTGGTTACACTGGACGGTGTGTCCCCGCACTAGGGCCAAGATCGCCAGAAAGAGAGAAAAAGATTAAGATGAATCAGAAAGGAAGACATCAGGGTAGTAATCAAGAACAGCGGAAAAGCCAGGCTTTCAGTTTGCTTCTGAAGAATTTCTCCGATAGGGCCCCTCTCATATCATGGGGGAGAAAGTTCCACATTTTGGAGGCCAGAAAGGAGAAGGAACGAGCCCCAAGTCTGGCTTTAAGTGCACTAGGCATCCTTGCTAGTTTTGCAGAAGATGATCTGAGATCGCAACAGAGATGTATGGTTAACCAGTGCTAAAATGTTTGTGCTCACTCCCTAAAACATGAAAAATTGGCTTACACCTGATTGGCATATTTCATTTACTTATACGTCCCTAGTAAAGTGGTATACCACATGTCCAGGGCTGGTAAATGAAATGCTCCCGCATTTGTTCTTTTTACTGGAGGGTCTGCTGCACTTATTGTGCCACCCACTTAAGTAGCCCCTTAAAACATGTCCCAAGCCTGCCATTGGAGCCTGAATGCGATTTTAAACTGTCAAATGGTCTTTCCAACATAACCCATTTGCCAAGCCTAAAACTCTATTTTTAATTCATATAAGGCACTCCTAAGATAGACCCTAGAAAGCCCATAGGGCATGGTGCACTGCAATTAAAAGGTTGGACATGTTTGTCTAAGTTTTCTATGTCCTGGTAGTGAAACATTTTAGACCAACAAAGTGTCAAACATGGGGAAATGATTCAAGTATATAAATGGGGAATGGTTTTCAAATTCAAATTCAAATTCAAAAAAATCTTTATTTCGGTTATTGCTAACCATAAAAGACATACATAAAATATACAATTCATTATCACATAAAAACAACCAACCTTTTCAATACAAAAAAAAAAAAAAAAAATAGAGTGCTATCAGAGTATGGACACAAAACGAGGGGCATGGTTTCACTGGTCCAGGCAGTTTCTCAATCTAATACAAAGTTTTAAAAATTCCTTAATTTGGAGAACACTGTCACTGTGCAAAAGCTGCAAGTACAAAAGAGCCGGTCTGATTTGTTTAAAACCAAGTTTTTTTAAAAGAGTCACTAAATATAATTTACGAGGAAATTCATAAAATTTGCATAAAAAGATAAAATGCAGCATATCCTGCGGAGACTTTCCGTCGCAGCCGCAGGGCGCTGCCAATTTATTAAAAATATCACATTTAGGTCGAATAAGCAGGTGATGGAATTGATTAAACCTAAATCTGGTCAGTAAAAATTTCTCGTGTGAAGAAAAAGACCCTTCCAAATATGGTTCGATGGCCACGGTAGTCTTAAGCATAACAAACTTTCTCACACTTGGTTTCTGGAGCTCCACATCTTCTCTCGTAATCTTCTTATCCCACAGAAATGATTGTTTAATTTGCTCCAGATCTCCCCTTGTAATTGATTGTGGTTTGGAAAAGAGTTCAGGGCGACCAAGTTTGTCAAAATTTGATTTTAGATAGCTTAGCCAAGGAGAGCTCAGTGCCTTGTCCAGTGACAAAAAGTCCTTCATGATTAAGTGTGTTAGGGGTATGTTCTCATTTAGCCAAATTTTAAGCCAAAACATCAAAGGGCGTAAGGAAAGCAAATCACATATATATTGGGACCCCAACTCCTCATGAACAGCAAAATTAGCCGTACCAGATGGGACACACAATAAGCGCTTCATAAAACGATTTTCAACAATCTGTAATTGCTCTCCATTAACATACCCCCAAAGTTCACTACCATAGGATACAGTTGCCACAGACTTAGCATTGTACAATTTCAACATTGCACAGATTGGCTTTTTTCCCAATTTGGTTGTAAAATTAAATATTGATGCATTAACCCTCACCATTTCACCTTTTTTCTTTACAAGATGAGGTTCCCAATTTAATTTTGTGTCGAAGAGAACTCCTAGGTAAGAAAATGTTTTAGTTAAAGGGATTATTTCTCCGCCAATCCTAAATTGGAAGGGTTTTCTTGGTTGCTGACCAACTTGTAATACAAAAGATTTAGTGTTATTTACCAAGAGGTCTCTATCTCTCATAAATGTATTAAATGCTGTTAACAATGATTGCAATCCCCTCTCGGTCCTAGATATAAGTACTGCATCATCTGCATAAAGAAGTATTGGAATTCCTCGCCTACCAACTCTAGGACAGTCAGCATGAACATCTTGTAACACCCCATCTAAGTCATTAATATAGAAGTTAAAAAGAAAGGGGGCCAGGATACAGCCCTGCCGGACACCCTTTCCAATGCTAAAATTGTTAGATACACTCAAATCCAGGGAATATCTCACATTGGCACTGGTATTGTAGTGTAGGGCAACCAAAAAATCAACCAAACCGCTATCAACCCCTTTTGACCTCATGGACTGCCACAGCTTACACCGGTTGACACAGTCAAACGCTGAAGACAAGTCCATAAAGGCAAGATGAATGGTACCTTTCTGTATTATGGTATATTTACTTAAGATCAGGAAGAGGTTAAGGCATTGAGTAATTGTTGATCGGCCTTTACAAAATCCGTACTGCGAGGGAGACATAATGTTCTTTTCCTCCACCCACTCTACCAATCTTTGCAGTACAATTCTTCCTACAATCTTGACCATAGAATCTAATAAAGAGATCGGTCGATAGCAGTGTGGGCTGCCCTTGTCACCCTTTTTAAAAACTGGGACAATTGTGGAAACACCCCAAGATCGTGGACATCCTTCTTTTACAGCTGCATTAAAAACTGACTCTAGAATCGGTGCCCAAAAGCTAGGATCAGATTTATACAAATCAGGGGGGATCCCGTCCGGGCCGGGAGCTTTTCCGCCTGTAATTCCCTGTATGCCCTCCAAAACTTCAGCTCTATTAAAAACAATCTGTACACCAGTTTTACTACAGTCAGTACTAATATCCATGTCCTCTGTGCAGCAGTATAGTTTTTTGAAGTGCACTTCCCACTCCTCCTTAGATATATAACTTTCAGTACCATTTCCCGGGTCCTGTGTCAGAAATGGTTTTCTCATCAAGGCCCAGAAAGCTGTACTACTTACAAGGGTGGCAGGATCTAAGATCGCTAGCCACGCCTCTTCCCTGAGAAATTCCTTATGTCTTGCGATAGTTTTTTTGTAGATCATTCTACATTGCTGGACATCAGCTTTTATCCTAGGCTTGGATGACAATGCTGCTCTTAGATTTTTAGCTGCTAAAGAACAATCCTTGTTAAACCACCTTGGACCTTTTAAGGAATCCGAATTTTTTATAGGTACTGATAGTAGTTGAGATACCTTCACCGCTAAACAGTTGAAGGCATTTAGGACAGTGTTTGGGGGTGCATCCACTTGTGTGCATAACGAAATTTCGTCAGCACAAGTAGTTTTTATTTTGGTATACAGCTGATCAGGGGTTACCCTGGACCATCTCAGACGGCGTCTGCCATCAGTGGTATTCACCCTACCGATAAGGGGTTCCACTCTTTCTTTTGCTATCAGTGGACCCCTCATAAGAGCAGTGAGAGGATTGTGGTCACTGAATTCACTGACTTCAATAAAGAAGAATCCCACAAAAGACTGCATTACAGATGTTAACAAAATAAAATCTATAAAAGTTGCCCTACCATTCCCCTTAAACGTTGGGGTATCAAAGCGCTTATTTGGGGCCATCAATGCCATCATAGGAGTTAATTCTAACTCATTAAGCATATCATTGAGGTGTTCCCCCTCAGTTGTGTGCTCAAAATGGAAATTCTCACAGTCCGGGCAATTAAATTCTGTGATCATTTTAAAAAGAGGGTCTCCACAGGGATGAACATTAAAATCCCCGACCACCATGAGGTTATGAAGACAACCCTTCATGGAGTTACTAATAAAGGAATGCAATGTAACTATCTGACTAGAGTTGGTACTACAATTAGTGGAATTATAAAAATTGACCAGACCGGCCATACAGTTATCTCCATTTAAAACTAAACCAATAATGCCAGTGTGGTTTGTTGTAATTCTCCGAACCTTACAACATAAAACTATAGATATAAACACAACCAAGCCCCCCTTAGGTCTACCCCTGTTAGTTGCTACTGCCGGTACGTAGTAGGCCTTATACCCTTCCAGGAAGTAATTACAATCGATTGACCAAGTTTCCGGTAAACAGATAACTTGGTACTTTTTAATATACTCAATCCAATTGCAATCCTCCATTTTGGAACCAAGACCCGCAATGTTCCAAGAAATTATATTATTAGAGTTATTGACAGCCAAAATACATTCCGAACATTCCGTATCCATTAAGCCACGAGTTTCCTGCCCACCGGATACCTCCTGTCAGTCACATAGCTCTAATCCCGAGAGGACATCAAATCTGTTGTGGGTTGCAATGTTGAAACCGTTACCTCTCTGTAACCCCACATTATGAACATATTCCTCATTGGGAGGCAGTGACTGTGAGGGTATACGTGATCTAAATGGGCCAGGGGTTGGTGGATTTCTAATAAAATGGGAATAAAAAAACCCCAGTGGACGTATGCAAATACTGTTGGGAGTGTTGGCCAGTGCAGCAGCTCTGAGTAGAACTGTAGCAGCATGCTGAGGATGCCTAAAATTAATAATAATGCAGTCACCATTTGTTGTCTTGCTAGATGATCCAATCCAGCTCACCCTTCTTGTTGTTAATATTTGATCTGCATACTTAACGGGAAACCCACAATTCTTGTTAAGCCAGAAAACCGTCCTATTCTTTAAAGAGTCGTGATTTTCTTCAGACACCTGATGTGCTTGGGGCTGAATGGGAGGGACATTCGTAAGTACAGCCACATAAGGTGCGCAATCAGGGGGAAGATTTACATGACGATTTTTCTTTATGTGGGTATGGGTCAAATTTCCCTCAAGAGATCCCGTATTAATGGTATTCTGCATTGTTAATGTCGTGGGATCCGAAAAGACAGGATCAGCAACAACCACTGTGTTCTGTTTGTTAATCTGCCTGTTTAAATGAATATTGGATATACTTCCTTTTGATGATCCCGGGTCATCCACAGTTGGTCTAATATTTGCTGCATCTAATTTGCCTGATGCTCCAGCCAGGTGGGATTTTAACAAACCACCTAGTCTTTCTACTTCTGAGGCCATAGTATCTAATTTGGCTAGCAATGGTTGCATCAACTCTACAATTTTTGCCTCTAATTTTCCCTCCAGTGAGTGAAATAGAAGTGTTAATGGTTCAGGGGCGATATTAGAACTCAATCCGCCCATGCCACTACCCTCTCCTGGATTCTTTTGCAATCCCCCACTGTTAGAGACTCTATTGCCCCTCCCAATTTTACTCTTACAATAATTGCCCATGCGCTTAGCTTGCACCTTCCTGCACAGTCTTATTGGTCTTTGCTGGGGCGATAGGGGTGATAAGGGAGATGACTCTGCCTCTGTTAGTTCAGATACAACTTCAGGGTCATCTGTAATCTGATCTATGTGTGTTTGTGCTGCAATAATTACAGCAGCCCCGCTTCCCCCGTCCAGTCCATCTATAGGAGCTGTGACTATCAAAGGAGACGATAATTCAACACCCGGCAGAATCATTACCCCGCCCTAGGGAAGCTCTGCGGGTGTTGTTAATTTGAGTCACCTTTTGCACCAGATAGCTATCCATAGAACCAGCCCCCTTGGTAGGTTTATTCGTCTTGACCTTAGACATATTAGCAACCCTAACGGTAATCCTTGGAACCAGGCACGTTTTTCCCGGGGACTATACAACCAGCTAACTTCGCTGAGACCCTGCAGATAACCACGTTACACAACAAAGTATAGTAACTTCACAGGGTCTGTATTATATACGTACAAAGTCCGTGGCCCAGTCCTGTCTCTTCTGTCCTCTGAGGGCCTCAGAGGGCCCGCCCTTTGCCCGGGCTTAGCCCGGCGCCGCCCGCGCGCGTCCCGCGACGCGGAGGGAGCCGTGATCTTTTAAGCGCCTCCGGGCGCGTAGATGATGTCAGCGGGCGCTAGGGAGGCTGGGAGCTGTAGTCTCCCCCTGCTCACGGCCGCGAGATGAAATGGCGGCAGCAGGAGAGACACACAGCGTGTGGATCCCAGGGACAGCGGCGATAGTGCAGCAGGGCAGGGCAGCAGCAGTGAACTCCAGCAGGTACGTGGGCCAAGCCTGTAAGACTGATTCCCGCTCCACCGAGGGAGCCGTGATCTTGTAAGCGCCTCCGGGCGCGTAGATGATGTCAGCGGGCGCTAGGGAGGCTGGGAGCTGTAGTCTCCCCCTGCTCACGGCCGCGAGATGAAATGGCGGCAGCAGGGGAGACACACAGCGTGTGGATCCCAGGGAAAGCGGCGATAGTGCAGCAGGGCAGGGCAGCAGCAGTGAACTCCAGCAGGTACGTGGGCCAAGCCTGTAAGACTGATTCCCGCTCCACCGAGGGAGCCGTGATCTTTTAAGCGCCTCCGGGCGCGTAGATGATGTCAGCGGGCGCTAGGGAGGCTGGGAGCTGTAGTCTCCCCCTGCTCACGGCCGCGAGATGAAATGGCGGCAGCAGGGGATACACACAGCGTGTGGATCCCAGGGACAGCGGCGATAGTGCAGCAGGGCAGGGCAGCAGCAGTGAACTCCAGCAGGTACGTGGGCCAAGCCTGTAAGACTGATTCCCGCTCCACCGAGGGAGCCGTGATCTTTTAAGCGCCTCCGGGCGCGTAGATGATGTCAGCGGGCGCTAGGGAGGCTGGGAGCTGTAGTCTCCCCCTGCTCACGGCCACAAGATGAAATGGCGGCAGCAGGGGAGACACACAGCGTGTGGATCCCAGGGACAGCGGCGATAGTGCAGCAGGGCAGGGCAGCAGCAGTGAACTCCAGCAGGTACGTGGGCCAAGCCTGTAAGACTGATTCCCGCTCCACCGAGGGAGCCGTGATCTTTTAAGCGCCTCCGGGCGCGTAGATGATGTCAGCGGGCGCTAGGGAGGTTGGGAGCTGTAGTCTCCCCCTGCTCACGGCCGCGAGATGAAATGGCGGCAGCAGGGGAGACACACAGCGTGTGGATCCCAGGGACAGCGGCGATAGTGCAGCAGGGCAGGGCAGCAGCAGTGAACTCCAGCAGGTACGTGGGCCAAGCCTGTAAGACTGATTGGTTTTCAATACAGTTCCCTCACGAAATATAACAAAAACAATTTTTAATCCTCCGTGTCAGAAAGATGCTGACGCGTGTCGAGACCCAGGCCTGTGGTACTGGGACTGTCATCAGGGCTTCTTATTAATGGATGTCAGCATTTTCTAAAAAAATGATGCAATAAACAAGCCTCAGAATAGTTGTACCTATCTCAAATTTCAATTCCATAATTAACTCCAAACTCAAGAATGTACCTGATGTTAACAGGCGTTTCAGACCCACTTATGTTTTATGTAGAATGTAGTTTAACTCAGCTTCGAATTCTGAAAGTGCTAGCGTGCCTGTCCAGTTTCGTTACTGGAAATTCTTGAATGTCTATAAATAGATCAAAAAACAACAACGGCGCTACTCTCACTAATTCAGATTGCAAAGTGATTGTTTTATCGCGGGGTGCATGCAAAAGCTAATTGTACCTTGCAGAGGTCCCGAGTCTTTTGCATCAGGACGTATAGTTCTGCAACATTGTTTCCCTGCAACAATAATAGACCTTATTTAAAGGAATTCCAACCTACGTAAACTGAAGGTCTTCCTGGAGGCTAAACGACCTCCAGGAAGACCAATAGTGTCGGGGAGTGATTCCCTGCTAGAACCAATTTTGAAATACGTCGATTTTTTTCTTTAAGCCATTTTTGACGGTTGTGCCATCATACTTGAGGGACACCGCTGCTTTTATCAATAGGGTTGAAGGCCAAGATTTTGATGAACAGACACAGTGGATGGTTTCCTTTGACGTAACCTCGTTTTATACACAAATACCCCAGGACAAAGCGCTCCAAGTGATAGAAGTCTATTTGGAAGACAGACCAGGTCCTCACCGGGTACCAACTACATTCATTTTATAATTGGCTGAGGTGGCATTAAAAAGGAACTATTTCAAGTTCAAAGATTCATTTTTCCTCCAGGTGAAAGGGACCGCCATGGGATGTCCTTTTGCTCCTGAGATGGCGGTCCTCTACATGGCCAAATATGAGGATAGGTTTATCTTCAACAACAACCCGTTTCAAGACAAAATTGCGCAATGGTTACACTATATAGACGACATTTGGTGCTTGTGGAGTGGGACAAAAGAAGAACTTGAAACCTTTTATGGATGGCTCAACACGCTCCATGAGGATATAAAGTTCAGCCTGACATTAAGTAAGACATTGTTGACGTTCCTCGATGTGGAGGTATCTCCTCATGAGAAGAAGATGACTACTACCTTACATAAGAAGTCCACTGATAAAAACACTATTTTACACCATAGAAGTGCACACCCTAGGAGTTTAAAAGAAAATGTACCATATGGTCAATTATTACGAATACGGAGAAATTGTTCTAGAAAATCTGATTACGAACAGCATGCAGCCATTTTTCAAGAACAAATGATCCTTCGTTGTTATCCAAAGAAACTGTTGAAGCGCGCAATAAAGAGAGCCTGGTATATGCCCAGAGAAGATCTACTGCAAAAGAAAGTTAAGCCACCATTGGAAAGATTGGTTTGTGTCACAACGTTTGGGCCAGACACTAATGTATTCAAAGAAATTGTGTTAAAAAATTGGCATTTGCTGGAAAATTTGGACTGTCCATTCCAGAAACCCCTTTTTGCAATGAAAAAGAACCAAAGCATTGGCCAGGAAATTGTAAGAGCTGATATCTTTCCAACACAATCCAAAAGCAATTTGAGGTCACAGTGACAACTTAAACCAGTGACGGTCCACCATAAATGTGGCAATTTTGTTGCTTGTGACTCCACAATAGAAGCATCAGAATTTGCACACAAAGAGATCATATGGCGTCATTCAGAGTTTACCAATTCTAAATCCAAAAATGTTGTTTATGCTGTTCTTTGTTCTTGCTCAAAATTATACATTGGCAAGACAAACCAACAGATTAACCAGCACATTACACAACATCGTTCTAGAATTAAAAAAAAGGTTGTAGCAGCTCCAATGGTTCAACACTTCATTGAAAAATCCCACAGCGAAAGGGATTTTAGGTGGACAGTATTAGCAGTTTTGGATACATCCAAACGTTTATTGGATATTGATGCTGCCATGTTGCAGAAAGAGGCTTACCTCATTTTAAAATTCAATAGTGCTGTGACTGGGCTTAATGGGATGATAGAGCTGTCTTTAACCTAGCAATGTTTGTTCAAACACTACAGGTCCCACAATGCACCATTCCTTCCCAGCTATGACTCGATTTTTAACACTCTCCAATTGGTCGGCATAAAGGTACTACAATTTCCATGACCATCGGCGATAAATACACCACTGTAAGTTTTCTTACTTTGAATGCCCGTTTTTCAGCCATTTGCGAATCCACATCGGTCAAGAGAAGGATGGATGTGGCGAGACTAACAAGAAGTAAGTGTGCCCCGCTTACCGCTTCCAGCACGTTTTGTTTATGTAGCTTAGAATTCCTTTAAATAAGGCCTATTATTGTTGCAGGGAAACAATGTTGCGGAACTATACGTCCTGATACATAAGACTCGGGTCTTCTGCCAGGTACAATTAGCTTTTGCATGCACCCGGCGATAAAACAATCACTTTGCAATCTGAATTAGTGAGAGTAGCGCCGTTGTTGTTTTTGATCCATTTATAGACATTCAAGAATTTCCAGTAACGAAACTGGACAGGCACGCTAGCACTTTCAGAATTCGAAGCTGAGTTAAACTACATTCTACATAAAACATAAGTGGGTCTGAAACGCCTGTTAACATCAGGTACATTCATGAGGTTGGAATTAATTATGGAGTTGAAATTTGAGATAGGTACAACTATTCTGATGCTTGTTTTTTTGCATAACTTTTTTTTTTAAACGCTGACATCCATTAATATGAAGCCCTGATGAGAGTCCCAGTACCACAGCCCTGGGTCTCGAAACGCGTCAGCATCTTTCTGACATGGAGGATTCAAAATTGTTTTTGTTATATTTCATGAGGGAACTCTATTGAAAACCATTCCCCATTGATATACTTGAATCATTTCCCCGTGTTTGACACTTTGTTAGTCTAAAATGTAAAACAGCGACAGATTTATGTAGTTGTTACATGTTATGATGCAAATGCAATAAGGTTATGTTGTTTAGAACTATTGTAAATATTAATGTTGTGTGTTTATGATTATTGCCTTTAGCGAATGTTAAGAGTATTGTCATATGTCATTTGAAAAATAAGTGTTTCTTCACTTTTCACACATTTGAAAACTTTTTTGATAAAAATATTTGAAATCTAAAAGAAGTGGTTCAAATAAATAAACCATTCAAACAGAAAAAATAATTGTCTTTCTGTTGCTCTATAGCACTAAGAGCAGAAGATGTGACGGAGCCAGGTTCCTTTTTCGTGTTTAAAACTTATAGAAAATTGGCATTTTTTTTTCTTAACCATTTGGTGCCTGCAGCCTGTTCCTGGGTAACACGACTGGGTGAAGTTGGCAGTTGGCCTTTGTGTATTCCTTCCAGACAAGGACTAGGTGTGTCTAGATGGGCCATCTTAGGCAGCATGGAGAGGCGGAGCTGTGCAAAGCCCTACTTGCACTGGGAGGACTGAAATTCCAGACACTTCTGTGAGGAGAAGCCTCCAGAAGTTTCTCCCTCTTCAAATGAGGAACCAGCTACAGAGATAGAACCCTCAGACCCAAACTTTAGTTCACTTTCTGGACCTGCTGAAGGACTTTCAGAGGACTGGCTCCTGCCTGTGCCCTGCTCTGAGTCCCCAGAGGCCTGCCTACCTGCTTAAGCCTTGCTCTTCTGCTTGAGCCCAGGACTACCAGAGTGGCTCCAAGGGCTAGTTGGCTGGCCTACTGATCGGAGACTCGGGTACAGAAAAGGCTCCAACCATCTTGAACCCGCACCTGGACCCAGCCTGAGTATATCCTGACCCTCCAAGTGGTGACCCTCCAATCCTTGGCCCATGAAAGTATTGATAAAGGTGCTCAGACAGCCCAAATCCAAAACTTGGGACTTAAAAGATTTTCGACCAAAAAGTTCTCTGAGAACCAAGAGGAGACTGGGGCCTACTTGCTCGTTGATCTGCCCAAGGTGCATCGCCAGTTTGCCTGACTTCGTGGCAGCTTCTCCTACGTTCTTCTCCGCAGCATCAAATCCTGCTCAGCAACTTCTTGCAGAAGGAGTTTCCTGCCTCGTGGAGCCATCGCTGGCTACAGCCTATAGTTTCATTCCGCTGGAGATTTTTTACTTAAAAAAAAGAGAGAGTAAGTCCAAACAAAGGAATCTTCACTGAGACTTGGTCCTCTGGAGCCACCAATTGCCATGTTCAGCTGAACTTTACCTTCTCAGGCATTTTTCTTCCAAAGTTTGTCTAAGTCCTAAGGTAAGCAGTTACTGGGCTCAATTCACTTTGTGTATCTGGCCCACGCTCCATTGCTGTTGCCTAGTGGTATCCTGCTAGTGAATAAAGGTGCGTCCAAGTTCTACAAGCAGGAATTTATTTAAGAAAGGTATCACTGGGAAGGGGAGAATCTCCCCTTTCCAATGAGGTGCTCCTCAAAACCGAGAAGGCGGCCTAGGGCCGAATATTCCCACCAAACGTGATTTTGATGGGAGGGTGTTGCAGTACCAAGATTTCTGCCAAGTGTGGTGCTCTGACCTGGAGTACATTTACTATTTTGTGTCCTTTTTGGCCGTGGTAACTTTAGATTTGCCGTTTGTGAACAGCAACAGGCTAACTCTTCTGTGTGTGGGCCCTTGGCCATGTGTTAACCTTGCCTTGCTGCTCCCTTAACTCCTCCCCTTTAGTACTACGTATTTCCCATTTTTCATGCCCTCCCCTCTGTCCCTCCCACATTTACTAGTAAAAGGGATATTTAAGAGTGCAGAGACTTCACAGTTGGGCAGAAATCTCTGCACAAAAATAGGTAGGAGAGGCAAAGGAGGGAAGTTTGTGAATAGCATTATGTAGTTTGATTGTAGTACTACTGCAGTACTACGAAATGTACTACAAAAGGCATTGATCCCATGGTATTCATGCATTGAGCATAAAACGGGGAGTGTATCAATTTAGCATTGCAGTAGATGTGCTTTAACACAACACATTTCTGTAACAATTTGCAGAAGATGATCCAGGCTAATGGGGAGGTGTACTGGGAGAGCACTTTTTCTGGTTAACTTCAATGGTTCCTCTCAAAACAAACACTTTATGGTATGTTTGGTGAACTTATACAGGAATGTAACTACCATTATTGCAACAGCTGCAGCAACATTGGGATCCAGGTATTGGAGAAGACTCTGGACCCTAATATAGTCTGTCAAAAACAGTCAGTGGGCCCATTTTCCTTGCTTGCATTACAACAAACAACAAAATGATGGAAGCAGGGCCGGCCTTTAGCACAGGTGAATTGGGCCCAGGATGTTGACATTCATGGGGCTGCAAGGAACTGTCCGCATGCAGATCATGCAACAGTCACTGTCTGAAATGGCACCTGCAATTCAGCCCACACTGTGTTTAATCATGTTTTTTTCTTGTACAGGCTTCAAATGCCCCATTGAAGTCTTCACCCCTTCCCATGTCCTTCACACCCTTTACCCCTCCTCCTCTACAGTTTAGCCCTGGCAGGAAGACTCTAAGCCAAGGGTGATTCAGGCTAAAATGGGGGCAGAGTAGCAAAGTTTGTGTTCTAAGTCATGACCTGCCCTGAATACAATAGCCCCCAGCCTCCACTCTCTGGCAAATTTTACTTAGTAGGAGCAGCAAGGACCAAAATGTTGGACGAGACCACAGACGGCTGAGGCAGAAGAGGTTGGGCAGGACAGCAGACAGCTGGGCAAGAAGGTCTCAGCTGGAGCTGCCGAACCTCTATAAAACTAACTTCTAATTATTGTTTTCTAAACGTGAAACATCTTACATATTTCTGGTCACATTGTTGCAAATACAAAGCTACTGTGTACCTCGATTACTGGTATTGTATTATGTTTAATAAGAGAGAGGGTGTGGCGTTAGGGCATTGGAACTGGGGGAAATCACCCATTCATAATTTAATCTGACCTTGTGTAATGTAACTGGTGCTCATGTAAAGAGGCAGAGTTTGTGCTAAATAAAAATTTTAAAAATAAGATTTCTACCATTTCTTTTTGCTCTCTTGTACTTACAGTTTTGTTTCTCCTCACCATAAATATAGGACTACAAGTACCAGGATGCACAGAAAAACATCTTTGCTAAGGTAAGGGAGATAATGGCCTGCTCTTTGTATATCTTAAATTACAGGCTACAACTAGCATGAAAAGCAGAGAATTAAGGGGTGCCAAATGTGGTTCTACCCAGGGCACTACCCGTGCAAAGGCCGGCCCTAGATGGAAGAAATACTTGAATTAATCTGAACAACTTGCAATTGCTCAGCCAGCAGCCCTGTCCCCAGTCACCGTTTTTCACCCTCTGTGCCACTCTGGACAGAGACCTGCCATATGCAAATAAGTCTTGACGTGCTCCAATAGGAACAGTACAGCCGAAATGCCAAGTCAGTCTACCCCATCTCCAGACCAGTTTCAACCTATTCAGTTCTCCTCAATTAGGTACAGCTTAAGTCCTATGGCACAGTGATCACTGGACCCATGTCTAGGCTTACCTGTCATCCTAACAGAATATCAAGGCCACGATCATTGACCTACAAAATTATCGACCACAAGAATATCAACCACAAAAATATCGACATTCCATACATATAATGTAAATTACAAAAATATCAAAACAAAAATATAATTGTCACTAATATAGTTGTCAAAAATATTGTTTTTATATATATTTAGAAAACCATAAATAATAAACATTAAATATATTTATTAGTAACAGTAATATAATAAAATTACATATATTTTATTAGTTTAAGAATTATTTTAAAATATTTAACTCATATATTAATATTTACATTTAAATACATATATTTAATTCAAAGATTGTATTTAAGTTAAAAAACATATCATTTTAACTCCAAATAAAAAATAAACAATAACAAAATTTAAATTTACTAAAAATATATTACATATAAAAACATTAATAATTAAAAATATTATAATTTTAACTAGACAAAAACATAAAAATATAAATGTGATAAGAAAAATTAAACTATAAAATTCTACAAATACAACATATAGGGGCCGAGTCCGATCGGGTAAAATTATTTCCCGTACGACTCGTATCCGTATTTTTTTACGTACGAGTCGTACAAGTCCCGTACAAACGGCGAAGTACGATTCGTACCGTAAAAATACATACGAATTGCTTCGGGAAAAGTCTACGAGACGTCCCCGGACAGATTTATGTACGAGTCGTAAAACTGAAGTCCGAGCGCACAAGTCCGACCCGTACCGGCGTCCCGAATACACAAGCGTGTGGAAAACGTCCCGTACGGAGCGAACTTTGTACGACCCCTACCCCGGGTACACTTGGGCCCGGGGTACGAGTCGTACGGCCCCCATCCCACCCACGCATGTACGCGCTGTACCCAAGCACCCGCGTATGTACACGCCGTACCCCCCCACCCCAGCACCCCCGCCTGTATGCGCCATACCCCAGCACCCGCGTATGTACACGTCGTACCCCCCCACCCCAGCACCCGCCCATGTACGTGCCGTACCCCAGCACCCGCATATGTATGCGCCGTACCCCCCCACCTCAGCACCTGCACATGTACGTGCCGTACCCCAGCACCCGCGTATGTACGGCCCGTACTCCCCACCCCAGCACCCGCGTATGTACGCGCCATACCCAAGCACCCGTGTATGTCCGCGCCGTACCCCCCCACCCAAGCACCCGCGTATGTACGCGCCGTACCCCAGCACACGTGTATGTCCGCGCCGTACCCCCCCACCCCAGCACCCGCGCATGTACGCGCCATACCCCAGCACACGCGTATGTAAGCGCCATACCCCCCACCCCAGCACCCGCGTATGTACGCCCCGTACCCCCCACCCCAGCCCCATACTTGGACGCACCGTACCCCAACTCCGTACCCCAGCATCGCGTATGTACGAATCGTACAACACCATTGCATATGTGATCACTGTACAACAACATAGCTATGGACGCACCTTACATATGGGAAAACGACTCGTACTGAACCAGGACACTGTAAAACAGCACAAGGAGGGTCAATTTGACTCGCACAACACCACAAAACACGTCTACAGGACAAAAAACAACTAAAAGACTGACCCGGCACATCCAAACAGTCAAACAGAGGCCCAAACTCACAACCACCTCTTATAACACACCCACCAAAAGTTCAAACCCAGCCACACCCACAAATGGACCAATAAAAAGGGCCCACAATCACAAACCATGAGCCTTTGCAACAGACCCACTGCTGACAGACATCACACACAAACAACTGCACCCATACACCTTAACTTACACACCTTAAGTCCCGTACAAACGGCGAAGTACGATTCGTACCGTAAAAATACATACGAATTGCTTCGGGAAAAGTCTACGAGACGTCCCCGGACAGATTTATGTACGAGTCGTAAAACTGAAGTCCGAGCGCACAAGTCCGACCCGTACCGGCATCCCGAATACACAAGCGTGTGGAAAACGTCCCGTACGGAGCGAACTTTGTACGACCCCTACCCCGGGTACACTTGGGCCCGGGGTACGAGTCGTACGGCCCCCATCCCACCCACGCATGTACGCGCTGTACCCAAGCACCCGCGTATGTACACGCAGTACCCCCCCACCCCAGCACCCCCGCCTGTATGCGCCGTACCCCAGCACCCGCGTATGTACGCGTCGTACCCCCCCACCCCAGCACCCGCGCATGTACGTGCCGTACCCCAGCACCCGCATATGTATGCGCCGTACCCCCCCACCTCAGCACCTGCACATGTACGTGCCGTACCCCAGCACCCGCGTATGTACGCCCCGTACTCCCCACCCCAGCACCCGCGTATGTACGCGCCATACCCAAGCACCCGTGTATGTCCGCGCCGTACCCCCCACCCAAGCACCCGCGTATGTACGCGCCGTACCCCAGCACACGTGTATGTCCGCGCCGTACCCCCCCACCCCAGCACCCGCGCATGTACGCGCCATACCCCAGCACACGCGTATGTAAGCGCCATACCCCCCACCCCAGCACCCGCGTATGTACGCCCCGTACCCCCCACCCCAGCCCCGTACTTGGACGCACCGTACCCCAACTCCGTACCCCAGCATCGCGTATGTACGAATCGTACAACACCATTGCATATGTGATCACTGTACAACAACATAGCTATGGACGCACCTTACATATGGGAAAACGACTCGTACTGAACCAGGACACTGTAAAACAGCACAAGGAGGGTCAATTTGACTCGCACAACACCACAAAACACGTCTACAGGACAAAAAACAACTAAAAGACTGACCCGGCACATCCAAACAGTCAAACAGAGGCCCAAACTCACAACCACCTCTTATAACACACCCACCAAAAGTTCAAACCCAGCCACACCCACAAATGGACCAATAAAAAGGGCCCACAATCACAAACCATGAGCCTTTGCAACAGACCCACTGCTGACAGACATCACACACAAACAACTGCACCCATACACCTTAACTTACACACCTTAACACAACCTCCTTCACACAAACCCCCTCTACACATACACACACACCTACACATTCACACCCACACACCCACAACCATCCACACACCACACCATGCCCACAGACAAGAATCCAAAGTTCACAAGGGAGGAGCTGGACATCCTTGTCAACGAAATCATCAGAGTCGAGCCACAGCTCTTTGGAACATTGGTCAGACAGACCAGCATATCCCAAAAAACTAGCCTGTGGCAGAGGATCGTCGATCGGGTGAATGCTGTTGCGCCCATCAGAAGGACCAGGAATGAATGTCAAGCCAGGTGGTACGATCTGCATAGGGCAGTCAAGCGCAAAATGAACGAGGAATAGGCCCAGAGTAACATCACAGGAGGTGGGCTACCCCGCAGACCGGTACATTACCATCCCTGGGAGGAGAAGGTGATGGCCCTGCTTCCGCCGGTGGAAGTACACGGAGTCGAAGGAGTTCGAGAGCCTGGTGAGTACACAAACAACTCACGTAACATGGGGGAATGGCATCCACACCCCAACTACAACAAATGCACTCATCTACCTCCAAGCCCTCACCTGACACAACCACACTCTAAACAACGCTCATGCCACTAACATGAGTATGTCCCATTCACAAAGCAAGGCCATGCCATGTCCCAGCCTACACAAACCACAAACCCAAGACAGGATGTCCGGGATGCCGGGAGGGTGGGGATCACTAAACATATTGTACAACTCAGAAACAGACACCATTGCCCTCAGCCCATATGGCCCAGGTACATACCCATGCACCATGCGCAATGCACAGGGACTGGCAAAGTACTGACAAGGTAGCTGACACTTGGCCCTGCTGTAGGCAGCACAAGGCCCTCCTGTGACAACTGCAAACTCGAACACAAACACAACAAGCTCAGAAATCTAGGACAGGAATGGTGGGACTAATACATCACCTGGGAGACCCACTGCCAAATCACACCACACCCACCAGCAGGCACCGTCAATCAATCAACAATCGATCAGGGTACTTGTAAGGCGCGCTACTTACCTGTCAGGGTCTCAAGGCGCAGAGGGGGGGGGGGTTCCACCACAGCTCGAAGAGCCAGGTCTTGAGGAGTCTCCTGAAGGCAAGTAGGTCTTGGGTCAGTCGTAGGTGGGTTGGGAGGGTCTTCCAGGTCTTGGCGGCGAGGTAGGAGAAGGATCTGCTGCAGGCGGGCGTACGTTGGATGCGGGGGACAGCTGCGAGGGCGAAGATGCCGGAGCGGAGCTGGCGGGTGGGGGTGTAGAAGCTGAGTCTGATGTGCAGGTAGGCTTGTCCGGCGGTGTGGAGTGCCTTGTGTGCGTGGCTGAGGAGCTTACAGGTGATCCTCTTGTCGATGTGGAGCCAGTGCACGTCTCTCAGGAGGGGGTTGATGTGGCTGTGGCGGGGGGCACTGACGATCAGTTGTGCCGAGGCGTTTCCGAAGCGTTGTAGCCGCCGTTGGTGTGTGGATGGGAGTCCTGCGTAGAGTGCAGTGGCGTAGTCCAGTCAGCTGCTGACGAGGGCCTGTGTCACTGTTCTACTTGTTTAAGTCAGGATCCACCAGTAGATCCGGCGGAGCGTGCGTAGGGTGTCGTAGCAGGAGGAGGAGATGCCGTTGACCTGCTTGGACATGGAGAGGGAGGATGCGAGGATCAATCCTAGGTTGCGTGCGTGTTTGGTGGGTGTCGGTGATGTCCCCAGAGCGATCGGCCACCAGGAGTCATCCCAGGCTGAGGGCGTGGGTCCCAGGATGAGGACCTCCGTCTTGTCCGAGTTCAGTTTCAGATGGGCGCTCCGCATCCAGTCGGCGATGGCCCTCAGACCCTCGTGGATGTTTGTCTTGGCGGTGTGAGGGTCCTTGGTGGGGAGAGGATGAGCTGGGTGTCGTCGGCGTAGGAGATGTTTTAAGGTTGTGGTGGCGGGCCACTTGTGTGAGGGGGGCCATGTGGATGTTGAACAGCATCGGGCTGAGGGATGATCACTCACCCCTTACACAAGCACACACCCCCGGGGCAGCCAATGGAGTCACACACTCTCACAATGGACATGTGACACAACAAGATCAAGCCACAGCCAAAAAAGCATCCAAGGCCAAATGCGACATGTCAAAGACCCTGGATAACATTTCAATCAGTCCCCTGCAACATACCCATCCACAAGTGAACATTGTTGTGAATGCTAGGCACATACAACTACCTGGAGGAACTGTGGCAACCAGAACATGTATGAAACATGGATGTCGCATGAAACAGCATTAACATTGTCTCTCTCTCACACACAGGGCAACGTCATGGATCTCCCCCAACACTGGGGGGGAACAATCACAGGCCCAGGCTCGGCAGGAAGATGATCCCACCGGCAGCGACGACTCTCAACACTCTGTGGATGACCCCAACCAACCTGGACCCTCTGGTGCCCAAGCCCCTGCAGCACCTGCGTCAGGTACATCTGTGCCAACCACCACCCCCATTCTTGCCACATCCCAGGAGACACCCAGGAGCCCTGCCCACACAGAACAACTGAGCCAGTCTGACCTGGAGGGACAAGGTTCTCCGGCCACCCAGGAGGAGGCAGACAACCCTGCAAATGCCATACCTCAGGGGTCTTGTAGACCCGATGTGCCCACAACAGCAGGCCAGGCTCGTGTGGGCAGGGGTGGTGGGAGTGGAGGCAGGCGGAGGCGCGAACCTGACCAGCCAGCTGAGGGAACCGGTATGTCACACATACGCCACATCTTGGAGACATACCGGCGTGACACCAGGGGCATCAGCCAGGTAGTGGGGACCCTCAACGAGATTAAGAACCAGCAGGCCGAGCAACACGCCAGTCAACAACAACACCAAGGACGGATGGAGGCAAGACTGGCTGAGCTCCTGGCGGTGCAAACGGACATAAGCCGTTCACTCCGTCGGATCGCCGACAACATGGGCAACCCTCCCTGTGCCACCAGGCGAAGACCAGCACCAGCCACAGGGAGGGAGGAGGAGGATTCGTCCGACGGAGCGACCCAAGCATCGTCAAGGCCTGCATCTGAGGGTCCCGCAAGGAAGGTGGGTTGTCAACGGAAAAGACCGTGAGAGGCAGCGGACCATCCACATCTCCCAGGTCACCTGGCCTGGCACCTGGCCATCATGCGCAACAGCAGCACCTCATCCAATGACATTCTCTGCCACATGGACTTGCTGGTCACAGTCTGACCAATGATGACCAACACTGTGGTCTGGACTCTGATGACTCCAAATGACAAGGATCCCATTTCCCCCTGTGAACTTTGGATTCCATGCACACTGTATAGCACCTATTTGTCCACACTAAACAGGCCCCCCCACCGAGAATAAATCTTAATTTCTACAATTACATGTTGCATTCATTTTGCATGAGTACACAACCTACGTGTGGGGAAATGTCAAACTATGCATGAGTGTTGAACTAACTCCAGCCATCCATACCCTGGAATCTGAGTCTGGGACTGGACACACATGGGTCACAATGTATCCAGTGGCGTAACGAAACTTGAGGGGGCCCCCCTGCAAAGCACGTGGAGGGGGCCCCCCTCCCACGGCGGCGCGGCCCACTATCTACCACTTTGCCCTACCACCCAGAAATCTATCTTATTTTGATTTGAAACCTTCAACATGTAAATGAAATGCCTCTATATTGTCTTTCTCTAAATTCTAATGAGAAAGTGGAAACACTCTTAACATACAAGCTATGCCATTTGTAACAATACTGTCAAAAGCAGATTATTTAACTGAGGCAGCAATCAGAACAATGCCAAGGAGCGATCCTATTGTCTCAGGTACACTGTCTATGGCTGAAGAACAAAGAACAACTATGAAGAGTCTGAAATAGAATTGCCAATACCTTGAAACTTTGAAAGACCAACCCAAACCTGCAATTCCATAAAAACTCGACTGACAATATACATGAGAAGTACACAAGCTATAACTTAGTATCCTGCGAAAGTCAAGAGAAATAGACTGGTGAATTATCTGCATGCAACACACTGGCGACTGTCAAGGATTGTGCATGATAATAACGTGAACTGAGGAAGCAATTTCAATCATAATGTGATTATTAGTAAGCACTGAAAAACAGGCAGGCAAACAAGGCTGAGGAAGAAAACTGTTTGGATGCTTCAGAACATTGATGCAGATGTTTGTCTGTTTTAATTTATCATTTCTGTAGTGTAAACAATGCTAAATACAAGATTTAAGGTACACATATTACAGACAAGTGCAAGCAACACCTTAAATAACACTGCATGTAGAATAAAAACAAACCATATCAGCAAGTACCTAATGACAATCTATACAAACTGTAGTTGGTAAAGCAAAAGAAAAAGTGCAAATACTTTCAAAGTGCAAAATAAAGCAATCACCAGTCCAGCAATATACAAAAATCAAGCATGTTTTGTAAAACAATCCAACTTTCTTCTTGCATCAAAGTGAAAATACTTTCAAAGTGCATGGTAAAAACAAGTCCAGCAGCTTCCCTCACAAGGACTGACCTGACCCACCATACTGGGCCTTACTTCATAACAAACAGAGGCATAAGACCTCAGTGTGTCAACACTGGCGGTATTTACAATCTACTAAGAGTATAGACACGCCTGCTAAATTACAGATTCACCATTGCCTCCAAATGGCTCTATCGTCACGTGTGACACCGCCAGCCAGGCCTGGATTTTAAGCCAACAGCGCCTTGCATTCTGAGAGTTGTGCTATGACCATCTAAGTAAGGGGTTAAACATTCCAGCATGCAAAGTGTTGTTGGATAAAAGCTACAAATGGACATGACATGGTGCCAATGCCACTTGGCAGCTATTTTTTATACAAGCATAAGGGGATGTTTAATTTCCTCAACACAAGCTGCAGAAGTCTGGCATCAAATAGCAAACATGTTGTGCGGAGAACCCAGAAACGTGCTGTGTTTAGCCCCCGTGTATGGACCTGAGATGTCATTCTCTAAGAGACCTAGTGGTAAAAGCCCACAGTTGTCTCTAATGCATGTTAGTGCCAGGCAGTGGTCGAAGTGGGGGGAAAAAGTATGGGAACTGTGGGAGGAGAATCAGAGGATGGGAATAACCAATGGATTGGGTCATTGGGCGGAGTGAGAGGTGTGGCAGAAAGAGCAAAATATCCCAATTTTTTGTATTCGTTTCCCATTTCACTAACCGGTTACAGCTTATTACATTACTTAACCCCTTCAGTGCCCGCCCCTTTCCCCGCCCAGTGCCGGCCGTTGCATTAGCGGGCGGGGTCTATGACGAGCTGGACTCGTCATGGGCACAGCGCCACCGCGGCCCATGACGAGTCCAGCTCGTCATGGGCACTGAAGGGGTTAATTTAACCAATAGATACACATGTTTATTTAAGGTTAAATATGTGTTATTAGCATTTAAAATACATTCACAAAGTGGGATACATTTTCAATCACGGAATGTCCCAAATATCCTTAAAAGTGAAATCACAAGCCATTTGTCTCCCAGCCATGGAGTTTCTGTCATCGGCACTTCTCCTCCCTTTTTCCACAAGAGCAGTTGAAATGAAATGAAATGAAATGAATGAAATGAATGAAATGAATGAAATGAAATGAAATAGCATTTATAAAGCGCATGGTTACCCGAAGGCATCCCAGCGCTAGGGCAGAAACTAAGCTGTGGCAATCAATTAGGAAAAAGCCAGGATTTGAGCCTCCTGCGGAAGACGGTGTGGTCTGGCTCTTTACGTAGCTGAAGCGGCAAGGAGTTCCAGAGTTTAGCAGCGTTGTAAGAGAAGAGCCGGCTGCCACTTCTGGACCTCTTGATTCTGGGAACAGATGCCACGTGGAGGTCATTTGAACGTAACCGCCTGTTGGCTTGGTAGGGCTGGACAAAGGAAGAAATGATAGCCAGTCCCACACCTCCTAGCATCTTATGGGTGGTGCAGAGGGCTTTAAAGTGGACTCTTTCCTGAATAGAAAGCCAATGTAAAGACCTACGTGCAGCTTTGGCTGACTGGCGGCTTGGAGTACCCTCAAGAATCCTTGCGTCACAATTTTGCATGATTTGAAGTTTCTTAAAGACCGCACAGGGAGCACCGAGATAAAGAGCGTTGCCATAGTCCAGGTGGGATAAGACAAGTGCCTGGACCACAAGCTTTCTTGCTTGAGGGGGTAGCAAAGGCAACACTTTACGCAGCAGTCTTAGAATACCGAAGTAGGAGGCAACAACTTTCCTTGCTTGGGTTTTAAAGCTAAGCTCAGAATCAAGCCAGAAACCCAAACTCTTTATTTTGGATTTAGGGACAGGCACAGAGCCCATACATGCTGGCCAGATAGAGGAAACCTCGAGGGGGGAGGGATTACCGAGCAACATAAGCTCGGTCTTATCACCGTTCAGTTTTAGATGGGAATGGCACATCCAACTCATCACCTCCTCAAGGCATGGGCCAAGACAAGTAGGGGAACTGCTTTTGTAGTTAAATGCCACCACTCATTGAGTGTCGTCGGCATATGTAATTACATGCACCCCAAAGGGTAGAACAATGTCCGCGAGAGAAGCCATGTAAACATTAAAGAGAGTGGGACTCAGGGACGACCCCTGAGGCACTCCACATTAAAGCGGCCTAGGGCTTGAAATGGCCTCGCCCTCGAAGACCTGGAAGGATCTACCCTCGAGGAATGAGCACAGTCTATTCAGGGCTGTTCCTGTCACACCCAGATCTTTGAGTCGATGAATTAGGATGCGGAGATTAACCGTATCAAATGCCGCGCTGAGATCTAACAATATCATGGCTAGAGAACCACCTGCATCAAGAATCCTTCTTGAGTCTTCCGCGACTGCCAGTAAGGCTGTTTCAGTCCCTTGAGAGGGGCGAAACCCAGTTTGGGATGGATGCAGAAGTTTTCCAGCTTGAAGATGCCTAGAGAGAGAGTTCAAACATGAATGTCAAAATATCCTAGTTTGCAAATGTTTTCCACATAACTATGGCTTTGCCATATTTGCCACATAATACATCATCTGCTGCATAATCTGACGATTTTAACTAATAAATTGTTTATAGCTCAAATACATCAAAAGTTACTAACAAATGTGACTTGTTCTGCTGTGAAGTGGAGGGCCCTTTGCAAAGGTTGACTGGTCACCTTTCTCATTGCTGCAGTTGCATGTTCCACTAGTACTAATAAGGAAACATCTTTGCAGAGACTGTTAGCATGTGTAACAATTTCAAAATAATAAAGTATCAGAAAATGTACAGCACCACTAATACCAGTGTAGGGTATCAGAGCACTTTACATCACACATATTACACAGAGACAACCATTCATATGTGTGTAAATCACTGTGTAGGAATTGTTACATAAAACAAAGGACTACAAGGTGTAGGAGTCACATGACAACCATACTGGTAGGCAGCATAGTTTAATAGTGATTGGTCTGCAGAAACACAAACTCAGAATTAAAAACATAATACCATGGTTATGGGGTTCTCTTTAATAATCAGAATTGATTTCTACCCAAATGAACCCATTTTTGCAACATTAGGATAATTGAAGACTGGGGAAAAAAACATAACACTCTAATTTATACCTTGGGGTTTGCATGCAGATCTTACATGACAGTTAATAGCTCACTGTTCTATGTTAGGATTTAACTTATTAACTGCGAGTAACAATAGGGTCTCTCTGACAAAAGCAGTAACCCACTGACCTATTCACATTATGTGCACTTTGTGATCTGCATGGCACATGTTCTTGGCAGCATGCACATTACACCTCTGCCATTCCTTTTCATGAGTCAAAGCTTCCACTAGACAAAACACCATCTCTCTCTACTAAGAACATTAATCACTGGAGTTATCAATACATTTTTATTGTTGCCCAAAAATGTTGGAGGCCAGGAAGGAGGCAGCAAGTACTTTTGAAACCATAATATACTTACAAACACGATGCCCCCACCTGAAGTTAGCGCCCGGTGCGGTCGCACTGCCCTAGAGCCACCCTGCTCGAGGGTCCTGTGACCTCAGTGACAGAGTCACTGCCACTCTATGGTGTGCTGCTTCATAGGTCTGTCCCCAAGACTGGAGGTGAACTTCATGGATAGTGGTGGACAGGCCTTCAAGGTTAATCCACACTTGCCACCACTAGGGTCCACCTGCTGGTGCTAAGTCACCAGGGCTTTTAAGATCTTGCGGCGCCTTCTAAGGTGTAGCACAGGAATGTGCTCCCTCAGGAGAGTGGTCTGGGAGCCTGATCATTAAGGCTGAACCTGGTTCACCAGTTCCACTTCAGCAGCTCTGACCATAGCTCCACATCCTCTCCCCCACTGAACACCATACTGCCGCACTGAGAGAAACTTGCACTGCTCTGACCTGCTATAAACACCTGGATGTGACTCGATTCTAATTACGCACTAGACAAGAGCAATATGCTGCCCAAAAAAAATTAACAACATCCTAGAACAAGCATTGGCATAGCCAATAGGTCTCACCTTTGGGACCTTCTAAGTGTTTAGCCATGCAACAGTTGTATAACTAAATACTTATAAGGTCCCAAAAGTGAGACCTATTGGCTATGCAAAGCGGCCCTGCGGCCACAAAAGCGAAAGTGATCGCGATCAAACATCAAAGCGGCCACAAAAGTGAAAGTAATGGCGGAAAAGCGCGGCGCGCGCGCCCTCTCACATGCACTGTAGCTCTAGTCTGGCCTGGTAGCACTTTTTGGAGCCCTCTCAATAAGTCTCGCCAGACCAGCGCATGCGCTGGGTCAGGTGAGACCTAAAAAGCAAACACTCATAGGGAATGCAGGACATGCAAGACATGTGAAATGTAAGCAGGAACAACATGGTTACCTTTTTCCTTTTACACTCATTATTCTGAAATTAGTGAGTGCTTTTGCATGAAAAGGTAAGGCCATGACTACAGGGCCCAGAAGGGACCCGTTTCAGTTCCCATTGCTTATATCCTTTCAGAAACATAGGCAGTATGGTTTAAAAAGACCACATTCATCAACACACAATCGCTGTACACATTTTATTTTCCAATTCACCCATCAAGCAGGTATCTCAGTACCTCCAGGCAAGGTGCACTTTCCCACACAGGGAAAACAATGTTGTTCGAAGAGAGAGGAGTAAACAAAAGTATCACTTCACTGGCAAACACTGCAAAGTGGCGCTAATGTGTTTAGGTGTATATAAATCAATCTGGCCACCTTGCAACCAATCTGTCTTGCTTCAATTATTTATTTATTTTTCACATTTGGAATGTTTTATTTCTCTCCACCCCACGTTTCCAGCAAAAATGTTATTCTTTTTTTGGATCCATTTCACAGGGGAGCAAATAAACAAAAGGAGGAAAGAGAGAGTAATACCCGTTTCTTGAAGTCTCGGTTTTCACTAACTGAGGAGCGAGACAGAAAAAGAGGGAAGACTCGGAGGCTTAGAGGCCGTCACCGTGGCGTGTGCGCACAGTTTAATTTATGGGGACTTGGGGAGGCTGAAGAGGATTGCTTGCAGGCGCAGCCATCTCCTCTGCTGAGAGTGAGGGGGCCCCTGGAGCGTGGGGGCCCCCCGCACCGCGGGGGCTGCGGGGGCCTGTGTTACGCCCCTGAATGTATCATACTATACAGACATGGAGCACAATACTCACCCACGATGGCCTCAAGCTGCTGAGGGGGGGCATGCATTACTGTGCGGACAGACCAATTGGGAAGAGTATCCTGAAGGCGTAGAGGTCATGGCTCATGTGGATGTTGCCGGGGAAGGAGTAGCAGGTATGTCTTGCCAGGTGGGAGAACTATGTCCTGCATGCTGGAGTACGGTGGATGTGAAGAATGGTGGCCAGGGCAAGGTTAGATGCACAGAGTTGGCACAACGGGGTCTTGGATGACAGACGGCCAAGGTTGGTTTGGGGTCTGGGGTTGTGGCCTGCCTCCTGAGTGTGGGTGACGAGTCTGAAGGTCATCCTGCAGCTATCTCTGGTGGACGTTGATGTGGCTGGGGCGCGGGATGTTGAAGCTGAGGTGTGTTTCCTGGGAGTTAGGATGTACTTGCTCCGTAGAGGGCGGGGCAGTAGTTGACACGGCTGGTGTCGTGGGCCTGGGGGATGGTCTGTCTTTCCCTGGAGTGGATCTATCTGTGGATCATGTGCATCATGCAGAGGGTGTTTGTCGTAAATAAATTATTACGAGTTTCCGAATTTCTAGATATCAATACAATTATACATGAAGCAAAAGGCTGAGTCTGTGGTATCAGGTTCAAAAAGGGCTTTATTCAAATAACTCGAGTTATAGGGAGAATAGTTCCATCACCACAAGGGATCAGGACCAGGGTTCTCAAAAAGGTATTCTCAAACTTTATTCACAGAGTACAGTATATATATGTTTGTAATAATATACGTAAGCAAGAGCGCTTCAGGCGGAGCAAGAGAGAATGAGATAAGAGCATGTGGGCGTGTAAGTAGGCGTGAAGGTGGGCGTCCACTTGATGATAATAGGTAAGTGTCATAGGTGGGTGGATGCCTAGAGGGGGTTGCGTGATCAGCTGGAACTTTACTGGAACTTTGCCTTACTTGTGCTCAACTCGAGCATGACGTGTAACTGACGTGTAAAAGGGTTGCTATGCAACCGGGGAGTCTGTAGTCTGGAAGTGAGGCCTTCAGTGTCAGGGTGACCAGCACATCTCGTATTATCTGATATCTATAGTTTGGAGCAGGGACTGATTCGTGACATAGGTTGCCCATCACCAAGGGCCAATGTGGCATTTATTTCTTCGTTTACTGCTGAAGTCTTGCACGGGGGCTATGGGCTTTTCACTGACGTGAGCTTTGTAATCACACAAAAAGAGACAGAAAGGCTAGGCTTTCTCCTTTGCAGATGTCATGTTTATCCCTCCTTCTCCAGGCAGGAATGTGGTTTCGGTAGGAGTAAGCAGATAACCGTGCTCAATACTGTCTCGGACAGGGCCCCTTTGGCTGAGGCCCAAGTGTGCAAGGCCAAGGATACGCAGCTACAGCTTTCAGAGCGTTCTGAGGCCTGAAGCCTCTTTTCGGCTCTGGCTGGGCCACAATAATGGAAATGCAGGAACACATGATGCAAAACGTGTAGGCCTCAGAGCAGATTTGTCGTTTCTCTCATGGGAGACTGGATTATGGCAGGCCACGTTATAGCATGAGCATCATGATAGACAGGCCATGGAGGGGAAATACGTAGGTGACATGTATGTGCACATGAGTGTGGGGGAACGCACGGGGACACATAGGCCTCATGATATTTTATTTTCCTCATTCCCTCCTTGTCCCCTAGTGGACCCTTACGTCCTATCTATTCTCATTAGACAGTCAATCTGTTCTTGCAGCATTATTTTTCCATTTTCAATGCTTTGTAAATGGGGATGTGGGACACATGCAGTAGCACACAGGCCGCAAATGGCCGGGCCACACTGCAGACATAGGCAACAACTGAATATCATCAATAGTATTAGTCCACAGACGGTCAACACTTTCCATCCCCATGCTGATATTATTTCCCAGAGCCAACTGGACCAAGTCCACGTGCCTGGGTCTTGGTGTATGCTTTGGGCAATCTTGTGGAGTCTTGTTATTGCTTTGTATACAGACGGTGCGTTATTAGGTATGAAAACGCAGCAGCTGGAACCGATGACCCTACAGGCCCCGCCCCTATCCGCTAGGATGACGTCAAGAACAAGACGATTCTGAAGAACGACCATTCTCATAGCAGACTGTTCCTGGGTCAAGTTCCCCAGGGCTGATGCAGTCTCATTAGCAACTGTTTCTAGAATCCTTGTTAGTCTGCGGATAAGTTTACTATTCTGGACGGGACCTACGAAGAAAAAGAATCCTTTGTTGAAATCTGTATATTGCTCCCAAGCTGTTTCAGTCTGGTCAATGCCAGAGGCATCGAGCCCTCGTCTGTGCCTGATAAGTGCTAGTTGAAGATTTTGATGATAGTTCGATGGGGCCAAGAAAACGGGTGGTAGGAGAAATGATATATAGCACGTCCCACCCCAGTCTAAGGGCAGTTGTACATAGGCTGTCTGGCCACAAATAAAGTAGGTGTGTCGTGATGCTCTGAAGTAAGACTTTCCTTTGTCTTTGAACACTAGTATAGTGTTACACTCGCTGTGCCCCAACTGTATAGAGCCTTCTTTTCTGACACACAAGTTCCCTTTTACTGACAGGACTGTGATTGAGGATGGACCTAAATTGTGTATGGGCTTGACATTCAACACTATAAAGTCAAGGGTCGCATTTCCTTGCAGATACTCTTCATTTTCTAGATCGGTACCTTTCCTTTGGGGAAGACCTTCTTCATCTGGGAAACATGCTTTATTTATGACTTTGTTCAAGTTACCCCATACCCAGTCGCCCCTACATTCCTTATCTTGACATTCTTTGGCATCACCGTTGATGGATGTCATTAAGGCAAACCATGCTCCGCAAGAACCATTATGGGAGAATGGAAAAGGGAAAAGAGGCAACACTCCCTTCACCTTCTGATACGGGGGAAGTCGGCCACAGACCCAGCAGTCTGTAGCATTGCTAGTCTGATGTGAATGGTGCAGCATCTGGATAAAAGTATTGTTGCGTAAGGCAAGTCGATACGATAGCTCATGGGATGGCAGATCACTGAATGTGTGCTTTATGGTATCATTGGTAGAGTGTAAGAGTGAGGCAATAGGAGGAAAAATAGCATGTAGTATTAAGCTGATACATATCATCGTGATGCACAGAAGAAATAAAAATATCAGAGTCACTATACATCTACCACGTAATATTTTACAGTATTTGGTTTTCATCTTGCTCTTTTTCTCATCTCCGATATCCAAGATCTTATGCGAGCCAGAATACATGTTCAACCGCTTCACCACCTAGTGGACTTAATTGATCAAACGGGTTCTGACTTGTTAGATCTAAGTTTGGTTTTGTAAGTCTGCTGGGGAGTCTCCTCTAATAAAGGGGGCTCAAAGTCTGACGTCTTTATGTCTTTTTTAAACGAATCGTTATTCCCAAAGTAGCGTTTGCAATGATGTAGATGAACCCATCCTTTTCGTCCTTCGACTTTAACAGCGGTCCTCGTAGTTAATAATATTAGTTTAGGCGTCTTCCACCTTGGCTCAAGAGGGCTCGTTCTGTCAAAGTTCCTTATGAGAACAAAGTCCCCAGGAGCGAGGGAATGTTCCTTGACCTGGGTGTTGTCAGGGAAGGCGGCAGCAACCTGCGAACGACAAGAGAGTAGTGCAGACATCAAGGAAGCCAGGTAATCTGTCAGCATGTTACTATCGACATCAGTGATCTTTTTAGGCATTGGAGTGCCCCACATATTCGGTGGTCTACCAAAGACCACTTCATAGGGAGATAAGCCTGTTCTAGAATGGGCTACCATTCGCATGTAAAAGAGGGCAACCGGCAGGGCTACCATCCAATCCACACCTTTGTCTGCGCAAATCTTTGCTAGTTTTATTTTTAAGGTCTGATTATGTCTTTCTACAAGGCCTGCTGCCTCAGGATGTCGTACACAATGGAACTTCCAGGTATACCCTAACAGAAGGGACACTTGTTTCATGAGTTCAGAAGAGAAAGGCTGACCGTTGTCGGAATATACGACACGCGGTAATCCATAACGTGGGAAAAATTCTCGCACCAGTTGTCTGGCGGTAGTCACAGCAGTATAATCAGGGACTGGATAGGCCTCTGTCCATCTTGATAGGGAACATACTACTACTAGGACATATTTGTAACCTCTACATCTGTCCATTTGGATATAATCCATTTGAAGGACTTCGAAAGGATGGTCAGGTGGATGGAAACCACCTTGTTCCATCGGAATGCCTTTACCTGGATTGAATTGGCAACAGATCATACATGTTCTGACTTTTTGTTTCGCTGCTGCACGCAGGTGCTTGTTGAACCATATATTCTGTAAGCTGTCTAGCATTGCTCTCTCTCCTAAGTGTGCAGGACTATGTGCGGTATTTATGATCACTTGTACCATTGAATCAGGAAGAAACCATGTTTCTTTGCCCTTAGTCATCCAACCCTGATCAGTCAGTACCCCTCCTTGTTCCGACCATTTCTTTAATTCGTCTAGAGTAGCATGTGTCTGTATGTCTTGTACATCCTTGGAAGGATCCCTAACTGTCATGGCTTTGTACCTTAATGGTACCTGTGATTTCGTTATGTCTAGTGGGGTCTGAGCTGTCTGTTTAGCTGTTCGGTCTGCCAGATCATTGCCTTGAGAAATGGTATCTGTGGCTTTAGTATGTGCTTTGTATTTCAGGATAGCTATGGCTGTTGGTAAATGTATCGCTTCCAGAAGGGCATGAATAAGGGGGCCATGCTGTATCTTGGCCCCGTGAGAAGTCAAGAACCCTCTTTCCCTCCATAGGATGCCGAAGTCATGAACTACCCCATATGCGTATTGTGAATCAGTGTAAATATTTACTCTCAGGTGCTTAGCTCTTATGCACGCTTGAGTCAGAGCAATGAGCTCTGCTGCTTGTGTTGACAGTATGTCTATTCTTTTAGTCTCTATGATTTCAGTAGCAGTGGTCACTGCATATGCTGCCACTAATTCTCCCGCCCCCGTCCTCATGCATGAGCCGTCAACATAGAGTGTTAGGTCAGGGTCTGGGAGTGCAACATCTGTCAAGTCTTGTCTTGGTTTCGTCACGGTATGTATTACTTCAACACAGTCATGTGGGGAAACGTTTTCTGTACTGGAGGGCAAAAGAGTAGCAGGATTTAATATGTTGCATCGTCTGATCTCTATGTGTGGTTGAAATAGCGTCAGCTCATAACCTGTCAGTCTCGCTACAGTCAGGTGTTGTGTTTGTGTTCGGTTCAAGAGAACCTCTACTGCGTGTGGTACTTGTACTGTCAGGGGGTGGCCCAGCACTATCGAGTCACTTTGTCTTATGGCTAGGGCTGTTGCTGCAACAGATTTTAGGCACGCAGGCAAAGCCTGTGCTACTGGGTCCAATGTACTAGAAAAATAAGCGCAGGGCTTGTGTTTTCCGGCATGATCTTGTGTGAGGACAGATAGTGCTGTTCCATCCCGCTCTGTCACAAAAAGCATAAAAGATTTGTTGTAATCAGGGATTGCTAAAACTGGTGCTTGACATAAAGCTCTTTTTAATTCTTCAAATGCCACAGTGTGTTCTTGTGCCCAAGGGAGGACTTTAGTAGAAGCTACCTCCTGTGTCGTCAATTGTATTAGGGGCTTGGCTATGTGAGCATACTGGGGAATCCACTGCCTGCAATATGAAGTGAGGCCAATGAATGCACGTACCTCCTTTTGTGTCTTGGGCTGTGAAAGACCAGAAATCAATTGAATACGTTCTGGTGTTAGTCGCCTACCCTCCTTGGATAGCAAGTGCCCAAGGTACGCCACTTGCTGTTCACAGAATTGTAACTTCGAAGGGGACACTTTGTGCCCCTTGTCAGCTAGGAAGTGTAAAACAGTGATTGATGCATTTTCACAGTCAGTTTCCGATCGTGCAGTGATGAGAATGTCATCTACATACTGTATCAGTGCTGTAGTGGTAGGCATATGAATACTGTCTAGTTGTCTTTTGAGCGCCTGACTGTAGATGCTAGGGCTTTCCGTGAAGCCCTGTGGTGCTCTTGTGAATCTGAAGCTGCGGCCTTTTAAACTGAAACCGAAAAGATATTGGCTGTCCGGATGTATTGGGATACTGAAAAAGGCGTTCTTTAGATCAATAACTGTAAAGAACGTAGCCTTCGCATCAATGGCAGTCAATAATGAAGAAATGTCCGGGACCACAGGGTACTGTGGCACCACACATTTGTTTAATTCTCGCAGGTCCACAACTAATCTATAGACAGGTGATGCATTGGGATCAGTTCTCTTAAGAATAGGAAGAACAGGTGAATTGCATATGTTTGACTCTGTCTCTATCACCAACCCTTGTGCAATGAGTTCATCGATAATTTTCAGCAACCCTACTTCAGCTTCAGGTAGAATTTTATATTGTCGAATCCGCGGCAGCACCACTCCTTCCTTGAGGGTGACCTGGTATGGTGTAATGTTCATGAAACCTACGTCAGTCGGGCCTTGTGCCCATAGGTGCTGCGGTACATTTTGAAGCCTGATGTCAACGTCTTTCATAACAAAATGTCCCTTGAAATCACGTAAATACAGTCGCACTCCTTCTGGCGAGCAACAGATAACTGCTCCCAGTTCCTTTAATGTTTTTATGCCAAGTAAGTTTTCTGGACATGATTTAGTAAGCAGTAAGTCAGTTGTATGTATTAGTGGACCGACTCCTAAAGAGACTGGTTCTGAAACCTCATTGATAATAGGCCTCCCTGAAAAGCCCAGGGATATACTCTTTGAGCCCGAGAGGGGTGCCCCTGGAACCTCAGAATGACTGATGGTAGTTCTACTTGCCCCGGTGTCAATCAAAAACTTTTTATTCTGTCCTAGTAAACGTGCATGCACATAGGGACCCGCTTGGTCCACAGGAACTGGAATAAGGGGCAAGTCGAATTCCCTCTCTGGGCTTTTTCACGAATATGCTTGGTATTCTGGATAGTTAGTCTGAGCGTGCTCATACATTTTTGCTGTGGCGTGGGCTGGTGCAGGTGCATTGACAGGCGGCGGCGGTGGTGGAAAGGTGTCTGATGTCTGATGTGTGTTATTTTCTTTGGGAGGATAAGATCGTGGCTTACTTTTACCTATCGCTATATTGTGTTTCAGGACCGCACATTCATTTACGAAGTGACCTGGCTTCTTGCAATAATTACAGGTCCCAGTATTTTGTTTCGTGCTATTCTTGTTCGTGTTTGTGTTTGCCGGTGTTGATTGGGCGACCAGCATCTTCATCTTTGTGTCTCTCATGCGTCTCTTATCCTGTTCGTGTTCCTCTCTAATTCTGTTCTGGTGGTATTGTAACATCTGTAACATTTGTGAAGGGCTGTTTGCTTGCCAAGTACTCTCAACCTTTAGTACCCTATACTTCACTTCTGGTAGGGAATTTTCTACTAGTTTGCTCACGAAAAGATGGGGATATGAATCACTACCGGGCTTAAGACCACTATTGATAGTGAAACATTTCTCGAACCTAGAGTAAAAATCGCTAGTGTCTTCGTCTGGTTTCTGTTTACAGGCCGAAATAGCATCCCAGTCTTCCTTCTTGGTGATTAGTAATCTGGGCAAAACTTGTACAAGGAGTTCAGGTAGGTCTTTAGCTCGAGGACCCAGACCAACCCCCGGGCCTCTTCCTGCCTCCTCTCTTTCCAGTATATCCCAACTGAGTCTTTTGTCTCCTACCTCCCAGTCCTGTCCTTTCAATTTCTCGTAAATACCAGCGGGCAATAGTACTTTTAATAACTTTAGAATGTCAGCATATGTATATTCTCCTAAGCGAAAAATGTCCTTTAGTTCTCGGTGAAAACCCCCCGGGCTTTATCATGGGATGGTAACATTTTCTTCATTTCCAGTATCTCTAATTTTGACAAGGGGGTGTAGACATACACCCGTTGCAGTTCATTGTTTGCATCCTTTACAGGATGAACCTCTCGTAGGGGGTTCAGCTTGTCGTACGACTGTTCCTTAACCTGAGGTGGAGCGGGAAGCAGGGATCTAGTCACGTATACTATATACTTGTGTCGCTGATCCAGAATGACATTAATCAGTTCAGTACCCATGTTCATCCACCTGTCTAGTATTATGTCGTCCAGCAATTTATACAACAGACCAGGACCAGAATATTGACTCTCATATAGCGTGATCAAATGTTGGACCATGTAAACACCAGCTATGCGCTGTTCGTTTGGTGGGAGGCTCAAGAACGTTTGGGCTACGATATCATTATTGTATGTATCATATTGGGATATCCGCAGGGTAGCTGATCGTGCTAATTCATTTTCGGTCGGGGTGAGGGGCTGATCCCAGCCATTTATTCACCGCTTTTTCGGTGATCTGGAACAAACTTTCAAGGGAATACCTTTCTTTTATGGTAGTTCCCTGTTTACGGTGATTGAGGCCCTTGGGCCTTTCGAATCGCCGGGCACGGCCCACATAATGTATTCTGTCTGTGTCCCCTGCTTCGTCATCAGAAGATAACTCAGCTGTTTCGTGCGGGCTTCCTTCATGTGATGCTATTATTGCCTTCCGGATTTTGGTCAACATGTTGTCTGTTTGGCCTGATTTATAATGCTGACCAGCATCTATGCGATCACTCCAACCAGTATAACAACGGTCTACATCACCATCACCTTCGTCTTTTTCTCTGATCAGACAATTAATTAGGAAGCGAAGGATATAGTTCTTAATAATTACCTTTCTATTTTGTACGGCTTCTGCTATACATTCAGGACCTTCCCCTGTTCTTATGAACGTGTACATTTTCTTTAGATGTCTATCCATATCTGGTAATTTTTCCAAATCTGCGACTGCTCGTCTAAGCCGTAATGAAAACACGAGCATTCTGCCCTTTCCTGGATCTGGGTCATATATACATTCGGAGATTGCTACATTTACTGTCGGTCCCCCTCCTGATGTTGCCCCGGATCCTCCCTCCCCGCCGTCCTCGAGCTCCTGGAGCTGTTCTTGTGTTGGGGGTGCAGGGAAAATTCCGTCCACGTATGATGGTGGGGGTTCCTCTAGGTAGTTGTTAATGAACGTGTCGGATGCTGTTTGTTTTATTTTTCGGGGTACTGGCGGTGGCACTCTAACTAATTTTTCTACTGGGGCCACTTTTGCTAGTTCCTCTGAAAGGACGGGATAAATACCAGCAACAGCAGTATTTCTTTCTCTTTCGGCCTGCTCTCTTTTTACCCGCTCCCCTTCTTCCTGTAACTTTTCTTCCTTTGCTTTTTCGGACTCCTGTCTACTTCTCTCTGCTTTGTGGAACTCTTTCTCTGTTCTTCTATGAGATTCCTTGCGCCATAACTCAATGGCATCCTTCTGAGCAGGTCTAGATTTTCTCTTCCGTATCTCTTCCTCTACCTTCATGATGCATTCCGCATCCCACGTTCCCGTAATGGGCCATTTATATTTTGTCTCTAAATCCTTCGTGTAATCCACCCAAAGTTCTAAAAACAACACGGCATCTAAACCATGCTTACAGTACATGAAATGTCCAGGTGTGTCTCTAGGCGGAATGTTAACTGGTTCCTCTAGTACACCTTTCCTGGTACCTATCTTACGCAGTTTCGAAAATAACGGCATGTTGGAATGTAACCGAAAACAAAAAATCACAATGAACAAAAAAAAACAAAAATCACAATGCAGCAAACTTACACACAAACCTGACACATTTAAACCTAACTGAACCTGACTAAGACAATAACATTCATACAGTTATATCGGTGCACCTGAAAACTTGGCCTCTAAATCTGGAAACATTAATTCTTGAACGCATGCTCTTGAACATACCGGTCTCACAAGTGAGACACGTCTTTACCGTGTTCATTAAATGAACCCGTTATGATTGCAACCCCCATGAAAAACTCACCGGGAAGCAGAACTTGAACTTGAACTTGAAGGCCTCGGAAACTTGACGCTGCGCAGGGAATGGCGTATCTTAGGTGGATCTCTTGAAACCTCGGACACAGCTCTCTCGCAGGTGGGCTCTGGGTCGGGACGATCCGCAATCCTCACCGCCTCGTATGGATGCCTGGTCGCAGTCCGTCTCCTTCGTTGGCCTGAGGGAGTTGGCGGGAAAACCCGCGTCGTGTACACTCGAAGTCCGTTACGGCTGTGGAAGGGGGCAAAACTGGACCTTCATCTCCGGCGCATGGGGAAGGAGATGCGTCCCTGTTCGGGCGCCATTATGTCGTAAATAAATTATTACGAGTTTCCGAATTTCTAGATATCAATACAATTATACATGAAGCAAAAGGCTGAGTCCGTGGTATCAGGTTCAAAAAGGGCTTTATTCAAATAACTCGAGTTATAGGGAGAATAGTTCCATCACCACAAGGGATCAGGACCAGGGTTCTCAAAAAGGTATTCTCAAACTTTATTCACAGAGTACAGTATATATATGTTTGTAATAATATACGTAAGCAAGAGCGCTTCAGGCGGAGCAAGAGAGAATGAGATAAGAGCATGTGGGCGTGTAAGTAGGCGTGAAGGTGGGCGTCCACTTGATGATAATAGGTAAGTGTCATAGGTGGGTGGATGCCTAGAGGGGGTTGCGTGATCAGCTGGAACTTTACTGGAACTTTGCCTTACTTGTGCTCAACTCGAGCATGACGTGTAACTGACGTGTAAAAGGGTTGCTATGCAACCGGGGAGTCTGTAGTCTGGAAGTGAGGCCTTCAGTGTCAGGGTGACCAGCACATCTCGTATTATCTGATATCTATAGTTTGGAGCAGGGACTGATTCGTGACATAGGTTGCCCATCACCAAGGGCCAATGTGGCATTTATTTCTTCGTTTACTGCTGAAGTCTTGCACGGGGGCTATGGGCTTTTCACTGACGTGAGCTTTGTAATCACACAAAAAGAGACAGAAAGGCTAGGCTTTCTCCTTTGCAGATGTCATGTTTATCCCTCCTTCTCCAGGCAGGAATGTGGTTTCGGTAGGAGTAAGCAGATAACCGTGCTCAATACTGTCTCGGACAGGGCCCCTTTGGCTGAGGCCCAAGTGTGCAAGGCCAAGGATACGCAGCTACAGCTTTCAGAGCGTTCTGAGGCCTGAAGCCTCTTTTCGGCTCTGGCTGGGCCACAATAATGGAAATGCAGGAACACATGATGCAAAACGTGTAGGCCTCAGAGCAGATTTGTCGTTTCTCTCATGGGAGACTGGATTATGGCAGGCCACGTTATAGCATGAGCATCATGATAGACAGGCCATGGAGGGGAAATACGTAGGTGACATGTATGTGCACATGAGTGTGGGGGAACGCACGGGGACACATAGGCCTCATGATATTTTATTTTCCTCATGTTGCACCCTGAGGTACAGATGCTGGTGATTAGCATGGCAAATGTGAGTGACAAATCCATGATGCACACCATCTTGTGTGCGTGGGCACTGGGTGCATGTGCAGGGCTCTTGCGGGTGGGACACAAGCAGTTGACCCAGCTGTAAAGGGACAATCCTAAGATGATTACCTCAGTCCTGTACAAGTCCAGCCTCAGGTGGCTGATGTTCAGCCATTCATCAATGGATCTCATGCCTTCTTGAATGTTGGAACTGGCAATGGCTGCGTCTTTGGTGAGGGTGAGGAGTACCTGGCTGTCAATGGCATACGAGCTGATGATGAGGTACTGTGCGCATGTTATGCCGGAGAGGGGGACCTGGACACATTGAAGATTGACACGCTGAGAGATGATACCTGGGCCATGTGCCAGATGATGCCACTAAACTACTTGCTGAAGGCTTGAGTCCCACTCCCATGGCCTTGCTGGTGTACGGAGCCGGTGGGGAGTAGAGTAGGAGGGACATGACCTGGTTGGTGTGACAGGGCCTGGAAGGCGGGGCAGCGCTGTGTAGGCAGTTGGAGTTGCACACTCATCATGGAAAGGTGTCGTGTGTGTGCCTAGGGTATGCCTGAGAGCAGGCGGTAGCTTTTCGGATGGACAATGCTTGGAGGGTGGCTGCAACATCAGACTGTAGTGTGATGTGGGTCATGTAAGGGCATGAAGGTATTGCAATGTGCACGTTGCATGCGCTGACGGTCCAGCCTTTGGCACCGCGTGGGCGCAACAGTGGCACAGACAAGCTGATGCCAGCCAAATGAATGGGTGGAGGGAGGAAGGGAGGAGCATCTTTGAGGTGTGTGTGTTGCCGAATCTGTAAACTTTGTGTGCCCTTGCTGCAGGGGCCGCAGCAGCAGGCGGCATGTCCTGGAAACTATGCCACAAGTTGCACACAAAGACAAGGATGAAAGAAAGGACAACTGCAACAGGGTATGTAAAGGAAGGAGTGTCCGGTTTCCCATGGCACACCCAGAGACAATGGATGCACTATCACCAAAGATGACTGACACCGGATCATGAAACTGAAGGACGAGCTGCGCACAGAATACACACCCTCAGCAGGTGTTGACGGCGCGTTGTGGTCACTAACATGCTCAAATACATACACAACCATGGACATCATGCACAATAGAGATTCTAATCCCTGAAGAACTGCATGCATGTTGCTAAACTACACATAGACTCATATGCACAATCTTTGACAACTATGCCAGAGATGCCGCATGCAAAGTGGCCAGAGACCTGCATTGACAGAGATGAGGCACCTTGGAGGGTGAGGAACACCTTTATTACTCAGGTTCACACCTAGGGAAATGCATCAATATGAACAGATTCACAGGTAATTTGGCTGAACATGTGGGACCTACACTGGACACCCCCTTCACAACACAGATGCTGTAAATCCATTGAACTGGCACACAAGTGAAGGGGGTGAGCCAAACACCCCCTGCTGCACACGGAGGGGCTGCAATTCCCCATTGATCCTCTCATGGGGATGTCCCACACTATGTCCACCCGTAGCATCCCTTATGTTTCAGAGGGAAGTTGTACACACATTGATGCCTTCATCAGAATCCACAGTCCCATTACAGATGACTGTTACGAAGGGTGACTATCAATACATGGGAGTCATGCAACATGTCATGTGCCCCATGGTGAGTCGACATGTATGTATAGTAACACAACATGCACAGGAGCAGTGCCCACACATTCCAAACACCTACCAACACCAAAATGCCGTGCAGCAATCCTTAACCAAAAAGACTTTTCACCATGTCCGTGCATGGGACGCTGATTCAGCACATGTTGCAATACTCATGAGGAATAGCGGGAGGCCAACGATGACACGAGCAGACAGCATGCAAAACTACCTGGGGATGACAGACACACAAGAAGTCAGGGAAAAGATTGTCATACGCATGCATGGTCATTTATTCTACAGGAATAAGTGTGTCACCATGCTATATTAAAATTGAGTGTCTAAGCTAAAATGTGTGGAAGGACATCATCACTCGAGTGACTCATCTGAACACACCTCTAAGTCACTTAGCATACAGTCAGCTGGACACACACATTGCAACACATGCCACACAAGGCTCCAGGCGTGCACACTCAGACCGATGGACTCACCATTATGAGAAGAAGTTGCGTATGAGCTGACTCCGGATGTCGTCGTCCTCCTCCTCCTCATCCTCACTTGCCTCGTGACCAAGCCCTTCATCCTCCACGGGTGGATGTTCCTGCTCATCCGGATCCAGGATGAGTGGCACAGCCTTCTCCACTGCCATGTTGTGCAGCATGCAGCACACGAGGAAGATCTTGCAGGCCTTCACCGGTGCATATGGGAGGGACCCGCCTGTCTTGTGAAGGCACCGGAATCTGCTCTTCAGGAGGCCAAACGTCCTCTCGATCACTCGCCTGGTCTGCCCATGTGCGTTGTTGTAACGGTGATCTGCAGATGTTCTGGGGTTGCGGAGAGGCGTCATCAGCCATGGCATGTTGGGATAGCCAGAGTCCCCTACATGGAAACATCATGTAAAGAAGTGGGTCAGGAGATGCCGTAAGATACAAAGATAGTGCTAAACAAAGGACAAACAGAGTATACCCACCAACAAGACATGCTCGTTCAATGTGCAGCCACAGCATCATTTCTGGCACCCTGCTACGCCTCATGATGTAGGCATCGTGTGCTGACCCTGGAAACGTGCACAGACATGGGAAATCAGCATGTTAGCAAGACACACCACAAGGGCATTTATAGCGTGGTAATGTTTACGGTTGCGATAGGCGACCTCCTGTGCCTGTGGTGGTACCAAAGCCACATGTGTCCCATTAATAGACCCAATTACACGGGGAATCCCTCCCAGGGCATAGAACTCACCCTTGACACCTGTCAACTGCTCACGAGTTGGAAAATGGATGAATTCATCCAGGTGCTCCAACATGGCTTCTAAAACATCATGCAGGACACGGCTGAACATGGTCTGTGACATGCCACCCACATCAGCTATGGTGAATTGAAACGTACCGGTGGCAAAAAAATGTAGGGCTGCCATCACCTTCATCTTGGGGGTCAGCGCAGTAGGATACCTGTGTCGCGGTTGGAGGTGTTGTTCAAGCTTTGCGGTCAAGTTCTCAATCAACTGTTGCGAGAAGCGGTAATGTCTTATGCAGTCACGTTCCCTCATGGCACCCAAGTCTGGCATTGGTCGGGGGAGAGGCGGTGCCCTGAAGAAAATTGGAAGGAATAACGAAGACTGAGTACATCACAACATCAATGTCAATGAACTGAGCACATGCTCAATTGCTACTACACATCTACTAAATACAGAGTCTGGTCTGTGCAATACATCCAGGACACGTATGCCAGCCAGGTGATACTCCTACGACAAGCCAGCTACACCCGTTGATAGTCAAGTTCTACATGACATGCCCCGAAACTAGCTGTGGGCCAGTGTAAGTGAACAGCCAGAGACATCACAGGAGTGACATACATCCACATATCTGCATTTGAAGGATGTCATCTCATACAGACTGCTGGCGGCAAGATAGACGCACAGGTCACATGTCATTGAAAATGTACAGATCACACACATAGCGATGAAGGGGTACACGTGAAAAACGAAAACACAGACATGGATACGGCGCAGATATGTCCTCATGTCAAAAAATCATCTTCGAAGCATCCAGACACACGTAACGTGTGAATCCACATGTGGCATGGTGTGCGTATATGTGTGCCATGCCCATCTACACACAGACACATGTTGGATGCAGCAACAGCAGATGCAGTTGACGGAACACCAACAGCAAGCTCATGGGAACACATGACACACACAGGACATAGTCACATCAGGGCACGCTGGTACTTAGATGTCAGGTGTTAGTGTCCCTGTCCCTGGCATCAGGGGACAGTTGTGGGTGTTGGTGACTGTGCCATACCAGTGATGCAGTGCTTGACATGTTTGTACTACATGCACACATGTGCAAAGTGGGAAGAGGAAGTGTGCCACATACTGCCCCATCACACATGACATGTGTACACAGGTCATCACACATCTATTGTGCTAAAACATAAGGAGACATGTGCCATATCACTGCCTGACACACCTAGGCCCTGCACATGAAGGACTGCAATGACAATGACTTGATGTACAGCCGTGCACGAGTCTGACACCTCCATTCCTTTCGTGTGCGCCTCCTATCACCAGTGTAAGCTGTGAAACGCCCCGTACGCACGCTCTGAGGGCGTGTGAACGGTCCGTATCATTACATTGGTGTTCCTGCCGGAGTACGGGTGTGTGTACGGACCGTACACACGTACGTGTACTACCAGTGTGTACACGTACGTGTACGACCAGTGTGTACACGTACGTGTACTACGGTCGTACACGTACGTGTACTACGGTCGTACACGTACGTGTACGACCAGTGTGTACACTGCCATAGTACACGTACGTGTACACACTCGTCGTACACGTACGTGTACGACCGTAGTACACGTATGTGTACACACTGGTCGTACACGTACGTGTACACACTGGTCGTACACGTATGTGTCAAACGCACTGTGCAACTGGTGCCGTAGGGGTATGTGTCAAACGCACCGTACCTGTGTGTGGATTGCTAAATTACATAGGGACACATGAGGGACAAGTATTAGGGCCTAAATGCATGCTGGTTGTCATGGATACTGATTTTCAAGTTCAAATTTTTCCATCAGGTGGCCTGTAAAAGGCAGTTGGCAACTAAATACAATGTTGCAAAGTGGTTGTTGACTTCACATTATGCTCAAATTTTGAACCATGCAAAGGCACTCACTGGTGTATGTTTAAAGGGATTGGAGGAAACGTAGGATGCAAATGAGACCGACCAATCACTCTGTACTCCTGTAAATGAAACAGCCCAGCAAGGCAGATATAAGTCAGCCAGAACCCATGAGAGGGCACTTGCCTGCACTACCTTTCACTCGACACCACTACTGCTGCCTGTGCTTCCTCTGGAACCATGTCAAGGTCTGTGGAGAGGGCCCAGCCATTGACAGAGGAGGAGAATGAGGCATTGCTGGATGTCATCCTCCCACAGTACACCAGCCTGTATGGGAGACCAGGGGAGCAGGTGAGTGCTGACTCCACTACCCTTGACTGTGCACCTTTTTTGTAACTGTCACTTCTGGCATTGTGTCCAGGTGTGACAGACATGCAATGTTGTTCAGAGTGGGTCCCAGGGGGGGAATGGCTTATGTCTCCCATGCAGAGCATGATGTAGTTCCTGTGTGCACTCCTCACTTGCATTGTGCTTACTGTGACATTTACTGCATAGTGCATGGCACATTCAGCCTGCCCAATCCTTTGGGCCATTTTTGTTTTATAGTCCAGAGGTGATTCAGTGACCCCCCCCCCGGTGTGACAGGTGACTGTACCCACAGATGTGTGTGAGTTGAGTGGAGCTGTGGTGAGAGTGGTGAGAGTGTCCAAATGATGTGTACGCCCCCTGGACATTGATGTGTGTGAATGTTCCTTGTCATGTGGGTGAGTGTCTATGTGGAGTGTTGCACCACAGCTGCATGGAGGAGGCAACAGCTCCACCCATCTGATGTGAGAAGTAAGCCGTGCGGAGTGTCTGACTTGCTGAGCTATCACCACACCTGTGACACCCCACAGGCAAGTGGCACATGTGCAGAGTGAGGTTTGTATCCGCTGTTGCCAATGGCAGGTGATTGATCTGTGCCTGTGTGTGTCTGTGTACTCTGCTGAGGTTGCGTCAGTGGCCTGGGGCATGTGACTGCTTGGAGGTGCTGTCCATCAGCCTGGTGTTGCATGTGATGCACAGTGTGTTCCATGATCAGGGAGTGTGTTGCACCCCTCATGCCACCTGTGTACTTTCAATGCCATGTAGTGCATTGGGGCTTCCACAGAGGCTAATGTCCCTATGACAAAGGTGCTATTTGTTGCCAGCATACTATGCCCTGTTCAACATATCAAAGATGTTCAAATGTGTGTCTCTGTGACATGGAGCAGGTGTAGTGATGTTGTCTCACTTTGTCATCCTCACAGGTAACTGCCTACGCCAAGGGGGAGATCTGGAAGCGGGCCGTCAGGGCCGTGAGATCGGTGGAGGGTCGCAGTCGGCGCATAGCACAAGTGAGGAAACGCTGGCAGGACCTCCGGTGCTGGACCCGGAGGATCGCCCGGTGCCAGCTGAAGGACTCACCTCCACGCAAGCACGGCGGGCGCCGACGCCCGACCCACCAGATGAAGCGTGTCCTGGTGGTGGTCTTCCCTGACTTGGATAGGCGGTTACAGGAGTTGCAGCAGCAGGAAGGGGGTAGGTACATGTGTGTTTGTTGTGTGTCACCAGCTTTTGGAAGTGCTCAGTCGCCTGGATACACTGCGAGGGTTAATTTGTGAAGTGCATATCCTGTTCCCCAAAGTCAAACGGTGCTGTTCTTCCTCCCTTCCCCTCCTTGACATGTGTTCCCTGGTCTGTGTGTAATCACTATTGCACATGGTCATCTAGGCTGCCAGTTAATCCAAGTGCACATTGCTTTCTGCATCATGTGAGGGGGGGGGTCTGAGACATGTGTTGTTACCTTGCCTGTGCCCTGTCCTGTTCAGTCATTTGGGGGTCCATATTAGTTGGCACTGATGCTGAGTCTCAACATAGGAGTGTGAGTTTTCAAATGAACAGACTTGCAGCATTCATGACCGATGTTGTGGCCTCAGACATGATGTGCATGAGTGGGAGATATGCATAGTGCCGGGACGGTAGCTCATGTTACAGTCAGACAATTCCAGGACCATGGAGCAGTGTGCCCACTACAGTCCCCAAAGACACCCTTGCCTCGGAATCATGTGTGTCATCCAACACTGTGCCCATTCTCTGTGTGTTCAGCATAGGTTGGCCTCTGTGGCATTGTTCCCTGGCCTCATTTGTATTTATCTAAAGTGTGCTACATGTGCCCATTGTACAGGCTGACCCCATTTTGCTTGTGCATCCTCACACTGGGCAGTGCCTGTGTGTCTATGTACAACTATCTGTTGATGGTTGTTTGTCACAAATATGTTTTGGCAGCCTCACGAGGTGATGTGGAGTACATTTAGGAATTCTTGATGCACATTTTAGTAAACCCAGATTAAGAGGTGTAACTTCTTGATCTGTCTCAATAACATTGTCTCAGGTATGGGGGGTTTGTGCGGGCAAGGCCTACATGTCCAAACCTTATGTTTCCTTGCCAGGTCTGACCTGTGTGTGATAATTGTCTGGACAGACACTCAACATGCAGTGACCCAGTCATGTTGTGCAGGGTTGAATGTTTGTGCTTTGCAGTGAGGTTCTGTAGCGATCCGAACCCGTGAATTCGGTATCGTAGTACTGACACAATTTTGGTACCAATGAACCGCAAATGATCCATTGCATACATGACAGTGTTTTCGCTACGCAACTAGCATGAATTCACTGAGAAATAGGGCACTCTGTGGTAAAGTCGTGGCATCCATTTTAGTTACGGCATCCATTTTGTTTCTTGCCCTCACATAGTCAATGAACGGACGATGACCCCGGCAGAGTCACCTTGTTAAGGACACGTAAGCTCGAGCCCCGAGAAAGGCTGACGCTGCATGACTAGGCAGAATCAAGCTACCTCCCCTTGCCTGAGGCCAGTCCTGCTGTACTGGTTCTCGTGTCCGTTGTCCTGACTAAAAGGCCGAAGACGGTAGCCATGCCCGTTTATGATCCATAAACACCTCTTATCCTACATTTCAATCCTTTGCACCTGGCTCTGCTCCTTACCTTCTGGGCTTTTACAATGGGGAGGTTACGATTTTTATGATGGGGAGGATCGGGCAAAGAATGGAAAACTGTCGAGAGGACCTGATCGAATACCGAAAACCTACGACTAATTATTGTTTGATGTCAAATTTACTGTTTGTTTGGGATACCGGGTTGGGCATGAGAAATATTTGTGTAATGTAGCCTAAAGACATTTTTGCGTATATTTAAAGAGTAACCCACTTAATGCAATTTGAACAGTCTCGTAGATTCTGCCTCTGTGTGGTTCCTATGATTTCTGTGTCCCTGCAGTAAATAAACCTTGGTCTTTGACGCCGCCATCGAGAAGCCCGTGTCTCTGTTTATTTGTGCACCGGGACAGGAGGAACTCAGGGGTCTTCGGGTGTTGTTTCCCTGACACCTCTGGACTCTTAAAAGTCCAGAACCTCAAATTGGCGCCCAACGTGGGGCGACGTCATCCGGTACCGGTCCAAAGCCTGAAAAGTTCGAGAAGTTTCGTGTGAAGATTCCGGAGGGAGGTACCCCGCTTCATCGATCCCTGCATGTCGTAAAAGTGGCCCGATGATCTCTTCCACGAGGGTTCCCGTTCCCAGATGGCTACGGAGGACCGCTGCCCTGACTGTCGCCCTGTCTTGGACCCGAGGTGCAGACCTTAGTACGGCGAGACGTAGACGGGTTCTCCTTGGTGACGTCTTCCACATTTCAGTTAAGTATTAAGTAGGCTACGCTCAGTTTGGTTGTTCCTTGTTGCTCTGGTTTAATTCGTAGATTATCATTGGTTGCTCTTGTTTAGATAATCTCTGTTTTGGTATTAGTTCATTTTGGTAGGCCTAAGTTCTCTGCGCATTTTGGTTGGAATTTGTCTTTGTTGTCATGACTACCAGTAGTAACTGTTTCTTGTCCTGGTTACGTTGCAACGGGGATTCCCGGTTGGAGTATTCGTGTTTGGTTCCTCCGATTGGAACTCCTACATATGAGCTCTATTGTAAACATGGTGTTGGTCCTATTGCGTATAATGAAGTATGGGTCCGTTATACCAGAAGAGATGGTGTCCTTAGTTGGCCACCGCATGGTAGCTTCGAAACGGAAATACTAGACAATCTAGAAATGAAGTTGTTCAAGAAAAAAGCCCGGCCGGCAATGTTTGATTCTTTTCGCGTATGGCGCAAAGAAGCCAAACAGAGAGAAATTAGGAAAACAAAGAAAGAACAGAAAGAGAAAGGGTTGACTTTAATGGAGTCTGCTAGGCAGCTGCATGTCAACGAGACTGAGAAAGCAATGGAGATGGCGAATAGAAAATATAATTTGGCAATTGATAAATGTTACCCTGTATTGCCATCATGTCCTACTAAGCCGATGGAGGATCATGAAAAGGATCCTCTGTTGTCTTACCTGTTGAATTCACCCCCACCGTATGCACAGGGTATTACAGTACCACAGTTGCTACCTGTTGTACAGCCAGCTGCTGGTCAGCCTGGAATAGTTGCTCCACTTCCTTTGATTCCAGCTCCTATCCTTCCCGTGGTTAATGTTCCTTCGGCACCCCCTCTTCCTGGGGCGCCCGTTCCGCCTTTGCCTGTCATTTCGCAAACTGCTTTACCTGCTACTCCTACCCTTACTATTTCATCTGCTTCAGCTGTTCTGTCCTCGAACCCTGTGAACATTCTGACTCCGCTTTCCGTTCGTCGGAAAATAACCGACTCTGTAACTAATATCTTAACTCCTCTCTACAGGTCTTTAATTGAGACCCCCGTTTCTGACTCTATACAGAGACGTAGCCAGCTTCCTGGTCCCCAGGAACGAGACACGTTAGATTCGACAGCTCTTAGGTGGATGTCGAAAGCTGCGTAGTATGATGCACGAAGAGTGTTAGATACCTTTATGCAATGGAATGAACCAACCCAACGTTATGTTTTTGACGTGATGTGTTCTCTTGTGCGTGAAGAATGGGAAGATGATGATTTAGACTCCGTCCCCTCTGACCTGATAAATATTCAACAGAAATTTGCCGCAGGAATGGTGATAGGTCCAGAAGTAAGGGGAGCGATAGAAATGATTTTAGCTTATAGGGATGAGTCCCCTCTTCGAGCGACAAGAGACCCTGATGGTTCACCGATTACTACTAGGAAAAAACGAGGTCAATATCCGATGAGGGAAGTTACGCCGATATGGCGGGATGCAGTTCAAGCTGATGCGGCTAATAATATTGTCGCTGCCCCGGCACATTTCCAGAGAGTGTGGATACACATCCCTTGGAAACGGGCCGAAGTGTTAGCCGTAAAACAAGCATTACCAGACCCACGTAAAAATCCTGCTGGTTATTACAAAGAGTTAACGCAAACAGTTCAAGCGTGCCTCATGAATTTGGCAGACATTGAAATGTTATTTGGTAATGTAGTGCCACAGCCTATATGGGCCAAAATTCGGCAAGAAAACCACCCAGTCGCCTTAGGAGGTGATTGGGCAGCTATTATAGCGGCAGATGCGCAACAAGTTGGCGGTGCTAAACCTGAACCTCTGATTGCTGCTTTACCTGGCAGAATAATTACTCTGATGAAAACGCTGATGCCAGCGTTACGAGTCAATTGGGATAAATTATCGGCATGCAAGCAAAAGAAGGACGAAAGCGTCTCTGACTTCTTTACTAGATTTGAAGAGACCTTCGTAGACCACAGTGGGCAAGATATGAGTACTGAGGGAAGCCAGAGATTGTTTGTCGACAAGTTCGTGTTTAATTTACTACCTGAATTTAGTAACAAGTTAAAGGATTCTGAAAGTGCATGGGCAGTGTCGATGACAGCACAGATACTTGCAACTGCTCAGTATTACGAGAATAGAGAGAAAGAAGAGAAGGAAAAGTCAGAAAAGAAAACGAAAGATCTAAAGACCAAAGTTCTTCTGCAACAGGCGTATCTGCCTCATTCGAATCAGTCAGATTTACAGCAGCGACCCCAGTTTCAGCCACAACCACAATTCCAGCAAGGGACGGCCCAAGGATTTAATTATGGTTTTCCGCGACAACAGTTAGCATGGAATCAGTGTGCTTATTGTAAAATGGAGGGTCATTATAAGAATGAATGCCCAGTACTGCACCCACAAACTAGTGGTGTCCCAGCTCAGAGAGGTAATGTTGGGTTTATGCAAGCTCCTAGAGGTAGAGGACGTGGTACGATGACACCACAGGCCGATCGCCAATCGAATTATTTTGATCAGCGAAATGCACAATCTGCGCAAACAGGTAGATCTCCACAGTATCATGTTGAAGATTACTATGATCATAATGGAGACATTCAAAGAAGCGAGCACTAGGACAGCCGCAGGCAAAGAGAGGGAGTAGTATCAGTTCCAGTTGATCAGAGCGGACCTTATGTCGCAGTAGTTACCTCAGGCGTGGTCGAACCGTTTCCGTTGGATACTGGTGCGGCAAAAAGTTCAATTATGCATGCGAAACTCCCTGGCGCACCTTTGTCTGGCTTAACGAACACTTCGGTAGGATTCTCAGGCGCCCCTGTTCACAATCCTGTTTCTAGTCCTTTGTCAATATCTGTTGGGCCATGCGAACTAGAAGCACCCCTTATCTTAACAACCGGTTGTAATGAGAATCTGCTTGGTTTAGATCTGTTGAAACGCCTGCACGCGACACTGTACTGTTCTCCTTCAGGAGTACAGCTCACATTAGGCAAAATAGTCATCTCTCCAATGTATATGTAGATGGATAAGCTCCCACCGGAGCTGCGTTCTCTCCCTGATACTCTTTGGGCGACTGGTCCTAATGATGTAGGCCTCTTGGAAATTCCCCCTTATGTGGTAAGTCTGAAAGCTAATGTTAAATTCCCACGAATCCCACAGTATCGGATTTCGAATGAAGGGGAACGAGCACTCTTATTGATTGTGAAAGACTTAATACAGAAAGATGTGATTGAGGAAACTAGAGGGAACGTCTGCAATAGTCCTGTTCTGCCGATTTTGAAACGTACCGACCCTTCCAAACCTCCAATTTACAGATTTGTGATTGACCTCAGAGAAGTTAACAAAATAGTGATCCCACAGTTTCCTGTAGTCCCGGATATCACTGCATTACTGACGTTGATTCCTGCCTCAGCTTCATGGTTTACAGTGATCGACTTGAAAAATGCCTTTTTCAGCATTCCCATAGCCGAGGAAAGTAGAGACATTTTTGGTTTCTCCTTAGGAGGTCGCAGTTTCAGATTCAAACGCGCTCCACAAGGTTATTGTGAAAGCCCTTCAATTTACAGCCAAGCATTGAAGAGTCAATTAGATGCCCTTGTACTACCTCATGGTGTTGCTCTGATCCAATACGTAGATGATCTTTTATAGTAGCCGCTGATGACAAGGAAACTTGCAAAGCAGCTACAATTTCTTTGTTGCATCATTTGTCAGACTTACATCACAAGGTGTCACCTTCTAAACTGCAATATTGTTGCCAAGAAGTGACCTACTTAGGTCATCTTTTGTCAAAGGAGGGAAGAAGGTTGACCCCAGAGAGAATCAAAGCAATCTCACAGATGACTGTACCAAGCACACAAAGAGAAGTGCGTGCGTTTTTGGGTATTACGTCATACTGTAGGCAATGGATCCCAAATTTTTCTCTCATGGCGAAACCATTGGTAGCCCTGACTGGAAAAGGTGTTCCAAGCCCTTTGCCATGGTCTGATGAATGTCAACAGAGCTTCTCTGACTTACGTGATGCGCTGTGTTCAGCTCCTGTGTTGGGTACTCCTGACTACAGTAAGCCGTTTACTTTATATGTCCATGAAAGAGAAGGTTGTGCATTGAGTGTATTAACGCAACAATTTGGTGACAAACAGCGGCCTTGTGCATATTTCTCATCCACATTAGATCCGGTAGCCAGAGCGTTGCCAAGTTGTTTGAGAGCTACAGCGGCAGCTGCAGTGTCTATTCGACAGTCTGCTGGACTAGTCATGAACAACATGTTAGTAGTCATGGTTCCACATGCTGTGGATACACTCATGAATCAAACGAAAACTCAGCACCTCACCAGTGCTAGACTATCAGGCTATGAGCTGACGCTTTTGGCAAGTCATATTCAGATCAAGCAATGCAACATATTGAATCCAGCAACACTGTTGCCGACTATTCAGGAGTCGAGTGATTCAGAGCCCCATGATTGTTGTTTCAGAACTGAGGAAGAAACAAAAGGTAGGATTGATTTAAAAGACACTCCGTTACTAGATCCAGACGGCACTTTATATGTCGATGGGTCTTGTTTTAAGCTACAGAATGGTGATGTGACGGCCGCGTATGCAGTTACGACTTTGAGTACGATTGTTGAGACTGCAAGAGTAAGTCAGAATTCTGCCCAAGCTGCAGAATTAATTGCACTAACAAGAGCGTGTGTTTTAGCTGAGGGAAAGAGAGTGAATGTGTTTACTGATAGCCAATACGCCTTCGGCGTTGCCCACAATTTTGGGCGTCTCTGGAGAGAAAGAGGTTTTCTCACGTCCCATGGGACTAAGATCCAACATGGACAGTTAGTCAGCGATCTATTGGAATCCCTGACTCTACCGAATGAAGTTGCAATTGTGAAGTGCAGTGCACATCGGAAGATTACGGATGATGTTGGCCGTGGGAATGCGTTTGCTGATGAGGTCGCTAAAGAAACGGCCAAGAACATGACGAGCCGAATGTACGTTGCAACGTCTGCAAGATGGATTGCGGAATCAGGAATGTGTGAGAATACGATTGAAAGTGTGAAAACAATCCAGAATGAAGCAACTGAAAATGAGAAGAATGAATGGAAGGAGAAAACGGGTAAAATGGATTCAAGTTGATGTTGGGTCGATTTGTCTGAGCAGCAGCGTTGGATGTTACCTGATGCGTATGTACTTGCAGTAGTCACGATGGCGCATGGAGCGGCGCACATCAGTTCGAAAGGGATCTGTAAAATGTTAGCTCCAGTATGGAAGAACGATGGAATTACTAAGTGTGCAGAAAGAGTGGTGAAAAATTGCATGGTATGCCTGATGCATAATCCTGGCAAGGGAACCCCAACCCCAACTGGCCATTTTGCTCCCCCTTCTTGTCCCTTTGAAGTGATTCAGTTGGATTATATCCACATGGACAGGTGTAACAATCTCAAATACGTCCTGGTGGTAGTCTGTGCCTTCTCAAGATGGATTGAGGCATATCCGTTAAAGGACAACACTGCTATGTCCACTGCCAAAATCCTCCTAAAAGAATACTTCCCCAGGTATGGTATGCCGCGGATTGTTTGGTCGGACAATGGAAGTGAGTTTGTAGGGAAAGTTATGAAGAGTGTGTGTGCGGGTCTGGGTATTTCCCAAAAATACCACAGTGCGAATCACCCACAATCAGCGGGTTTGGTTGAAGGGTACAATGGCACCCTGAAGCTGAAACTTGCGAAAATTCAAGCTTCCACTGGCCTCTCTTGGCCAGACGCACTGCCTTTAGCTTTACTGTCCACCAGAGCGACTGTACACTCTCGAGTAGGGCTTAGCCCGTATGAGATTGTGTTCGGCCGCCCTGCTAATGTTTGGGGAGTCCCTAGGCCAAAGGAATTCAAACAGATTGAATACCCAATGTTGATTGATTACCTTCATGATCTGACTGCTAAATTGAGCCTTATTCATCAACAGGTATTCAAATCCTTGCCTAAACTGCCGGAGAGTCCAGGCCACGCGTTGAAACCAGGCGACCAAGTGGTAGTCCGGAACTTTGAACGTACTCGGAACCTCCAGCCAAGATTCGTGGGTCCGTTTCAAGTCCTCCTCACAACAAGAACTGCAGTACGCCTAGCTGGAAGGAAAAATTGGGTGCACGCCAGCCATACGAAGCGTGTCCCTCTTCCACTCCCCTATGATAACTGGGTTAGACAGGGAATTGGTGCATCCGAGACAGAACCTGTTCCTAGGCACATCCCTTTCAGTGATGCAGAGTACATAACGGACCACCCACGAACGGAAACACAGAACTTTGACACCCCAGCAGGAACCGCTCCTTTGAATCCTGAACCGAGTACTGTACAAAGTGAACATTTGTCACCTGTGGAGTCGAACATTTCCGCACCTGTAGACCAGCTATTTCAAGACCAGACAAGACCCGGAAAGTACAGATATAATCTACGTTCTCATGTTATGAACTAATGACATTGCATAATTACCCTTCTGTTCGAAAACTGTTTTGATCTTACTGCATTCCATTCAGTCAGGAAGTTTGCTCAAAATTTTTATCTTTTTGTTTTTTTATTGTTTCTCTCACCTTGCCATCTGGGTTACCGTAGGGTCGTAACGTGTGCCTTGTTTTAATTTGCAGGGAATTAGACACTAGGTCGGTTTCTTCTGTTTGTCTTGGGAACTCCCAGGATAAACAGAGGCAAGTTTTTAACAGGTACAAACCATCCGTTACGAACGGTTGTAGAAGATGGAGCTTCCTGAATTACGACGGGTTAATGCCATAAATGTTCACAAGACAAAGCTATATGACATATTGTATAGCAAATGTTTTCTAATGCAATGTACTCTGACACTTCTAATTGTTTTAATAACTTTGGTAGGCGGAATTATTTTTGGTATTCAGTTGGTCTTTACACCTGTTGCATCTACAGTATCTCCCCATGCTCCTGTTTCTCCGACTGTTGTTTCTCTTCATTCTTTCCATCCTTTTCCTGCCCACGAGCAAGCTCGACGCTCGGAGTTTATAAATAACACTTTCATTCAGCTCTTGCACCAACATCAACTAGTGGTCAACACAACAAACTGCTGGGTGTGTGGCTTGATACCACATACCATGGACAAGGGCATCCCTTATTTGGTTCTGCCTTTTAGTTATAATGGATCATTCTGGGCATTCCAGACCATGTTCGCTTATGCCCTAGAGACCTATCCTCCACGACCTCCGCGTTCCACCCGGTATAACTCTGCTAATAGAGCCTTGGTAAAAGGAATCACTGACATGGTGAGAGATGTCAATAATACTCCGTTCATTCCCAAGGATGAATTGCGAGTTTACATGGGTTGGAATGTTACGGAATATGGCATTACTCTGGGTGAGAACAAACGTAAGAGCTCAACTCCGATCTGGGTCGTACCCCACCAAGGTCAAGTCTGTTTGCAAGGAAGTGGGAGGAATCCGAAAGCTCGACTAGGGAAAAGTGACTGTATCGAAACATATGTTTTCCCCTCACAGTCTTCCCCTGCATTCTTAGCTGCTAAGGGTACCTATTTTGTTTGCCAAGACAGAGCATACACATGGCTGCCTGCTGACTTCTCAGGCTCATGTTACATCGCTCAACTGTTACCTCCGACATATACTGCTGCACCGGACTATCACAAAACTAGAGTTGTGAGAGGTGTTTTCAGTAAAGAAGATACTGCTGGCCAAGAAGCAGGAGACTTTTTCAAGGGTTTCCTCCCATTCTGGGGGCCTATGGCCAACAGTAGAAACTTACGTCAACTAACACGGGTAGTTGAATCCACTATCACTGAAACGGCGGGTGCTCTTAGTAACCTGACAGCTGAGCTTCAAGCGGATCGCCTCATGACGTTACAGAACCGTATGGTCCTTGACGTGTTACTTGCAGATTGAGGTGGAGTATGTAAGATGATCCAATCAAGTTGCTGCGTTTTTATTCCAGATAATGCGCCAACAGTATACAAGGCCATCTCTAAGTTACATAAGATTTCTGACTCTATTCATGTAGAGGAAGGTGACTGGTCATTAATGGGATGGTTCTGGAGCCTGTTGTCTGCGTGGGGATGGAAGGTTCTGATAGTCACTGGTGTTGCATTAGTATTTTTATTTTCGTGCTGTCTCATTGTTCAGTGTGGTCCTGCCTTATGTAATCTCTGCATTTCTACATGCGTAAGAAGACCACCTGTTTTTAGAGATACGCCACGGGATAGAGTAATGCTCCAACAACATATCAGTGACCTGATGAACATAGAGATGGACTCTGACATAGAGTGAGTTATTGCCTATGTAAGGGCAAAAGGACGGTCTGAGGTTCTGTAGCGATCCGAACCCGTGAATTCGGTATCGTAGTACTGACACGATTTTGGTACCAATGAACCGCAAATGATCCATTGCATACATGACAGTGTTTTCGCTACGCAACTAGCATGAATTCACTGAGAAATAGGGCACTCTGTGGTAAAGTCGTGGCATCCATTTTAGTTACGGCATCCATTTTGTTTCTTGCCCTCACATAGTCAATGAACGGACGATGACCCCGGCAGAGTCACCTTGTTAAGGACACGTAAGCTCGAGCCCCGAGAAAGGCTGACGCTGCATGACTAGGCAGAATCAAGCTACCTCCCCTTGCCTGAGGCCAGTCCTGCTGTACTGGTTCTCGTGTCCGTTGTCCTGACTGAAAGGCCGAAGACGGTAGCCATGCCTGTTTATGATCCATAAACACCTCTTATCCTACATTTCAATCCTTTGCACCTGGCTCTGCTCCTTACCTTCTGGGCTTTTACAATGGGGAGGTTACGATTTTTATGATGGGGAGGATCGGGCAAAGAATGGAAAACTGTCGAGAGGACCTGATCGAATACCGAAAACCTACGACTAATTATTGTTTGATGTCAAATTTACTGTTTGTTTGGGATACCGGGTTGGGCATGAGAAATATTCGTGTAATGTAGCCTAAAGACATTTTTGCGTATATTTAAAGAGTAACCCACTTAATGCAATTTGAACAGTCTCGTAGATTCTGCCTCTGTGTGGTTCCTATGATTTCTGTGTCCCTGCAGTAAATAAACCTTGGTCTTTGACGCCGCCATCGAGAAGCCCGTGTCTCTGTTTATTTGTGCACCGGGACAGGAGGAACTCAGGGGTCTTCGGGTGTTGTTTCCCTGACACCTCTGGACTCTTAAAAGTCCAGAACCTCAGCAGTATGTGTCAAAATGTAAAATACATGGCTCATGCTCATCCATTTTTGCCACCAGTGTGTGGTCGAGATGCTACGTAGTTTGGTCTGTGTGTGCTGACATCTGTGTGGACATTCTTGCTTGCCATAAGGGTGTCTCCTCAGTGCAGGTGCTCCTTATCCTGACACAATTGCAGGCCCATTAGCTAATGCATTGTCCTGTGTTTGGACATGTGTGTTGCCAACTGTGTCATCATGGTACGGATGGCCATGTGACAGGTGGCATGATTCAAGTTGTTAGTCAAGAAGTATTGTACCTTGGCACTCACTACACTTGTCAACATGTCTCAATTTTTCATATACTTGACTTTGCTAGTTTGTTGTGAAGGACAATAATGTGCCTGCATGACAGATGTCTCCCAGGGAAGTGCAAAAGAAAGTACCTTTACACTTTCCGTGGACACGCTGGCACATTTTAAAGAAAGGCACAGTTCGATTACCACTTGTTCTCTGATTATACATATCCATGTTCACACAGTGTGTTTGCATTTGGGTAAATCCTTGGTTGTTGCTGATACCAACTTACGAGTGTCAAGTCATCCAGACCACCGTGGTGCCATGTATATGTACTTACTGATACCCCATTTCTTCTTTACAGTGGCTTATTTGAATTCGGCTGGCAGCTCATACAATGACTGTGTAAATGTAGTTTTGTGTGCACCTCATTGTGTGACTTCTGTTATACAGGCAGATGTGTGTTCTGTTCACAAAGTGGCACATTCACACATTCTAAACATGTACATTGTGTAAAGTGTTGTGAGTCCCAAGGGATCGCAATGTTTTTTGTTTGGGTTTCAAAAGTACTCACAGGTCTCAGAGTGTGGGGACACCTTCAGCATTGAGGTCTGTTATTTGGCCTTCGGTGCACCAATACTGTTTCGTTCACAGTGAACAAGAGGTGGCATGCCTTCATAGTCTTGCTGTGCTCAACTGTTCCCAGACACTAGCTTCTCAGTATAATTCGATATCAAGTTATTTGCTGTTGTGTCATAATCTCCATTGTTTCCAAGTGGCATGGTGGGTCAACCAACTGGGGAGTGCAGGGTTACATATGTACGGACTATTCTAGATGTTACTCATGGTGCATTTCCTGATATGCACTGTGACATTTTTTTTTGGACTCATGTGTCAAATGTATACAGGTGACTGATTATTTTCTGTATCTTCACCTTGCCCACAGCATCATCGGAGGACACCGAGGGAGACACCAGCACGGACGTGGAGGAGGGATCCAGCACCGCTGCCACCACTGCTGGCGAGTCTGCGGGAGCAAGTGGCACGGAGGGCGAGGGGAGTCAGGCAGAGGACCTGTCTAGTGGCAACACTGACTACGACGCCTACGGGTCCGAGGCTGAACTCCTCGAGGGGGCGGAGGCTGCTACAACACCTGGCAGCAGCACTACATCTGCCCCCTCCATTCCCATCACCGCCCTCCCAGTTGCTCTGGTCCCTTCTGTCCGTGCTAGGCATCACTGTGTCTCCTTCGTGCCAGGCACCGCACCCCCTGCCCCTGTCCCCCCTGCTGCCCTCACTGCAGAGTCTGTGGACATTCTGCGGCAGTTGCAGGTTGGCCAGACATCGATGCTGAATGTCCTCCATGGCCACACCAGAATGATGACACAGATGGTGTCGTACATGGAGGGCATGTCATCAGCGATGTCTGACCAACGGATGTTGCTGAGGTCCATGGACTCTTCACTGACGGCAGCAGTGAGTCTCCTGCAGCGCTTCGTCCCCCCCCTACCCCTGCACCATCCACACTTCCCACTCCCATGCCTGTCCCAAGCACACACAGACATTCCCAAGCACGTACCCCACCAGACACAGGCAGCACACCAACACGTAAGGGCAAGAGCACTCCTCCTGGCACGCACACTCAGGGGGATGAAGGCACACCCACTGGGTCTGGGGCACACAGGCATACACGCAGCCACAGTCCGAGTCCGCATGCCGCACTACCCATTCCCTCCAATGGCACTCCCCTCGGCTCCCCTACCACACAATCTGACAAGGAGGCCTACTTGGCTGTGCTGGGCCTCAGACCCTCTGGCTCTCCAGCCCGCAAACAGGAACGGCACTCCACGGGTAGGGGAGTTGAGTCCCCCCCTGTCCACCCCCTCCCCCAGTAGCGCTGCACCCCATCACTCCGACCCCCCCCCTCCTTTGAGCCTGTGTTTTCTTTGGGTGCAGGGGATACGCTGGACGACCTGGCAGCAGTGTGCACCACCGAGCTGACCTCCACCTTTGGCGCTGCCCCACCCCCTGTGGTGGAGGCGTCTGTCGCTGCACCCACCACACCTACCCTTACACCTCCTGTCCCTGCGGTGCCTGGTCCTTCCCCACATGATGCCCCCGCCCCCAGTCGACGAACCTGAGGGTTCTAATGTGCAGGCAAGCTAGGGGAGACGCGTGGCCATGTGTCCCCCCCAAGGACTTCTGATCTGGACTGGCCATGTGCCTTTGTAAATAGTGTCCTTTTATAAATTTTCATTTAATGCTGAATAAAGCATTTTCTTTTCACTTTGAACACTATTGCATTTCAGGTATTGATGTGGGTGCTGATGGTCCAGGAGTTGGGGTTGTGGTAATGTGTTATGTTTCAGGAAAATGTTGTAGTCTGATGCTCATGGGGTGGACCATGGTATCTACGTGCCATCACAAGGTCTCTGCAAAGTATCTTTGGTTGTGTTTGCTATTTGTGTTTGGAGACATTGTCCCAAGGAGTGTTCCTTCCTCTGTGGCACCTGACATCTTCCCTGCAGGGAGTTGCACATTTGTTGTGCTGACCTGTGTCTACATTTCCTTTGTTGGTGACGGATCCCTTCAACTATGGCCATGCCTGCTCATCAATGTCTCCGGCTGCATCGTCTGTGCCATCCTTGCTAGTCACTGTACTTGTGTATTGAGTATGTTGTAATGCCTTAATGGCGACATTCACCATTTTCCGCACTATGCATGTGTGTTCTCCCAGCCTAGCACACAATTGGTACTTGTTCTGCAGGGTATTTGGGCACCTGACTGACAATTGTGGGCATTGTATCTGTGGGAACTCCACCCTATTCCTTCCATGAGAGGCAACATCTTGGTGGCTGTCCCAGCACCTGTACATTCCTATCAGTCCTGGGATGTGCGTGACAGTGTGTGTTCCCTTTGGCTCTCTTAGTTTAGTGGGCATTGACATGACTATACAGTCTTGTGGCATGATCTCTGTGTGTGTATTGTGCTGCATCCGCCAGGGGTGTGTATGCATGTGTCATTTGTCCTCACACCCACATGTGTTGTGTCATGCAGTGGGGAAAAGACATCCATCCTCATGGGAGTGGGACACTGCTGTCAGTGATGTGTTGTTATGGCACTATCAACATAGTCGAACATTAGGGATGCGCACATACACCCATGGAGTTGTGGTCATCTGATCATGATGTACACACCCCCATGTCTCTGTCCACTGCTGGTATTCCTCTGCACCCACCCCTCACATGTCTCTGTCCACTGCTGGTATTCCTCTGCACCCACTGCTGGGAGTGATGGGCACCCACCCCTCACATGTCTCTGTCCACTGCTGGGAGTGATAGGCACCCACCCCTCACATGTCTGTGTCCACTGCTGGTATTCCTCTGCACCCACCCCTCACATGTCTCTGTCCACTGCTGGTATTCCTCTGCACCCACCCCTCACATGTCTCTGTCCACTGCTGGGAGTGATAGGCACCCACCCCTCACATTTCTCTGTCCACTGCTGGGAGTGATAGGCACCCACCCCTCACATGTCTCTGGCCACTGCTGGGAGTGATAGGCACCCACCCCTCACATGTCTCTGTCCACTGCTGGGAGTGATAGGCACCCACCCCTCACATGTCTCTGTCCACTGATGGGAGTGATAGGCACCCACCCCTCACATGTCTCTGTCCACTGCTGGTATTCCTCTGCACCCACCCCTCACATGTCTCTGTCCACTGCTAGGAGTGATATGCACCCACCCCTCACATGTCTCTGTCCACTGCTGGGAGTGATAGGCACCCACCCCTCACATGACTCTGTCCACTGCTGGGAGTGATAGGCACCCACCCCTCACATGTCTCTGTCCACTGCGGGGAGTGATATGCACCCACCCCTCACATGTCTCTGCCCACTGCTGGGAGTGATAGGCACCCACCCCTCACATGTCTCTGGCCACTGCGGGGAGTGATAGGCACCCACCCCTCACATGTCTCTGTCCACTGCTGGTATTCCTCTGCACCCACCCCTCACATGTCTCTGTCCACTGCTGGTATTCCTCTGCACCCACCCCTAACATATCTCTGTCCACTGCTGGGAGTGATATGCACCCACCCCTCACATGTATCTGCCCACTGCTGGGAGTGATAGGCACCCACCCCTCACATGTCTCTGGCCACTGCTGGGAGTGATAGACACCCACCCCCTCACATGTCTCTGTCCCCTGCTGGGAGTAATAGGCACCCACCCCTCACATGTCTCTGTCCACTACTGGGAGTGATATGCACCCACCCCTCACATGTCTCTGTCCACTGCTGGGAGTGATAGGCACCCACCCCTCACATGTCTCTGGCCACTGCTGGGAGTGATAGGCACCCACCCCTCACATGTCTCTGTCCACTGCTGGTATTCCTCTGCACCCATCCCTCACATGTCTCTGTCCACTGCTGGTATTCCTCTGCACCCACCCCTCACATGTCTCTGTCCACTGCTGGGAGTGATATGCGCCCACCCCTCACATGTCTCTGTCCACTGCTGGGAGTGATATGCACCCACCCCTCACATGTCTCTGTCCACTGCTGGGAGTGATAGGCACCCACCCCTCACATGTCTCTGTCCACTGCTGGGAGTGATAGGCACCCTCCCCTCACATGTCTCTGTCCACTGCTGGGAGTGATAGGCACCCAACCCTCACATGTCTCTGTCCACTGCTAGGAGTGATAGGCACCCACCCCTCACATGTCTCTGTCCACTGCTGGGACTCCTAGGCAGACACCCACCCACCCACCCGCACCCTTGGTGCTGTACACTGCTGTCCTGGCCATGAACACACCCCAATATACTGGTCTGCACCAGGCCCTAAGCCAACATTCGTGGCGTGTGTACGCCTTGTATCACTAATGTACTGGTGCCCTAGAGGTATGGGTGATGCGGTCCGTAACCCCGCTCTGAGGGCACGGGTACGGCCCGTACCACCATTGTAGTGGTGATGTAGGTGTACGCGCCGTACCCACGCCCTCAGAGCATGTGTACGGCCCGTACCACGCGTACCCCTACATCACCACTACAATGGTGGTACGGGCCGTACACACGCTCTGAGGGTGTGGGTATGGCCTGTACCACCATTGTAGTGGTGATGTAGGGGTACGCGTGGTACGGGCCGTACCCCCGCTCTGAGGGCGTGGGTATGGCCCGTACCACCATTGTAGTGGTGATGTAGGTGTACGTGCCGTACCCACGCCCTCAGAGCGTGTGTACGGCCCGTACCAAGCGTACCCCTACATCACCACTACAATGGTGGTACGGGCCGTACCCACGCTTTGAGGGCGTGGGTACGGCCCGTACCACCATTGTAGTGGTGATGTAGGTGGACACGCCGTACCCACGCCCTCAAAGCGTGTGTACGGCCCGTATCACGCGTACCCCTACATCACCACTACAATGGTGGTACGGGCCGTACCCACGCCCTCAGAGCATGTGTACGGCCCGTACCACGCGTACCCCTACATCACCACTACAATGGTGGTACGGGCCGTAACCACGCCCTCAGAGTGTGGGTACGGCCCGTACCATCATTGTAGTGGTGATGTAGGTGTACGCACCGTACCCATGCCCTCAGAGCGTGTGTCCGGCCCGTACCACGCGTACCCCTACATCACCACTAAAATGGTGGTATGGGCTGTACCCACGCCCTCAGAGCATGGGTACGGCCTGTACCACCATTGTAGTGGTGATGTAGGTGTACACGCCGTACCCACGCCCTCAGAGCGTGTGTACGGCCCGTACCACGCATACCCCTACATCACCACTACAATGGTGGTACGGGCCGTACCCGCGCTTTGAGGGCGTGGGTACAGCCCGTACCACCATTGTAGTGGTGATGTAGGTGTACGCGCCGTACCCACGCCCTCAGAGCGTATGTACGGCCCGTACCATGCGTACCCCATCATCACCACTACTATGGTGGTACGGGCTGTACCCACGCCCTCAGAGCGTGAGTTCGGCCCGTACCACCATTGTAGTGGTGATGTAGGGGTACGCGTGGTACGGGCCGTACACACGCTCTGAGGGCGTGGCTACGGCGCGTACACCTACATCAGCACTACAATGGTGGTACGGGCCGTACCCACGCTTTGAGGGTGTGGTTACAGCCCGTACCACCATTGTAGTGGTGACGGGTACGCGTACGCGGGGATTGGTGGACACGCCCCCCGAAGTGACCAGACCCTGGAGGTAATGTATGGACAGTATATGTTTTTTTTTAAATTAGGTAGAGGTTATGTTTCCTGCCCCTTGCCCCCCCTTTGCCCCTGGGTGTTGTGCTGAACTTCTGCGGCGTCCGCGGCGGTTTCGGTGCACCAGGTCGTAGGCTAGGAGGGCCGGGATGACACATAGGATGGGGTCCATGGCTGTCCGTCACGTACCGCTGCTCCTTCTTCGCGTCGTCCTCAATTTCCCGGGAGTTTTTGGCTGCCATAAAAAATGATCCGTGCGGAGTGACGCAGGCACGAATCGTACTTGCTGTTCCGTAGAACGCTGCCTGACTCCGTCCAGACATCACGTACGCGATGTCCCGGATCGGAATTGTGGGTATTTTTTCGTCGCACGTACTTTTTTCCGAATCGTACGGAAATGGTATTTCTGTACGAATCGTACTTGCTGGTTGGTAAGGAGCATTTCCCGGGTACAAGTCGTACGGAGAATACGCTCCGTACGACCATTCGTACCCGGGTTTTACAGGATCGGAATCGGCCCCATAGTATAGCCACTCCAATTTACAAAACAGTACAAAAAAATTAAAGGCAGAAAAAGTACAAATTACTACTCCCATTACAATAAATGCAACAGTAGGAAAAGTGCTGAATTACACAGGGGTAAAATTCACTATTCCCACTCTACTCAGTGCAACAGATGAGAAAGTGTTAAATTATGAATGGGTAAAATGCATTATTCCCACTCCCATTCAAATACTTTATTCCATCTTACACATAACATCATAAAAGTACTTACAATCACAATTTATAAAAAGACATAGATAAAAAATATAATCATAAATCTTGATAATTAAAAAATTACTATCATCCAATTTATCATAAAATTCATTTCATCTATATATAAAGAGGCTAGATACAATAAAAGTGTAATAGACAGTCCTAAATCACCTTATAGGCCAACCTGCTTTCTCTTTTTCAAACATGCCCATGAGAATGATGCTAGCGAAAAACACACAAAAGAGTTCTGCCAGGATTTGAAGAAAAACAATGCTATTAGTCCCACTCTACTAAGTGCAACAGTAGGGAAAGTGTTGAATGGCAGAGGGGTAAAATGTATTATTCCTACTCCAGTCAGACAACAGTAGGAAAAATGTAGAATTGAGGGGGGTAAAATTTACTACTCCCACTCCAGTCAGTGCAACAGTAGGGAAAGTGTTGGATTGATGAGGGGATAAAGTTATTATTTCCACTCCAGACATAACAACAGCAGGGAAAGGGTTGGGTGGCGGAGTGGTAAAATGTACTATGCCCACTCCAGTCAGTGCAACAGTAGAGAAAGTGTTGGATTGCGGAGAGGTAAAATTTACTATTCTCACTCCAGTCAGTACAACAGTAGGGAAAATGTTGATTTACGGAGGGGTAAAATTTACTATTCCCACTCCAGTCAGTGCAACAGTAGGTAAAGTGTTGGATTGTGGAGGGGTAACAATTAATAATAATTAACTAATTACAAATTATTTATATTGAATTAACTCCCCACCCCTTACCCCTACAAATACAACTGGCACCTAATATATAGCACAAACAATATTGTAATTACATAATTTATAAAATTAATTAACAATTAAATAATGTTTGTGTATTAACATTAATTAAATACTATAATACATTTCATGCACACCCTTTACCCTTACAAAACCAGCAAACTGTACAAACAAAAAAGTAGTGAACAATTTACATAATTAATTGTCAATTAATAGAGTAATTAGAATAATAAATAATTATTAATTAATTATAATTAATTTACTTCCACCCTAAACTCCTACAAAACCCACAACCTACACCTAAAACGTAATTTAAAAAAATGTAATTATACAATTTACATTATTAATTATCAATTAAATAATTAATAGTAATTAAAAATAATTATTAATTAATTAAAATTAATGTACTTGCACACTCTACCCCTGTAAAACCAACAACCTGCAACTAAAACTCAAATTTAAAAAAAATATACAATTAACATTAATGATTATCAATTAAATCATTATTATTAATTAAAAACTTTTATTTTATTCTTAATAAAAAATAAAATAATTGTAATTATTTACTTTACTTTAAAATAAATTGTAAAATAGAAAAAAACAATTAAGAATCGATATTATTAACAACAATTTTTTTAAACATCCGCATTAACAACATAGATATTTTTGTTAATGATATTAACACTCTCTATATTTCTAACTCCGATATTACCTACCTTAAAATCGATATTCTTGTCAACGATATTTTTGCTGACGGTATTTCTGCCTGACGATATTTCCAACTTGATAATTCTGTAGGCCGCTATTAAAATGTCAATATTTTGTCTGAATACCCCTTAGGGTATGTACTGCAACAAACAATAAAGTAAGGAATGAACAAATGAATGAATGTATTTCAGCCACTAGCAATTACTCATGGCCTCATTCTAGACCATTGCTTTTCGCCCACTTTGGCACTCTGGACGAGACCAGACCTATTCAAATCAGTCTTGGGCCTGCTCCATTAGTATCAGTCCAACCCAAAAAGTTAGGCCAGGCCCCCTCCAGATGGAGCAGAACCCCAGACCAGTTTTACCCTGCTCAGGCCTCATCTGTCGGGTACAGCTTGAGTCCTGTGCACAGTGAATAAGGGACCCCCGCTTGGGCCCACCCTGCGCACTTGGAGCTGATGAAACTAAGTGATGGATGGAATTCTTCAAATAAAAAAAAGCTAGCCACTGGTGATCACTCAGGCCACATTCTAGAACATCATTTTCACCCACTAAGCCCGTGGCACCCAAGCTACACCTCTGCTCATTCTCAACAGTTCCTCTTTGCACACTCATCACCTCTACAGCACTGTGTCGTGTGTAGTGAGTACACGTGGTACCGCCTCACAGTGAGCCAAGTGGGGATCGCCCACATCACCGAAGCTGTCTGATTCTGAACAGGAAGCAGCTTGAGGTTTGTCGGCCTCGATATCTGGCAGATGTGAAGTCACTCCGGCGTTACACAGAACAACACACGTACAGTCTCACTCGTTCCGAAAGAGTGTACCAAAGGGGGAGCAAACCATGGACGCCGCAGGCCGAGCCCCACTGGACATTTCGAATAAGAACCCCTATGAAGATTTCGAGCTACTCCAGCGCGTTGGAGGGGGCACCTACGGGGAGGTTTACAAGGTGAGTCCGCCCCACTCACCCACAAAATCCAAACACCGGCACGAGCTCACCTTCTGTCGAGCCTAAGAAGTAACTATGTGGGCACGGCGAGAGAGTGAGAAGTGTACTGTATAACAGCACCGAAAAGACAAAACTCCCGAGCTGAGAACATTCTTAGCTGGTTTTAGAAGTTGTCGAAGGTCATTTTGAACCACTTTACAATAAGAAAACAATGGCTGACGTTCGACCGATGCGCCTGGTTTTCAGTTTCTGTCTGAGGCAGAGCACGCCTTTGAACTGTGTAGAAAAATGTATCATTTTTAATCGGAAAAGAAAGACCCAGACTCCAAATTCAAAACAGTAGCCCAGCCGAGGAAATATCGTAATTGCTCCCTGAAATGCCATCATGCGTAGTGCTTTGTATATAAAATAAAATAAAAATATACATTTAAAAAAATGTTTAATCGGCTGGCCGCGACTTTCCAGATAGGTTCATCTTCAGCTCTGTAATCAGGAGCTACCTCAAGCTCCATGCATAAATGAGTGCCGGTTCGAGTCTTATTGTTTTGTATGGGTTTATTGTACGGCACAAAGATGCCCTGAGGAGGTCACCAGAGCGGGGCGACACTCAGCCTCTGCGTACACCCCATTGCACTGCGTCCGGTGACGGTAAACGTGCTTCCCTTTTTACCGTAAGCAGGTGAGGGTCAGGAAAGAGTTGCATTGGCAGAGCTGTGAGTTGGGCTCCGTGGTGAGGGGGCGTCACACACACCACTGCAAAAGACGGTGATGAGGGGGTCGAAGGTCAGGAGTGAGGTGTACTCAGGGATTTAAGTGGGCCGGGTCCTGCCTTGCGTCAGTTCTAAAAAGCAGGTGCTGAGACGGGTCTCTATCGGACTCTCCATGTTTTCCCTCACCCTCAGGGTGAAAAAAATAATCTTAACTCTGCAGCAGTGCCAGTGTACCGCCCATCATTCATTTCCTTTCAGGTAACTTCAAAGAGTCTCGTTATAGTCCTTTCACAGTCTCATCATTTCAGCACTGAAGCATTTTCAGTACTATATACAACGAAGCCATAGTTGCTAATTTGTATGCAACTAACCATTGACAAAGGCAATAGTCTTGGCTTGTTGTAATAATGTTACTCGTTGTATTATATATCTGGATGCAATGTTAGAAACAGCAAAATACCAGACGGGCGGCACATTATGCTAAGGACAGATTTTTAGCGTAGGTGTTTTTAAGTCACGCCTTTAATTACATCGGCCACTCCCCTTTGAGAACCCCCCCCCCCCCCCCCGTTTTTTTTATCCCACCTAAACTTAAAGCCACAGCCGTTGTGTCCGAGTAGTTGTAGTGGTAAACCAGATGATGCTGTAGGGAAGGTAAGTTTGAGGTGCTTTGCCGTGTTTTGGTACTGAAATATCGGTGTGCCCTAAATATGAGCATTGGGAGAGTTCTATGTGAAATCATTCTGTCATCAAATAGCAGAGGATGCTGCAGGGCAATTTATGGCGACAGACATTTGTGGTGGTTCCTGTACTGAAACAGCAGGGGTCGCTGCTGTTCAGAAGAAAGGTACATCGGCAGAGCTCCGTGCGGGGCACGGTTTAATAGTATCAGGTTGAAGTAACAGTTCTGAGTGATGTGATAGTTACTTACCGCGCAAAAGCGGGGTGTGGGAGGGGGGGGGGGGTCGGTACCACTACTTGAAAGCAGGGGGCGCCGAAGGTCAGAGTGAGGCCTAAATATGGTGCTCTGTGGTATTTCTGTAATTGAAATGCATTATACTTTGCCTTTTGCAGGTCACAGGAGAGGTGCAGTCGTGCGTTTTTGTGGATGGGATTTGGCCACGTCTTAGTAGTGATACGAGTTCTCCGAAGATTTATTAGGAGGAGTTTGACCTTTTCTATATGAGCAACAGCGCCTATAAATACCACGGGCCTCCTAAAGTGTTAGACAGTTTTAGTAATCGTTGCAGGAGCTCTTTGGCCGTTAAGTCTATCGGGGGTTGACTCCGGAAGCTTTGATGAGATTTCCTCTCAAAGTTGTGGGGGAGGAAGGGTGGTGCCGATGCAGGGAGGATATGGGCTTTCTTGGTTTCATGTTCCCTGCCTTTGCACATAACCCTGTTCAGCATGACTCGACTGTCATACCGATAGATAAACGTGATACTGTGGGAGTATGATTTTTTTGGTAATGGAGAAACCAGTGAGCATTTATTTTCTTCAGGGCAGTTCCAAACAAGCATTGGAGACGCAAATAGGTCTGAGGTTGAATACCGTGGTGCCCCCTGGGCCCTGGGGGACACAGGTAGGCCTCTCACTGGCCACGAGTCCCGGCAGCACAATAAGGCAAGCACACACAAATGTGGATGGTATCACTGGGAGTGCCAAGAGCAGTCGCTCCTGTATTTATTTATACCTTCAGTCCGCGCCTGGCCCTCCAGTCGTACCAACTGCAACATCATACAGTAGAGGTCGGGTGGCACTCTAAATCCCATCCAACCTTTATTTGAAAACAAAACTCAACATGCACTTACAGTAAACCTATAGTCCCGGAGCAACTGGCTCAGGAGGGGGGGTTGGGGCAAAGACCATATCTCTGGCTTCGACCTCACGTCCTGCTATTAACAGTCTGCGAGGCATCCACCGGGGTCACCGCCACGGGGGCATCCATGTCCTGGGGACAGCCGCAAGGGCTGCAGTGTCTAGCCTCGGCTGCTTCACGATCAGCCCACCCCTGTCCGTCAGCCAGGGCTGTTTCTTTGCTTGTCTAGGCGCCATCCTGTATCCCCACTGGGGTGGATATTCTCTTGAACCATGATACGTTCAGGGTCACAGTAGACTGCCCACGTCTCACAGTGACCATCGCCCCCTGGACGGCTACGACGGTCCAGTCTTCATTCTCAAAGGGTGTGCAGAACTTCCACCGTGGGTGTCTGTCCTTCATGACCACCTGACAGTTCTGCGTCAATGGCACGCCCACTGCCACTGGAGGTATAAAGACATTCCGCATGACCACTCGTACAAGGGCCTGTGTCCCCCCATCCTCTTCACCAGTGTTAGAAATGGGGGTCTCTAGTTGGCAATGGTCTGTACCTTGTCCAAGTAGGGACCCTTCCTTATGGTCAGGATAAGGGAGTTACACTTCTAAAATAACCCCTGCTCACCCCCGTGGTAGCTTGGCATGAGCAGTCAGGCTTATCTTAGAGGCAGTGTGTAAAGCATTTGCACATAACCAACAGTAATACAGAGTAAGCACTACAAAAGAACACCACACCAGTTTAGAAAAATATCCAATCTTTTTATATACTTAAGACAAGTCCAAAAACGATAAAAATCCACAATACAGTACTTAGAAATCTTGTTATCAAAATAACCTTGAAATAAAGTTTCTTGAAGTTTATAGCCCTGTCCGGGGCTATCACGGTATCATGAACAAACAAATCCAAACAGCTCTGGCTGACCGCGGTGTCGCGGGCCAGCTACAGTGTCTGGGAGACCCGCAAAACAGTACCTTTAGAAATGCAGGGCATTGGTGACCTCTTGTTGAGCTTCTGAAAGCACGGTGTAAATTCTGGAGGTCGGTGCAGGAGTCGTCGGGCCCTCAAAGTCACACGCGTTGCAGATCAAACTATTCGCGGTTGAAGTCAGGAGCGCTGGCGTCCGCGGGCGTCGGGTCCTCAAAGTCACACGCATTGCAGATCGAACTCCTCGCGGTTAAAGTCAGGAGCGCTGGTGTCCGCGGGCGTCGGGTGCTGCGGTGCGAAGTGCAGCGGTGCGAAGTGCAGCGGTGCGGCGTGTGATGCCTTCAGGTCGCAGTGCGAGTAGCGGCTCGATGGGGGCATCAGAGGGCATCGTCTGTGAGACCAGGGTCGCACCGAAGTGATGCTGTGCTGGTCACGGTGCTGGCAGGTCACGGTGCAAGCAGTGTCATCGTCGTTGCTGAAGCGCTGTCGTCGGCTGACGAACTGGAGTCGATGTCGCCGGCGTCAGTAGGCCAAGGCTACGGTGCGAGATGAGGACGGTGCATTGTGTAACTTATGAGCGGTGCCCTCGAACCATGGTGCAAGCAGTGGCGTCGATGTCGGCGTGAAGCGTCGTCTTCGGAGATACCAAGGCAGCAGCGTGACGCAAGGCGGTGCTGAGCGTCGGGTTGCTTTTTCTTCTGTTGCAGTACAAAACACACAGTCCCCAGTGCTGAGGGGAGAAGAACTTGAAGTCTTTGCTGTTCCTGAGACTTCTTGAACAGAGGACAAGCTCTACCTTAAGTCCATCGAGATACTCAAAGAAAAAAGTTGTAGAAAGTTCAGTCCAGTCCTTTCACAGCCCAAGACAGAAGCAGCCACTGCAGGCCAACACAGCAAAGCAGTCAGCAAAGTGGTAGTTCCTCCTTACAGCTTTTCCAGCTCTTCTCCTTGGCAGTCGTCTTGGTCCAAAAGAGTTCTAAAGTTCAGGGGTTTGGGCCCCACTTTTTATGACCCAAAATCCTTTGTCCTCTCAGGCAGAGAGTGTCTGTGCCCCGCCAGAACCAGTTTTGTCCTTGCTGTGGTAGCTTCCTGGCAGGAGGTGGAGACGGCATTGTCAGAGGCAGACCAGGCCCATTCAGGTGAAAGGAAATCTCCCCCCCACTCTAAATGCAGCCCAGGTCTATTCAGCCCTTCCCTGACCCATCTAGACTCTCTGGAGTCACTGCTCCTCTCCAGCCCCTGTCATCCAAACACCAGACAGTCAATCCACACACCCTGTAGAGGCCTACTGGATGGCTGAGCAAGGAAATACCTACTTTCTGAAAGTGGCATTTTCAAACACAGAATGTAAAAATCACCTTCACTAAAAGATGCATCTTTAGATTCTGAGTTCAGGCATACTAAACGTTATTGTTCTACCTTGTTCCCAGGGGCAGTTAGGTTTATAAGATGTTATAAACAAACTCCCCATTCTGCCTTATGGGAACAGGAAGCCTTGCAATAGTGAAAAACGAAATTGGCAGTAATTCACTATCAGGACATGCCATACACACCATGTCCTACCTTTCACTTACACTGCACCCTGCCCACAGGGGTACCTTGGGCCTACCTTAGGGGTGACTGAAATGTAGGAAAAGGGAAGGTTAGGGCCTGGCAAGTGGGTACACTTGCCAGGTCGGCATGGCGGTCCCAGACTGCACATAGGCTATGCAATGGCAGGCCAGAGTTACATTTACAGGCTGCTTCTGTGGGTGGCACAATCCAGTGTTGCAGCCCACTAGCAGCATTTGACTTACAGGCCCTGGCACACTCAGTGCACTTTACTAGGGACTGACAAATAAATCAAATATGCCAATCATGGAAACACCAATCCATAACACAATTTACAACAGAAGCACTCGCACTTTTAAACTGATCAGCAGTGAGAAAGTGTGCCGATACACTAAACAGAGTCAAAACCGTTGGACAGAAAGCAAAAAGTTAGGGGAAACACGCCAAAAGATGTCACATCTAACAACCAGGTTTGTTGAGCAGTAATCCCTGAGGGTGGCAAGCCAGATAGTCTGCAGGATTATTTCTCCCAGGGTGACACAAAGCTGAATGAGTACCGCCATCCCTGCCAGTCCTGCCGTTTCTGTTGATCTGTCGGTCCTGCCGTTGTCGGGAGCTGCGGGAGCGGAGGAGTTTCGCGGCCGGGAGAGAGCAGCTGTGGGGGCGTGAGAGGAGGTGAGACGAGCAGCTGCGGGTGCCGCAAGTGAGGAGCGGACGCATGAGCTTTCTCCCCCCTTTCGGTGAGTGACGGGTGCCGAGAGGAGCACTTCTTACCCCATTGGCGAGTGGCAAGCAACAACATCTCCTGCCATACCTGCAGACCCAAAAACTAGAGAGCAGACGCAACCACTAGAGAGCAGCAGAGAGCGGCAAACAGGAAGCAGCGAGCAGCGAGCCACAGAGAGCCACAAAGTCACGAAGAGAGGAAGAGTGAAAGCAGTGGCGGCTCTGGCAGCTCCGGTATAGCAACTGAGCACTACGAGCACTGCATTGTGTGCTTGAGCTGCTCGAGCTGCTTGAGATGCGGGAAACATGGTGGTGAATGGTGCCTAGTGCATGCTGGTGTACGGTGTTATTTAACTCACATTGTTGCAGCGCTAAAGACAACCACAGTGTTACCAGACTTACCAGAGCGGGATCGCAGACCGGGGTGCCTGTGTTGGGTGTCTCCCTCGCCGCCGGACAACGCTGCCGCGAGGGGAGACTACAATTACCGTGAGCCCCTGCTCCTCACTCCACTTCCGCCACCAGCGTGCCCGGAGGTGCTTGAAAAGCAGAAGCTCCCTCAGCGTCGCGGGACACGCGCGCGGGCGGCGCCAGGCAGAGCCCGGGCAGAGGGCGGGCCGTTGTGTGGCCGTTAGGGGGCCGGAAGTGGTCGGGTCGGGCCACCCCCCTAAGCCACGAGGACTTATTCTACGCAGCAAGTAATCTTAGTGAGACATTGTGTAACTCATTGTGGTCTTATATCAATCTAGACTGGATATTTATTTTAAGTTTGCCGTTATTAGATTGTTGTGGTGTATATTTTGTGTGAGATTGATAACAGTTAGATTAATCTCTTAATATATTGTTATCTATATCTGTCCAGCATGTCGCGCTCTAATAACGAAATATATGCTACTAGCCAGGGAACTATTGATAATTATCTGGTGAAGAGAGTAAGCCAGATTAATAGTGACCGGCGCGCTTCGTTAGGGAGGGAGAGCCCAGTATCGGCTCTGGTGGAGTTGCCTTTACCCGCGTTGGACACCGAGTGTGAGGCCTCAACGAATAATACACCCACTGTAAAGTCAATGACGCCAACGGTGGTGAATGTTGAGGTTCACTCAGACCAACACAACATGGCAAGTGAGGTAATTGAGGTTATTGAGGAAACGCCATTGGTCGTAAGGCCAGTGCGAAACTGCAGGAAAGCGCTGCCTAAACGGGGGGCAAAACACAACAAAAAAAGATGTGAGCTGGATCAGTCAGTTTGTACTGGCCCTACCCTAAACCCTTTCGTCTTCTCTGGAAATACTGAAAGCGGTCTGAATATGAATTTTGACCAGTTTGCCGCTCTTATTAAAAACATGGAGGTAAAGCTAGAGGAGAGGTTAGTGGAGATGATTAGACCTCTGACTACCATGATAGACACCCTGACAACGGAGGTGGCAAGGCTTGGTGGTCTTGTATCCACACACTTGGCAGCAGTCACAAGCGAAAAGGTTAGGGATAAGGTTACGGTAGAAGGGCTGAGAGACGTGACGAGTGGTAAAGTTTATCAGAACATCTGTAATACAGGTAACACCGCTGAAGGAGTCACCTCAGCAAATAAGATACTAATTACCCCTGATACTTTAGTAATACCTGCTCCGCTGGCCCAACATAATATAGCCCCAAGTTTAGCCCCAAGGGCTAGATCAGATCATAGACCTCCTAGAATCAATCGTTATCTTAATTTGCCACCTGACTGTGCACCGTATGTGATAGTCCTAACTAATGTTCCACCTTGCAGCTCTTATCCTGCCTCACCATATGGTGAATCGCATGACTCACTTAAAAATAAGACAGTCTCATGGCTTAATAAAAACTGTGGCTTCCCAACTCCATACCATGATCAGATATTGGGAGTGAGGAGGGTGGACTGGGTAGGCCCGTCTAAAAAGCTAGGAAATGGGGATTGTATTGTTGTGAATTTTAAACATCCCCAGCATGTGGCAACTGTACTCTTGCCAGGTCGGCATGGCGGTCCCAGACTGCACATAGGCTATGCAATGGCAGGCCAGAGTTACATTTACAGGCTGCTTCTGTGGGTGGCACAATCCAGTGTTGCAGCCCACTAGCAGCATTTGACTTACAGGCCCTGGCACACTCAGTGCACTTTACTAGGGACTGACAAATAAATCAAATATGCCAATCATGGAAACACCAATCCATAACACAATTTACAACAGAAGCACTCGCACTTTTAAACTGATCAGCAGTGAGAAAGTGTGCCGATACACTAAACAGAGTCAAAACCGTTGGACAGAAAGCAAAAAGTTGGGGGAAACACGCCAAAAGATGTCACATCTAACAACCAGGTTTGTTGAGCAGTAATCCCTGAGGGTGGCAAGCCAGATAGTCTGCAGGATTATTTCTCCCAGGGTGACACAAAGCTGAATGAGTACCGCCATCCCTGCCAGTCCTGCCGTTTCTGTTGATCTGTCGGTCCTGCCGTTGTCGGGAGCTGCGGGAGCGGAGGAGTTTCGCGGCCGGGAGAGAGCAGCTGTGGGGGCGTGAGAGGAGGTGAGACGAGCAGCTGCGGGTGCCGCGAGTGAGGAGCGGACGCATGAGCTTTCTCCCCCCTTTCGGTGAGTGACGGGTGCCGAGAGGAGCACTTCTTACCCCATTGGCGAGTGGCAAGCAACAACATCTCCTGCCATACCTGCAGACCCAAAAACTAGAGAGCAGACTCAACCACTAGAGAGCAGCAGAGAGCGGCAAACAGGAAGCAGCGAGCAGCGAGCCACAGAGAGCCACAAAGTCACGAAGAGAGGAAGAGTGAAAGCAGTGGCGGCTCTGGCAGCTCCGGTATAGCAACTGAGCACTACGAGCACTGCATTGTGTGCTTGAGCTGCTCGAGCTGCTTGAGATGCGGGAAACATGGTGGTGAATGGTGCCTAGTGCATGCTGGTGTACGGTGTTATTTAACTCACATTGTTGCAGCGCTAAAGACAACCACAGTGTTACCAGACTTACCAGAGCGGGATCGCAGACCGGGGTGCCTGTGTTGGGTGTCTCCCTCGCCGCCGGACAACGCTGCCGCGAGGGGAGACTACAATTACCGTGAGCCCCTGCTCCTCACTCCACTTCCGCCACCAGCGTGCCCGGAGGTGCTTGAAAAGCAGAAGCTCCCTCAGCGTCGCGGGACACGCGCGCGGGCGGCGCCAGGCAGAGCCCGGGCAGAGGGCGGGCCGTTGTGTGGCCGTTAGGGGACCGGAAGTGGTCGGGTCGGGCCACCCCCCTAAGCCACGAGGACTTATTCTACGCAGCAAGTAATCTTAGTGAGACATTGTGTAACTCATTGTGGTCTTATATCAATCTAGACTGGATATTTATTTTAAGTTTGCCGTTATTAGATTGTTGTGGTGTATATTTTGTGTGAGATTGATAACAGTTAGATTAATCTCTTAATATATTGTTATCTATATCTGTCCAGCATGTCGCGTTCTAATAACGAAATATATGCTACTAGCCAGGGAACTATTGATAATTATCTGGTGAAGAGAGTAAGCCAGATTAATAGTGACCGGCGCGCTTCGTTAGGGAGGGAGAGCCCAGTATCGGCTCTGGTGGAGTTGCCTTTACCCGCGTTGGACACCGAGTGTGAGGCCTCAACGAATAATACACCCACTGTAAAGTCAATGACGCCAACGGTGGTGAATGTTGAGGTTCACTCAGACCAACACAACATGGCAAGTGAGGTAATTGAGGTTATTGAGGAAACGCCATTGGTCGTAAGGCCAGTGCGAAACTGCAGGAAAGCGCTGCCTAAACGGGGGGCAAAACACAACAAAAAAAGATGTGAGCTGGATCAGTCAGTTTGTACTGGCCCTACCCTAAACCCTTTCGTCTTCTCTGGAAATACTGAAAGCGGTCTGAATATGAATTTTGACCAGTTTGCCGCTCTTATTAAAAACATGGAGGTAAAGCTAGAGGAGAGGTTAGTGGAGATGATTAGACCTCTGACTACCATGATAGACACCCTGACAACGGAGGTGGCAAGGCTTGGTGGTGTTGTATCCACACACTTGGCAGCGGTCACAAGCGAAAAGGTTAGGGATAAGGTTACGGTAGAAGGGCTGAGAGACGTGACGAGTGGTAAAGTTTATCAGAACATCTGTAATACAGGTAACACCGCTGAAGGAGTCACCTCAGCAAATAAGATACTAATTACCCCTGATACTTTAGTAATACCTGCTCCGCTGGCCCAACATAATATAGCCCCAAGTTTAGCCCCAAGGGCTAGATCAGATCATAGACCTCCTAGAATCAATCGTTATCTTAATTTGCCACCTGACTGTGCACCGTATGTGATAGTCCTAACTAATGTTCCACCTTGCGGCTCTTATCCTGCCTCACCATATGGTGAATCGCATGACTCACTTAAAAATAAGACAGTCTCATGGCTTAATAAAAACTGTGGCTTCCCAACTCCATACCATGATCAGATATTGGGAGTGAGGAGGGTGGACTGGGTAGGCCCGTCTAAAAAGCTAGGAAATGGGGATTGTATTGTTGTGAATTTTAAACATCCCCAGCATGTGGCAACTGTACTCTTAAGAGCATCTGCACTTATATATAACGAGAATAGTATTTTTGTTCGTCCACTAGGGTACTTTTATACGCATTTGTGCAAAATCTCACCACAGCAAATGTTAATCAATCCTGTGGTTGAATTCCAGACTCCGTTGACTAATACCCAATTCATATATAACACTGTAAAATCATGTGGGTTTGGTAATGCTGCTAAGATTCAGAACGGGTCTAATTGTGTTGGCCAATATCACCATGGGTCGAACGTTAATACACAGAATAGGTATGAAGTGCTATCCGGGCTAGAGATGTGCGATTGACATAAAGCACCTAAGGCCCAGGTTATTGAAGATATAGGCGACTCAGTACCCGCCACAAACCTACAGGGTAAAGAATCGACCAGTAACGTTGTCTCGTGGAATATCGCGGGACTGGCTGCTAAGATGGCGGATGCTAACTGGGTTAATTACATTAAACAATTCAAGATAATCTGCCTACAAGAGACCTGGTCGGTAGAGTGCGACCTCTTCTTAGAAGGATATAAGGCCTTTTATGTGCCAGCTACACCATCATTTAGAGGCAGAGCTAAGGGGGGACTGGTGACCTTTGTCTCTATTACACTCCCGTGCAATACTCGTAGAATTGCAACACATCATTTTGGAATAATGGGGCTTGTTTTAACTGGTGAAAATTGCTCGGCGGGTTTGGTGAACTTTTATAACACCCCAAATGCTAGTTCAATGTCTAGTTCAATACCTGCACTACACGTCTTTATTATTACCTCTATGAAGGACTTCATTCATAACCTTATGATCATGGGTGATTTTAATGTGCACCTGTGTGGTGACCCTCTGAGGAAATGTTTAACAGATCTGCAGTGTGAGCGCCAGGGTGGTTTACATCTGGAACATACGGTAGATGGGGAATTTTGTAATGATTTATTGAACAACTTAGATCTTGTTTTGGCAATGACACTTAGGGATCCTTCAAAATGTTTTGACATCCCTACTTTTAAAGGGCATGGCAGGGGCACCTTCATTGATCATATGCTCCTGTCAGTACCTATGCAGACCTTTCTGGATTCGTTCAACATAGTTCACAGTGAATTCAGTGATCATAACCGCCTGACAATCCGCCTTAAGGGTCCCTGGATTAACATGGAAAAACAGAACTATAGTTCAGGTAGGCTGGGTACAACGGACGGGAGGAGGCGACTCAAGTGGTCAATGGTCACACAAGATCGACTATATAAAAATATTATAGATAAATGCACTGAGGACATAAAGATCTGTACATACGAGGGGGTGACCCAAGGCAGGTTCTTAATGCATATCATAACCTGACGGAGAAGGTGTCTAAGATGTTGTTGGTCCCCGCTAATAATATGGAGAAAGGTGGCCCAAGATGGTTTAATCATGAATGCTCCAAAGCCGCTCGCAATCTTAGGAGTGCCCTGGCAGTCAAACCAAGAAACCAGGAGGATGTAAAGTTATGCAGGAAAGAATACAAATCTGTTATCGCATCTCATAAAGAGACCTTAAGAGAAGAGGCTTGGAGCGAGATTTTAGACCCCGCCATCCTAAAAAGTAGTTCCAGATTCTGGGCGCTAGTTAAAAAACCATTTTTGGTAGAAGACCCTGGCGATGGTTTAGTAATCTTAGTGAGACATTGTGTAACTCATTGTGGTCTTATATCAATCTAGACTGGATATTTATTTTAAGTTTGCCGTTATTAGATTGTTGTGGTGTATATTTTGTGTGAGATTCATAACAGTTAGATTAATCTCTTAATATATTGTTATCTATATCTGTCCAGCATGTCGCGTTCTAATAACGAAATATATGCTACTAGCCAGGGAACTATTGATAATTATCTGGTGAAGAGAGTAAGCCAGATTAATAGTGACCGGCGCGCTTCGTTAGGGAGGGAGAGCCCAGTATCGGCTCTGGTGGAGTTGCCTTTACCCGCGTTGGACACCGAGTGTGAGGCCTCAACGAATAATACACCCACTGTAAAGTCAATGACGCCAACGGTGGAGAATGTTGAGGTTCACTCAGACCAACACAACATGGCAAGTGAGGTAATTGAGGTTATTGAGGAAACGCCATTGGTCGTAAGGCCAGTGCGAAACTGCAGGAAAGCGCTGCCTAAACGGGGGGCAAAACACAACAAAAAAAGATGTGAGCTGGATCAGTCAGTTTGTACTGGCGCTACCCTAAACCCTTTCGTCTTCTCTGGAAATACTGAAAGCGGTCTGAATATGAATTTTGACCAGTTTGCCGCTCTTATTAAAAACATGGAGGTAAAGCTAGAGGAGAGGTTAGTGGAGATGATTAGACCTCTGACTACCATGATAGACACCCTGACAACGGAGGTGGCAAGGCTTGGTGGTCTTGTATCCACACACTTGGCAGCGGTCACAAGCGAAAAGGTTAGGGATAAGGTTACGGTAGAAGGGCTGAGAGACGTGACGAGTGGTAAAGTTTATCAGAACATCTGTAATACAGGTAACACCGCTGAAGGAGTCACCTCAGCAAATAAGATACTAATTACGCCTGATACTTTAGTAATACCTGCTCCGCTGGCCCAACATAATATAGCCCCAAGTTTAGCCCCAAGGGCTAGATCAGATCATAGACCTCCTAGGATCAATCGTTATCTTAATTTGCCACCTGACTGTGCACCGTATGTGATAGTCCTAACTAAGGTTCCACCTTGCAGCTCTTATCCTGCCTCACCATATGGTGAATCGCATGACTCACTTAAAAATAAGACAGTCTCATGGCTTAATAAAAACTGTGGCTTCCCAACTCCATACCATGATCAGATATTGGGAGTGAGGAGGGTGGACTGGGTAGGCCCGTCTAAAAAGCTAGGAAATGGGGATTGTATTGTTGTGAATTTTAAAAATCCCCAGCATGTGGCAACTGCACTCTTAAGAGCATCTGCACTTATATATAACGAGAATAGTATTTTTGTTCGTCCACTAGGGTACTTTTATACGCATTTGTGCAAAAACTCACCACAGCAAATGTTAATCAATCCTGTGGTTGAATTCCAGACTCCGTTGACTAATACCCAATTCATATATAACACTGTAAAATCATGTGGGTTTGGTAATGCTGCTAAGATTCAGAACGGGTCTAATTGTGTTGGCCAATATCACCATGGGTCGAACGTTAATACACAGAATAGGTATGAAGTGCTATCCGGGCTAGAGATGTGCGATTGACATAAAGCACCTAAGGCCCAGGTTATTGAAGCTATAGGCGACTCAGTACCCGCCACAAACTGCCTACAAGAGACCTGGTCGGTAGAGTGCGACCTCTTCTTAGAAGGATATAAGGCCTTTTATGTGCCAGCTACACCATCATTTAGAGGCAGAGCTAAGGGGGGACTGGTGACCTTTGTCTCTATTACACTCCCGTGCAATACTCGTAGAATTGCAACACATCATTTTGGAATAATGGGGCTTGTTTTAACTGGTGAAAATTGCTCGGCGGGTTTGGTGAACCTTTATAACACCCCAAATGCTAGTTCAATGTCTAGTTCAATAACTGCACTACACGTCTTTATTATTACCTCTATGAAGGACTTCATTCATAACCTTATGATCATGGGTGATTTTAATGTGCACCCGTGTGGTGACCCTCTGAGGAAATGTTTAACAGATCTGCAGTGTGAGCGCCAGGGTGGTTTACATCTGGAACATACGGTAGATGGGGAATTTTGTAATGATTTATTGAACAACTTAGATCTTGTTTTGGCAATGACACTTAGGGATCCTTCAAAATGTTTTGACATCCCTACTTTTAAAGGGCATGGCAGGGGCACCTTCATTGATCATATGCTCCTGTCAGTACCTATGCAGACCTTTCTGGATTCGTTCAACATAGTTCACAGTGAATTCAGTGATCATAACCCCCTGACAATCCGCCTTAAGGGTCCCTGGATTAACATGGAAAAACAGAACTATAGTTCAGGTAGGCTGGGTACAACGGACGGGAGGAGGCGACTCAAGTGGTCAATGGTCACACAAGATCGACTATATAAAAATATTATAGATAAATGCACTGAGGACATAAAGATCTGTACATACGAGGGGGGTGACCCAAGGCAGGTTCTTAATGCATATCATAACCTGACGGAGAAGGTGTCTAAGATGTTGTTGGTCCCCGCTAATAATATGGAGAAAGGTGGCCCAAGATGGTTTAATCATGAATGCTCCAAAGCCGCTCGCAATCTTAGGAGTGCCCTGGCAGTCAAACCAAGAAACCAGGAGGATGTAAAGTTATGCAGGAAAGAATACAAATCTGTTATCGCATCTCATAAAGAGACCTTAAGAGAAGAGGCTTGGAGCGAGATTTTAGACCCCGCCATCCTAAAAAGTAGTTCCAGATTCTGGGCGCTAGTTAAAAAATCATTTTTGGTAGAAGACCCTGGCGATGGTTTAGTTTGCTGCATAACCAAAGAGGAGTGGGAACATCATTTTAAACAATTGTATTATTCAGCTCTCCCTGTAATAAATAATTCAAAATTGACTGTAAGGGGAGATACCATCAAGTTCAATAGAAGTGAGGTTATGGAGGCCATAGAGGGATTGACAGCTAGGAAAGCTCCAGGACCTGATGGGATCCCCCCAGACCTGTATAAGTCTGACCCGAGATTCTGGGGCCAAATCCTGGCTGTAGTCTTTAATGCAGCCGCTAAATTGGGCTGTCCTCTGGCATGGGGGTTATCAACGATTGTCCCTGTGTTTAAGAAAGGAGATAAGGGCAGCCCTCTTTTCTACCGACCAATCTCATTGATCGACTCCATGGTTAAAATCATGGGGAGAGTCCTGTTACAGAGATTGTCATGTTGGGCGGACGATAATGATATTATGTCAGTCTCTCAATACGGTTTCTGCAGTGGTCGCTCTACCATAACCAGTGCCTCAATCTCTTTCTGGTTCTGAGTAAATATACGGTGGTGCAGAAGGGGACTGTTCACCTCGCCTTCATGGATCTGTCATCAGCCTTCGACTGTGTTAACAGGGGAAGGCTGTGGCAGACCATGAGTGAGAAGGGGGTGGATAGGGGGATTGTTGATTTTCTGGTGGATTTGCATAGTAACACCAGTGCAAATGTTAGGTATTCTGCAAATGGGGACACCACTGGTAATTTCGACATTAAGAAGGGAGTACGGCAGGGCTGCATTCTCGCCCCATTTCTTTTTAATTTTTATATTAACGATTTAGATGTTGTCCTGCAGGAGGTACAGGCTGACTGCCCTAGAGTTGGCAGGCGGAGTATTCCAGTTCTTTTATATGCAGATGATGCGGTTTTAATCTCCAGAACGGAGAAGGGACTCCAGGCTCTCCTAAACACTTTTAACAATTTTATGTCTGATAGAGATTTAATGGTCAATAATGCCAAATCATACATTATGCATGTTGGCCGTCAACCAAAAAAGAAGTTTGTCTTTAAATTAGATGACGCTTTAATCCCCACTTCACAATCATTCACGTATCTTGGTGTTTTATTTGACTCCAAGCTTAGCTGGGGTCCCCATCTGGCCAAAAAAAAGGGGGAAATGATAAGGGCAAATGCCTCTATTTTTAATTTCGCAACAAAACTGGGGAAGAAGCCAACTAATTCAATGATTAAACTTTATAATGCTAAATCAGTAGCGAGCGCTGTTTACGGCAGCGAACTATGGGGCTATGTAAAGGGAGAACATTTACAGGTCGCGGAAAATAATTTTCTTAAACGTCTACTTTGTGTTCCCGCTAGTACACCGAATATGGCAGTTCATGAAGAACTGGGGACAAAATATTTATGTGATACATTTGCCCTAAGGCCACTGCTCTGTTGGGTAAAGCTGTGGCTAAATAAAGATATACCGCTTACCCATCTAATTGTGAAAGATCTTGTATCCCAGGATAACTCAATGTGCGTCCCCTGGTTGAAATATTTGAAATCTTGCTTCTTCAGGCTGGGTCGTTTGAATCTGTTTGAAAACCCAGACATGATTGTAAAGGGGGACATGATAGCAATTAAACAAGCTTTCCTTTTGGATAGGGTGACCCAAAGAGAAGGGGTGGAGCTTATGAAACCTAGTATCAGAAAATACGTGATCCTCAAAACCTGTGATACAATGGAGCCGTATTTAACGGGCAGTTTCACTTCGCACGAAAAATTCTTACTGACAAGGTTTAGGCTCAATATTTTTCATCACCTTTTAATCAGACCAAAACTAGACAATTTTAATAAAACTGCTGCTCCCTGTGGCTGCGACGGAATGTCTCCACAGGATAAGCTGCGTTTTATTTTTTTATGTAAATTTTATGAATATCCGCGCAGACGTTACCTGGTTGCCCTGTTAAAAAAAACTTAATTTTAACCAAATTAGACCAGCCCTTGTGTATCTTCAGCTCCTGTATAGTGATAGTGTTTTACATGTATTAGAATTTTTAAAATTAACTGTTAAAATGAGGAACTGCCTGGATCAATGATGCTGCATTGTTTAACTCATGATTAGTTTAACCACTGGAATACCTTTTTAACACCTACCAAACCTGATAATATTTGCACTTTCTTTTAAACTTGCTATTTGCCTCATGTACTATGGATGTTTTTAACTATGATTAATGTTAATAATTTATGTGTTGTATATGTGTACTTTTATGGTGTGAAATAATACCGAAATAAAGTCTGGATTGATTGATTGATTGATTGATTGATTGAATGAGTAGGGTTTTAGTTGCACCGCTCAGCTCTCAATTCAAGGGGGGGCATGCTGGGACAACCCTGCAAAGAGCGGGACCAGAGGCTTGCGGTTTGTGATGACCTAGAACTGGTGGCCACTCAAATAGAGGTGGAATTGGCGGCATGCCCATTGTATCGCCAATGTTCCCTCTCAATTTGGGCATATTGTGTCTCTGTGCTTGACAGTGCTCTGCTGCCCTAGGTGATGGGAACCCATGACCTGGTGCCCTTTTCCTGCAACAGAAACGCTCCAAGCCCGACCGGGGCTGGCATCCACCACCAGTTCTGTCTTGTTCTTTGGATCAAAGTACGCCATCATTGCGTTAGCCAGTACTGTATCCTTTACCTTGTGAAATGCTCTGTCAATGTCTTCTGTCCACTCCCAGACTGTGTTCGCCTTCCTCAGTGACCTCAGCTGCTCGGACAGTGTGGCCAAGTTTGGAATAAACCGGCCACAGTAAGTTGCCATCCCTAGGAAGCTTCTCACCTCTATGACATTTTGGGGGACATCTGCCTTTCTTATCACATCAACTTTCTTGGTATCCACCCTCAGCCCATCGCTAGAAAAAACATAGTCAAAGAAGGAGCACTTCTTTCTGTGAAACATAAGTCCGCACTCAGCCAGCCCCTCCAACGTCGCCCTGAGTCACAAGTGGTGGTATTCCAATGCCTCAGAGAATATCAGGATATCGTCACAGATGTTTATGACGCTGATCAGGCCAGAGAGGGTCTCCCGGATGGTGTTCTGAAACACCTCAGCTGCCGATGATATCCCAAAGTTGAGCCTCCGGTTACACCTGATGCCCATGTGCGTTGAACAGGTCATTATATAATAACTGGAATGACCGAGTTCCGGCTGGTGGTAGCCAGCATTCAGATCAAGTTTTTTAGAAACATTTGGCACTATTAAGGCGCGTCTCAATGTCATCCATGGTTGGGGTAATGTGTCGCTCCCATCTGATAGCCTGATTGAGGAACTGCATGTCCACACAGTCTGATGGCCTGGGTTGCTGTGGGGGCTATCACCAAGGGGGATACCCACAGCGTGGGCCAGGTAACTTTCGCGATCACCCCCAGCCAGTCTAAATTCCGTAACTCTCTTCTACTAGCGGTCGCAAGCAAAAGGGCACTCTCTGTTGTCTAAGTGCCATGAGCCTCACCAACTCGTCATTGTGGAGCATCACTGTGGTGTTTTTGAGGCACCCAAGACCTTCGAATAGCTGAAGAAAATCATAAAGGATGTTGGCGGCCTGTGACTCATGCACTTGTCGAGCTAAAAATACCACTCCCAAGTCTTCTGCTGTGTGGCAACCCAGGAGGGTGCTGGTGTTCCATTCAGTCACATGAAAGTTAACCTTCGTGGATTTGCCTTCACTCGCCAGCAGCACCTCCACCATGCCCACCAGTGGCAATGGCTCTGTGCCTCCATAATTGTAGATCCTTGCTCTAGATTGCGTTATTTCAGTGCATTGCACTAATTTGTCAAACTGAGCAGTATCCATCACATTGACTGACGCGCTGATGTCAATGAATGCCTTTTTTTAGCATGTCCCCTATCTCGACCGTGTACATGGGTAGCTGGTGTCTTCGGTTGCCTCCGCTTCCCACTAAGGAGATCATGAAAATCTCATTGTCATCATCTTCCACTGTGTCAGGGTGTGCCATGGGCTGCCATGTGAGAGAGGGTCTTACCGGTCTTCATCATTGATAAACAGCTGACAGATGGCGCCACCTATCCTGCTCCTGCCTATTGCTCTCACGTTCTTCCAGTCGTTCCGACACTCTTTAGCAAAGTGATTAAGTTGTCTGCAGTGAGAGCACACATGGCCTCTGGCTAGGCAGACATCTGGTGTCTGATGTTTGAGGCCACAGTTCCCACACCGGTTGTCGGGATGGTGCTGAGTGCTGGAGGCTCACGGGGATCAGGGCATCTGGGCATCTTTGGATGGAGTCCACCTGCTCTTCCTTCACCTTCACAGGTCGAGCAGTAGTCAGGGTGGTGGAACCTTTTGACAGGGCCTTTTCCATGTAATCTGCTTGGCTGTTAGCTAGCTCATGCGATTGTACCAGCACCAGGATGGCATCCAGCGTGATGCATGGCTGGCACAGGATGAATTGCTGCAGGACAGCTGACATGCACCCTTGTATGAGCTCCGTCCTGATCTCGTCGACCTAGTCAATGTTCAGGCACGTGCTCACCAGCCTTCGGAGGCATGCATAGAAGACGTTGATGCTCTCACTCTCCACTTGCCTGACCTGGTGCAGCTTGCACCTGTCTTAGTCCAGATTCAGCTGCAGGTCAAAGTGTCTGTCCAAAGCCGCCACTGCAGCATCAAATTCAGCCTCAACCCCTGTGTTTGGCTGGTTTACGGACAGCTTGTAGAGTTTAGTCCCACAAGCATAGAGCAATGGTGATCGCTTGACGGCCCCTTCCGTCTCCCTCATGGCACGGAAGTAATGCTTCAACCACCCGACCCATAAGCAACACCACAGCACTGCCATCGCTGGGTCTGCCAGCACTTTGAAAGGTGCCAGGGCCATGACTGATGAATGGGTGTGCAGTGCCAGAGGTGGTTGGAGTACCTGCTGCTGTGGGTCTGATATCATGTGGGATGCGGGGCTGCTGCATTATACCAGACCCTCACTGGCCACTGCCTCGAGCCTTGACCAGGCCTGCATGGTCTGTGGGCAGACTTGGAGTGCCCTCGTCCTTCTTCCCACACTCTTCCTCTTTTTTATCCTTGCCAGAGGCACCCCCGCAAGGGTGTTATAGTCCTTGAGTGTGTCTCACAACTTCTTTGCCCTTCAAGTGCTTCTCCCTCCAGGTATATCAACACTCTTCCTGACCAAAAGTCCTTCCCCTGATGGCCTCTTGCCTTGTTGCAGAAGAGAATTGTAGGTCGCGGACCATAGGCGGGCCGGAATCAGAATCACGCGACCCCAGGTGCCTCATGCTGGATGCGGTGATGCTTGTGCAGCAGCAGGTGGCCCTCAATGCACGGTAGGCGATTGAGACCTCAGGTCATGGGCTGCGTGCTTCAGCTGGCTCCCGCTGATGTCTGAGAGGAGGGGAAAGGGAGATGCGGCCAGCAGACCACACGCGCTTCTGCCTGTGCGCGGTGACCCCAGAGACCAGGGTCACAATGTCAGGTGCGCGGCAGGTTGCACCGCGGCACCACTGCTTCACTCTCACAGGACGTTGTTGTGGAGGCGAATCATTCCTCTTTGCCAATGGGGTGCCCCCAGGGCCCTGGGGGACACTAATAGGCATCTTGCCTGACACGAGGCCCGGCAGCACAAAAAGGCACACACACACAAATGTGGATGGATTCGCTGGGAGTGCCATGAGCGGTCACTCCCACATTTATTTATGCCTTAGAGCTGCTGCGTCCCTCTGGTCATAACAACTGCAACATTGTACAGTAGGGGCTGGGTGGCAGTCCACATCTACCAACCTTTTTGCTTCGTCAATGCTTGTTTAGGTATCGCGACCTGCGTTGCACTGCGTAGCAGTGCTCGCGCAGGTCGCGAGACCTTTAGTAGGTGAAAAACAGGTAAATCAAGCTGACATAGGAATCGCACACGCTCGTGCGTGTGCGTTTCCTTTTCAGCTCCCCCATTGGCCTTTGCGTGCGTCTTATTCTAAAAGACTGCACGCAATTTGCCCGAGGCGCGCGCTTAGCTCCTCCCATGGCCTATTGGTGTCTATTACGCGCACCAATAGGCCGTGGGAGGAGCTATGATCGTGACCAGACACAGGCGTGACGCGCGTGCCACTTTTTTTTCTTTACTTTTGGTATAAGCGCGGCACCTGTGCTTTACTTATATAACATTAAAAGTAAAGCGCGGGTGCCACGATTATACAAAAGGTAAAGAAATTGATTTATTTTCTATTTCTTTACTTTTGGTATAATCGCGGCACCCACGCTTTACTTTTAATGTTATAAGTGAAGCGCGGGTGCCGCGATTATACCAAAAGTAAAGGAATAGAAAAAAACATCTATTTCTTTACTTATGGTATAATCGCGGCACCCGCGCTTTACTTATAACATTAAAAGATTAGAAGAACCTGAAAGCAGAGGGGACAGAGTCTGGGTCACTAGCCAGTGACCAGGAAGGCGATGGACAGATGCCCACTGATGTCTGGGGATTTCAGATGAAAGAGGTGAAGCTTCACTCTTCAGCCACAAGGACCAGGAGGCGTCGAGGACAACCAGGAGCTGGATTCGAGCTGCACCACGAAGGATGTCAAGTGCTGCAGCGTCGGTGCCCGGATTGGACACAAAAAGCCTTGGCAGCAGCAACCCACGTAGAAATGAGAATGATGCTTCGGTGCAGACCAGCAAGATCTGTGGGACTCACCACTTGGTAGGGAGTCGGGGCACATCTGGAGCATCCAGGGAAGCCCAAGGAAATTCAAAGTTACCCCCTCAGGGACCCACCAGTCAATGGACCAGGGATCGCAAAGGGACCTAGAGACAAAACACAAAATGGTGGCCCACGGGTCACTCGGAATGACCAGGCCAACAATCTTTGGTGGATTTAGTGCTCAAGGTAGGGGCTACAAGTCAGCCCAAGTATGACTTCAAGAGATGTTGAGAAGTCAATGCACTTGCAGAAATGCACAGTGACCAGGAGTTCCGGTTCCACTCTACTCACGAGGGCTGTGGGTCTCAGCTTTGCTGGGGACTTGGGTCGGCCTCTGAGATGTCTGGAAATCCTCTTCCTGGGCTGCAAATACTTCGGAGTCCGGCAGGAGCTTCGAAAATGCAGACCGGCAAATTGCTTCGTTGGTGCCTGCCAAGCAGGGGAGTCGGTCCTTGACCCCAAGGGAGACTTCTTCAGTCCTCTGGTCTTGAGCAGAGCGTCAAAGGTCCAGGATTCGGCTTCAGAGTTTCATCCAGGGTAATCTAAAATTCTGGTTACAGAGGTTCCTTACTTATACCTAAGGAAGGGGTTGGACTAGCTCTGGGGACCCACCTATGGGAGGGTTTGGAAAGAGGGGTGGCTACACCCATTTCCTTTGTCCAGTTTCACGCCAGAGCAGGGGCTGGAAGCCCCTGAACCGGTCAGAGCTGGACAATGCACAGGGACACCAAATGTGCCCCCAGTGCAGGACTTCAAAGCACTCAGAGAGTGCTCCCACCCAACCCCAATACACATAATCCTGTCTGGGAGGTGGTTACACCTCCCTGTGACAGGAAACCTATTGTCCAGGCCTCCCCTGCTGGAGTTTCGGTCAGCAGTAGGAAGCCAGTCTTGTGTCTGTTGCTCCAGCATCCATTTTGTGATGCCAGGGCTCTATTAAGTTTCTACCGGGTATACCAGTGCTGCCATATCTCTCCCTCTAGAAGGGTGGGGTCATACTCCCACACCAGTTACTGGTGTGGGGGTATGATTCCAAGGTGTTTGACACCAAACACGACATGTTTCCGTGCAGCCAGTCCAAAGTTAGCATTTACCGTTTGGTTATAATGCACTTAAGAGTATATGGTCAGGCTACACTACAAACAGCATCAGAGAAGGGTCTCCGAACGCTGCAGAGGGGCTCTGCTCATGCAGGGGCACCCTCTCACATAAGAACCAAGCACTCTGCCTTCAGGATTGATAAGGCCTGCTATAGGAGTGACTTATAGGTTTATATGTGTGTATATATGTAGTGATATAGGTACCCTATATCACAGTAAGGAGTGCATGCACCACCTTACCAAGGCTGCAGTAGCAGACCTGTGGTGTCATTTTGGGTGGCTTTCCAGGAGTGGCATAATACATGCTTCAGCCCTGGTAGGCCTCTGGGGTACCTAAGCCCTGGATACATAGTATACCATATACTAGGGACTTATAAGGGCACTCCAGATCCAATCTGTAATGTACCTAAAGTACATGGAATCAATTTATAAGAGAAAGCAGATAGGCTGGGGACCTGGATAGCAGGTTCCCAGCCAAACTAAGTCAAAAACCATCAAAACACCAGGAAAACGTGGGGACAACCATGCAGTCAGATTCCACCTTCCTACATTCATCAACCTTCCTTTTATTGCCCACACTCTCAGTTTGGGATTATACATTGAGTCTACATTTTCTTCTTTGTTGTTGATGTCAGTAAACTGTACTTTATGCTTGAATTGTTATCTTCAGTGTGTATTTTGATGTTGTTGATATCATCAGAGTGTTTTTTGCCCCTGCATTGATGTACTCACCCTCAATTTTATTCTTGACGTTGATATCTGCTGCCTACATATTGCTCTCTTAATGATGTCTACAGTCTTCAAGTCTTCAATTTATCCTTGTTAAGTATGTCATCCGATAGCAGTTTGCCCTTGTGTTGATATTTTCCTTGTGCTTTTTTAAGTCGACTCTGCCAGACAGTGCAAGCTGTCTGTTTGTGAAAGACATATTGGTTTTACCAAGAACATACAGGGGCTTGCAGCCCACCCATTGCTTATCGTTGGTTAGCTTTACTCTTACTCTTATTCAGAGACGTTTTAAGGCATGGGCAAAGTGGGCTCTGGCCCAGGGCCCTAGCCTTTAAGGGATCACCCTGATTGAGCCAGCTCTGTTCTGCAGAGAGCTTTGCCCTGATGACCGTGAATGATTCTTAAACAGATTGCTTTAAATACTGTTTCCCTTTAATGTATTTTTAATGTGAGTAATCTATTACAGACATTTTGCAGAGAAATGTTGTGTTTGTTTCATGTAACAGCCTTAGATCAAAACAGGACCTCACGTATGACAAATGGGAGGGTGTCACAGAGATTATTTAAAGAAATATTAGTGAGTTACTGCTGTATTAAAATATTGAAAACACATGTCACTGTCCCTGAATATTAGATGTAACAACTTAAGAATTTGGACAAATGTGCCTGTGCACTGTCAGTGAGTGGCCTGGTCAAAGAAGGCACAAAAATACCTGAAATTGGACCATAAATTTAAAGCGGTTCCAAACAGGGTCCCCCAAAATACGTTGGGCCCAGGGTCCTCAAAATCCTTAAGATTTCCCTCTTATTTGCTTGCTCTCTATTCAATTTCATTGTTTGAACCTGTCCGTCCATCCTGTGTTTGTCCCACCCCTGGAGCACACCCTCTTTACCAGCTCTCTGACTGGCTGGCTTCTACCCTACCACTGCTCACTTTTAGAATTTTTTTTTCCCTTTTTTTAAACATTACATGAGAGTACATGTATTTTACAGTTCACTCCTTCTCTCTCTATGTGCTCCCCAGAAATAGCCCCAGTGTTCTGTTTCTCTCTCTTGCACTCCTCTGCACCGCTTCACTCTTTGTGTTGTTAACCAGTCTCGATGCAAACGCGACCCAGCTCAAAAAGCAAACTCCTTGACTGGCCAATGCAGAACATCTCTCATGTCTACGAGTGTAAAAAAAAACTCCAGATTACCTTCGAACAGCACATAATTTAAAAGGATACATTACTTGTTCTTTAATTAGCTGAATGGCTAATCACAGACTCTGTATTTCACATCTCTGCTTGTAACCAGCTTCACTCAAGTCTGCAACTTTTTTCTATGCATACATCTACGTGATAGTCAGCTTTTTCACTACTTTCTCTATATGCTGTCTTTTCCCTTCACACTCTTGCAAAAATACCCAAAGGCAACAAAAGCTCAATTACAGCTCCCTGCAAGATTCTTGTTGATGTGTAAACAGCTGATAAGCCTGGAGGTTTCCTTATCTCTTTCCCTTGTAAACCAGCTTAAGACATCACTTGAAGTCACTATAGTTAACCTGTAATGAAACTGACCTCACAGCAAGAACTCTTCAAACAAGCACTGCTCATGTCAAGAATTACAGCCTCAATGTCTACTTCAAAAATGCTAAATGCCCACATGAGCGCTATGTATCTTACCACAGGACATCATGGCTCTTTACACAGACATCTGCATCCCTTGATACCACTGCCAGCCTCTCAAAAGCAGAAATTCTAAGTAATCCTAGGCAGAACGACAGAGCAATGCTCACTGATGTGTGCTTATACCATGTTAACAATTCCATCCACACTGTGAACCTCTCTCAAAGTTAAAGCAGCTGTGGTGAAGCAAACAAGACACCTAGGTATGTTTTCAGTTTCTATTTTTGGTCAATTCTGGTGGGGTTTTTTCAGTGTTTTCAATACCTTAAAAAACCAGTGGTTATCAGTGGTTACACATTTTCGCGCCAATAAAAGCAAAAGATGCAGTGCTTTACCGGTGTTTATGGAATGTTTTGCTTTTATTAGTTCTCGCTTTTATGTACTGATAGTGCATGTGTATAGACATCGTGCATACAGGGTATATGAGGTCCAAATACATTTTTACAAATCAAACTTATTGTAGTATGCCATATAATACTTCTTTAGTGAGTCTTTGGTCATGCATGCTCGCTCTTTCCTTCCCATGTAACTGTTTATCTGTGAAAAGGCCCTCTCAGCATTGGCACTTCAGACAGGGATCGCCTTAACAGCCAGTACACAATTTGCTAACTATGGCTCCTGACATAGCTTTCCATGCCAATACTGGTGCACCTGAAGGCTGTGATTCTCTGGGGCATGTTCTGCAACATATGCATTGAACTGGGTGCATAGGTCATCAGTTATTGAAGCAGTCAAAAATGAAACAGGACTTTTCAAAGTCTGGAGAAAAATCCTGTATACGGAAGGGATCTAGAGCTTGTGCAGAGTACCTTAGTGAGGATTCATTGACTTCAAATGCCATGGTTGGTGAAGGGACATGTCTATGCATCATTGAAAGCCATTTCTAATGCACTGTAAAATTAAATTTCCCAAATTGCTCCTCAACATTTCTTTGCTTACCTAGTGGCAAGAATTCTAACATGGAACATGTTGCAGTGCCAAAGTCACTAGTGTCATCAATCCTACTCTCAATGAAATGTTCACAACAACACCAATAATGCTGAAAACTTGGTAGTCAAGGGTGTTTTCAGACTCTAGTTTTTTCTATTATGTCCACTACAGCAGTCGTGTTTTCCTGTAAAAATCTATGAATGCAGAAGAGTGTACTTTTCTTCACATCACTATCAATATACGACCAAAGATCCTCACATTTCATGCCTTTGGCATCATCACTTAGCAAAAAGTCTGAAAATGGTTGCCACATGGATAAGATAGCATTCACGGGCTCTAGGAATGACACAGTTGGGCTGACTCTTTCTTTGATGGCCCAGAAAGCACAAAATTAAAAATATTTGCGTTTTAATTCACATGCATACTGAAACAGTGCACCAGAATGGACTACAAGGTCAATAGCATTCTTCATTAACTCTTATGATTGGTAATTGTGCTTTCAGCATATCATCTTGCAAGTAGCAAGAATCTCTTACAGAGAAGCATTTCAAGTATGGATTTTGACAGGTCATCACACAACTTTTTCTTATACATAGCTGAATAACTACAAATACAAACAATATCACTCCAATCTTTGTTGAACTTGGTAAGAACTTCTTGCAGCAGCATTCCAAGTGAAACTGCGTTCCATGATTTCCATAAGTCTGGTGTCATGTTTTCACCACTATCTCAGATGCTTGGTGACAGCACTCTTTTCACATGTACCTGTCACTACACCTTGCATTGAATGTTTAAAGGCTGGGGTGTTTGGCAAGTCACCTACTGTCATTACTGACTCGCTAGAAAAGGGGTCTGATGTATCAAAGAGTTTCTCCCATTCTCTGTCAGTGGATAAATGTGATGGTATATATTGGGGGAAATTCTTATGAAACAAGCCATTTTACCTATCACTGAACGAATCAAAAGTAGCTTAAATATCAAATATGTTTTTTATATTTCCTGATTCTCTACAGTTTATAAAATAATTAAATAAGACCTAAAACATGCTTCTAAACACTGCATCTTTTGACCAACAACCACAAAACTGAAATAAGCAAAAGGAAGAAGAAACAATATTTTAGTGACATCCCTAAACAACAAAACTCAAGCAGAATAATGTTAGCCCAGTCTTTCTTGCTGCTGCCTTTTATAACAAAGTTACATTGTATTATTGTATTGGCCCCTTCAAGAAGAAATAAAAATGACGCTTTTGCTCACTTTTTCCTTTCTTTGAATGGCATTTAGTTTGTGATAGTGATGGTGTTTTTTCAGTGTTTATATGTTTACACTGGTGAGGGCTATTTTCCTTTCGGTGGGGTCTTATCAGTTATAATAGGTTTAAACCTAAAACGGGCTAGCCTAGGTATGGCTTAGACAAGACAGCAATATTTATTTTGCTAGCCAAATGCTTTTTTTTAAATCATAATAAAAATACATACATTTTCATCCAGTGGCTTTTGTTCTGATCTCTTCATTCATTAGTCTCTTTAAGTGGCACTGTCTTTCACATTTTTCTTCCACCCACCACAATATAAAGCATAGAGTACTGGGTCTGCTCCTTCAGCAATTGGCTCTCTTTGCTGTGTGTGACAGCATTTTACTTGTGCACAATGCAAATATGTCTATACATCTAACCAATTAGACCATTCCAGAGCCAAGAATAGTAGGCCAAACATTGCTGTTATTTGATTTTTTCAAATTTATGTTTGTCATGGGACATTTTAAACCTTTTTTGGCATATACTTACCACCTTCAGACCATGGCTCTTTTTCACTTTTTCTTACTTTAACACTTTTAATGCCTACTGCATATGTTTATGAAAACCATCCCTTCCCACCGGGTTTTATTTTTAGTTTATATTCCCCATACCTTTGCTTCCACCACCAGCTTCTTTGTTGATCCCGCCTTTCTTGCTGACTTATCAAATTTTTTAAATTTATTTTTTGTTTTGGAGGGCATCAGTAAAGAAAGCAATTTTGAACTAAAAACATTTCTTAAAATAAAAACAAGGATGAAGCAGACCCTGTCATTCCATTGGCAGGCACCTATGTAATGATGTAAGTTCACACTTATGCCATGGTGTGGGTACATTTTATTAGATTTTTTTATTTACTGATCCAAGATGGCAGACCAACTTTTTATTTTTTGCCCCCAGATGTTTATAAAATATAATTTTACTTTACGTTAAAAAAAATCTTGAAAGTCACTAAAAACACAAAGGTTAAAGTGGCATTATAGTTAGGTAAAGAGCAAAATCTATACCTGACAATTAAAAAAAACAATTCACTTGAAAAACCTAAAGGTTAAAGGGATGTTATAGTTCGGTAGAAATTTCACTAATTTTGTGGTGTTTTAAATAAAAAAGTACAGTGAAATTTGCCAGTTAAGGTTCAATAAGCTTACTATAACTTATGTCCCAGACACGCACTACTTATGACCTCACATTGTACATCACTCTTGACATGTCATGTTCAATGACATCATTGATGGCATCAATCTTGACATCTCAAATGACAAATGTTCCCTGGAGAACACCGGTCCCAGCAGCAGGTGCAGCAGCGAGAGTGGGGAATAACAGAATTAGTTACAGCCAAGCTGGGCACATTATACCTACACACACCCACAACTGGATTCACAAGGAGGGATGCGAGTGACAATACCTTGGCCTGTAGCACAGCACAGCCAGTGGGGTTGAGCCTGTTGGTTACTGGGGGAGGAATAACCAGGGCACATAATCATCAACTTATTTGTAACAAACTCCCATGGAAAGCAATCATGGTGTTGGAGGCTGCCAAACATGAAAACAACGGGCACACCAGTAATGACAGGGCTAATGGGAAACCAGAGACTACGGGCCACAAGCAAATACTAATGATAAATGGGGTGGACTAAACAATAGGGTCAGTAGATCACTACACAAACCACTGTCTTTGGTCATGGGAAGCCACAGATACTAATTCCAATTGGGGTGGGGTGGGGCAAAAAATCAGGCTGTTCAGACCTTACATTTGCCATTCTTTTTGGGCATGGACAGAGCCACAGGCACCATACTCACAAAACAACCAAAGGTGCAGCCAGGAGAGAGGGAGGCGGGCATTTTCCCCCAAAAGGGGAAGAAGCCCAGTCAATGGCAAGGAGTTAGCACATTAGCAACTTGGGTGGGGCAAGGGGTATAAGCGGCCAATGGCCCATGAGCCAGGCAGCAAATAGTTACATGAGCGAGTCCCCTAGGGAACCTCCAATGGTGGCACCAGGTCAGATGAGCATAATCTCCATGTCTGTAAAAGAAAGAATATGATGAAAGGATAACATTGTTTTTCACACTATTAGAAATATAGGAGTTGGATCTGGACTTACTTGCCCAGGACAAAAAGATGAGGAGGAAGGAGAGAAATTTAGATAACTGGCTTGATGCCTCTATATTGTTGCCATGCATATTTATCCAGAAGTTCCCTTATATGAGGACAAGATCCATGAGGCTTGCAGGATGTTCAGAGGGGAGTTGCGTGGCTAAGCTACCATGAGGGCTTTAGCCTAAGGTTGCAAGCTTGGCCAGTGATGTAGTCAGGTCGAAAAGACTTCATAGGGTGCAGGCACAATATGGTGACTGCAAGGAAGGGAAACAAAACCGCTCCTTTTGGTAATGCCTCATTAATGGAAAACTGGACAGATACAGAGCATACAGGGAGAAAATGGCAAAAGGTATAAGTGCTATTCACTGGAAATAAAAAACATGGAATTACACACGGGGTCCAGTCTGAAAATTCAGGCATATGTACAGCAACTGCAGTGGGGAACATGCTGCAAATGTATGGAAGACGACTCGATGTGCACCTAAAAAGAAAGACACCACAACCGAAAACCAGTAAGTCAAGTGGGCTGACCATTGAATCCCCGCAATGGGCCAAAGTCAGGCGCAAAAGGAAAGTGCAATCGAAGGTAGCGCAGGGAGCGGCTTGCATTTATCACAGCATGGGACTGGACAAGTCATCTTTATTAGTAGCAGCTCTAAAGCAATACCTAAACATTGTCACAGAAAAGAGGTAGACCATGACCTCTTGTTGGGTTTCCAGACAAACTTTCAAATTCCCTGGAAAGCACACCCACTTCCAGACCATGCAAGAATCTGAAGTCTGTGCTTCAACACCCAGACTTAGCTGTAGAAAACAATTACAAAGGAGCTGAGGCGAGTGAGGGAGGTGGGGCCTTTAGAGAAAAAGCCCTTCAACTAATTCATAATGTGGCCCCTAAGAGTGGTCCCCAAAAAGGAACATGGGCAGTTTAGTCTAAAGCATAACCTATCACACCCAACGGGAGAGTCAGTGAGCAGCAGGAATGATTCAGAACAGTGCTCAGTATCTTACACCAGTATAGACTATGCCATCAACTTGGTCAGGGTGGCTGGAAAGGGATTCTAGTATCGAAGGCAGATATCGAATATGGTTTTTACTTGCTATCAGTGCATCCTTACAATTATAAGCTGCTACGTTTCCAATGTGAAGGTCACTTCTTTTATGACAAATGTTTGCCAATGAGGTGCCCTGTGTCCTCTTTTTAGTTTGATATATTTAACACATTCTTGGAGAAGGCGCTGCATGTGCAACATCCAGGTATGGAAAACTCCACTGCACAGATGATTTCTTATTTCTGTGGGGAACCAAATTCAGATCAAATCTGGTCTCTACTGGAAGCATTCATACACCTGGAGGAATATTTAGGCACCCCTTGTTTAAGATTTTGGATAAAACAGTGGGCCCCACCACCTCAATCACATTTTTGGGGTTATAAATGATTCAAATCTAAGGACTTGCAGGTTCTCAAAAGAGAAGCTAGAGACCCTAAATGAAGCTATTTTTGGAATGGCACAGAAGGCCAAGGCAACACCAGAAGAAATTCAGGAATTGCTGGGCAGTATGAATTCTGCTGGGTGAATAATCCTACCCAGCAAGGCATTTGTGAGAAGTCTATCCTGGCTGATAAGGTTGGCATGAGCACAGCACTATCACACTCATTATAATGTTTAGGGCAGGCAGGATCGTCTGAAGTAAGGGAGGTTCCATACTTTAATGGAACTCTAAGATGTAGGAAGACTTCAGTCTCATTGTGCCTATTAGAAATGTATATGGATGGTGCAGGAAGTGAGTGTTTCAGCGCCATACTAGACAGAGCTTGAAGTAGTTGGGTATTACAAACAATATCTTCTGACTGGAACTCTTCCCCATACTGGTAGGCTTCCACATCTGGAAGAATGAGCTCAGTAATAAAAAGATTGCACTTTGGTTAGACAAGCAAGGGGTAGTTCATCTCATAAACACAGGGACAGCCAAGTGCCCAAGGGTGCTGAGGCTATTAAGTCATTTGGTGGTTTGACAACTGGAAGCAAACATAGAGCTGATGGCAAGGAAAGCATCTGGCATGGTTACTTTCGTGGTGGACGCTTTCTCTATGTTACAGTGGGGCATATTAAGGCGACTGGCACTGCAAGCAGATGATCAGATGGCACCTTTTCCGACAGAGCTGTGTATTCTCATAAATCTGGCCTAAGCACTCTAACTGATAATTCTCTAGCACCACATGCAGCTGCTAGGTACTATAACTACCTAACCGCTGTCAAGCAGGTAATTGGTATACAAGACATATGGGCCAAGTGGCTGACTCAGTTGGTGTTAGAACCCTACATACAATGGCTCTTCAAAGGCAGTAAGAAGCGAGCATGGATCACATTTGACGGTGGTGGCACATTTCGCAAAGTGGGAAGGAATCATAGATCCTGCAAAGACTCACTGCTTGAATGCAGCAACTGAAGGGTGAGTTCTATCCAAGCATAAAGGAAGGAAGACAGGCTCCTTATCGAGGTAATAGTGGCATCCCTGCGGTGGGCTTGTGGCTGTAGTTCGCTACTGTGGGAGTCAGCAAGTGTGACTTGCAACGCAGTAGGGACCGGTCAGGGAGATGGCAGGAGTCTGAGCGGTCTGAGACTCCGCAGTGACGAGTTGATGTTGCTGGTCGAGAGTAGAGCTCCTCAGCAGGAAATGGCTATCGTGATTAACACCTTCTGGGATGACTGCCTACATGCCACAAACTATTCTATCCTAGATAAAGGTACGAGACGGCCAGTGAATGCTTTTAGAGCCGCGGTACTAATCCAACATCATTCGCTGGGGTTTGCAGGCTGGGAAGGCCTACATGGAGGTGCTTGTCTACGCTGAACACAGTGCATGGCCGGGAGCCGGCGGAGAACCCCATGGCCATGAGGCTGATGTGACGCTGGCTGGGGCAAATCTGTTCACCCAGTGGGCTGTGGCGCTCACAACGGAGACTGCAACGAAGAGGAATACTAATAAAAGGGCTTGTGCATGACTGCGCTTCGGACTGTGCTTTTAAATACAGCGCACGCTGTGAACAGAGAGAGCGTCCTGGTCCTTGACAAGCGCTTTGAGACCCACTACAGCTCTATACCATAAAGCCTGCCACCATCCTGGTGATTGAGATAGGTTGTAGGAGGGCTGCTCCAGGGGGACATAGCGCCCGGCGGTAAGGAGTACTGGTGGCATTTGGGGGATCTTCTGCACCACTGAGAAGTTGTCTGTCCGTAAGTCATAGGGGGACTTCTCCTGTTATATGGCCATTAGGGTCATTGTTAACATTGTTAAGTTAGCATGAGCTCTGCTGCCATGATGCCGCTTTGGCACATGTTACTATATTAATTTATTTTGCAAGACTCTGTTTGTGCCTTTCACATGAGAACTGTCTGCTTTTCGCGTTCTCTGCTGGTTCCTGGAGTTTAGTCTGAACACGATGTGCAAGGTTGATAAACAATGCCGCTTGTTTTTCTGTTCTGGTCAGTCCCTAGCACCTAGACAAAACATGCTAACACAGCTGCACTGCTGGAAACTCGTGCGTTGATATTACGGGTACACATGTTGTTCAAATACAAACTTGGAGAGGAACATTTCCAGGGAGAAGAGCTGTGCCATTCCTTTGATGTAAAACTTCCATCTAGGCACTAAGGTATGGGGTCTGCTGACAAAGCCCAGAGATCTTTGCCAGAAGCAGAGGAAAACCAGCAGATCCAACCTTAATAGGACTGGACCTCGGCCTAGAGACGTCTCCTGCAGAATAGTGACGGAAGAGCTCTTGGTTTTACTCTGCTTCTGGAAATTTTCTCTTAAGTGAAGCTCACATATCTGTCCTAATAATCATTGTGGATGAGTATAGTCATCCTCCACAAAGCTCCTACCTACCATGGACACTCCGATGCTTTATGTCTCAGTGCCCCTTTGATGCCCTGAAGAAGTCCATCTGTCTGGATGAAACACGTCGGCTGTTTCTTTTCAACATGACTGTTTTTAATACGGTTTTGAATAAATGAACAACTTGAAGAAAACTTCTGTGAACACAGATTTGATATTTTGATGTGTGTCTTTCGTGTCTTTTTGCTAAGTGGTGCACCTTTGCTACTGTTTGAAATTGTCAAATTCCTGTATTGGATTGCACCGTGACAGTGGGTGCGTCAACAATGTGCACACACAATCCTTTTGGGGACTCCCAATATATGTATAGCATTTAGGGATAGCAGGTCATGTGCTAGGTCCCTGTAGGGTCCACTGTCAAAGTTTGTTTTCTTAAAGCCCAGAGATGTTCCTTCATATAATAAAACTTCACCTTACCAAAGGGAGGGTGGTTATGCCCTATAGTCCTTTATCCACTGTCTGTATACGATGACATCCCCCTTTATATTCTAAGGAACTGTAACAATGCTAACTGTTTTAGGCTTATGTATTTCGTTGCTGGTAGTGGCTCGTATACTAAATTATAGAGCACAATAGTTAAAATAAACATTTCGAACTATACAGTGACTGACAATTCTTATTGTGGACAAGTACGAGTGAGTGAGCAAACGGGTATGCCTTGCTATCTCGATTCCTGAGAGAGTCAGGAGTGTTGTGTTCTGGGTTGTCTAATCATTTGTAGCTTTATGATTATGAAGAAGAACGAATGAGACACCATAGCTAGTCGGTTTGGGGATTTTGGGAACTAAGGTGGTAGGAAGGCTCAGCCCCTATACACCGGGGTCCTGTTTTCCTGCGCATAGTTTGTGTATGTGCAGAATCCCCGCAACACTCCCAGGTAGTTGCCTGCGACAGTAAGCCTCCACAAGCCCTGTACTGTTATACCACGTGCACTGGAAAAGATGGTGAAAATCAACAGAAGCCGAATCTGCCTGACGTTCGTGTGTAAGTGTGCTGCAAAAACCCAGAAAGATGCCCTTTCAGATGAAGAACAAGATTCACAGCCCAAGGGTACGTCGGCAATCGAGACCACACTTATGGTCAAGCAGTCTGAAAAATATAGATGGCGAGATTGACATGCTGAACTTGCGCATGGACCATATGGCAGCCAAACTTGACAAGCAAATACCATGTATTATCTTGGTGGAGCAATGCATATTGACAACAGAATATGTCCTGAAGTCAGTGAGTGCGAAATGTTTAAACATGGAGAAGGTACTTGTATTCATTCAAGCCAAGAACGAAGATTTAGAGGCACTCTCCCGGCGCAATAACTTGCGCATCACTGGCATTCTGGAGTCCACTAACACCGGCAAAAAGGAACAGTATGTGGAAACTATGATTAGTGAGATATTTGGATCTGAAAACCTGTAGCACATGCTGGTTGTGGATACGGAACACAGGTCATTCATGGCATGGCCGCCTCTAAGGGCACATCCGTGCCCAATAATATCCAAACTACTAAACTATAGAGACTGGAATGCTGTGCTCTGACTGTCATGGGATAAAAAGGACATATGCTTTCAGGGCATTGACCTTGCATTTTTCCCAAGTTTCACAGCAAAGTTACAGGCGGCCCGCAAGGAGTTTCTCCTTGTTGAAAAGAAGTTTCAGAAAGCAAAAATACCCTACGCCATGCTCTACCTGGCTCAATTGCACATAGACCACCGAGGCGCGCCGAAAATATTTGTCAGACTTTAAGCATCAACGGAATTCACCCAAAAACTCACCCCAGGAAACCGTGAATAATTGGGGCCTGAGATGGATGATGTTTCTCAATTCATCTCACATACCTCCAGAGGCACCTGGAATGCTTTGACTGCGACATTATTCGTACTAATGGATGTACTAAATTGAGAGTGGGGGTCCCCATCTCTTGGAGGGAATACACCCCAACACTTGGGGCCAACCACGTGGATATGGAGTACAACTGACATTGACATTTCTTGACTGTGTGGGGAACTCGACTTGCTGTTTGACTGGGTCAATGAGGAGACAGAACCCTGCTACGATTACTGGGACTCCTCCCCTCACGGCTGATATTGAATCCCCCATGTTACGTTCTCATATCTAGCCGGTACACTGATGTCACTTCTGGGCACCTCTTTTCTCCTGGAAGAGAACTTGGATTCTAGCTGCCCCTACGAGGGGCTACCCTGCATGCTTTTACTGTGTACTGCAACAGCGGATGCGTATATAGTAATTTTTGGGTTTATGCACTTATGTTCTTTCCTTTTAGGTTATGGGGATGCCTTTGGCGTGTTTGGGATGCTGAAGGGGTTGGGGGCTAACTATTTAAATGCTTTTACTGCCACCAATGTGCTATCACATGCTGTTGATGTATGAGGTGCTCTGTATTGCTGGTAATTAAGTATAGCTTGATTAATGCTCATGTGCGGTTACTATGGCTACGACCTTAGGATGCATCTCTTTTTTTTATAACATGGAATGCGCAGAAGCTTAACAACCCCCACAAAACGTGCCAGGTACTTGCCTACTTGGATAGACACAATGTCACAATGTACAAATAGCCTGTCCAAAAGAGACACATTTAACACGTCACAGAGAGGACGCCATAGGTGCCCACTGAGCGGGAGTTTGAATGGCCTCGTCCTACTCATCGTACCTTAGATGCGTAATGATACTGGTGAAAAATTGAGTTCCTTTCACTGTCACTCACTCTGAACGGATGACTAGGGTAGTTATGTAACAATGCAGGGTAGTCTGTGTGGCACCTTGGTGACACTCGTAAATTCTTATGGGCCTAATACTGATGATCCTGAATTCTACACACAGCTTTGGCGCAGCCTATACCTGATCCAGCCATCTTCCATCATATGGGGTGGAGACCATAACACATATATGAACTCTGTACTTGACAGGCTGGCCACAGCAGACTGGCATGGCAAACAATCATCCAAGGTTATCCTCGAGGGAATAGAAAACTATTGACTTGTTGATCTGTGGAGATTGTGAAACCCCACAGAGAGGGAGGGCACATTTTCCTCTTGAGTACACGGCTTGTGGTCACGCTTGGATTATTGGCTGGTGACCTGGGAAGAGTGCATGGGCGGTGGATGCTGTCTGACCATGGACCTGTGAAGCTGGTGGTCTCGCTCCCTACCCACACACCTAAAAATTCTCATGGAGTTTACATTCTGCTAGACACAGTATTCGGGGAGGGACTTCGCTCTGCCAATCTTGAATACTTTGACAAAAATGTGGGCTCTATGTCAGGTGCGGGTATCCTTTGGGAGGCATTTAAAATTACTATTAGAGTTATTTGTATAGGCCGAAAGCAGGGGTATTGAGAGCCCTACACATTCAGATACAGACCGTAGAAAACGCACTGTAGAATCTAGAATGCGCTTATGAGTCCACTGCCAGCCCCTGCTTCCTTGCCACCATTAGGGACCAACTCACAAATTATTCTGATGTTGCGGTGCAAGAACTGCACCACCTATCTCCCTGACATATTGTGAGGGTGTATGGGGAGGGAGGTCGCCCAGGCTGCAGTTTGGCTAACAAGCCGAAGATGACCTGGGAACATGCACATATTATTAAAATGACAACCTCTGGAAAGGAGGACTGCTATGACAGGCCTGCCATTCTGTCAACGTTCACAGACTTTTATACACGTTTATATGACACCAGAGACTCAGCTTCAGAGGCGGAAATAGGTGAATACTTAGATGATATGACATCTGGTACAGCCCATTACATTGGATGAGGTCAAGGATGCTATACGATCGCTCCCTAATAGCAAATCTCTGGGCATTGATGGCCTAGCTGTCACATTTTATAAGGAATTCATCCACATTCTGGCACCACATCCTCATGCAATATATGAGGAGGCGTACACAAAGCAGGTGCCCCCCCCCCCTCAGAGAGGCCCTAATTTTTGCAGTGTTAAAGCAAAACAAGCCACCCGTATGCTGTCAGTCCTATAGACCTTTATCATCGATAAATACTGCTGCCAAGATCCTGTCTAAGATATTAGCCACCGGGCTCCAACCACTACTCACTAAACTAATCTAATCTTTCCAGACCAGTACAATTGTATTCCCACCCGCCCACAGTGCACAACTTACGTACTAAATTTGCATTATTGTACTAGCTTGATCCCCCCATGCAGACAGTGGCGGTACTTCTGTACTCCTCCAAAGCCTTTGATTCTGTTGAGTGGACGTACATGTTTGTGGTCCTGCGTTGCATAGGGGTCCCCCATACAATTTTACGGTAGATACACCAGTTATAGAGTAATCCAGTTGCACTGGTGCAGATCAATGATAACCAATCTGAGGTGCTGCATATATACAGAGGCACACGACTAGGGTGCCCTTTGTCAGTGATACTATTTGCGCTGGACCTGGAGATGCTGGTGTGCGTGATTCATCAGCAGCATTCAGCCTCCGTGCTGTGTTTTCAGCGGTGGCCTCAAAGCATTTCTCTATACGCAGATGACATGGTGTTATATGTCCACGACCCTACCACACACCTAGCACCAGTCATTCGGGAGTGCATTAGCTTAGAGCGTTATTCAGGATTAAGCATTAACTGGTCCAAATCAGTAATTTCCTATTTTGACGTCACACTCACTAGACTTTCCTCTGGAGTGGAGCACAGACCCCGTCAAATATTTAGGGATCTGGGTACACAGAGATATGGAGCTGGTTATTTGATATAATTATGGTAGAGCCATTTCGAAGTTGAAAGAACAGGTGACTCAGTGGTCCCAGATGCCCCTCTCTCTAGCGGACAAAGTGGAAGTTATGAAAATGGTAGTGATACCCAGATTTCTTTACCTCTTTATCAATATAACAATTGTTCTGATCCAGAACTGCTTTAAAACACTCAGGTCCCACATGATAACTCTGCCATGAGTGGGGAAGCAGCCTAGGATCAGCTGGGATATGCTCCCATTCAATCAGAGGGGCTCTGACGTACCAGACTTGCACCTGTGTTACTTGTGCGCACGGGAGCAGTTCGTGCACTACTGGTTCTACCCTCATACCTACACACCACATCTGGCAATAGATAGTGACAACACATATCTTCTTCCACTTAAAGCTATTTTGCCACACAGTCAGGTGGATGTGGCGCGTGAGGAAATTAACACTATTCATTGCACTACGAGGGCCTGGAGAGCACTTGGTGAGTAGGCGAAAAAGTACCCTTTATATGCACCTGAGTTTCCACTGCTGGTTTCATCCGGCCTTCTCGGTCACACATGAGGCTGGGGAAGTTACAATGCTCGGTGAGGCAGGGTTGAAGACACTGAGGGATGCTTACCCTGGAGGGAACTTTGTTGACATAGCAGATATCTTGCACGTGCTGCGTCAGACCCCGCTATTGACCTTCACATAAGACCTCCTTGGAGCTGCACTGAGGGAGTTGTATCCCTAATTCCCTGCCAAGCCCCCTGCTCTGAGAGCACTCCAAACGTTAATCGAGAGCACTACACGCAGGAGCCTTGTTACTAGGATATACAGTGCATCCTAGAGAGACAGGCCAGTAGCCTAGAACCCGACCCTAGATAAGTGAATGCCATATTTGATACACCGTTGGACCCGGCAGACTGGGGTTTCTGTTGTGCACTAACAGGTATACCCATGCCCAACTGTAACTTGTGCATTATTCATTTTAAATATTTACAGCAAATGTATTATACTTCAGTTAAATTATTTAAGTATGGGCTCAGAGTGGATGCGAATTGTGTGTGATGTGGGGCATTGGAAGCAGACTTCATGCACCTGGCTTGGAAGTGCGCATCTGGCTGGAAATTCTGGGAACAGGTTGTGAAGGCCCTAATGGACATGGCAATGGAGCTGGTGGAATGCACCGCACAGATATGCTTGGACTAGTTAAACATTTACAACCGGCCAATCGCAAACTGGTGGCAGTGGCAAAAAGGAGAGGTCAAAGATCAAGGGGATGTGTCTACCAAACACTGACATAAGATGGAGCCGCTAAGGTGTCTGAACCTCTTCCGGGCATGGTAGGAAGAACAGCGGTCAACTCCAAAAAGGCTACGGTCCAACAACCAACGCTGGGCCTCTCTTATCCGCAGGCCTTGGGATGCCCAACTGGAGGGTCCCTGGGGGAGTCCAGAGGTTCGACTGGGGGGGGGGGGCGCGGGGGGGGGATCGTTCGGGGTTGATCGTGCTGCGGGCAAAGAACTTACAGCGCAAGCGCGGCAGAAACCATCTGAAGGACAGTTCAAAGGTCGCAAGTAAAGCCTGAAACACCACAAATGTTTTCCCCACACACAAAAGCTGGACAGCCAGCAAAATCAAGTAATTACGACAACAGCAGTCATCTCGAATTTAGTATTACAAATTATTGCAAAAAAAACAAATGATGGCGATTCGCATTGTGGTTGAGTGATAAACCACCTAAAAGTGGCAGGAATTACAATTTGATAATAAACTTAGTTTACTTGAGTGCCTGGGTTATGATCTGTCAGGCTGATAACATTAAAACCACAACGCGTTTCCTCTTACCCAGCAGCTCGCTCTTTTTCTGTAATTGATTATTGTAGAGTTGCAAGAGGCAAGGCCAGGATGCGAACTTTGCTCTCTTACCCTAAAGGCCCTAATGTACCCGCTGTAGCACAGCACTGGCTATAGTAGGTAGCAAGCCTGATATCAACATTAATTATAACCAATTATTCTAAATTTAGTCTCCGAACATTGTGCAATAAATACATGACCAGAGTATTAATGCTCTGCTTATTTGTGTATTTTTTATCCAGAGTTTTATATAGCGCGAACATGAACCCGAAGGTTTCAGAGCGCTCTACATGAGCTCCAGTTGTTACACAAGGACACATTTTTGTTTGTTAGGCACAGGGAGATTAAGTGATTTGCCCAGAATCACAGGATGTTGAGCGTTATTGCCGAGACTCGAATGCGGTTCCCCAGATTTGAGATCCACCGCCCTAGCCCGTTAAGCCACAACCTTTCTTTATTTGTCTTTGTAGGGCATTAAGACCGAGGTGAGGATAGCAATCCATCAGAAGGACAGCCTCTCAAACAAGGCTGGACACCATGTGCAAGAGGGGACTCACATAGTCGCGTTTTTTATGAGAACAGAACCTCAGATGCACCCAAATATTTAACCTCATCACATGTCGTTACTAACCTGACATGCCCATGCACCTTCCAAGAGATGAGTTTAATCGGGTAACCTCACCAACTGCATTTTTGGGTAGAGCCATAACATTTACTGGCATATCAAGGTCATTTTGGGGCCGCATGCCTGCAAGTAAAATATGCCCACTGTCCATAGTTTGGGTGTGAAAATATGGCCATAAGTGGGATGCAGTGAGCCTATGATGCCCCGCATCCCGGTACCACTGAACCTTCTACGCCATCGATAGCACTCCCTCCTGACACTTCTCTGGATAGAAACCTTAAAGTCATTGCTAAACCGACTTCCTAAATAACTTACTTCCTAGAGTTAACTCTGCGGTGGTCTGTTTTTCAGTATCCCTACACAGGCTGTCCAGTCTGTCTTACCACTATTACATTTGCCACCCATGTTTAGTATCTCTTCCCTAGGTGCTATAATATTTTCTGTTTCTGTTAGACTCACATGTTGAGCTTCTGTCACGTGTACATACAACGGCACAGGGCACTGCAACACCTTCTCTGCTTTGAGGTAATCTTTGTGGGCCGAGCCCGGTTGGCCTATAGGCAATCTAGCAGTGCCTGAAGGGCCGGTCTGACAGGTCAGTGTGTGGGCCAGTTTTCATGGACTGGCTTGGCAGCGTAGCTGTCACCAGACAATTATGTGAGTATCACCAGAGAGGGGCTTTGGATCCACCCACATGTTGGGAGCCAGGTGTACATGTTTTGATTGAGCAGAAGTTGTGTGCTTCCACAAAAAAGTGTTTGTCCTCCAAACAGCTGTAATCATTTTGTTGATTCATCTGCCTCCCTGAGCTTAAAATATTCAGGGAAATATGCATGACATTGGAATGCTAGCAAAGTATCTTGCATAACTAGATAATTTATGATATTTTTCTCTGCCAACAGCACAGATGGGAGGAGGGCAGTCCATGCACCTACATGGATTTTTAGGTCTGGTTTGACTGTTCAACTGTCACCTGACATTTCAACCTACACCAACGTTATTCTACAGTTCTTTGTTCCACATAAATACACACCTATTCCCATGCTATTTAATTGTACTGCTTCACATAACCAAACATCATTTCATTAAAACCAGGCCTGTTGGCATTGCCAATCCCCGATGGCTGCTTGTGTACCTGCTTTATGGTCTGGTGGGTCAGTTTTCGTTATTCATTTTTTCTCTGTTACTACTGCAAACATTGCCTGCAACATGCACAAACACATGCCTAAAACAACCATGCTGAAAAACAACAATAGAGGGATTAAGCCTTTACCTGCAACTACCATGGACCTCTCTATACTATCAAAAACCAAACCAGTTGGTGGTTGTGTTTCTTTCAGGTTTTTTTACTTTTCACACAAGATCATTCTAATTAATAAATATGACCTGTAAATCAATTATAACATTTTAGCAGACTAACATAACATTGCTCAATATTTAAGAACAGAGAGTGATAACAAAAAGAATCGCAAAACTATACAAACCTTTTCTATATCCCAAAATAAATCGCACATTAATAAACAAGATGACACAAATCAAAAATAGCACCAATCAGTCTTCAACCAGTCCAAAGTTATAAACCAGAGCGACCCCTTTCAACGCTCTTGGTGTCGATACTGGGTACCAAAACCATCAAATATGGAAAATGAAAGAAAAATAATTGCTTTTCATAGAAAGCCCTTAGTCGTCCTCCATATTAGTTTAGTTTCAACATGAAAACCTCAAATTAATAGTCTACGTGTTTCAAACCATATATATTATAGGTTCTCCTCAGGACCAGGGCTGAGTGATTTCTTAGATTTTCAAAAATGATGTAAGGGGAGGAGCCTCTTTCATTCGTGGTTGTGTTTTCTATATGAATATGATACTGAGTGGCAGCGAAATGCAGTCCTACATGGTGACTGTGTTTCATTCCTGCTGCCACAGATTGCCATTTGCAAATCCAACTGAAGCTGGAGGGAAGGAAAATTGAGGTCTTGTTCACTCGTTTTTCAAAGAAAAGTCAAAGGTCTATATTCTTCAAAAGATTTCCTAATGAAGTAATGAAACACAGTCACCATGTAGGACTGCATTTCGCTGCCACTCAGTATCAAATTCAGATAGAAAACACGAACACGACTGAATCATGCCCACACCCTCCATCACCTGTTTCACTGTGATGCCCCAGGATTCTCCGGGATGCCGCTTTGCAGTTTCTTCTGGTTTTGTTTGCCTCCACTTTGGCCTGCTTGGCTTCCTGCAGACGGACTGCCGGGAGAGAAAGCAGTGAGTTCTTTTACTTGGTGTGCTCTGTTGCTTGAGTAGTCGGGAAGCAAGCAGACATCTAGCTTTGTTTGGTCAGTCAAGAGCAGGAGAGCGCCGTGGGGGGGGAGTTCACCAGGTAGCCTGTTTAGTGGGTACAGCTCTAGGCATATTGGATAGAGGTGACGGTTGAGGTGCCAAGTGCAACTTGAGGTTTTGCAGCCATATGGATGCCCCCTCTGAGCAATCACTCCAATTTCACAAGGGAAGGCGTAAAGAAGTAAAAAGAAGCTTATGAGGAGCGATTGATTCCCTTACCCAATGAGTCACAGAGATCAACAGAAGAGAAAACATAAAAAAAAAAAGCCAAAGAAGGAAGGAAAAAAAGGAAAAGCAAAATAAAATGGAGGATGATGGAAAAAGAAGATGACAAATAAGGTTTCTCTCACATGAAACGGGTACACTTAACCAAGTGAGCAATGGGGAAACGTTTAATGACGACACACAGTCCCCTGTAGTTAGTGATCAATTTCAGAATACAGCTCAGGTAGAAACAAGTGGTTTGTTAAAAACAACAACTCTGACCACTGTTGGTACTTTTTTAAATTTATTTTTTAATTATTTCTCTGTCAATACAACACAATGACAATAATAAAAGAGAAAATTCTCAATGACATTCGTCAGACATGGTAAGTTGAGACACAGTCAATAGCATTGTTGCACAAGAAAAACTCACATTATGCAGCACACTTTTCCTGAATAGGAGGACCATCATTCATGCAGGGATATTCATTACACTCGATAGTGTCAGTTAGGCATCTATTGTACACGAGAGCACTAAACATTGGGCCAGTGGTAGGTTATCAGATGGTAAGGCGATATAGTGGCAGTAACTCACCACTGTTGGTCCTTGTTTAAATCCTTTAGCAGATTATTTTCACATAAGCAATCTATCAACTGAAACTGACATGCTTTCTAGAATACAAGTAAGAACTTCTTGGTCAATTAAACCTTCTTTCAATAACGTGATTCAACTGAAAGAATCTGATCATTCCTCCCGATCAATTAGCATAATTGAATTCAGTGCTCTATTCTTTTGAGACCTTTAAATAGAGCCAGGATATTGAATGTATTATATTTGTTTTTCCCATTGAAATCTTTATCTTCTACTGAAATGAGAAGAAGGTAATTCCCAGCTAAACATGCTTTATTACATGCAAGAGCTGAGTTTTGGCCAAGTTTAGCTTCGGGAATCATCCTGGGCAATGAGGATTTCTTTAGAAAGAATGCATAGGGCGAATCTCCAATAGAAGGCTCCTCATAAGGTAGCTTGCTGAGACAAGAGGCACCTAAATTATTTGATTCAGAAGTTTTTGACCTAGAATTTAGCAATCCATGGACTGCTAAACTTATGGTGACACAGCGTTGGCCTATTACAACTTTGGCGGTCAGACCCGCATTTGACTGCCGCAACCACCAGGTAACCACGTTCCCTGGCGGTGGGGCGGCGATCAGTGCCTTATAATATACTGGCAGTACTGTCATGCATATTACGAGTTTCCTGACTGCCAGTGGTTTCTGGAGGTTCTTACTCCATGCAACTGCTGATGGTGAGGAAACATAGGAGGCCCGGCAGGCCCCTCCCCTGCACCATGCATGTTGGTGCATGCAGGGGGGCACATGTCGTGCCCCAATGTGTGCATGCACCCCAAGTTCCAGAATGGCATGGACTTCGCAGTCCATGCCATGCTGGAACGCGCTGTGGCGGTCCCACAGGCCTGCCTTTCTAAGGCTCCCATAGGAGCCTTGGAACGGCACCACCACCCGCCACACCACGATATAACTGGTAATCTGGCGGGTGGGCAGTGGGTACCATAAGAACCATTTGTACCATAAGTACAATATATATAGCAACCATACCTTTCTTCAAATAGCATTAGAAATTACGCCTAAAAAAAAAACGGATTGGTCTTTGGAAACTGTTCTGGTTCAATCGATGTCCACCACAAAATGCAAGATTACACCGAAACCCTCGTAATATTGATCTTTTTTAAAAAAATGTGTTTATTAAAATTTTCTCAATATGCAATCTTAATTGCAGCATGGCTGTAAACTAATCTTTGTAATGACTTGGTTGCATCGTTTCACATGACGTGTTTACCAGAGATCCAATTAATACTTATGAGTTATTTATGAATGATCTAGTCAAACACCTAAAGGACAAAAGCAAATGCAACTTTTGTCCCAAGTGACTAGAAAAGGATGATGTGGAGGTTCAGTTGTCAGATGCACTCAATAAACTTACCCGAGAACAGTTTCTTTCATTTTCTTTAGCTTGTATGAAAATAACAAGTTCACTCAGAGAAGAGTGTAACAGATATTGCCCAGCACATAAGAAAAGAAAATTGGATTTGGATTGGTACAATCTTCACCAAGCCACACAAGAAAATATTCTAGGTAATTTTGGCATATTGTAACCCTAAACTGCGGATCTAAAAGAAAATCCTCGGCAAATGTGATTCTTATCCAGATATGAGTTGATTGTATTTCTAACTAGTATAAGATGAACGCAAATTTTCGGGAGCCTCAGTTTAGCAATAAATTGAATAATTACATCTCTCCTCTTACTTGTGATCACATCCTTGTCTATATTAATAGAGCGAGAGTTTCAGTCATGGAGGTGCCCAACAAAATCCCAATTATAGCTCTGAAAAGGAAGGCTGAAGTGTAGATAAAACCCTTGAGGCCTCTATGTATACATTGCTTTGAGTCCAGCTCTATCCATGAAACATGGTGAGGGAGTGTTATTGTGCCAAATAAAGTTTCCTTTGACTTGTGGGCTCCATAAAAAGGTAAGTACAAATATTCCTGGAAATTATCTGCAAATTGCCCTACTTGAAGCGGTAGGAAAGATTTTCATGAGGAGTGTCTTAGATCATCTGGATACATGGGCCTACGAGGCAAACATTATCCATTGAAGCAATCGGGCTTTAGACTCATTGCCCAGTTACAGGCAATATTGCAGTATTACATACCATTTTAGGGAAACATGTCCAAAAAAAACTGATAAAATGTTCAGACAGCTTTTCTTGATTTTCAACTGTGTTTGCCTGGGTGGATAGCCTACTCTATGGGGTAAATTGTTGTCGTTTGTTATCACAAATAGTTTATTACATTTAATTATCTCTCTGCATTTTTTGACATGGTGTAAGGTTCTGATGTGAGGTACCAAGGGTCTTTCTCTATGTATTGCCACACACAATGGCCTAAAACAGGGATTCATGTAGGCACCAGTCTTATTTTACTTGCAAGGAAAGTGCCATTAGTTGTGTGGCCTGCACAAGTAATGGGTCCATATTTGCCTCCACTGGGAATGAACACCCTGTTGTAGCGCTTGGCTCGCTCAGGGTAGCGAGGCAGAGCAGTCCAAGGCCTACACAAGGAAGGTGGTGTAGACTAGTTATCACCATTTGCAGGAACACAATAATAACATTCAATAAATAATTGTCCAGGGTGTGCTTTTTCTTTTTAAGAAGAAAAAATACAATTATTAAAAACAATACCCAATACTACGCAGTAATTTACAAATATACATAAAGCTGGTGGAAATACTTTTGATGACATTGCGTAATTCCCTCTGACCCCTAAGGGGGTCAAGATCATCAAACCACAAGTCAAAAACAATAATTTTAGGAGTAGATTCAATAATCAATAATAACCATGAGTAAATGCGCTTATTAATGTTAATAATGTATATGCACTGTGATCAATAGGCACTGTCAACATCATTATTTAAATAAAGTATTTCAATAACGCATTTACAAATGAACTTCACATGTGTTTCAATAGTAGGCCTGGGCAGAGCTCGCAGAGTTTCACTCTGTGGAATTGCAGAGTTGCCGAAAAACGTCAGCAAATTCCGCAGAGTTCCATGAGCGGGCAGAGTATTACTCGGCCACCCCTAATGAAGTCCTTTTGGCTTCGGAGGGCCGTTGGGGGGCAATAACTCCTATTGTTGTGACAGGTAAGTCCCCCACAGCGAGATTGCTGAGACGTCATCGGATGCCGCGCCCCCTTTCTCAACCACTCTGCAAAGGAGCCTCCTGACACACTACTGGTTAGGGGATGAAGTCCCCTTTGCTGCTGAGGGTCATTGGGGGCTAAGAACCCTAGTTGTTGCAACAAGTTAGTCCCTCACAGTGGGATTGCTGAGAAACCTGCAGAGTCCCCGCCCCTTTTCTCAACCACTCTGCAAAGGGGCCTCCTGGTGCCCTACTGGTTGGGGGATGAAGTCCACTTGGCTGCTGATGGTCTTTGGGGTACAAGAACCCTTATTGTTGCCAAAAGTCAGTACCCCTCACTGGGATTGTTGAGACGTCGTTGAAGGCCCGCCCCCTTTCTAAACCACTCTACAAATGGGCCTCCTGGTGCACAACTGGTTGGGGGATAAAGTCCCCTTAGCTGCTGAGGCTGTTGGATTATTGTTGAGACCAGGGGTGAGTGCGCCAGTAAACTCAGCTCTGCCGGTCGGTTGGAGTGCTTGCTGAACTCCGGGTTCCAAGTGGAGCGCGGAGTGGCAAAATTCTGCAAACTCCGTCCATGGATCGGAGTTTACCGCCCACCCCAATTAATAGTCACTGTCAACATAATTATTTAAAAAAAGCCTTTCAATAAAGTATTAACAAATGAACTTCACACGTGCCTGTGTGCTTGTTATATGCTTTAATCCATTAGAAGTGCAATTATATGAACAGTCCCTAGAGGGCATCACATCATGATCACACAACATGTAACCATAGACTTCAGCCCTTTTGGGTGCTGTACATCTACCTTTTATTTAACACCTTCAGACCACATAAACTGCAGCCATAGACTTGGTCCATTAAGGGCGAAACACTCCCAGCAGTAGAGCTCCAGCTTTAGGAGAACTTGAAAACATGAGCAAAATCCTGGGTTGGTCCTTCTTTTGGAGATTCTACACACTTAGGGTCAGTACATTTTAAAAGCATCTTTAGGGGGGAGCGATGATGCTCCTACATCTCCCCATATTCTTTTTAAATGATTGGTGGTGGCTCAGCCGTCCTGGGGCCATCACAAGTGGCAGAAAAGGTTAGGTCACTTTAAAGCCCTGTACAGCATTATGGGGTGATCCTCTGGCAAAGTGAATATTTTGCTAGCGACTATCCAGCTGAGCTGGGGAGGACCACTGGCTCTGGTAAAGCTGTGTGGCCTCACACTGCATGGGTGAATTTTTCTTCTTCTTTTTTTTCTATTGGACCGGAATCCGTGTCCCACTGAGGCGCCATCGCATGCCTCCTTTGTTGGGGCCAGTCGGGTAGCTGACCCCTAGCTGCTCCAGCCGGCTCCCTGTGCAGCTAACTCTCCTCCATGCAGCAGAGGGAGCTGGTTTTCTCTCCATCCCTGCCTGCTCCTGCAGGCAGGGTGTAGCCCTGTGCAGTGGCTGCCGCTTTGGCTTGCTCCCCCAGATATGTGGAGTGGGATAGGCCTGCCACATGTTGGGGAGTGCAATGGAACTCCCCCTTCCTCCTTTGCTGTCGGTCCTGGGGTTGGGGATCTCAAACCTCTTTTGATAAAATCCGGCCTGGGGTTGGGATCCCAGGACCCTCTTAGTGCTGAGAAGGGGAGACCTATGGATGACCTCACCAGCATTTATCTTTAAAATAAAAGATCCTTTTTGCAGTGAACCCTGGACCCTGGCCCTTACCATGGAGGTTTAGAACAGCTGACCAGGGGTGCTTCTGGATCGCATGGGGGCTAAAGATCAAAATTATTTTTCTGCTGATATCGCGGGCCTTGTTGGGTCATTTTACACACTTCTGGGGTCATTTTGCTCCTGGTGGTGAGCCTGGTCATAGCCACCTGGAGCACTTTCCTCAGGCCTCCTGTCCCTAAGGTGGCAGGCTTTACAGGGGACTGGGCCCACGGGCTCCCTCTGCCAGCCTTTGTCTCTGGTTTCCGCTGGGGCTTCTCTCCTCCTTTGTACAGAAGGCCAGACTTTCCTCCGACTAGTCCTTAGTGGGTGTAAGGGGACCAGCTTCCCTGATTCTGGGGAGAGTCCCACTGGTCCTGGGGTCAACTGAAGTTAGGGTCCTTAGTCCAGATGGCATCAGGGTGTTCCTCCTTCCTTGTCCAGTGTCCATAGGAAAATCATAACCAAGAGAGAGCTCTCCCCCTTGCACAAGACCTTTGAAGTGGGGGTGGACGGTTCCAGTAGTGAGGCACCTCTGGCCTATCCTGGGGTGCCACGTCACTTCTCTGTCCCACCCTTTCTGCACAGCTTGCTGGTACATTTCAAAAAGGTGTCACCCATGAGTAACTAGTCACATCTGCTTTGGGGGCCTCAGCTCCACCCCTCGCTGCCATCACTGCCAGGGCCTTTCCCACCAAATCTTCAAAGGGAGTCCCCTTCTGTGTTGGCTTCAGAGGGCTGGGCTCCCTCCCTTGTGGAAGGCCCAACCCTGGTACAATGTGATAGCTGATTGATTGATGTAGATCATTCTGTCCCACCCTTTCCTCCTCATGAGCTGAGCGAAACACTGCTAGTTGCTCCCTTTGTGTGGGGAGGCCTTTGTTCCTACTGCTAGAGAGAAAGGTAATTAACTTGGCACAGCAGGGTGGCAAAAGGCCTGGGTTCTGATCCTGAGCTGATCGAGAGAAATATGGCAATCCTGGATGATCCATTAGCTGTACAAATATCTTTTTGGAACTTGCAGAACTGATTTTCCCACACAGGTTACACTCCAATTTGATATGTCACTGGTCTCTCTAGGCTAAAGTGCAGCAAAGCTGAGCTCTTAGGCAGCCTTCCTCATAGATGTATGATAAAGTGTCACTGTAGAAAAGACAGTAAATCACACTGACTTTCCTTATGAGTGTACACTTACATTATGAGGGCTACCCCAGGTCAATATCCAATACTGCAGAGTCCACTCTTCGCCAGGCTACCTGTGTGCAGTTAATGGGCTGTGCATGACAGGAGTCTCCCGTGTGCAACCCTCACACGTATGCCCCTCACCCTTGCTGCGTTGCAGAGGCCTTATCTTAAAAGGCAGACACTGCTGGTAAACACATGCAGTCCATTTGCCATGAGTTTACTGTGGGCTCACTCACAGCAAAAAAAGGTCACATGTCAGGTGCTCAAAAAGCAAAGTATCTGGGAGGATTTCATGGGCAGAACCCATTTCCTTACATCACTTTATTGGGTCTTCAAAGAAATTTGAGCAAGTAGTGTAATTATTTGGAAAGCATTTTTAAAGATAGATACTTCCGAAGAAAAGATTCTAGCTTTTAGTGGAATGAGATGAGAGTTACTAGATGATTGGTAACTGTGCCATGAAAAACTAGAGACTGTAAAAAACTATGTTTATTTAGGCAGACCCTTCATTAGTAATTTGGGTCATAGGTTGCATTTTCTAACTTAAGGAATAAAAGCAGTGTGCTCTCCATAATCTTTACAAATCTGTTTGTAGAAGACACTTTAATCACGTATTACAAGTTTTCAAAATTAACAATGTTGCCTATATTAAGTTATGTCCTACATTGTATGGTCTCTTCCAACTGGTGCTCTTTAAACATATATGAAGGGAACATTTTATGGAAATTTTGTGGCTTAAGCTCTGCCAGTATTTTAAATAACAACCCATATGTCCCTGTGAACCGGGTAAGTACAAAGTACACAACAATGTTCACAAGGAGCTCATTTTTAAAAAAAGATGTATAATCTGCGATTTAAATTGTCGCTCCGAATTAATCGCATTCATATATCTCAATTGTGACCTCACGCAGTGTTAATCATGTATGTATAGCATTCATAATAAGCCCACACATAGCCTTTTTCCTTAACAATTATACCTAACTTCAGCCGAAGTTGGTATTTTTATTCTTCAATTGTTGCCTGTACCACAAACTTAATATCAAAAATTACATATACATAAAAATATATACATTTATTCTTAACATTTACAGTGATTTTGTGACCCCAAGTGAAAGAACCATAACCTATTATAGTGAATTTATGTGACAAATTACAAAAAAACTAAAAACGGTTATTGGAAGTTTATACAAGGACAGACTTAATACAATCTACAAAAATTAGGTCAAAGCTGTCTCTTTTATATATTGTCGACGGCGTTTCGACCCACTCTAGATACCGAGTCTCTTCAGGACTGTATTTCTGGGGACAATATAGTGCATACATGTGTCCATGTAGGATCCAGTATGTAGCTGATAGGTAGGTCTGCCGGCCGGAGTAATATACGGAAATCCCTTGATTGTGAGACGAGCGACTGAAACAAATGCGTCAGCGCTCTAAGTAATTATCCATTGAAGAAAATTTACAATTGGAAGACTCCTATGCAATGAGGAGACAGGCGACTGATATCTAAGCGCTTAAGTGATTACTCCTTAAGGAATCTATATCTTGGAAGATTCCTTTTACAACAGGGAATATAATTATCACTCAGACATATTCTGGAAAAATAAGACTAAAAGTATGGATATTTAGCAATCTACCTATCAGCTACATACTGGATCCTACATGGACACATGTATGCACTATATTGTCCCCAGAAATACAGTCCTGAAGAGACCCGGTATCTAGAGTGCAGAAAACTCCGCTTTGTGATGTGCAATGGAGTTTTTTCCCTGCTCGCGATCGCGAACAGCAAGTTCGCGATCGCGAGCGGTAAGTTCGCGAGTGCGAGCTGCTGCTCGGGTAGAATTTCTACCCGAGCAGCAGAAATACCAGCACAAACTGTAGTTCGCACTGCACTCTGGAACTTCACTGAGTTTTTTTGTATCTTCACGAAGTTCCTCGTAGCAAAACTCCGCGAACTATGCCCAGGCCTAGTTTTAACTGACTATATTAGCTTGTGTTACTTGTATTATACATGGCGGTCCACAATATTGTTTAATTGGCTTTATTATGTAACTACATGGTATGTTGTTGATCTCTGTTGAGGTCTATATCACATTTTTGAATAAACTAATCAAAATTATAGACAAGGCCATAGAGGAGGAAAAAGGTTCCTCTACCTGGAGTAAATGTGAAACAGTATCTAAATCTATCAAATGAGAGAAATATTCAGGAAAGAGCCAGCAATAAGAAGTCAGGAATTGAAGTCATGAGTGCTGTAGAAGCTGCGAAGGGGGAGTCTAAGGAAACATTTTAATTTCAGTTTCAGTTTTCAGTTTTATTTTATTAGCATAGTTACTTAAAACCATTGCATCAAGACACATCATTAACATTTTGTAAAAGGTTATACATTTTGTTTAAATAAGTTTGTTGTCCATTTTCGTTCGGGTTAGATTTTTGAGTTAATTTATTATGCATTTTCAGGGGCTACCGTTGCGTTTTCTAGTGTTGTTGTACTGTGTGCCCACTTGGTGGGGGGAAGTGTGACGTGAGTCTAACGATTTCCTCAGGAGAGCTTTAGGTTTGATCGGTTGTTCCAGTTGAATGTCCCTCCATCACTGCCCTGGCATTTTTTTTTTGCCACCAGTCTCAGGAACTTCGCCAAATGGCAGTTCAGCTGTGGGTCCTCTGGTGCGAAGCAAGCCAGCACGGCTTGCCTCCGAGTGTGGATCCTCACATTTTAATTTCAGAGGCTCCTTAAGATACATTTAAAACCAATTTTGATAACTCTACATGAAACTGGATGTTACCATTGCTGAGTTCAAGTGAGTCATGCTATACTCACCCCCCAAATAGCGAAAATTGCGATGTTCCTGTTAGAAATGGGGGTCTCTAGTTGGCAGAGGTAAGTACCTTTGTCCAAGTAGGGACCATTCTTCCTAGTCAGGGTAAGGGGGATACACTTCTAAAAAAAACCTGCTCACCCCCTTGGTAGCTTGACGTGAGCAGACAGGCTTATCTCAGAGGCAGTGTGTAAAGCATTTGTGCATGTCTATAGTAACACAGTGAAAACAATACAAATGGGCACCACACCAGTTTAGAAAAATAAGCAAAACTTTCTCTAAACCAACAAGACCAAAAACAACATACAATACTTGTAAAAATAGTTACAGTGCAAAATACCCTTTAAAATGCAGGAATAATGCGAAAACTCAATTCCTCCGACTCGGTAGCTCCTTTCGGGGCTACCACGATACTGAACACGACAGAGTCTAACAATTCCAGCCAACCGCATCGGTATGGGTCAGCTAAAGCATCAACAGACTCAGAGACAGTACCTTGCTTGTTGTGCCCAACGCGCCGATGTGAGTCCGTCGGGACAACCGTGGCGGTTGTGATGCGAGATGGAAGCATTGCAGCGTGCGGTGTCCTCACAGCTCGGTGGAGGCAGAGGCTCGTTAACGGAGTTGGTTGGACCAAAGCTTGCATTGCAGGGTGAGATGGTTTGTGATGCGGTGCTGGCAGGTCACAGTGCGGCGACGGAGCCGGTCGATGTTTGAGTCAGGCAGCGACAAAGTCGGTGACGTCTGTGTAGCATGTAGCAAAAGCGTGCATAGTGCGGTGCCCACAGGGCGTGGTGCAAGCAGCGGCTTGTTGACGGAGTCGGTGAGACCAGGGTTGCGTTGCGAAGCGAGGCGGTGCTCTCTGCGGTGCCTCCAGGACAAGGAGTCTGTGACGGACTCGGTGACGGAGTTGGTTGCTCTTTTCTTCTGTGGCGACTGGAACCAGCGGAACCAGAGATGGTGTCCAGAAGAATGGTGTGGTCTTTGCTGTTCCTGAGACCTCTTGAACGGGGGGCAAGCTCCACTTCAAGCCTTGGAGATACTTTCTCAAGCAGAATGCATACACAGTTCCTCTCCTTGGCAGAAACAGCCACGCAGGCCAATCCCAGACAGCACACAGCAAAGGGGCAGTACTCCTCCTCCAGGTTCTCCAGCTCTTCTCTTGGCAGAGGTTCCTCTTGAAGTCCCAAAAATGATCTAAAGTTCTGGGATCTGGGCCCCAATATTTATACGGCAAAATCCTTTGTTCTCTTGTGGCAGAGAAGCCATGTGCTCAGTCAAAACCAGTTCTGTCCTCTCTGGTGCACCTCCTGACAGGAGGTGGAGACAGCATTGTGAAAGGCAGACCAGGCCTATTCAGGTGAAAGGTAATCTCCCCCCTACTCTAAATGCAGCTCAGGTCCATTGAGACCAGCCTTGACTCATCCAGACTCTCTGGAGCCACTGCACATCCCCAGCCCCTGTCACTCCAAAGCCAAACAGTCAATACACATCCTAGTAGAGGCACACTGGATGGCTAAACAAGAAAATACCTACTTTCTAAAAGTGGTATTTTCCAAACACAGAAAGTAAAAATCACCCTCACTAACAGATGCATTTTAGCATTCTGAGTTCAGGCATACAAAACTTTATTTTCCTACCTTGTTCCCAGGGGTAGCTATGTTTATAAGCTGTTATAAGCAAACTCCCCACTCTATCGTATGGGAACCGGTAGCCTTGCAATAGTGAAAAAACAAAATTGGCAGTAGTTCACTATCAGGACATGCCACACACCAGGGCATGTCCTACCTTTCACATACACTGCATCCTGCCCACAGGGGTACCTTGGGCCTACCTTCGGGGTGACTAACATGTAAGAAAAGGGAAGGGTAGGGCCTGGCAAGTGGGTGCACGTGCCAAGTCGACATGGCAGTACTAGACTGCACACAGATACTGCAGTGGCAGATCTTAGTCACATTTGCAGGCTGCTTATGAGGGTGACACAATCGGTGCTGCAGGCACCTTGCTGTGATGCCCTACACCAAAGAGAAAGGGCAGGAATTCACTGTATTTATGCAAAATACAGTGCATTGCTGTCCTTTCCCTTAGCGCTGGCTCAGTTTTGGCAACCTGATGCCAATGTAGGCACCCGTGCACCATGGTGCAAGGGTGCCTCTGTTGCAGTCAGGATTGTTTTTGTGCAGGAAGGTGCACCTTCCTGCACAAAAACAATCCATGGAAGCATTTTTTCGTCTTTATATGTGGGCTGTAGAATGCAGGGTGCAAAAGTGAAGCAGGGCTCTCATAAATAAGCCCCTAAGTGTAATACTGAAGCTCTATAGCTGGGCATACTGCCAAAGACAATGAAGGCAGACTTAATAGTGATGCTGCTGAAGTTGGGCAAGGATCCCACAGACTGCAGAGTGTACAGACTGGTCACTATGTTGAATACGGACAACATGATCCTGAGGATGGTATTGGCACTATGTCTGAACACAGTCATGGTATACATGGTGCACAATGTGGACTTGTGCTTGGTAGAAGAACTCCACAACACATCAGGAGAATGGCTCATGTGCTAGGTAACTCGACTCAGCAAGACTCTAGTATCATTAGTTATAGAGAATGTTTTGCATACAATTCACAAATCAATTTCTTTTTGGTGTGCACTTCATCTGTCACTGACAGGTAGAATATTATTTTTCAATGTAATTCCCTTCCTATCATGTTAGATTTTTTCCAGTGCTATATATCTATACCTTGTATGTTTTTCAAACATCTGCATACGTTAACACTAACTAGTAAGGTGAAGATAGATACACTGCAATTACACTAGGAAAATAATGAGTTGCAAGTTCCGGATTTGGAAAGTTATTACCTTGCGGCCCACCTTCATTATGTCATCTAGGGGTTTGGTCAGGAGAAATGCATAGCTCAAAAAATGCTTGAAGATATATGGACCTTGTCGAAACTACAGTTGGTTTTATTACATAAGACATGGAGGACCCTCATCTTCACACATCGTGACCCCCGTAACTGAGTACAGGGTGTATGTTTTGCGTAATTTTGTAAATTGAAGGTACAGTGGCCACAATTTGGACAACACCAGTGGCCTACCTATTAATGTTTAAGAAAGCACCTCACACCATTAGGTCTATACTAGGGGTCTAAAATGGGTGGCTACTAGTTTAAATGTATTGTTGAACCCTTTCATACGGTCTGGAACAGTCAGGCTTTGATACTTCCGTCACCCCTTTTCTCCCTTTCACTTGCTTGGGTTCAAATACTCATCATGAAAAATACGTCTAAGTCTTCAATAATGAGTGTCGGGGTCACGGGTTTCAACCACCAGTACAGGTTAAGGATTGAGTTTGCTCGGCTAGCTTCTCACAGTGCCTATCACTGTCCATCAAACCGTGTCATGGAGTTGAGAACACAATTCTTTGGACTGATACAACCTACAAACATAGGTTCCAATTGTGTACAACCAGGTATTATGGTTTTGTAGAGAAGGTGTAGGAAATCGGTGCCTGCTGGTCCCAACACTACCCAGGGCAGGCAGGTAAAAGTTTATTTTGCATCCGTTGGCTGAACTAAGAGAATGCTGTGTTGTGATATATGTTGGGTTGTGGTAGGAAGAGATAGTATGGCACTTATTTTCTTTGCCAACATTTTAATCATAAAAATGTGTTAGCCCTAACGTCACCACCAAATGTATAATTGCTACATAATTTAATCCTTGCTCACCTGATTTGGTTTTTGCTAGTGCTTCTGACAGAGAAATACACCGGATTGTGCAGCCATTTACTAGGTGTAATCATCAAACTTCATAAATTGGCATATTAATTATCTCACCACGTTGTATAGCATTGCCAATCACTATTTGATCTGTTAGAAGTGCATTTCCTGTCCATTGAGTGAATGTAAGTAATTGTCTTAACCTCTTCCATGCTCATAATGAGCCCAGCTCATCATGAGTCACAGTGGAGCTGGGCTCGTCATAACGACCGCGGTCCGTCCACGCGCGATTGATTCCCCGTCTGTGCGGGCAAATTATTCAGTGGGCGGAGTCGTGACGAGCCCAGCTCGTCATGAGCACAGCTCCACTGTGACTCATGACGAGCTAGGCTCGTCACGAGCACCGCGGCGCCGCGCCCCCCCTACCCCCTGCACTGTGGGGGAATTACCCCCCGCAGCGAAGGGGTTAAGCCCTTCAGCCACCACAGGGGGATTAGATGACACTTGTTCTTTATAGGTTTCAAGTCTTGCTAGGAGAACCAGATAGAAAAGAAGTTTATGTGTAGATTGTGGGTAGGTGCTTAAAGGTCTGCCAATCCCAAATATTATTAATTGTAGGCTTACCATAATCCTTTGTAGAAAATTTGCCGGTATTATTTGGCTTATTTCATTCGCAAACCAGGTGAGCCCTATGCAACTCATAAACAAATAAAAATCATTTGCTTCCAACGTGCCACATATTTTGCATCTGGAGATTTCTTCATTGGAAAATTTTACCAATTTATGTGGGGTGAATCCTATGTTGAGTGTTGAAATGTTGTTTCTTTAAAGCAGCAGATTTGACAGTGGACTAAAGAAAGCTTAAAGATAACTGCCATACATATTTGAGCTCTGACATAGGCAAGTATCCTTCCTAGAGACTCCAGGCTGCTTTTAAATTGGTGTCCAATGCCATGGCCAGCTCCCACTTCCATTTGAAGATTTATTTTTTTAAGAACTTCCTAGAGCTCCTCCTCACGTTCCCATGGGTCTTGGGTATACCATTTTGTGTGGTCTACCAAGACACCAATTGAGCGTATGTGTGCCCCAGTGGTGGCTGGTGACATTTGAAAGTGGTAGGGTGTAAAATTTGTGTGGGAGTGCACCTCAGCGAGCGAGCCTGAACAACCTAAGGGGGCAAGAGTTGCAAGAGTTTGCAAGAGTAAGCAAACTGGGACATTTTAAGGATTTTGGGGACCCTGGGCCAAACATATTTAGGGGGCCCCAGACCCCTGTTAGGAACAGCTTTGAGTATATGGTCGGGACGTAATTAATCTAGCATCTTCCCTTGAACTGCTCTACTCTCTCAAGCAAATCTGATGAAGAAAAACTCCAATCTCTGCCGGTAGAAAGCTGCTGCCTTTTTCATGTATTGGCTTACAGCGCCATGGGAATGCATGCCTTTTCAGCAGGTGCTTAAAACCCCGATAAACGCATTTTATCCTTTAAAAAATTGAAGCTTAAAGATGGGCAATCGGGGCCACATGAGTGCTGGCAGTGTTTTAAACCCCTCAAGAGATGGGTTAGTCTAACAAGGCAAGCCAGACAAGGATTTAAAATAAAGTTTTTAAATGCAAGTGTATTAATTTTCATTATAAGAAACTGCCTCTTTTTGCATGATCACCTCATGGATGTCACTGACCTGCTCGGAATAAAATGCCACTTTCTATCCTCCATTGAATGTCCAGGGTTTGTGAAGGGGTCCCTTGCTTCTAGGGAGCCTAGGTTTAGCAAGGATGAAATGCTGAGCTCTCACAGTGTCCACACAGAATACATACATAGAATGCTCCCGCCATGCTCATTTAAGGAGACATGCACCCAGGCTAACAGAGCTACCCTGCTGTAAGCCAGTGTTTTCACAAAGTTACAGTACACACACTTTATTTTAACATACGCAATACAACCACCGTGGCACACTCAAGGGTGGAAAACTCAAGCACCTGCTGTGATATGCCCTTTATAATGATGCAAACAACACAAGTCTGGTGAGTACAACAACTGTTGAATCTACCTTGCCACTCAGCCAGGGAGTACAACATATTCTACTTTACACACACACAAAGACAGTAAAGTCTAGACAACAGGCAGTACCCTCTGCCTGTTGTCACCAGAGGCATTTACTTCCCATGGCCCCCAAGCAGATACGGACATTAATCAAAAACCAACAAAGGACACTTATCAAGCGCAGCCATGAGAACATGCAGGCCTCCCTCACGAGGACCGCTCAGGTGCGCGCCGCGGCCGCAACCACCACGCGAAAGTTGTTCCGGTGCTGCGGACGATAATGACGAGACGAGAATGCATGGATAGGGAAGCAGACAGGCTGGTGTGTCTCCCAAAAGGCCAACTTGCCTCATAATTGTCAAGCAGTTGCAAGGGTCTTCGCCAGTCGCGGCCGGCATGACGGGAGGGTGGGAGGGGGGTTGGAAATGGTGTTGTTGCAGGGGATGGGGGGAGGCGGGAGGGGCTTAATTAAAGAAAAATATAAAATAAAACTTACCGTCCCGCTTCTGGATGGGTCTCGAGTCCGACTCCCGTTCCCGCCGTCCACCGAGAAGGCAGAAACATAAAATGGTAGTTATTACCATTTATGTTTCTGCCTTCTCGCACTGCGAGAAAGCAGTGGAGTGACGCCCCCATGCCCCAATGGGGGAGCCGCCACTGGTGTGCCCTCATTTCTGTTATTGCACTCCAAGATATCAGGTGAGGGCCCTTACACAATTGTCCCTAATTCCTTCTCCCCAACTCCATTAAAGGAAGACGTAACTTGTCTTCCATACATGAAGGTGTGCCTAGAGAGTTCCAAATTGTTGAGAAGCCATTATAAAATTGAATGCCTAATATCTGCTTGATGTGGTGCCATAGATTTTTGCTTGCTCTCAATGCTTTCAGATTGACTCGATTGAAAAAATTCTGTGCTTCAGACTTATAGAGGAAATTATGTTTTTTTAGCAATGCATGAAATAATGTACCCCAGGATGTATTTTCCGGATGAGAAAGCAGCATTCTATAACTGTTAAACTGGAAAGAGTAGCAATAAAGTTGGAAACCTGGACGTGCTACCCATCACTTGTCCACCTTTTTCCTGAGTTTTTCCATGCTAATCCTACTCCCCTTGATGCCCAAATAAAGCTACTAACTTTGACTTAAACCTGGGAAATACTTTCTTTACTGAACCTAAGTGGAATAGTATTAAAAAAAGAAAGGTAATTTACGTCAACTGGGCATTTTGATTATATGTGCCAAACCAAGAATTGTTAAAGGAAGATCTTTCCACTTACAAACCCTCCCTGTTCCTTACAGCATTGTTTAGATTTTCACTGGTATCCCTTCAAATCCTGTGGAACAATGACTCCCAAATACCTTTCTTTTTTACAGTCTTCTTTCTCTACATATTTTAAGTTCCAAGTATGATTTCTGATTTATATCCTAAGAATTCACCAAATTCCCTTACTAAGTCCTCAACACATAGAATGGTTCTAGCAGGATCTGTTGCATACAAAATTATATCGTCAGCATATAAGGGAATTTTATTTATAAATCCCTGAGACATAATGGGGACAATATTATTTTCAGATCTAATCAACTGAATAAGGAGTTCTATGTATATGTCAAATAGTAGCTTGACTAATGGGCAACCCTGTCCATTTCCTCTGGTAATGTTGAACTTCATGGTTACATTTCCATCTACCACATTTAGGCTCTGGGAGCTCTATATACGACCTTCAAAATGTTTATGAATTCTGAACTTAGCTAAAATGTTGCCAGGACTTCCCATAAATTTATCCAGTTGACTTGGTCAAATGCTTGAGCTGTATTAACTGTTTTTGTTGCCGAAGGATTTGTATCAAAGGATCCTGTAAACAAACGGGATAATAAGTGCAGGTATTTGCCTTGGATGAATACTTTCTGATCTTAATGTGTAAGACTGAAAGCAATTTTTAACAAGTCTTTTGGAAAGGATACCAGAAAAAACCTTACAGTCACTGTTTCGAAGGAAAATGGTCCTATCTGAATTGGTTCTTTTAGGATCTTTATTGGGCCTAATATTAGTACTGTGGTAGATTAATTCCATGAATGTAGTATTTCAGCATTGTTCTAATAAATTAAGTTAAATATATCTTTACATATTCGCATTATAGTCACCTCTAGCATCTTATAAAATTCAAGGAATACTATCTGGGTCTGCTGCTCTTCCTCTCTACAATTTATTGATTTGTTCAGATATTTCAGCTGTGTAAACCTCTTGAGACAATGCCAAACTTAGCTCTTCTGAATTAGCATGGAGCTGCTTTTCTTTTAGCCATAATTCCATCCTCCTATGTCTGGAGTTAGTTCTTCATATAAAGAACTAAAGGGGTTATTCGCTTACACATCAGTAAATCTATACATTACTTTTACACTTTGTGGTACATTTACTACTTTTGGCTATTCAACATATACTAGTGTAAATTTACTGCAAGGAGTAGACTTGAGTGTTCCATCTCTAAATTCAGGGGATGGACTCTAATTTACAAGTGTAAAGCTACTACTACTAACTTTTCAGACATAAGCAGGGATCTCCACCACTGAGTGACGAGCTTCCTACAGTAAAGAATAGGAAAAACTCAAACAGTTTATTAAACGTTTTAGAAAATTAGAAAAATATATTTTAATTTGAAATATTTATGGTAATTAATTTCATGTATTTATTTTTTATGTATAACAATAAAAGAAGTTAAAGCATAAATAACTTAACTTTAAATTGAAAATGTAATTATTTTTAATATATTAAATAAAAATAAAAGAATTTTCTTATGTATACATTGAAAAAAATTCTAAAAGAAACTAACTATATTTTTTAATATGCATTAAAAATCATTAAAAGTGATGTAGAGAATGAATTGGAAGGAATTTCATTATTTTTAATACATATTAATGTTACATGTATGCTTTAGTGTAAAAGGGTTTAATAAAATATTTTAAAAATAAATGATAATTAGGTTTCATTTTGGGACATTTGTCTATATTTTTAAATACTTTAATTAATTGTATTTATTGTAACATTAGCTCCTTTTAGGTTTTATGTGTGTCCCTACCTCCATAGTTTCTATTGGTGAGTGGTGCAGTACCAGTAGTTGTCCAGGTGTGGTGCTGGAATTACTTCAGCTTTGAGATGGAGTACATTTACAACTGTTTTGGATCCTTTTTGGCTGCAGTATATATAGAAGAGCAGTTTTGCATCATTAATGGGCTTACTCTTTTGTGGCTGTGTACATGTCCCTCCATAGCCCCTCCCTAACCATCCCTAAATCTCCCTTACTCCTCCCTAAACCCCTCCCATTTAGTCAAAATTATTCCCCATTTTCCATCCACTCCACCCAGTCCCTCCCACATCTACTACTAAAATGTATACTTACATGTGCAGAGATTTCTGCAGCTGGGGTAGAGATCTCATCACAGAAAAGAAAGTAGAGTGGAGGAGGAGACCTCTGCACATAGGTATGTGAATAGCATTTTGTAGTACCATTGTAGTAATATTGGGGTACTATTAAATGTACTCCGAAAAGCAGTTTGGGACAAGGCCTCTATAAGTCCTAAGCATGTTGGGGCCTATTATAGATACAAATATATCATTTGACCGATTGAAGGTAAATTATCTACCATTAAGTCCAATGGGGCTGTGTTTTGTCTAAACAATATTTAGGACACAATTTTTATATTAGATGGTATTCTCACCATGAAATTCTGGTACCATACTGTCTTGCGCTGCTGCAGCTGCATTTGAATAAGGAGTATTGTGGCCTGAAATAGTAGCAATGCCTCATTATTCCCCATTTCCCCAGTACTGCAACAGGAAAGGAACCACCAGAATACATAATTCCGGAACCCATGCAACACAGAAACAAAACCGTGGACAAGACTCGGATCAAAACCCGTGAGAAAGACACAGGCAGGGCCAGACTGGAGGTAGTGGGCATCGGGCGTTTCCCCGGGAGGCTGGAAGGGGAAGAGTTTTTTTTTTTACTGGGGGATGGTTTTGCAGCAGTGCCAGGGCTGCTTTTGGTTCCCAGTCCGGCCCTGTGCACAGAGAAGTTTGGACTGCTTGGTGCTAAACACATTCTGGGTGAAGGATAAAGGTGAACAACCTATGGCTGTTTTGTGCCTGTGCATTGTGAGAGTACAGCAAACACTGCCACTTCCTGCTCCTTATCCGGTTTCTGTGCTTGAGTGCGGCATTCACTGCTGCAGCCTCTGTTGTAACTATGCTGGGGGAAGGAAGCTTGCACTGCTGCTGTTACTGTAATATGTGCAGAACGGAAGATTGCACTGAAGTGAAAGCTGAAGCTGCAAATTTAATAAGACTTGTGCGATGCTGCGAAAAAACAGCTCCATAGTGTGAATGAACAAACATTGCGCAACAACGTACTGACATCTTGTCGTGCCTCTTATCTTTTGCCATGTGAATGCAAATAATGCCATATGACATTAACCGTGACCAAGGCACAAAGACTATCAACCGGTATTATGCATGACTTTTGTCGTCGAGGGATATCCTCAGGTATAACCTACTTCACACTAACAACCGCCCAAACGTAAATCATGTGATTTGAATACTCTTTGCCATTTTAAGGCATATTATGCTTTCAAAAATCACAAACTTTTGCCTATTATTTGTTCCTATTATCAAGTCTCTCTAATATTCCATGCAATCCTAAATTGTGCATTGGCTCCTACGCTTGTTTTTGCAGATCTAGCCACGTAATGCCCCCTTTGCCTACATTGTCAGGGGTTTAACTCTAAGTGCTCTATTGTCATTTTTTAGTTGAGCCTACCAGACAGCACAAGCTAACTGGTTGCACAAGACATATTGTGGACTTACCTAGAACATACAGCAGGCTACTGCCCTCCCATTGCCTACCATTGGTTGGCTTTATTGTCACTCTCCTTTGCTTTCTTCTTACTCGATGGCTTGTCTTTTCCAAGCCTGTCCATCTTGGGTTTGTCTCTCAGATGGAGCATAACCTCTTTACAATCTCTTTGATTGGCTAGCTCCTATCCTTCCACTACTTTTGGTAGCTACGTTTTTTTCTTTAGCTTGAAGCACTCCATAAAATGCTTGTGTTTTCTAGCCCTCTCCTCCTGTGCTTCTCCTCCCACCGATGCCCTTGTGCTTCGTGTTGCTCATTCCTCGCTCCATCTCCATCTCTCTATTGCTTGCCTCAGCCAGTCTTTTTCATTTTTTTAATGTATTTGTTACTCCTTTCACACCCAGACGACCTGCTATCAGCTCTCAGGGCTCTCTTATCTAGCAGCACATGGTAACAGTTTTCTGTGTCTTTTTGTCCTGCTCACCCAGCATGAGCAAATAGTAATCATTTGAATCAGATCATCAGTGTTCTTACAGGGGTGTGTTTTTGTGGGTTTGATTAAAATTCCACTGTCATCTTCAAAATATACAAGGTCTAATTTTGTTTTATAGGTTTTATTGAAACATAGCCTTCATTTAACCCCTTCCATGCCAAGGAAATAACGGTTATTTCCCAGAAGCCCATAGAATAGTGTTTTTTTAGTGTAATGATGATCAGCACGCATGGCGCGCCAACGTCATTATATTGAAAGTGAAAGTGAAATGAGCTGATCGGCTCATTTCACTTTCACTGCCTATGTGCTCCTGGGGCTATCTCAGCCTCCAAGCACCTAGGCAGATGTGAGAGATATCATTGGAAAAGGGGAGAACCTCCCCTTTCCAATGGTACCCTTTGCTAATGGATCCCTGCTTGAGGATTGCCACAGGAGGGCGATCCCCAAGCAGGCATCCACTCCATTAGGCACCAGAGAGGAGGAGCAGCCCCTAGGGCCAGGGCTTTTGCTCCGCCTCATATTATTTTGCCAGATCAGCCTTTCTGCTCCCCCTGGGGTGCAGGTGGGGCAATATCCCCTGATCTTCCTCGCCGGTGGTGGGGCAGAAAGCCCAATAGGTCCTGAAGATTTTTTGGGGGGACTATGAACAGGTGGGGGCTGCCTAAAATGGGCATGCCAATGCCCCCACCCCACAAATAAAACAGGGACATCAGTCTTCCTGCCTGCCCTGGGGGCAGATGGGGTTATTACCTCCGATCTGCCCCTGGGGGGGGGCCTACTAGACCCCAGGGATTATTTTTGTTTATAAAAGAGGGGTGGGGGCTGCCCACAATGGGCAAGACCATGCCCCCACCCTAAATAAATGTTTAAAAAAATCTTACACCCCCTCCTTGCGGGGGCAAAGGGGGGCACTAGCCACCAATCTGCCCCGGGAGGGGCAGAACGCCCACTAGTTCCCAGGGATTTATTTTAGACTATGTAGGGTTGGGGGGCCCAGAGACCCTTTTGTTTCAAATATGTAAGGGGTGGAGGTGGCCGAAAATGAGCATGTCAATGCCCCCAATCCCCAAACCAAACAGTGACAGTCTTTCTGCCCGTCCTGGGAAAAGACCATATCACCACCCAAAATAAATTGCAACAATAGTCTTTCTGCCCTCCGGGGGGGGCAGATGGGGTCACTAGCCCCCGATCTGCCTTCCTGGTGGGAAGAAATCCCACTAGGAACCATGCATATGGTAATGGGCATGTTAAGGAGCGGCCGCATAGTAAAGGGTCACTCCCCTTTTTTTCTGCACACATTTTGGCCGTTTCTGCCTCCCTTGGGGAGAGTTCAGTGGTATTTTGAGGCTTATCTGCCCCCAAGTTTCTGTGTGTGTGTGAACTGGAGTGCAACTGACGGTCTGTGTGTACTGGCATTTGGCTGGCTGTGTGTGAACCTGTATTTTGCTGGCAGTGTGTGTGGACTTGCGCTTAGCAGGCAGTGTGTGTGGACTAGCGCTTGGCTGGCAGTGTGTGTGGACTGTCGCTTGGCTAGCGGTCTGCGTGGATGGCGCTAGACTGACGGTGTTCGTGGATTGTAGCTTGGCTGGTGGTGTGTTGATGATGTGTGTGGATGGTACTTGGCTAGCAATGTGCATAGAAGGCGGTTGGCTGGCGGTGTGGCTTGCATGGATCCGCCAGCGTTTAATTACCCAGAATCCCCTGCAAACCTCAAATTTAGCTAAAAGGCCACACTTTCCTCACATTTCTGTGTGGGAAAGCTGTGGGATCACCGCGCCGGCACAAATTTCTCACCACCCAGCATTCCCCTTGGTCTCCTGATAAAAATTGTACCTCACTTGTGTGGGTGCCCAAAGCAGAGAACCTAAAAACTTATAAAATGAAAAACTGAGGGGGAACAAAATGGGTCCAAAAGGGAAGTTTTTTTCAAATAAGGTTTTAGGCTGACTCTGCTTTGGGTACCTAGACAAGAGAGGTATAATTTTTATCGGGAGACCTGAGGGAATGCTGGGTCATAGGAAATTTGGGTCGGACCGGTGATCCCACAACTTTCCCACACAGAAATGTGAGGAAAATGTCATTGTTTTAGTCAAATTTGAGATTTGCAGAGGATTCTGGGTAGGAAAATGTTGGGTGATCCACACAAGCCAAACCTTCCTGGACTCCGCCCAATGTCTAGTTTTCAGAAATGTCTGGGTTTCATAGGCTTCCCTCGACCCTTGTTGAGCCCGGGACCAAAAATGCAGGGTGCTCCCTCACTAAACCAGGTCTTTTTGTGATCGATAATTTCTGAAGTCTCCACAGTACGTTTTGGGCCATTTCCTGTTGCAAGCCTTAGTTTTTAAAAAAGCACTGTTCTACTAGGTTTTCATGGGTGCCGGCTGAGCTAGGACCCAAAATCCACAGCAAGGCACATTGCAAAAAAAAGTGACAAAAGTTTTCTGTGGACAAATGTGATGTGTCCATGATGCATTTTGGGCCGTTTCATTCTGTGGGAACTTGGCCTACCCACACAAGTGTGGTATCATTTTTATCAGGAGAATTAGGGGAACACATTGATAGCAGAGCAAGTGTTATTACCATTTGTGTGTCTATGCATTTCTGCCTTCCAACTGTAAGACAGCGTGTAAAAATGAAGTCATTTTGAAAGATACCCTTTAATTCACATGCTAATATGGGTATCCAGAAATTCAGAGATGCACAAATAACCACTGTTTCTAAACTCCATTTCTGGTTCCCATTTCAGAAATATATAGGTTTACTTGATACCTATTTTTCACTCTTTATATTTTACCAAATGAATTGCTGTATACCCGGTACACAATGAAAAACCATTGCAAGCTGCAGCCCTGTTTTTGGCTACGTGTACCTCAGGTTCTTGGTGAACCTACAAGCCCTATATATCCCTGCAAACAGAAGCATCCCGCGAACGCAATGGTATATTGGTTTAAAAAATGTACCATTGTTACAAGAAGTCAGGGGAAAATGTAGGCAGGAATGGCTGTTAGTTTCTATAGGAAAACCTTGAAGGGTCTACACAAATGACCACTTGCTTAATTTAGAATTTTCTCTACTTTCCAGAAATGTATAACTTTCCAGGATCCATTATTGTTTTTACACCCATTTCTACCACTAACTGGAAAGAAGTTGAAAGCACAAAAAATAGGAAAAATAGGCTATGTCCCAGTAAAATGCCAAAACTGTGTAGAAAATGATGGTTTTCTGACAAAGGTCTGCCTGTTTCTGAAAGCTGTGAAGATGGTGAATTTAGGCACCACAACACCTTTGTTGATACCATATGCAGGGAAAAAACAGATGCTTTCTTCTTCAGCACATTTTTCAAATTTTCCCCAGAATCCCCAAATTGAGCTGTCATTTGCTTAATTTCTCGGTCCCCTGGAGGGGAATCCTCAAATCCTGGGTAGGTTGTTGGAAGAAAAGGACTCAAATTTGATGTGGATACCTTATGTGGACAAAATGTTATGGGGACCTAAGCTCAAACTACACCAAATAGCCAAAAAAGGGTGTGGCACAAGGGAGACCTGGCAGTGAAAGTGTTAAAAAAAACAAAGCTAATCCTGAGCACGTCTCCAATGTATTATCAACCCAGCTGATGAGTATTAATTGAATGGCCTCACAGATGCAGGTAAATGGAATGAGGGTGGAGTGAGTTTTTCCGAACTCCTATTACCCGATAACATTTATGGCAAGGATCGCTTTGATTGGTGCCTTAAGCTACTACAGAAGAAGGCGCTAAGAGCTCTGCCTGGGACACAATTACCTTTGTTGTGTCAGCTGTCACTTTGACATTTGTTATTGTTCCAGGATCTGTGTCTGGCATTTTTCAGGATTCGGTGAGTGCTTTCAATCTTAAAACAAATCTATCAACCTTATGAATTAATTATTTTTCTCGCACAAAAAGCAATCCTTCATTGTCCTGTTACATTTAGTGACAAAAGTGAGATTTGGCGGTTCAAATTATCATTTACTTACTGTGGCACACCTTTTTATTTTTACGTTTGCAGTATTGACATAGCACCAAGTCAAGTCAAGTCAAATTAACTTTATCCGATTTGACAAAGCAAATCATAAAAGTGTAATACACAATAAAAACGTTGCACTGTATCACATTTAAATGAATACATTAGCAGGATTCACACCTGCTAAGAAACGTGTGACATAAAAATATACATTAAAATTCTCTAAAAACTGCAAATATAGTAATGTCGGCTTAGCTTGTTTAAAATTCAACGGCAAAAGAAGGGGGCGAATATACTTATATCATCTTAGATCATCCTCGGATCACCATACAATTGAATTTTGCCCAGCACCTCCAACGTAGCATTTATGTACCTCAGCCACAGTATCTGTGGACAATGATCCTTTCCCAGGCAATGTCTTAAAATGTTCCTGTTAAAATCTAGGTCCCGTTTTAGCCAGACAGAAAACCATAATAGTATAGGGCGTAATCTTATAAAATCATCTATATAACTAAGCCCGAGCTCCTCATGAACAATCTCTGACTGAATCCTCTTGGGTAACCGTAATATCCTCCTAAATAATCAATTTTCAGCCATGTGTATCATGTCCGCACCAAATAACATAGTGCAGTAGCACCAAGCCAATCTGAGGACACTGGACCGCTTTACCAGGTTTCCTTATAAGAAGTCAGATTCTTGGTTTTTTTAGGCATGGGAGATTAAGTCACCACAGAATGTTTAGCCGACGCCGCGACTTGAATCTGCTTCCCCAGGTCCAAAGTCAGCAGCGCTGGGCCATCAGATCACATCTCCTGCAAACTCCAACAAACAGGCATATTGCTGATGCTTCACAGCATTGGCAAAAAGCATTTATTTTTGCCAATGTTGCAGACCATTGGCAAAGACAGTAGCTTAGTTGCATCTGCCAGACCCATTGACTTTGACAGTGCTTGTTCTATTTTGCACCACGTTCGCGGGGCCTTTTTTACGCATAAAACCTTTGCACCCAAAAGTATGCAAAACTTGAGATATCCTTCATGTTGCTATGCATAGCAAATGCGCCAGCGCAAACTTGACTAATTCTCGGCTGTAATGTTGTAACGACTAATGGGTTCCTTGTTCTCCGTGACCTCAGTCAGGGCCGGCTTTAGGGCAGTGCGACTGGTCCGGCCGCACTGGGCGCTGACCTGTGGAGGGGGCGCCGACCTCATGGGAGAGGGGCGCTTGTTTAGCAATAACTTGATTGGAAAGATGAGGGGCACTTATGCCTGGTGGTACTGATAGAACCGAGGTGGGGGTCATAGGGTGTGGGGGCGCAAAAAATGATTCTCGCACCGGGCGCCACGAGCGCTAAAGCCAGCCCTGACCTCAGTCTCCCTTTAATTTAAAGGAATGGTATTATCGCGGGCAAGTGCTGTGCGCTGACTGAATGCATTATGAGAGGTCAGTGGAGTAACGCAAAAATATGCCCCCTCCCCCTGTAGAATGTGATATGGGGGCCCTAGTTATCCCATGTCTCACAGATACAGATTGGCTTTGGGCTGAATGGGGGCCGCCTGAAGGGTTGGGGGGCCCTTGAAGGGTTTGGCTTGGGCTGCAGGGGCTTGCGTTACACCCCTGCAAGAGGTTAGCAGTTAGTTCCATCTCAGGCGGAGGGGAGGGGGGCGGAGGACGGGGAGAAGGGTTTCCTGCAGTGACTCACTTCTATAGCCCCTGCACCACAAGAGACTGCTCTGCTAAATTTTACACTTGCTGCATATCAGAATGCTAACATCCGGCTAGCACCTCAAACTCTAGACTTTGAGGGTGTCTGACCTTTACAGGCAGCCATAGGCGCCCCCGCAATCGTCCGAAATGATGAAAGACACCTGGTCTTCAGCCCTGTGTTTGCAGACTGTGGCGCGCCCCCAGTTCTCTAAGTAATGGTTATTTATGTTCCGCAGGCTTAACCGCAAAGTTCCATGTGAGTGGTACATGCTCGTGGCTTATATGAGAAGATATTACCCTTGCAGTGGAAAATAGTATGAATTGGAACTGCAGTAGTTTCAGGGGTGAAACAAACACTGGCAAGGCCAATTGGTCTGCCTTTAGCAGGCTGGTGCAAAGGTTATATATATATTTTTTATTGCAAGCATATTGCACAAAAATAAATAGGAAAACAGACACGCAGCCGCCTAAACATTTCTGCCATATGTCTGCAATAAAATACAATTCACTAATGTGACTTTGTTGCTAGTGATGTATTTTAAATAACAATCCTTTTAATTGTGTAATGCATTTTATTATGAAGGTGATATTAACATAACACTATCTAACCAAGCACTCGTATCATATGCAATTACAAAATCACTTGAACACTATATAACAGCAACTTTTAAAAGAAGAAAGAAAATAAATCACCATTTGAATGGGCAGCCAAAGTGTATGGAAAATAAATGGCTGCTATTTAACAAAAAGTAAATACATTTTATAGAAAAGCAAATTATTTAATAATACATTGTGCAATAGTTGTATTCATCATGTTGAAGTAGACTGTGATGTTACCGGTGAAGCACTCTGTATTGTGAACCTCCATAGCTTCGATGCCATCCTTAGGGGTATATTTACAAGGACGGCGATAAATAAACGCAAAGCGCGCTTAGCGCTTTTCTATTTATCGCCGTCTATCGCCGGATTATATCACCCTGTTAGCGCATTATTTACAACGCGTTTCCCTAGGGCGATATATTTACCAGCGATAGCGGGGGAAATCGCCGTTTTCCAGGGAACATCGCTTACGGAGGAAGATTGTCATTCATAGGGTGAGTTTTTAGAGATTCTGACAGTCATCAGGGCCCATTCAGTCATCACGGCCCATTGGAAAGCTATGGGCATTTCCTTAACCCAGCTCTATGCAAATGGCCATTTTCAACATTCAACCACTTAACAGTCATTTGCTGCCAACTCAGGCTAACGGAGCGTTGGTGTTTTTGACTAGGCCTGGGCAGTAAATTCCGTTGGAATTCGGGTAATTTCGCGTTCCGCGAAGAACGCGAAATTGCCCAAAATTCTGCTTTACGCGACTTCGCGAAATTTTTTGCTTGTTCGCGTTCTCACAATGCGTGTTCGCGAGATATTTCTCCCCGAGCACGCAAACAGCAATTGCGAACAGGAAAAAAGCATCACGAACAAGCAATTCCGCGTGTTCGCGGAATTTCTGCGTGTTCGCGGAGATTTTTTACCGTTTCGCGGAGATTTGCGTAACGCGATTACGCAAATTCCGCCCACCCCTATTTTTGACGTGCTAGTAGTAATGCTAGGTTAATACATTTCACCGTTTTAAGAGACAGAGAAAGAAGGGGAGAGAGAGGGAAGGTAGGGCAAAGCCATTAGAGTGGGAGAAGAGAGAAGGGGGAGAAGGAGATAGAATGGATGGATAGGAAGCAAGAGATTGCTCGGGGGCTGGTTTGAGCATTGTGTCAGGACTGCTTTGGTTTCCAGTCAGGCCCTGTATTTAAACCTGTATTTTCTATTAAACTGATACTTGCCTAGAGAACATCCCATGAACCTCATTTAGGGGCCGTCAGGGGCTGCAGCTGTGACCTTGGCCTGCCCCTTGCAACCCCTGGCACGGCCTTTGTGACCCCTGCACTCAGATTTGGCAAAATCAGAGCCTGGAACACAGCAGCAGTTCGTCCTTATGGATGTAGGTTAGGGCTCCACTCTCCTTGTTTTCTGTCAATTTGTTATTAGAGTGATAGTGAACACTAGTGCATTATTCAGTATAAGTGTAATACAAATGGTGCTTAATTAGCTGGAATATGCCCTTCTCTGTCAGCTGAGGTAAGGAAAGCAAAGATTTTAAATGTAGGTTATGTGCGTGCGTGATTGCTTGCAGGTGGGAGGTGTTTATGTGAGAGAGAGTGTGTGGGTGAGCAGTTAACATGAAGGTTAAAGGACTTGTGGTGTCAATTCATAGCATTTTGGTTGATGGAAGTCTGTGGGACATCCTGGCAGGTTGTTTGATCTTGAACTATGTGTCAGAATTTAAGAGACATGAATTTTCTCAGGTCAGAATAGTCACCAGCAGAATTTGGCCATGCCCTTTAACTTCTCATAGGCAACCCAAGGCTTTTCCACACACAACAGCCCTTGTGTCAAAGGCTTATTTAGCAAAGCTTTCTTTTGCAACAGTCTAGGAGCCGAAAAGCAGTTATTAGAGAGTACAATGCATTTGATTCACTTTTACATCACTTGGATACTGTTCTTTCAGGCAAGGAAAGATTTTAGGTGCTGGTAACAAAGTAACTGCTTGCGTGTCTCCTGAGAGAAAGGAGAAGGACTTTTGATGTTGTTGGGGGAGGGTTTCTGTTTCACATCCACATATAAGCTACTAATATAGAGGGTTGCTTATTCATATGCTTATCTCTGATATGCGGGTCTGTTAGAAGGGTGAGCAAGTCAGAGGGCACATCATTCCCCAGGCCACGTACAAAATCTATTTATACATTATGAAGCAAACCAATGATGTTTTTTCCTGGCAGATAACATGGCTGAACCCTGTAGATGGTACAAGATGCTGGCACATGGGCTCGTCGTGACATTTTTGATGCGGCACATGTAAAAACGTCTGGCCTGCCTAAGGAGACAGAAAGGTGTTCCATCCCTAAATGCACTATCAGGATGCCTTTGCTAAGTGTTACAGTGTTGTTCAAAGCCCTGCTTCGGAGCCTACCTGTTCTCTGCCTTTGGCTGCTGGCAAACTCTAGAGTGATGACCATTGGCTAAAGTATGGGGGAAAAATCCCCACCCAAAGACGCCAAGTGTAAGGCAATACTCTTTTTGGATGATCACCCCAACGTTTTGGACTGATGCTGCTGGCTTTTTGACTCAGAGTTCACTGAGGTCTGCTAATCACACCTCAGTGCCAGTGTTCTAACTCCTTACAAAGTGTTTGTTGAATTGGCTACCCCCAATTGCCATAAGCTGACTTACTTTAAGTCCCTAGTGTATGGTACCAAGTGTACCCAGGGTATGTAAGATAGAGTTCCCCCTTTGGCTGCAGCACTGATTGTGTCACCATGTATGGCCCAAAGTACAAAATGGCTCCCAGTCTGTAACTGCAGCCTGGAAGAACAGTTTTAAACTGCTAGTTTGACTTTGTCACTTAAACCAATGGCAAAGCCCCCACATCCCTTAACAACATATAGAACTCTCCCCTAAGGAAGGCCTATGGAGCCCTGAGACAGGGAGCTATATATCATTAAGTAGCACATATGCTTTTAATCTGTCTTAACAGCAACACTTGCAAATTGTTGTTTTTTTCTGTGGAAAAGTTAGTAGCCTCATTGACTCACACAGAGTTACCCGATGACACCCCAGCCTGTCTAACTTTTGAATGGGACTACTAAAATGGGTACTTGAAGATATCCACTTAATCGTGACATTAAACCAGACTTGTTGCCCAAATTTAATGTCACTTTTAAGGAAAGGCAACTTTTAGAAAGTTGCCACTCTGTCTCCCAGTTTTCAAGTGGCGTCAGACGGTTGCTGGCCACGAGGCAGCTTTCTACCGTCCTGTGGAATAGTGTTGATAACTCACTTACTGACTTAGGAACAATGGTAGCCTGCCATGGAAGGAGGTTTTACCTCCCCCTTGCAGGATGACACTCAGGGGGTTGGCCCAAAAATCGACTTCAGAAGCAAAGCCGCCTTTGGTGGGGAAATGGAGATCACACTTCTGAAGGGATGCCCCTTTGTTTTCAGGTAGACAGGCTGGCAACGGGAACAGAGAGGGGAGACTAGTGCCCAAACTGTTTTCCCCATGGGCATGTGGCCCACAGGTAGTCATTCCTCAAGGGTTGGCTACCAAGCTCCTAATATCTAAGGAAGGGTTCAGACATCATACGAGTGGGCAGAATAGTGCACTCTGGGATTGCTAGATGTCAACATAGCCGGAAGTCATCACAGGGCAGAAGGGATCCTGGTAGCCCAATGGCTAGTGACAGCAACATCCCCCTCAGGCCACTTTTTTGGGCATAAGTATATCACTCCAGGCACCCTGAACCTCAGATTACTATGGAACTGGAGAAAGGATTGACGAAGGACTGCCCTGCTGACCCCTGGACCTGGCAAAGAGAGGCTGTACTGTCTGCAGGATTGCACCTGCTGCACTTGGGCTAGCGAAGAGAGAATTATGTCTGTGACTCCTGGCTTGCAGAAAATTCACTCCCAAGCCCCAGTCCAAAGAAGAGACTCCAAGGACCATTCGCCTGAAACCCTTGGAAACAGCTCCAAGGCCATCAAAGCTGATGTAGCCCAACTCGGCAAGTCAGTAGCCACTTCTGGAGAATCACTGCTGACCACCTCTGTGCACCTCAAGAGACTGATCCTCGATGGCTAAAAGTTGCTCCTGAGTGTTGTCTTAGTCCAGATTGGTCACCCAAGAGGGACACTAGCTTCCACCAAAGGATACTGCTGAACCCGCTGTGAACGGATACCAGAAGTTCAGCAGCAGCTGGCCTTCTACTGGCTCGAAGAGGACTTTGAGGGACCCCGAGTTCTGTGGCTAAAGTCACCCCACCTGACACATGGTTGGAAAAGTAACCACAAGGATATCCTCTATCGACTGCACAGCACTCAGAGCACCGTTAGCATCCTCCATTTCCTACATCCTCAACATCAGAACTACTCCATTAAAGTGTATGTTGGTCATGGTTTAAAGATCAGAACTGGTCTGGAGACCACTTTGGTGACCAGGTTACTGTACAAATACTCCTTCGTGGCCCCCTACCAGATTTGGTCACCCTAGGTGGGCCAGAGTAGCTGAACACAACTCTTTCAAACTTTTCAAAAGTTTCCAAACTTTACTTTTACAATGTTTGTTTGCAGTTGTGACTAAAATAACTGAGATTTATATTTTCTTTAAACATCTATATCTTTGGATCTCTCCAGTAGATTTTGCTTATCGTGGTCTCTAAAAGTACATACAAATATAATCTATTAATTAATTGGTGTCAGATTTCTTTTGTGTTGCTGTTGGTGGTTCTAAATGATTTACACTAGTTCCTTTGTTAAAGTCTTACTGCTGTCAGCCACTGCTACCCAGGGTTGAGCTAGAGGTTTTTGCAGACTAGCTTGACCGGACCCAAGATAGTTTTTGTGAGTGTATTACACAGTAGGGTGGCACAACCATAGCAGATAATACACCCAAATCCTCACACTAAGAATACCAGCTCCATGTGTATTGTGCTGCTTGAGATCATGTATTTTTTTTCTTTAATTCTTGGACTTGTAGTCCTGTTTTATAATGGAGTAAACAAGACTACAAGTTCCAAATTTAAGAAAAAAAACCTGGACTGGAAGAGCACATCACCCATGGACCTGGAAAACTTGGAAGGGGTGCCCACCCACTGAGCCACTCTCCAAGGCTCCCAGCAGCAAAGGCAAATAGAAAGCTGTCATGGGTCCCCAAGGGTAACGAGGGAGGTAAGAAGATGGGTGGTACAGTTTATTATAAGATCCCACTGGCATTGGGGACATAACACGCTTGTAAGCATTCCACTTAAAATGTGCTTGCAATACCCATGCTGCCTTCAGTCTATAACTCTGGTGACCAGCAGGCATGGAGCAGAATTCTGATTTAACAAACAGAATGTGTTTTCATTTCGAGCTATTAGCCTACACAAAACGCAGGCTAGCTATCAAAATATAATGGAATCACTCACCTACACCTATGGTCTCTATAGTGTGCCTGCAATCTTTACCCAACCCTGGTGCAAGGGTTTTCAGATCTCCAGGTAAAATGACATCTTGCTGTTTGGGCACTCCCCCACCTCATTCAAAAAGGACATGTTCATGCCCATTTGTTGCAGTCTTGTTTCGTCTTCTGACCTCCTATGGTGGCTCCATAATTCTGCTTACTACATGTGCCTCAATGATGCACCAGGCTTGTCTTTACCCAATACTCTCCTGCATTGTCCTGAACCGATTTGATGAAAACTGTTAAAGTGTGAGATGCTGCCACTGCAAACAAACTCTTACCCTCGACCACATAGAATCTTATAGACTCAAAAACTACAATCAACGAGACAGTTTTATCAGTATCGATAGCAGTTCATCAAAATTGTGATGACAGGTAGCATGGTATATAGCAAAAACATGTTCTTTGTTCAGGTAGTTGTATTTAGCAAAAATAGTATATAAAAATATAAAGACCATCACACAGTCCCAGCATTTTTTCTGAGTCCTCGGGCTTCCTTTAGGTGAGTAGAACTGAAGGGTTCACCGACAGAATATTGACCCACTAAATATCGCAATACAAAACAATCACAGCCAAAATATCGATGACAAAAATATTGTCATCATATCTTTATAATGGTAAGTACAAAAATATCGAAAAAAAATCAAAGTAATTACTATTGTACGAAATATCATTTTTTACATATATATAAAATAAATTAATAAATATTAAATAAACTAAATAACATTAATTTAAAAAAGATAAAATAAATGTAAGATATATTTTAACAAATATAATAAAATAACTTTAAAAAAGTTAAACACATACATAATAATTACTATATATTTACATTTATCTACTTACATTTTTTTAAGTAATAATTTTAATTTGTATTATAATTTCAAAATTATTAAATAATATATTATAAAAATAAATATCTATATATATATATATTAACTAATGTGCCCTTAACAACGGCAGAAACCGCAGTCCTGGGATTAGGTCTATCATACTGTCCACCATGCAATTTCAACTATGCTGACACGAGAATGGATACGTTCAGGTTTATACAGAAGCTTAAACTAAATAAATTCCACATGCTTCAACCTAAAAGGAAAAATGCTTCATCAACAAAAGAGAATCTGGACAGCCCTTCGCTTTTAACAGCTGGCGATGTAGGCTTATTTGAAACAGCATGGGCTTTACAAAATGAACAAGAAGGAGCAGCAGCAGTTGGTGACACTTCTCAGCAGAGTGTAAAAGGAGTATAGTCAACATCTTTTAAACCTAAATCAACCTTTCAATCGATCATGCTACGCGATAATTTGGATATTTACCATGAGCTCGTCACTCAGGATTTGAAAACACTATACATTGCCACCAATAAAACCCGCTATGGTATAAATAAACAAAATCTTTGTTATCAGCAACTTACAAAGAAATTAGAATCAGATACCAATATAATCATAAGAAAGGCGGACAAGGGGGGCAATGTGGTCCTATGGCCACGACAGCTATATATGGAAGAAGCTGAATTGCAATTCTCCGATATTGCATGTTATAGAAAGAGTAATATCCATATTGTTAAAACAGCATGGGATGATCATCATCGGAAACTTCTTGCTTGGAAAAGTGGGGGACTGATAACAAATGAAGAGTACCGGTTCTTAAAGAAAGAACACCCAGTTATCCCCACGTTCTATTTAATACCTAAGGTGCATAAAAACACTGTTAAACCACCTAGCAGGCCTATTATTTTGGCCATCAATAGCGCAATGGAGAACACTTCCAAATATGTGGACTTTTTTCTTCAGGATTGGGTTAAGGGATTAACATCTTATGTACAAGACACATAGGATTTCTTACGCAAAATTGAACATGTCACGTGGGATGCAGAAATGTTATTAATGACTCTTGATGTGACATCTCTTTATACCTCAATAAGACATTGTGATGGGTTAAAGGCAGTGGAACATTTTTTAAACATGCGACCAATGACTTGTGTGTCCCATAACAGAATGCTATTGTCAATGGTATCTGCATGCCTTGAGCAAAATTTCTTCCTCTTTAACAATCAGGTTTACCATCAAATTAGGGGCGTTGCTATGGGGGCCTGCTTCTCCCCCAGTTACTCGTGCCTGCATATGGGACTGTGGGAGGAGCAGGTCCTGATGGGAGAGTTCAAGGACACGATGTTGAAACATGCTGTTGTCTATCTAAGGTACATAGATGATTTCTTCTTTATTTGGAATGGCACGGGGCAGAGTGCGTATGCATTTGTTGAGAAACTTAATACTAACTGTTTGAATCTGCACTTCACATCTACGATAAGCAAAAAATCTGTGTATTTTTTAGATGTGGAGCTATATGTTGACAACATTGCACTGATTACAAGATTATACAGAAAATCCACTGCAGGCAACACGATTCTCCACGCCTCTAGCCACCATCCGCATCACTTAATACGCAGCATCCCGTATGGCGAGATGCTGCGTATTAGACGTATATGTAGCTCAGATGCGGACTGTAACAATGCACAAGAGGCCAGTAAACTTCGTTTTTTAGCAAGGGGCTATTCACTCAATGTGATAGATGGCGCGATCAGGAAAACTAGAAGTTTACCTAGGTGTGAATTATTGGTTCCCAAAGTTAAGCAAAAGTTAACAAGTGAGATCACTCCTAATATGCAATTTAGGATTATCCTAACCTATAGTAGGCAACATCAGGATCTCAGGAAAATTATCTATCGCAATTGGAACTTAGTGCAGGGAGATCCTATTATTGGCGACTTAGTCGCGAACAAACCAACATTGACTTTTAGAAAATCTCCTTCCATGAGCAACAGGTTAGTTAGCAATAGCCCGGAGTTGGCCATTCCCATTCCCATAACTTGGATGGCACAAATCAAGGGTTTCAAAAAGTGTTTTTCTTGTAAGGCTTGCAAATTTGGGAACAATAAAACTCATTACACTAGTCCCTTCAAATCTGAACCCGTCCTGATTAAGAGAAGATTGACATGCAAGACAGAATTTGCTGTATATGTGCTGGAGTGTCCATGTGGGCTGAGATATGTGGGTAGCACCAGGTTACCGGCCCACAAGAGGATACTCCAGCACATTAGGGCAATTACAGGTAAGGATCAGGCATATCCTGTCGCTAGGCATTTTGAGCTATCACATGATAGTAACCCCAATTTTCTCAACTATTATGTGATAGACACGGTCCCACCGATGAAACGTGGTGGTAATCGTGAAGGTAAATTACGCCTCTTGGAGACGCGTTACATTTTGGAGCTCAAGACAAAAAATCCGGCTGGATTGAATGCTAGCAAAGACTTTTTTTACCTGTTTATAGCCCTTTTAACTCTCATTAGTGTGGGCTCACACTATGACTGATACGAGATACGGGACAGCTTTTTTTATACACAATAACAATGGATGGGATAAGTTAAATCTGAGGAAATATAGCAACAACGTTTAAACAATCAGGAATGATTATTAAGAACATAAATCCCACATACCATTGTAAGTCTCTTTTTTCTAGAGAGGCTATTTGGCATATCCTCGAATTATATTGTGATATATCTCTTTAGATATATATTTTAAAATGATTTTGCACTATTTTGCACATAAAAACTTTTTTGGAAGTGGTTATGTTTTAAGGTATCATGTTGAGGAGAGTGGCTAAAAACAATGGCCCACTTGGGCATTATTGAATGTTTTTGAAATGAGAACTAGCGAATACTATATCGTTTATGAAATTGTTGGCAATGATTTGACACTAAACTTACTGAAAATAATGTGATGAATTCAGGAAATTCTATTTAGAAATCCAATATGTATATTATTCACCAATGTCGGTACATGCCTATATTTTTATCATGGATAGGAGTTATAAGATCAACAACACAAAAAAATATTTTTTTATGGATATTTAAGCTTTTATATATTTATATATTTTTGTATGTACATATTTATATATATTATATATTTATACATTTATAGGTTTGTGTGATGTTTTGACATAAGAGGCAATGTACTTACGACGGCTATTTTCAGTATTTCTTTTCTGTCTATGATGATGTCGCAACATTTTTGATGCCATTTCCTGTAAACCACCTTAAATACCGCTTCTTCCGCTAGCAATGTGACATGTGATCAAGACCCGAGTGGGGGTCGAAACGCGGTATGGCGGACTGGCTGGGCAATTGAATAAAGCACTTTGATTGGCACAATTTTTCTGGGTCCGCTCTTCGTCACTGTGTCTGAGCAAGGCAGCGGTAGCGGCGATCTGCATCCATATATATATATATATATATATATACTATTAAAATTCGTTTTTTTTTAAACAAACCATTCTAATTAAATAAAAAAACTAAACAACTTACAATTCTTAAAATGTAAAACGTTTCACATATGAAAAACATCAATAATTCAAAATATTATAATTATAAATAAACAAAAAGACAATAATATAAATTATAACAATATCAAATAAAAAAGTAAAATGTAATACTATTCACACTACAATGTATTTAAAACAACCTAATGTATTATAGTAAATATATAACAAAAACATACAATTCCCACTTCACGCAATGATTAATTAATAATTTTTAAAAAATTACTTTAAATTAATTTACTTCTCACCCCACACCACTACAGAACTCACAACCCACATATACATTCTAAAACAAATAATTTTATTAACACAGTTAACATAATGAATTATCAATTAAACAAAAAATATTTGTTAAAAACGGAATATAGATGAAATAAAATTAAATACCTTCCCACCCTTTTCCTCTATAAACCCCATAACCCACACCTAAAATCAAACTAAAATAAGTTAATTACATAGTTAAAATAATTAATTGTCAATTAAATAATTTCTAGTATTTAACAACTAATAACTAATTAATTAAACTTAATTTACTCCTCACCCTTTACCCCTATGAACCCCACAACCCACACCTAAAAAGATTACATGAAACAATTAAACCTAATTATTTATCAATGAATTAATTAAAATTATTTGAATTACTAAGTTATTGTTAATTAATATTACTTCCCACCCTTATAACCCCACAGCCAAGAAAAATTAATTAAACAATTAATTATTAATGAATCAATTATTAATAACTAGAAAACACAATATTTAATATTAAACTACTTCCCATCCTTTATCCTTATAACCCCACAACCGGCACCAAAAAAAACCTAAATTACACGATTAACATATTTAATTTTCAATTAAATGATTAATATCAATCAACAATTTGTTACTAATTAATTAAAAATAAATTACTTGCCACCCGTCACCCTGATAAACCCCACAACCTGCACATAAAATGTACTTAAAAAATATAATAACACAATTAACATAATTAAATATCAATAAAATACTTTTTTAAAATAAAAAATAATCACAAATTCGTTATTATTAAATTACTTCCCACCCTATACCCCTAAAAAACCCACAACCCACTACGGAAGTAAACAACACAAAATGTAATTAAATTTAATAAAATAACTACTAAAAACTTAACAAATATTTTAAAAAGTATAGACAAATAATTATACAAAAAATTGCATTATATACATTTAAAATATAAACTAAAATACATACCAATAATTAAAAAAACAATATTTTCAACTATATTTTTGCAAACAATATTAATAACTTTGATATTAAAAAAAACAATATTACTTACCTTCAAATTGATAATCTTGACTTCGATATTTCTATATCACGATATTTAGACCTGATATTCTTGTACATAGATATTTTAAACTCGATATTCTATATGAATACCGAACAGTAGCATTGAGTAATTTGCACTGGATTAGGTGGTTACCACTCATAGTCATGACCCCAAAATATTGACATGCCCGAATATCGACATACTCTCAACATTGTATTAGTATTTATATAGCACAAACCTAGCTGTGAAGTAACAGAGTACTGAACAACATGTGGGGATTACACAAATACATTTTTCACAAATTTTCGGCACAGAGAGATTATGAAATTAGCACAGAATCACACATGTCGAGTCTAGTGCTAACGGAGTCGCACGTGCGTTCTCAGGTTGCACAGGCACCAACTTGAGCTGCTGAGCTACATCTCCTCCTCGTCATGTAACATAGGTCACAAGAACCAGTGGAAAAAATAAGTTTGATTGGATACACCCACTCTCTTCACACGACCACACATAAACCATTTAGCGATACTAATAGAACTGACTGTCAGAACACATAACACCAGACAGAAGTTATTAGAGCATCTAGCAATTCTCCAACCTTACTGAAATATTCAATTGGGAACCCGAATGCAATTCAAATTTGGTGACTTGTTGTTGCACCGTTTGTTCCAAACCCATCGGAACATCACCTACTTTGTTGCATGGAAACACTCTTTGAATGTAAAACATAAAAAGCATGCAAAGCAACTTTTACTAGATTTACTTTTCTAAACTCTAGGTAGCTTTTCTATATATGTCTTCAAGGTATGTATATGTGGAGTTCAGGATAGTAAATCCATTCTCTCTTCTTCATAAATATCCTCACAGTAATGAGGTAATCGATGTTCTTGACACATTATCATGGCAGCTTGGTATTTTGTTACTCTATACTGTGGCACTCTTCCAGATTAGAATGTGCCTGGCTGGGCTGTGTGTGTAAACCTGCGACCCACCAATTGAGCAGCTTCTCCAGCATTGACAATTCCACCATATTATCAGAGTTTCATATGAGAGTAAATCCACTTAAAAGTGTAGAATCATGTTTTGTGGATGAATGATGGGAATTTGCACTCATAAATAATATTGTTTGCACCAGATCCCTTGATAATAACATTAATTCTCCATCATCTACAACATATCAGAGGCAGCATTGACAATACATCCTTCATTTCCACAATGGCTGGAGGGGGCAATGGACCTATCTTCAGAGATTTTTAATTTAGAGTCATCCCCAACACCATAAGATCACTGCATACTGCCAAGAGCAGTCATCACCAACATATAAACAACCAGGGACAACACCACCTATTGTGCATGTCAGTAAACATTACCATCAACCGAAACAGAATTCATGTTATTGGCTTGTTAGGAGATCTGATCTTAAACTTGAAGCCTGGATCGTAAAGGATGTACCTAGGATGCTTAAGAAACCACCAGAATAAGAAGAGCAGTTGAGAGCTAGCAGTGGCGCACTAAATCTCTTTAAGAGCCTCCACCTCTAAAGATGACCCATTTTTTATATGAAAATGAAAATCATTGTTCGATGCTGACCATCCTTGATTTTTTTCTGTCTTCCTTCTACTCATTTATCACTCTCCTCCATACAAAGCAGTCGTCACAGATGCTCTCCAGAATTCAATAACCAACATTACAATTGATGATGCAAATCTCTGTATCTTAGGAGACATTAACACCTTATTAGACAGACCAGCACTATGTCAGTCCTCAAACCATCACTAATCTTGAAGCAACTGATTTCTCTCAGCTAGAAACAGGGCCCATCTATTTGGCAGGACATACCTTGGATACCACCTTAGTCCCAAAAGCACTAACTTTAGTGACAGGAAACAACTCTACTACCTGGAATGATTATTATATTATTATTTCAATCTCAACCTCTCCAATGCAACTCTGCTCCCAGTAGGTCCTATTATATTTTCTAGACTCTGTGAGAAGTTCAACCCTAATTCCTTCCGAACAAAACTGTACTACACTACAAAGGGGACCAACATTGTCCACAAAGCTGTTCCATCGGTGACTAACAAAGGATTTTGACACATTGTTCCTTCTCAAAATAACATTTCACCAGGCACACTATCAGAATACAGGTTACTTCGATTTGGAGGTAGAACTTTGAAAAACTGAAACCAGATGCCTTGAAAGACATCGGAGAATCCCCTCTATCCTCAACAATAACAACACATTTATAGACTTTACAGAATCTAGAAGGATCCAACACAAAGTCCAGGAGACCTTATTACTCCCATCACAGCTGTGAGGCTAGTGGCTCACTTTAAAATAATCTCTGAATTCTGTTGTGCAACCCATCATCCATCTAGCGTGAAACACCTCCAGGAACGGTACAATGCCTTGGCAAAACTATTAATTGAAAAAGCTTCCTCGCAAAAGCAGGGAATAACAGCCTTCCATTACTTATCTAACCAAAGAGGGGACCAACACTCTAGAACTAAAACTCTGCTCCATCAACCTGCTAACAAACAGAGAAACAAATTAATTAATCAAAACTATTACTATAAGAGTCTAATCCAGCAGACCCGTGACTTCCAAATATATTCAAATACATTCTTTTAGAATTCTTTTCTGTTTTACTGTCAAAAGTGGTCAGAAAGTTAATTGTATCAATTTGAGAGTTCTAGAATGACCTAAAACCATATTACCTTAAGCCAATCCGAAAGAAACAGTAGCTTGATTATGAAGACCTGGCTAATGTCAGACCAGTTTCCAATGGTCCGCTCCTAGTTAAACTCATCAAACATGCAGCTTTTTCCCCGATCTCAAGCTTGAGCGGAAAAAAAGCTCCTCTCAGACAAACAGGATTCAGATCCAGAAGAAGCAGAGGCTCAGCCTTAATCTCAATCTTGAATGGCCTCAAGAACTCCTATGATTCCAAAAGTGTCAATGAAGTATTTCTACTTGTCCAACCACAAGCATTTGGCTCTGTCTGGTCCTCAACTACTGGCTCAAAGAATAAATGACAAGATCATCCAGGGTATGGTCCTAAACCAGATAAAATCCTAACTCAAAGACAAAGCCCAAATGATGACATTTGCTCTGTTCTCCTGTCCCCCTTTCCTTTGCCAAGTAGGAGCCCCAGGGGCTCAACAATAGCCCCTCCTTTTCAATGAATACCTGTCCCCACTTCCTGAATTCATCAATCCATTCATGCTTACCTCCTAAAGAAATGCAGATGATGCTGGAATCATCTTAAAATGGGAAATGTTTTGGATCCCAAGTTCTCCAGGTATGACAAATGACTCCAGGCAGTGAAACAATAGATGCTAAGGAAGCACCTGAAATTTTAATTCTTCAACACAGGAATTGTCATCGAAAGCCACTTCATACTGCGAAAAGCTAGAAAGACCTGTCTGTTCCCAAAATCATGACTTAGGTGAATCTCATACTACAAATGTCATTGACCTGAATAAATGGCAAACAAGATGTCCTCACACTACTGTCAAATACTACTTCATTTGTAAGTTAAGTTGCTGCCTCATGACACCACATCAGTACAACACCATGTCACTCACCACAACAACAAAGCAGTCATGTATTACATTTTGACCAGCACTTTTTTCAACCATGCAGAACAGAATAGCTACTTTCTCAACCCACTTAAAAGCACTTTTGGGCCTCATCAAGGAACAGAAAAGTACTATGGAAATGCTTTAATACAATGCAATACATATGCTACTTGTAATTCAGGCTCAAAACAATCGCTGTTTTGTTTATTCATTTTGTTGCTGTTGTAAAACTCACATAGCGTGAGCCTAGCCGCAGCGGTAGTGGATCACCTTCCAATAAATAGGTTAATAGCAGGAAGAGCAAACAGCAACAATCATTCGAGGGAAATTCTAACGAAGGGTACCTTGTAAGCAACAAGGATAATGAAGTATAGATAGCTAGTCTGAGAGGTACAATCTAAAAAGATTGAGTCGTTAAGTTCTTCTGAATGCCAAGAGGTTCGGGTTCAGTATGATGTGAGTCTGTATCATGTTTCACCATCTCAGAGCCAAGCCGGAGAGGGCTTCTTCAGAGGTTTTGGTTTTCTTGGCTAAAGATACCCTTAGAATTAAGCAGGTTTTGCTCTTTGGTGCCCCAGGCCTCCTTTTTGGTGTGGAGCTTGTCTTTTAGCTTGGAATGGTTGCCTGCATAACGGGCTGTATGTGGTATGAAAGCTATTTTGAATTGAATTCTAGCTTCCAGAAGAAGCAACATGGGTCTCTGAAGATGGGTGGTATATGATCTGATTTCTTGGATCCGTATGGCTAGACTAGCTGCAACATGAATTCTCTATTTTATGGAAGAAATAGAGAATTTGTGAATACCCACACGTACTGCATTTCCTCCATCCAGATGAGATAGCACTAGTGCTGCTGACCCGAACTCCTGCAGAGAGATAGAAGCTGTCAGCTATCTCAGAAGGTGGGATTGAATGGAGGCAGTTTAGATATGTATAGATATGTGATCAGATGATGTGGCCTGCTTGTCGCATAGTTCACTGCGCTTGGCAGTTCGACGCCTGCACTGCTACAACTAAAACAACACAGATGTAGCAGGCGTCACAGTATATGATGCAGCAGAGCCGCACAGCAGGGGGTAAAGGGTGCAGGTACGGGGGGAGGTACCCTCAATGCTTAATTTAAGCTGGTAGTTGCAGATGGGAGCCACTGGCACTCATTTTTGGGGACCAGCACTTATTTTTCTGAATCAGACATGTACCAAGAGTAAGAGAGGGAAAAACAAACATTGCAGAAAGATTGGAGGAAGAGAAAGACGGAAAACTGCTACGAAGGGAGAAAGCATGAATATGTAGTAGAGTAAGATAAAGGGGCAAGAAGTGTGTGGTAGTGAATTAGAGAGGTATGAGGCAGATTTGTTACTAGACAGCTTTGGTATTTGGTGCGTCGACATTTAATTGCACAGGCCACAAACTTCTGATATGAAGTTTGGGCACTGGCACTCAATTTTGGACAAATTAGCTACTGGCACCACTGCAAAATATTTTTTTTTAAAAAGAGTAGAGACATGGGCGACACTTCTTGTAAAAAACAAAGGTGGAATCTTGTGATCATACCTAAGTTGGGGGTCTCACCACCAAAAATACCGAAAATGGCCAATCTTCCGAAGAAACAAACGGAGAGGGGTCAACAAAAAAACATATGCATAGGATAATGGAGGGTGGGAGGTAGAGTGAATGGCAGTGAAAGAGAATTCACTGTGATGCAAACTAGCCGCGGCCTGTGCAGGTAAGAGCGGTGGGGCTGGGTGGGGGGGTGGATTTTGAAAGACGATGACAAGGGACAGTTAATTATTTATTTAATTTTCCCTCATCATCGTCTGTCAAAATCCCCCCCAGCTGACCCCACTGCCCTACCACTCTTACCTGTATGGACCGCGGCTGGAGCAAACACTGGTTTAAAGAGTGCATCGGTGTAAGTCCTTCGGAGCGATGTACGCAAATCTGTTTAGACATACTAAGATTTTTATCAAGGATGAAACTGAGAGATTATGAAACAAAACCCAGAGAGATTGTCAGAGGAGATCAATGGACATATTCATCAATGGTTTTGCATTGCCCTTGTGCCTCACAAGGGGGCTCAGGGCGACGCAAAATCTATAATGAGTTATACCACACCACGCTTGCATGATCTTCCATGGCTTGGTAAAACTGGAGTTATGCAAGGAAGCGCATGCCGCTGTTGTGCATTACTCTACCCCAGGTAGGCATTCCATGGGTGGAGAGTGGGGTTTCCTGAAGCATTCCCAGATTTACAAATTTTGGCAGCCTTTAGGGTGTTTCAGAATGGTGCGTCTTCCGAGGGGAGGCGTAACAAGGACAAATATCTTTATTTCTCCTCATTTTTCCTCTTTCTACTTGTGCTGCATTCTGCAGCGCACGTAGAATGAGGAACACACCTGAGAGGTTTGTTTTTGTGCAGGAATGTGTTCCTTCCAGCACAAAAGAAATCCCGGCTGTAATGCAGGAACATATAAATCATGGTCCAAGGGTGCCTGCATTGCCACTAGGCAGCAGTTTGTGTGCCAGCACAGGCAGAGCACAGTAAGGTGTTTTGCTGCGTTGCATGAAATAATGATAAATATGGTTGAAAGTCTCCAGTTATTCTTGTATTAGGGCTCAGGAGAGTCATTGGAGTAAAGAAGCACAATAATTCAGTATTAGCCATTTCTATTTTGGGAAGAATGCACCCATTCAATCAAAAAATGTTTTCAGGTTAAAATAGCTTGCTGAGTTGGAGACTTGTAAATACAGCTGTGTATCATCTGTGAATTGATGAATGGAAATGCTTTTTTCCTGCTGCTAAGTTCTAGGGGTTCCATTTATAAGTTGAAGAGACAGGGTGAAAGTTTTGCACCTTGTGGAATGCCGAGTTTGATTTAAGGTGGAGAGGATTCTAATGAGTGCAAATCCAAAACTGAGAAGTTGCAGATTGAAATGAATGGAACCACTTTAGGAATTTCCCATTAGACTCTACCCTGGATGAGATGCAGTAGTGAATAGTGTTGATGGTGTCAAACGCTGGTGGTAGTGTAAATAGGCAAATATTACCTCCAGCCATAATTCTCAGTGTGTCGTCATGCACTTGAAGTGCGGCAGTTGTTGGGATGGAATCCAGACTGAAATGAGTTCAGCATTCTTATTGGCGACGTGGGGATAAGTTAAGGTTCTCAGTGAACTTCCTTAGGATTGGTAGATTTACAAACACAAACTTCCATATGGAAGCAACTGTGGATTTGATTCTACATAAGATGAGCAGGAGTTTTTTGGTTAAAATTGTAGGCAGCAGATCTTTTTGTGAAGCAAGCTTCCAATGCAAAGAGTGAATACTACATCAGTGGCATGGCCCTCCATCCCCTAGTTTTGTAGTTAAAAAGAAGCCACTGTTTGGGAATAAACGGGCTCCTCACCCCCAATACCAGTGCACTTGCTGCACTATCGATAGCTACACCCCTGTACTACATCTGGGAAGAAAGGACCACATGCCGAAGTTGACATCCTCAAACTTGAAGCCCACCGGAATAAATGGTAAAGAGCCTAATTATGAGTACCATGGTCCTGTGACCGCCGGACGTCGGTCCGACCTCCGCCATCACGTCGGGCCTCCCGGCCGATGGCGGCAGTGGGACCACCACAAGACCGCTGCCTCCGCCGGGATTCAGGATCCCGCGGCGGTGGTGAGAGGGGCTACAAATGCTGCCAGTGCAGATGCCGGCACCGCCAAGCAAATTACTACCTGCATTTCCCCTGCCTATTTCATGGCGGGGACCCCGCCGTGAAAAGGGTGGAGGAAAGGCAGGGAAGGAGCCAAAATTGCCCCCCCAGGCAAATCTGCGAATGGGGGTGCGTGCAGGGAGGCATACGTTGTGCCCTCCTATAATTGCACCATTGTGCGTGCACTGTGTGGCATGCACAACATGGTGCATGTCACACAGTGCACCTGATGTGGCAGCGGTCCCAAGGTGGCTGCAGCATGACTCCTGGCTGTAATCCCCAGCCAAAGCATGCCGCTGCCCTGGGACCACTGCAGCGGCCCCTGTAGCCCAGCTGCAAGATTGTGATTGGGGGGCTGGAATGCCGACGGCTTGGCAGTCTTCTTGGGACCACTGCGGTCCTACGGGAAGACCGCCAAAGTCATAATAAGGGCCAAAGTTATGCATGATGCTTAGCACCATGTTTTTTGACTTTTTACTATAAATAATACAGTTTTGTTTCAGAATAGTGCAAAGGCAGTCCTATCGAATCCGACATGAATAAGGTTTGGACACCAGTTCACACAAGTCAAGGAATGGTTGCCCTTTTATTTAGTAATTTGTTTTAATTTATTTTAGGTGTTTATTACTTCAGAGATCTGGTTTCAAGTGCCAAATGAGAGAACATGCTATTTTTGTAGCAAGAGCATGTCAAGCATGAGGCATTCTACACATTCAATATGGCCTGCGTCGATTCCACCTCTAACCCCATAGAATCTTTTGAGGGTAGATAGGATGCACGTTATTGGTAGAGCACACTTTAAAGTGAATACTTACAATAATTTTTTTTGTTTTGTTTTTGAACATCTTTTTATTGAAAATTTTCCACACAAATCAACATACATTGGCATTGAGTAAGGCAACAGTTCGAACATTGGAGTGTGTACAGACATGCAGAGAGCAGCCCAACCATAATTTAACATTGCTGTTATGTGGGGCATCGCACTGGCCTTCCGTCGCATCCCAGAGTATACACAACAAGTCTCAATCCACTTGATGGTCAATGGTTTATTATCAGTCACTTAAGTCCGACTCTGAGGTTTCACGTGGGGGTTCACAGATATTCCCTCTGTACGTATTCCACCCTCCCCATACCTGTACCCATTGGTTTGGACAGCCTCTATGGGTGTATACAGTTTTTTCCACGACCATCGTGGTGTCCATATCCTTACACCATTGGGAAAGGGTAGGGGGCTGCCTGGATCCCCATCTTTGAGCTATGTTGCGCTTCGCCAATAGTAGTCCCAGCATCACCCAGAGTTGTGCCGTGCGGCTAAGGTTTGTAGGTTCCCATACATTGAGGAGACACCTCGTCGGTTCCGGAAGCACCGCAACTTTTGTCACCTGGGAGAGTGTGCGCAGGATCGCCCTCCAGTACTGGGCTATGATAGGGCAGTCCCACAGAGTGTGGAAGAGACTGCCGTCCGCACCACATTGCCTAAGACAAAGCGGCGAGTCCGTCCGTTTAAGTTTATATAGAAGAGTGCGTGTATAATATGTGCGGTGCAGAATCTTTAATTGGACCAGCTTCAGCTTGGATGAAATCCCCTCCTCCTTAGGGGAGGAAAGTGCCGCCTGCCAGTCTGTCTCGTCAAACGTTCCCAGTTCTGTCTCCCATTTAGCCTTAAGGGCTAGAAATGGATCTGGCTGATTATTTATCACCTTCCGATAGGTCGGGACGTGGCCCTCTTAGTCAGATGCTCCATGAGGAGTCTATCCTCCAGAGGCGAAGACTCCGCCAGCTGGGTCCCGGGCGAGAGTACCGCCCGGAGTGCGTGCCTGATTTGCAAATGGCGAAAATTCTCGGTATCCGCCAGATCATACTCCGCCTGCAGATGGGCAAACGTGACTATATCCTCCTTTTTCCAGAGATCGCCAACCCTTGATATTCCAATCAAATCCCATTTTTGAAACCCCTTGGTAGTACGCAGCACTCCCAATTGTTTTGAGTCCCAGAGCGGTGTGGCCTGAGTTATCCTCCCCTCCCAGCCAAGTGCACGTTGCGCCTCGAACCACACCCGCAGAGTATGCGCCGTCGGACCTGTTGGGCCGCGATTCCGAGTGCGGTTGTAGAGCGCCCCCATAACCCCTCCAGTCCCCAGCAGCTGACGATCCATACGATAAGCCGGATCATTCCCCGGCGCCTGCAGCCATTGGTTGATTACCATAAGCTGTGAGGCCCAGTAGTATACCTTAATATTAGGGAGGGCGATACCTCCGTCGTACCATCCTCTGGTCAGTTTGTGAAGCGCAATCCGTGGAGTCTTATCTTCCCACAGTAAGCTAGTCACCTCTGCGTTTATGGCCTTAAAATATGCAGGAGCAACCGGAAAGGGTGCATTCTGGAGCAGGTAAAGAAATCCGGGAAGTGCCATCATTTTAAAAAGGGCAGCACGTCCCAGCAGTGTCAGAGGCAGAGAACGCCAGGGCCTAACATCGCGCCAAAATTGGACCAGGGGTTGCGTTAGATTTTCCGCTACAAATTTCGCTTCGTCCGCCGTCACGTATATTCCTAAGTACTTAAAACCTTCAGCTACCACCCGAATTTCACACCCCTTAGGGAGTTGCGGCGGGGAGCCCTGGAGCACATACAGATAGGATTTTTCCCAGTTTATCGTATAGCCGGACACCCGCCCATACGACGTACAGATGTCTAGGAGGCAGCGTATCGAGCGCGCCGGTGAAGCCAAGTATAGAAGGACATCGTCCGCATATAGAGAGATGCGGTCCTCCCACTCCGCTGTCCACTTTAGGCCACGGAGGACCGGGTCCTGTCGCACCCAAGCCGCCAGCGGCTCTAGAACCAGGGCAAAGAGAAGTGGGGAAAGGGGGCAGCCCTGTCGCGTCCCCCGCCCCAGTGGGAAGGTGCTCGAGATATGTCCATTGACGACCACCTGCGCCATAGGCCTGGTATATAATAGTTGGATCCAAGCGCAGATCTTGGGGCCAAAGCCCAAATGGCGAAGAACAGCAAAGAGGAAAGGCCATTCCACCAAGTCAAACGCCATCCGCACGTCCAAGGAGAGAATGACCGCATCCTCCTCAATCGAGGAGCGGTGCGCCAGGACGCCATGCAGCCGTCGCAGGTTAAGGGCTGTATTCCGGTTTGGCATAAACCCAGATTGATCCGGGTGTATAACCGTGGCGAGGTGCGGCTGCAGTCTCGTAGCCAAAACTTTTGCCAGAATCTTTGCCTCAGCATTCAGGAGTGAAATCGGGCGATAGGAGGCGCACTCATGTGGTGGTTTATTAGGCTCTTAGACTTAAACCATAATGATGTGCAGGATAACCCTGGCACTATTATAAACCACACTCCACCTTTCATAGAAGCTAGATTTTGGGACCCAGATACCATGACCGTTCGTGGTCCAAATTCGTAATTTTTAAACCACATTGGGTCATGTTTACCTCTATTATAAAACAGTGGATTGTGGGAAGTATCTAAAGGAAAAAGACTTGGGGCAGATCTCAGAGGCTTTCAGAGGTTATAGACGACCCCGATATGTGTATTTATTTATATATTGACTTCTATAAGGCGGAATCCACCCAACTGCGCTAAGTACAGACAGAAAGCATAATCAGGTCAGTGCACTACAAGGCAAACAGGGCAACAATAGTGATATTTGACAATATGGAGAAGCAAGATATCACGACATATTCAGTACGAGGTGAACAGTGAGAACAAAAAAAGGCAAATCAGCCCTGTAGGTCATATGTTGTAAGTTTTTGTAACCTTGGCATTTTGGGGAAGAAGAAATGCATTGTTTTCTTTTTCTGTCCGGAAATATAGGTTAAAGCGCTTGTGGTTGAACTTTTAAAGTGGTGTCAAAAAAATTGTCACTGTACCTCTGAGTACACAATTCACTCAAATACAATTCTTTTTGCGGCTAGTTTTATTTTATGGGCTGGGGGAAGACAAACCTACAATCATTGATGTAAAATCACATATTTGCCTGTTATTTCTGGAAATTGTAAATTGTGTACGAAATGCTGATGGGAAACTGTTCTATGTCTGTTTAATTTAAGAAGCACATGTACTTTTTCTTTGCGCCTATTTTACATGAAGTGTTCATGTAATTGCATATTTTTAATATATATATTTTATTGAAAATGTTTTATTTAAAATAATGTAAAAATTAGATGATCTGCTCACTTGTCACTTCTGGGTCTACTCCCTTCATGATTTGGACAGTGACTCTTCACTTCTATTTAGAAGGATCTCTACTATTATATAGATAATAATTAAGCCTTGCAAACTGTGCCCCTTTTTTGTGCATGTATGTGTTGTTACTTCTATGACACACACGTAGCTTTGCTAGAGCACTGTACATCAAAAGGGGTTGGGGGACAATTAGTGATTGTGTACATCAAGTGATGAATTACACAAGTGCATTACATTTCATTTATCGATTTTCCCAAAACACAATTTCTGGTGGTAAAGCCAGGATCAGCGCCTATTGTTCCACGATCTAAAGTTAGCATCTTACCTTCTAGACCAGGCTTTCAACAAATAAAATCCACAACCAGGTCTGATACCTTCATCAAGGTCACCATGAAATTGTAGCCACATACTCTAGAAGGCAGCAAACTCTAGGGCATATTTACAAGAAAATGCGATAAATATCGCTATGCACGCTCAGCGCAACTTTAATTATCGACGTTTTTTATCGCCCCGTTAGCGCGTTATTAACAACGCTCATCACCCAGGTGATAAAAATCCAGCCATAGCCAGCGAAATGCGGGAATGTCGCTGGAAAACCAGCGATATTCCTGCAGCGACAGGGAATTCCTAGTTGATAGCCCATGGTGGTCGTAGCCTGACAATCCACCCCCCTTTACACATATAGCTAACCGGGGTTAGCGCGGGTTTCAATATCGCTATGGGTGTCAGGGCATGGGCTTGTTAATACCGCGATGTGCGGTTTGCGAGTTTTTCCCTGTTGTGTTGCCCGGGAACGCCCTCTTTGCATCTCATTAGCGATGCGTGCCACGGCGTAACTGGAACGGGTGCTAAGACAAGGAAACACGCGCTAGCGTGTCCTTGTGAATACTGCGATGGAATTATCGCAGCTTTTCGGCCGATAGCGGCGGAAATGGGCTTGATAATATGCCCCTATATCTGTCCATAAATCATTTCTCAAAGGCAATACCCGACCTGAAACACGACTTCTGGAAGGTCATCCAAGATGCTGTCTAAATGATGCACAACTTAAGTATCTGCAAGCATCAATAAGTTATTTAGCTCAGAAGCACCTTTCACCACATGGAAAGAAGTTGACACAGAAATGATTTCTCATTGCTTGGCGCTAACTCGGCTTTCAGAGACTTCTCAATGCCACATAAATGTTCGGTTTCTCCAGAGAATATTCATCAGATCCTGACAATATAACCCCGCCGAAGCATCATATGATTCTGAGGGCTGTGGTGATGAGTGTCTTCTCCTTTGCGTCCATAGGTTGAGTAATTATGAGAAGGGAAGTGTATAGAAACTTTCTCCAAATTATAATTCACTTCCTCCAAAACTTTCCCACCAGATAGTCTTGCCACTTTCGCTATGATGTTTTTTTGTAGCTTGTATTGGCAATTTGTCTATCCCTCTAGGGAGGAAGGGAGCACCCAAAGATCGTTATTATTTGGTAAATGTAGCCTACAACTTCCTCTGTTTTGCAAATACATTTTCTCAATGCTTACGTGAATCCAGGCACGACTGTTGTGTTTGTTTCGTTCACTTTTTGAACAGGTGCTTAGAAAAGGTGTATGCACTGCATACATTAATGACAATTAAATAATTGGTACTGCCAGAGCATTCTAGTCACCAGAAGCTTAGTTATTTCTTCTGAAGCTCTTTTTATTCATCTCCTCAATATAATTCTCTATTGTTTTGTATTGATATGTTTTGATTAAGCCACACCGAACTCGAATTTTCAATGATTGCAGCGCATCTCTTTGGGGGTTTGCAGTTGGAAGGATATTGAATGTGGCAAGGACCTGGAGATATTGGTTGAGGTGCACGAGGTTCAAAGGTCTGCTTCACAGTTGGCGCGCCAAATCCCTTACCCCTTAAGGGCCTCATTTATGAAAACTGTTGCATCGTTGCGATAAAACAGCAATGCGACAGTTTTCAATGCGCCATCCTTGCCACACGATGGATGCGCCATATTTAATGTACAGCACACATGTCACTAGGAATGACAGCTACGCCAGAAATCCTGATGTATCTGTCAGCGCAAAAGCCACGCATTGCTGGAATTGTGCCCCAAGTATGTCGCAACTCTAGCAATGCATGGGGTAGGACTATTCCCATTGCACTGCGTCACCCTTACGCATGCCATGAGGCAGGTGTAAGGTTTTGACGTAGTGGCTTCCTAGATGTGTTGTAGTGAAATCTTATAGATTTCACTGCGACACTCCTATGACCCTTTTCTACGTGGGCATGCCCACCCAGCATACATTATATCTGACGCAAGTATAATGTGGTGCAGGGCGTTACAAGGTGACGCTTTGGCCTAGATGGGTCACCTTGTAAATATGGTGCAACGTGGAGCATTGTTTACGCTGCCGCTGCGTCACGAAAAGTGACGCAAGGGCGGTGCAAAAGTGTCACAAGGCCTTCATAAATAAGGCCCTATGTGTTGTGTAAAGTAACAGAGTAAGTGCAACTGCATGTACGTACCTAACATTTTGTAAATATCATAATATGCTGCATCTTGTGTTTATAAGGGCCACAAACTGAATGCCTTTTGGAACTTTAGGCCATTGTCCTTATTCAAGCAGGCACTGAACTTTGCAATTTGGCAAGCTAAACAAAAAAAGCATCCCCTAGTTCAAAACCTTTTGAAAGAAGGTACTGTCAATAATGGGGCAAGCCTTGAACACAGTCATCTTGGTTAGTGGCACATCTGTTGCTGAAGGAAGATTGGGTGAATCCCCTAGATTGCTCAGTGAGCTAAGCATGCCATATGATGATACTCCTGGCTACTGAGAGCCAGTGTAGGACAAAGAGGCCAGGTGTGTTGTGGGTTCAGGTTGGCAGGATGAGATATTTCCCAGTGGGCGCATTTCCAATTCTCTGTGATTTTTTCAGTATTAAGAGCAGTACTATGAGTTAGAGTCCTTTGGCACAGTCAAGGTGGAAGAGTACTGATGCTTCAAGATGGCCGCCTTATAGAAGCATCTCCACCCAGCTGCGCCAAGCTCTGAAACAACTCCTTCAACAAGAGCTGTAAGGCTACTTCTACTTCCTGACACCTGTACCCAAAGTCTTATCTATGGAACACTTTTAAGATTGATTGAGGGATGATCTAAACCCTGGACTCGCTTACAAATTGTGATGGCTAATTGTGTTTAATATGGTGATATGAGCATTCTAATAATTCATTGCCTGAGCAACCTAATGATCCATATACATGCTGAGACAACAGCCAAAACAGATCAAGGTCAGATCCTCCTCAGCTTCGGATAGAAGCTGGGGTTCAGCAGTGCCCACCCATGATAGAAATTATTACAGAAAACAGCTCTAGGTATGGCCTTCAAAGAACAAGGCCTATACAATCTCTGACAGTAGGATCATCCTGTGCAAGTAAAAATCACTGCTTGCATATGGCACGGAAACACACTTTGTACCTGCTATCTCCTCTGATGACGTGTTGTTCATGCCTCGGCGTGATACCACCTAGAGATTTGTCAATTACAGTCTTTATTTTTCAGATGTCAAAAGAAAAGAGTTGCTCATAGATCCCTAGAACAGGGGATCATACTCAGAGCTTCATGCTCTGCTGCCACGGCTCAATAAGGTGGATCTCAGATGCTCTTGAGGCCAGTTGGCCTAGAAACAGGGCACAAAGCATTGGGCCTATGTCATGTCGGAGGCACTGATCATCAAGATCAAGATAGCTGAGGATGGTCTGAAGACAGGGATCAATATAACAGCTTTCAAATCACGCCTAGCAGAGATTAACACCGAGATGAATGACCACCGCGACTACCTCCTTCAACAGAAGGTTTCCAAACTACAGAAGGACATGAAAAGATTCGACAGAGAGAGGATCTATCCCTTCATAAAAGACGACTACCTGTCCACAGACACTGATGCCCTGTCTGACGACGGTTCCTTATCTTCAAACAACTCAGGACGTTCAAACTACAGCAATTCCAGCGACAGGAGTTGGGGCAGAAACCCAGAACAAACCCGGATTACTTCCACCACCACACCCTATACCACCTCCTATGTACAGATTCCATCACACACCCTACCCACCCCAGGGACCTCTGTGGTACCCTGGGTTCCAAGTTCCACAACCGGGCTACCCGCAACGGGGCACCCACAACCCTTCTTTCCAAACCCACCACCTCCTTTTCAGTACAGAGGCAGGGGGCGAGGCAGAGGAAAAAGAAGAGGTCAGAAGCAAGTACAATGGCAGGACGCCGGTCAACAACAACAGAGACAAACCAGGAGCATGACACACCCAAGACCCTAGTGGTCAAACTCTCAAAGAAAATATTGAGCGAAGAGGAGACCTCAGCCCTGGAGTTAGGACTAGGCTTCGTTCCAAAGCCTAAAGAGGATAAGTTTATACTGAACCAAGATTCACCAATTATTCAGGAAAATCCGCCTACAAGCATTCTTCCAAGGAAGACCAGCACCGGAACAACAGGACTCAGGACTGAGACACCCGTCTAAATTCACACCGACGGCCGCTATGGTCCCCAGCAAGGTCATAACATTTGAGAAAGCAGTACTGAAAGAGGCCAACCAGCTGGAACAGGGCTCAACATTCAACAATGTACCTAAGAGACTGCGCCAGACACTGAACTCTCTAAGGAATGACGAGATGATCACCATCAAACCGGCGGACAAAGGGGATGCTACGGTCCTCCTCAACACTGATGACTATGAGGCCGAATGTGATAGACAACTGAATAATACCAGATACTACCAGAAACTCAACGAGGACCCAACGGAACAACTCTTAAAGCGGATCCGCGTTCTGGCGAACAAAGCTAACACAGAAGCTTGGATTTCCCCCCAGGAGGCGGCGTTCCTGGTGAACGACAACCCGAGAATGCCATACTTCTACGTCCTCCCAAAAATACACAAAGGAGTGACTTCACCCCCTGGGCGACCATTAGTCTCTGGGATCAACTCCTTTCTGGAACCACTGAGCCAATTTAGCGACCATTTTCTCCGCCCTTTGGTCCAGGCTACGACCGCATACCTCAAGGACACACGGGATGTTCTCAACCTGATAGAGGTCGTCAATGAGGAGAACACCAAAACCATCGACCTTCTACTAACACTGGATGTGGAAGCACTCTATACAAATATCTCCCAGGACGCCACCATCGAGGTCGTGGGGGACTTACTGGAGGAATCTGATTTACAGTCCAACACCCCAGCGGACTTCATCGTCAACCTGATCACCATAGCTTTGAAACACAACTTTTTTATGTACAAAACTACGATCTTTCACCAGATACAAGGTACCAGCATGGGCAGCACTTTTGCGCCGAGCCTGGTGGGCTTGTACATGGCATCCTTCGAGGCTAGAAACATATTCACCGACAACAATCCGTACAAAGATAACCTCATCACATGGAAGAGGTACATTGATGATGTCCTGATACTATGGAGAGGAACCAAAACCACCTGCGAGTCCTTCTTGGAATGGATCAATGGACTCAACCAACATCTTCGATTCACCGGTATTATCAGCGAGTCTACCATCCCTTTCCTGCATTTGAAAATCATCCTTGATGGGGGTATACTTAAGACAACACTGCACAGAAAGACCACTAACTGCAATAGCCTGTTGGATTTCCAGAGCTATCATCCTAAGTCCCTACGTGAAAATCTCCCATATGGCCAGTTCCTATGGATATGGCGTAACTGCACCACCATCCAGGATTTTGAAACAGAGGCCATCCACCTTGAAGAGAATCTTCTGGACAGACACTACCCGGAGAGGGTGGTCGAGAAGGCGAGAAAACGAGCTAGAAATAACAACAGGCAAGCCCTACTTGAAACCAGAGTAAAAGAACCCAGTAAAACCCTCACTTGTGTCACTACCTTCACACCCCTGTCCAACAAAGTTAACAACATCATCAGACGGAATAGGAAAACCTTGAACACTGACTCGCTGAACCTTGAGAAACCACGCTTTGCGTTTAAAAGGACATCAAACCTACGGGACACCCTAGTGAATACACGCCCATTGCCCAAGAAAAAAGAACCCTCAGAACACTACACTCTGGAACTTACCACCTGTTTCCAGACACTACCCATGTGGTAATTGTAACGCCTGTTACAGTACTACCCATACCAAGACACTCACACTGGGTACGTTTGTGTGGGAGCAAAGGGGGCACTCGAATTGCAACACCAAGAACTGTATTTACCTCATCACATGCCCTTGTGGCCTGATATACGTCGGTATGACGTCACGCCCAGTCAGGACACGGATGAGCGAGCACAAGAGCACCATTCGAAGGGGGAGGACAGCCACCAAATTTACCAACCACTATCTGGAGGTGGGGCACAACTGTGATCAACTGGTATGGACAGTCCTAGAATCCAAGCCAACCTGGAACACACAAGTTCTCCTACGTCAGGAACAACGCTGGATCTTCCGCTTACAGACCCAGGTCACGGGACTGAATGATGATATATCCTGGGTGGAGCTGTAAAACTAGAGACATATCGCACCTGTAACATCAGCAGGAACAGTCTGATCACCTGCCACAACCCCGTGAAGTATGACACACTGCAGCCCAGGTCACCTTGCACCACCCTATGCCAGGACAGGACTTCACCTCCCACCTTATGCCAGAACAAGACGTCAGCGCACCTCTTCCCCCCCCCCCCCGAATACTTAGCGTTTTATCCACCCAATGCCATAATGTTCATGCTGTCACACCCACTGTCTTCCTACGAACCACAGAACCCGTATAGGTATATGTAGTACTTTTAGAGGCCCACGAGGACTATGGTTCAACCAGAGCATCATATGGCCCTCACCATAAAATGAGATCCCCCACTACACTGGGTGCTATTTATCTAAGTGCTAACAGGAATGCTGCCACCCCATCAGGGTGGAGTGGAAATCCGTATAATAGAGGATGTATCTGAAACACGCATGGGTACATCACATGACCGACACTTTGTCTCCCTAGTCAGCCACACCGCGCTACTCTGGGAACGCCGGGTAGCATGCACACGCGGGTCAGCGGCACACCCACTAAGCATGCACACTATTACCCCCGAGAAGCTCTCCACACATACACCAAAACAGGAAGGGGGAGACGGCCTCCTCCTTAGCCCCACTAGCTATGAATACATGACACAGGCGCCTTACACCTTCACTGCAGGCAGCCATTCGTCAAGGGTAGGTGCTTAGGAGCTAGCACCCGATGAAACTGTGAGTAGCGACGATCGTGTGGTGCCAGGGAATATTCCGATCGTGCTATGGGCACTTTACTGACTGCACCTTGACCGCTCCTTTAGAGCAGATACTCATAACAACTCTGCCCGTTTTTTGTATTATTTTCCCTATATCCAGCCAATAGGGTGTGGGCATCCATCGGTGTTTAGCCTAGGGAGAATGTTCCCATATCCTGTGAGGGTAAGCTGGGCACCGCCCGCATCATTATCGTTACCACTATTTCTGCATTGTGTGTGTGTCACCCTACATGTCTGTTACCACTCAATCTGTTTACTCAAGGTACTCAGACGTTACGGGGATCTCACTGGACAGTGAGTGTGACACCTACCTGGAGGAAGTTTAATCACCCTCTGGGCATGTTACACCCCAGGCGGCACACTGTCTTTATGTTACCGGCACCCTATCTACATAACTGGACACACTTACTCAGCTCACGTTACAAGTGTGGCAGGTGGTGTACCTGGAGAACCGTGTTCACGATCTGGGGTTTCTCACCGTGACACGGCGCCACCGGGTCCCCTCGCCATTACCACGTGACACCGACTGTGTCTGAGTCCTGTTTCCTGAGCTTTTACCACTTATTCTTATCTTCATCTTTTCTGAAAAGTTTTATTCTATGAAATGTTGTCTTTTCTATCGGTCTGGTTATGCTGTCTTGGACGCATACTATCAGTATGTGCTAAAACTTGTTTCATACTTGTCTGAGAAGACGCCTGACGCATGAGCCATCTTTCCCCCCCTTTCTTTTCTCCCCTATCTCCTTCGTTTTCATCCCCTCTAGGTTCTTTCTTCGCTTGGATATATCTACATAACGAGATTCCTGACCACACTATAGGACAATTAACCCTGCGGTCACTTCAAAGCAACCTCTCACCCACCCGGGTTACTATCTCTATCCTAGAACCCTTCACTTCTGACGTTCACACTCACCACACTTGATAGGTCCTGAAAAAAAAGCCACTGATCATTCAGACTCCCAAGGCGTGAAACATGTCGACCTTTTGTTCAGTTACACTGGCACATTAAGCCCTTTAGTAACTCACCAACCTTTCGGTTTTTTAACCTACCAGGGGCGCCACACTATTAAAGAGTGTACCAGTGGATACCCCTAGGTAGTTTTACTGCATTTGTTCCGGCATGCACCTCACCACCTATTTTTACCAGATCTACCCCACACACCCGCATTCACCAAATAGCTTTTCTCTTAAAAGACCTCCGTCAAAGCGACCCTTCGGGGGCCTGTCGGGCATTGTAGCGCCGGCCCGATGAGGAGCAAGAGCCCAATGATGAAGCATGATACCCTTCGGGGTGTGTGAGAGCAACTAAGAGGCCAGATTTGGCCCTTCCCTTCGGGATTAGATCCTTGATACTGGGGATGAACCTTTGTGCCTCTCTCTTTTTCATTCTTCCTCTCTCATCTTTCCTACTCTACATCTTTCCTTCTTGACAGGGTGACACCTTGCACCCTCCACATGGAACAGTGTCCCTTATAATTTAACAGTCATTTGTGGAGCACAGACACTGGACCAGAACAAGCTCCAGGCCCCCCCCCCCTTTTTTTATTTGACATGATGTCTACACTTTGCTATGAATACTGGTAATCTGAGGGTAATAAGAAGAGTCTAGTGACAGAACGCTGGCAATATTTTCCCCATATGCAATACTGTGAAGAAAGTATATGCCACCTTGAACCTTCCATGTACTAGCCACCCTGTAACTGTGTGTAAAGACCTGTAATTACATAGAGGTTACCCTAAAGACAACTCAATACAAGAGAAGACACAAATTATCAAACATCCCACCAACTGTAAGAACTCAAGAGTTGTCATGATTTCTCAGAACTGGAGATGGTTAGCACTTCTTCCCATTGACTGCATCTTCCCAGCCTGTATACTATGTAAGACTCCGACTACACTACCATGGGGAAGAACAGGAAGGGGAGAGAAACAGGCAATCTACTTGTTAGCCAAACAATCATACAGTAAGTACTCAAAAGCTGTACAAGAATTGTGGTTGACCAAGGTATGCAACAGGATATACCGTGACTAGCTTCCCAGCTACAAGGATCTGGCTGGAGAACTGCAAAGGGTGGTACGAGTCAGTTAGGTGAATTGTCAAACCATGTCCAGGAACCCGGTGGGCTGTTGGAAGTAGGTATCAAAGAATGTCTCTGCTGCCACCGAAGGCAACTGGAGCAATATAGAGAGCGAAAGGAAAACAAGCAGAGTCCTGTTTAATAGGACTTAACTATGGGAGGAAACAGAAAAAGGGAAAATATAACAAAAGTGGAGGATCATCATTCTGATGTGAGCTAGAGCAACATGGCAGAATGCCAAAAATCCATGTTGAAAGTATCAAATGCTATTTTAGATTCCCTTTTAACTTATCCTGTAAGTGTTCATTGTGTATGAGAGTTTTCAGCACTTTTCATGTAGCCAGAAGTACTGAAACCTCTCAACCGCAGCAACAAAGGGCATTCTAATCTTCACTTTTTCAAATTTTCCAGGCTTCCGTATGTCTCCACCACCGATAGATCCTGATATGTATGATTGATGAATGAGTCCTGACTAAATGCCCACCACTGTCCTTCCTTTTCCCAGTGCAAGTGAGTGTTCAATACCCCGGAGTCTTTCATCGATTCCTGACACCAACCTCTTTCTGTAAAGCAAAATGTGCAGATCATTAACCTCATTATCCCATCTCAATAGTCAAATTAGCTCATTGCCACATCCCCACTTTATATAGGAAATGTACTCCAAGGACCCTCATCCAGACAATTTGTGTCAACCTTCAGAAACCTCTAAAAAGTGATATCACATCTAAATGATCATGTTTGCTCACAAACTCTGGGCCTGCAAATGCCCATCATGCTGAGGTGGCAATCTTCATCCCACTATCCAAACCAGGTCTCTTCTTGATCACCTAAACCTGGTTTAATAAAGACTCTCAAGCCATCATAGACTCCTTAGTATCCCATGGTAACACCATCATAAGGGAAAAGATCCAGTTTAAATCAGGAGATGGTTTGACCACACTATACAAGGACTACCTAAACTGCAAACAAGTTCCCACCACTTTAATCTCTGCCTTTGAATGCTTTCAAATAGAACTAACCCTTTTGCCGCATTTTGCAACCCCCCACCCTGCCCCTCCTCTGCGCCACATCACCGCCCCGGTAAAATGCCCTACACAGGCCGTCACTGCCCATTATCATGGACTTGTGAGATTACTCACTCATTACTGTCTTTTTTCTATACTCCTAAGGATCCGATTCCCAATAATCTATAACTCACTAAACAATATTCTCAGAATCTGAAGCACATATTAAGAATTAATCTAGACAATCTTCTGTCAGCAAAGCTAAATGAACTCGTTTTTTTAGACTACATAAGCAATATATGCAATTCCGGAAGACGTTCACTGCATCCTGGGCGCTAGAGAACATTCATTTGTGTACTCTGAACCTTTCAGTGGCCTTTGATATGGTTGATTATAAAACACAGCTACACATATCGAAACCCAGCATGGGGCTAAAAGATCATGTTCGTAGATGGTTTGCCTCATTCCCTTCAAACCGCTACTAACAGGTGCCTACCTCTTCAGTCTGTACCATAAACCTCTCAGGTATATTCTTGGGGAATCATATTTATCCATTCACCAGCATACAGATGATACTCAACTATACATTAGAATCACCTCCATTCATGACACTCATCTCTTCCACCAAACAGTTACCAAAATCCAACACTGGGGGGCATATTTCTCAAAGAGTTGCACCATGAAAAGGGGCACAAGAGCGACACAACTCTTAAGTTACACTTATCAAGTTACATAAGACTACCTTGCATGGCCTTGAGGAGCTTGATAAATCTGGAGTAATGCAATACAGCGCAAATTGCTGCGTTCCATTACTCTGCTTCAGGGAGGCGTTCCATGAGTGGAGCGTGGGTGTTCCCATGCATCTACCCATTGATTATGTTGCAATCCCAGATTTACCATTACTGGTAGACGTGGGAAGGAGTCAAAATGCTACGCTTTCCCAGGTGAGGCGTAACGAGTAGAAATATCTTTATTTCTCCTCATTTGCTCTCTTTCTATGTGTGCTGCAATGTGTAGCACACATTGAAAGCGGAAGATGCCTCAGGGGATTGTTTTGTGGAGGAAGGTGTCATATGTATCCATTCACCAGCATGTGTCTCCCTTTCCACACAAAAACAATCCTGCTTACAATGCAAGCACACTTACACCATGGTGCAAGGGAGCCTGCGTTGGCGCTAGGCAGTACATTGTGCGGCAGCGCAGGGAAAAGACAGAAATGAGCTTGGTAATGTTAAATACAGTGCATTCCTGCCCTTTTCCTATCATGCAGCACAACACAACAAGGTGTATTGCTGCGCAGCATGACTTTTTAATAAGCATGCCCCGAGATGTCCAATAACTTCTTAAAACTCAACTCATCCAAAAGTGATTTTCTACTGTTGTTACATAAGCACAGAGACAACTTTGACTTGTATCTAGTGAGGAACTTAAAGAGGAAAGACACAAACCAATTTCAGCGAACTTAGTGACATTGCTGGGTTTTATTCTTGATTGTTCTCTATCCTTTATACTCCATGTAAACAGAACTGCAAGAGTTGCTAATTTGCATCACATTCCCCTAAAACATAAAAAAAAATCTTCTGTCTAATCCAGTTGAAAACTGCGTAATTGCACTCTCCTATCACACCCAGACTTTGGAAATGCCATACTAGAAGAAACCTCAAATTGTCTCTAACCCAATCAAAACTATGGAATTCGAAAACATAACACCTATCGTTCAAGAGCTTTCTCTTTCCAATAAACTCACAGATTAAGTATAAAGTCAGATGTTTAGTGTACAAGGCGATCCACCTGCACCATGCTCAGTACTTCACCAATCTACTCTCAGAATCAGGGGTCAAAACGGTCTAAGAAACAAGAGCAATCAAGTCCTGGAAGCAACTAGGTAGGAAAAAAAACAAAACCAAATCTTCTCTGGAGCAGCCTAATAATTCTGGAACTCTCTACCAGCGATAATCCAACCAGACCCCACAGTAATGACATTCAGGAAACATCTAAAACCCCACCTGTTTCATCTCAATCTAAATACCTACTGATCTATTTCAACTAAATAGACGAAAAATCCCCAACATGAAGTTATCTCAGTGACAGCAAAATGTTTAACTCTGCTTTTCAATTTTGAATGCTATTCACTTTTGTTTTTGGTTGTGCATTGTCATTTCCTGTTTTCTGTAAAGAGCCTCAATGCCTCATGGCAAGGGATTACTTTGGATAATGGATACACACAAAAAATTATAGTTTAGACTTAGGTCTGTGAAAATTCATCAAAGACATCTCATCATGGGGAAGATTTGTTTGGATTTATTTATGGTATAGGCGATAGTTTGGACACCTTAATCACCCCTAATGTCCCTATTCCAGGTGAGTAAGGCAGTGGATGTCCCAATTCCACAGGCCCTGTGGCCAGAGAGTGATGATTCATCTACTTGCCACAATCAAGAATCTCTGTTTATTCAGTGTTAAACTTAAGATGGATGTCATACCTACGGTGGTCGTTTGATTGAAATCATTTCTCCATCCTACATGTATCAAGGACAGATAACCATTTAAGGTTTAGGATGATTTGAGTGTCATCAGCACAATAATAGCAGTTGAGATGAATGGAGGACATGAGTTCAGGTGTTGGACTGAGACAGACATTGAACATGAAAGTAGCAATGGCTGTCCCCTTGTGGTAATGTAGACTAGCTGGTGAGCTGAATGGAGAGAAGTGAAATTGTCAGTATCCTGTCAGCGAGGAAAGATGTGGTCCATTTCAGGATGCTTCTTCAATTCCTAAGTTACAAAGTCTCTGCAGAAGAGAATTCTGATGCAGTGTCAAAAGTCAAAGTAAGATATGGTAGGATTTAAACCATAAGTCAATTAGAGTGGGTTGTTTTGATTTCAGTCCAAGATGGATTTAATGATGCTTCAATGCTGTGTCCAGGGCGGAAGTCATTTGGGCAGTCCAAACACAGGTTTTTACCTTTTATTGGATGCTGATATTTGTTTGAATGCAGATCTTTAATCAGTTTGCCTACATATGAACATTCAATATTAGTTAGTAGTTGTTAGGAGTCAAATGGACCCAAATCAGGGTTTTCTGAAAGCTTCCTGTCACTAAATAATGATTGAGGATGACCCTGGCTGTGGTGGTAGCAGACCTTTTGAGAGGTATGTCCTTGACTATGTGAATTTGGCGTAGTAAATCCGAAAAGCCACAGGCTTTTGGTGTTTTGGAGAAGTTTTTTGATGTGGGAGGATTATTGATATATATTAAGAGATAGTTTCAGGCCATGATGTGGGTTGTGGTTCAATTGCGTGTGAAGCGTTGGAGGTAAGATGCTAATCATTTTCTTCACAAAGTAAATCAGATGTAATTTGCTTGTTTCACGAAATAGTTTGCTAAGAATGACCTATTTCCTGGCAGTGATTTACTTTCGTGACTGTGCGCTCTGTATTCTAGAATTCATTTAAGATATCATAGAGCTCCTTTGATGGACGTGAGACTGCTGAGATGTAATGTGAGTAGTGTTGTTTTTTTGGGGGGGGTTTTACAGTTACATTATAGAAGCTGAAATTACTTTGGAGATCTACATTTTCATTATTACAAAAGGTTTTCATCCAGAGTAATTCAAAAGATCTGTTTAATTTTAGTAATTTTCTTCAGGTGTCAGCCAGCCTGGTTTTCTGGGAGGCTTATTGGCTAGGAGTCATTTGAGGGCCATGAGATCATGATACACAAATGTCAGGCTACATTTGAAATCTTTTCCTGTTAATAGCATGCTGGTACCTAAGGCAGTGGACAGAGCAGAACTATCCAGATTCTTCTAAGACCTGATGGTTATGTGGTGGTTAGGGGCAAATATTTTTTTGCGATAGTGTGGAGCATTTGTCAGAATTCATATGATGATTGATTGAGGTGACAGGGTAACACTTATTTGCGAAGGTTACATTAAATAAAGCAAATAATGTTTCAAGAGTATTTCCTGCTCAGGAGGGGGCATAGAGTCTACTTGTGAAAAAGTGATGGATTCAATATTTGAAACAAAATGTCATGCTTGATAGGAGTTTGCATGTCAAACCAAGTGATGAAGTCTACCTCTATAGAGAGGTTAGCATGTTTACATGTAAAATCTTCAATGAAGTAAACTAAGGGATACGTGAAAGCTGGGTTATCCAGCAGTAGTCTGTAGATCAGGGGGAATGCGTGAGTTAAGGTTGGCATTTGGGAGAATTGAATGAAGAAAGATTCACATTCAGGGGCTAAGAAGTACTCAAGCCATTTGGTTTGAAGGGTTGCTTTGTAGACAATGGCTAGTCTCCCTCACTGGCGTAAACCTTTAGAATATCTTAGGTCTAGCAGGAATAGTTTGTGTAAAATTGATGGCTCGTCATCAGTTTGCCAGGTTTCTGTTACAAATGGTATGCCAGGATTGTAATTCATTATGAGATCCCAGATGTTCAGACTATTTTTATCCTTTGATATCACATTCAGTATGAGGAAAGCATGCAAGCTATTCCAACGCATGGCTTTACAAAGTGGTCTTTACAACGCACAACCACTTTGCCCTAGAGGAAAGTGCTGCACTTTGAAGAGGTATAAATTACTCTTCCAACACCAGTCTGCGTAACAGTAGGGAAAACGTTGGACTTCGAACTCCAACGCAGCTTCCCCTATGGCAAGTAGTTGTAAAGACTTGCATGGTAAAGGAATGCAGTGGTAAAGACGGGTCGTTGTACAGACCATGTTGTAAAAGTCGTGCGTGGTTTAGACCTCGTGGTAAATTATGTTTCCCGATGAAGAGTAGATGTTGGGAGAGCTGAATAAACTGTATGGTTTGATGGGTGGAAGTGAGCTAATGTAGACAGGTGTGTAAAGGGTTGGGGTTAATTTGCAGTTTGGTGTGTGACTGGTGGATGTGAGTATGAGCAAGAGTGGGAGGGTCAATAGAGTAAGATTTGTGTAATGAGTATAAACATTGTAGGGCAAAGTCAGAGAGCAAGGTGTGTGCAGTTTTAGGAGTGAATGCATGCATTCTAAGATGCATTTAAGGGGTTCAGCAGTTGCTGTAAGCATGTTTGATGGGTAGAGGGTGTAGCATGTGAATATAGGCTGGATGAGAAGTGGATACATGGTGAATGCATTATGATCAGTCACGAGTGGGTGAAGGTAGCAAGTTGAAAGTGAAGTGTGAAATGTTCGTTTTTGCCTTGTGCTGAGAGGGAAGGTAGGTTAGACGGCAGGGAAGGATTAGTGGACAGGGGTGTAGCTTCCGTAGGTGCTGCAGGTGCTGTGGCACTAGGGCCCAGAGAGGCCCACTGAACCTTGATTATTGCAGTATTTTACAGTTTTACCAGCAGCCAGGGGGGGGCATTTATTTCCTAGCACTAGAGCCCATGATACACTGGCTATGCCACTGTCTGTGTGCCATAATGTTTTTATTTTATTTTGTTGTTATTTCTTAGTGGTGGTGGGCTTGATTAACGTTACAGCCTCTCCTGACTTTCCATGAGCTTTGATCAGATAGGGGAGTGGATTGGTGATTTTTTTCTGACAATGGATGGAAGGCTACCAGTGACTCCAAGTGTTAGTGGGTAGTTTCCTAGTTACCAAAACCTAGTAAAGTTCTATATGGGAGACACTCCTGAATGTTTTGAGCTAGACATTCTGGAGTTAGGCATAGAGCAGTTGTGAGTACAAAGTCGATTAATTAGTGACACTCAAGTAATACATCCATGACTATGGCAATTGACCAGACTCTGAGGAGTTACTATCCTCTAGTGAGTTTATGACGTCTACCCAGAGAAGACGATGACTTTGAATTGTGGATATCTTGGAAGCCCCAGTAGGGTTTGAGAAGTCCTGCTCAAGCCAATGTGTAATTACTGTTATACAATGTAGACCATTAAAACCACAATAGTGGTATAAGGGATCCGCCCAGAAGCAGCGGTGGCACTGAGCTAAAAAAACAGAAGAGACCACACTGGTAGATCTATGGGTCGACCCAGGAGTGGTGGTTCCACTTCATCCTCTGCCTAGACACCACAGCTGGAAGCCTTGAGAGGAGGGTTTCCAAAGAGATGGAAATAGGCAGCAGGTCTAAGACGGGGAAGTGGATGATGTGTTGCAGAGAGCCAGTAGAAGGAAGACAGGACCTGCAGGCAATGTCAGGAGGGAGGGGAAGACAGATGTTGGAAACCTGCAGTGGAAGGGAAAGAACAACAGCAAACAGCTTATGCTTCCCCTAAAGCAACAAGTGCCTTGCACAAACTTTCAAAAGCACTTTTGTGTAAGTTTACAAATGTTTGCTATGTACAAAGCTATTTTAATAGTAGTATCTTTACAACTGCGGAGTCTCTGCACATCAACGATAAGACTATCCTATCTTTTTATGTGTGTAGACTGCGCAGTCATAAATATACTACCAGTAAAATACCTTTGTGAATAGTACATAGTCCCCAAAAATGTAATTGTATATCAGGCTTATTGTTTGTGGATGTGGGCACAATTGTTTAATTTTTTCAAGGTGTATGATGCATAATTCTTCTTTTGATAATAATGGGTTTTATGCATTGGACACATGGGTGTTACTCTATAGGAAAATCGTACATTAACTTTTCCTCTGATACAAAAGGAACGCGAGATACCAACTCAGTGTATTGCCCCTGTAGTTTTTAAAGCTTTGCAGTGAACCTCACCAGTACAGTGCATGCGGCCCAGCACACATCCAGTTCTCCAGCTTTCACCAGGGGCGTAACACAGGCTCCCCAGTCCGCGAGCTGCGGGGGGGGGGGGGGGGGGGGTAGCGCTTTAGGGGCCCCCTCACTCAGCGGACCCAGCAAGCCTAAATGGTGCGCACAGCCTCCTCATCACATTAATGCACGCACAGCATCTTCTTCATTCTTCAGAAGCCCAGCTTCTTAATCATTGGTGCGCAGGGCCTCTGGGCTCTTCATTAATGAAATGTTGGGTCCGCAGCGCGCAGTTGTCTCCGCGTCTGCGCACTCTTCAGCGTGGGGCATAGAGGGTGGGGATGGTGAGCAATGCCATTGCAATGAGGCATCCTAGGACCCAGGCCAGCCAGAGACTAGTGAGAATTTGGAAGGACCGTGCAGCCGCCGGGCATAATTTAATTATTACTAGCCCCTGCCTGGCTCGCCTTGCCCTCTTCTGCTGCCCGCTCGCGCCTGCCTGCTCTGAAGCTGCAGGCCAGGCCTCAGGTAAGTCTGTCCGAGGGCAGCCTTGATTAATACGTGAAGTAATTGGAAAAGATACCGTCTTATCTGAAACCCCGGACCCGAGCAGATTATGGAATGCTTCCTGAAACTGTTCTGTCCAATCTCAGATCAGATGCTCTGAGAATTTGATGGAAAATGCAAGTTTTCACTACCAGGACCTGAGCAGGTACACAGCTTTGGGGAGAGAAGTGCCTGTTAGCCTGCTCAGAGAAGTGCTTCTGTGTGGGGTGTTTTTTGCGACATGTATGTTCGGCATGGGGTGTGGCCGAAACTCCTCTCCACTTGACTGTAAAAGTTCTGTGGTAAATGCTGGTCGATATGTCCGTCTGATGTCACACAACAGCCGGGACACCTTCTGCCAGTGTAAGGCTCTTAAATTAGGATTTTAAGGTTTTCTTTGGGAGAAGGAGCATAATGTCGAGGGTTTCCGTTTTATGAATTACAGAGGATGCCGAACACCTTCTGACGAGCCTAGAGGCTAAGGTCGGAAGCGCCAGGCTGCAATTCCAGCCTCTTGATTAGATAAGCCCCTCAGAGCACAGATTGTTTATGCCCCTCAGAATAGAAGTCCTTGAGGGCTGCAGTGGCGCATTTGCCAATTAAAAAAAACACAGCTGCTACAACTTGTTAAACAGATCTGTGTCTTAATGCATCAACTCAGTAATCTCTGTAACATGTAGGTCACATGACTCAACCACCTCTTTCTCCTTTATTTTGAGGGTTTTAAAAAGGATAATATTGAGCTACCCGATTGTAATTGCATCTATTAGTTTTCTTGGGCCTCTGGCCTGTTTAAAGCACTAACGAAATGTGGAATAAAGCACCCCCTGCAGAACACTAGTGCAAGTCACCAGGGAGCTTGGCTCCATAACATATAGAGGAACGAGGCCGAAGGCACATTGCACCACCTTTCACCACTTCACACTGTGGACTCTTTAACAGTACAGCTAAGTACAGGAGCACCTGCATATTTTTTTAGGGGAAGTAGGGAAATTTATGGGAATTTCAATTGTTCAATGTGTATGGCAAACATTTTCTCTTATGAGAGAAGAACTATATATTCCTTATAACAATTTATTTTCACACACAAAATATACAGCGGCATACATATATACACACGCACACACACATAATTTTGAGGTTAGGGATATCACTCCTCTTCTCTCATTGCTTAACATGTCTATCCTGGATAGACATGTTTTCCCCTACTGGAACAAAATGAAGGGATGTAAGCCAGGCATACTCTCCTAACGTATATCTTTTTATTCTCTACACTAACCCGGGCCCTGATGTTCTTCTCCTTCAGTTAGTCCAGATAGGCTGGTTCTCCTCAGTATGAGATATCACTTTCCTCTTTGGTCATAACTTCTCTGGCCTGGTCTTGTATCTGCTTCCTTTAAGTCTTAATTTAGACAAGGTCAAGCTTTGCCATATGCTGATCTCATCCTCAGTTTATGCTGGCGTGCCCCACCCCCATATGGATTAATTCCAAGCCACACTGCATCCCCTCTGCGGTCTGGTCCCTGCATCCACTGCTCTTCTCAGACACACATATGTGGTTCTCTGTTGAGGCTCAACACTGCCATTTCACAAGGCATACCACACTGTCCAAATGTCCATGCTGTTGCCTGACCTACCAGGGAAAACACCACTATACAATTCCTTTCTTTCCTTGCAGACTACACAATTTTTGCAGTGAACTCCTACCAGACTACATCATACCAAACCATCCACTACTACATCACACCGTAGCACATATCTAACCATCCACACCACATCATGACACAGAACATTACGCCACAGCACACAATACCAATCCATCAGAGGTTGCATCACTTCACATCACATATAACATTACATCACAGCACTGAATAGCACTTTTCCCCACCATACATCCCACTTCCAGCATTCCACTATAGCACCACATAACACACTACATCACACTACACTTCAGCATACAATTCCAGACCTGTCCCTCACCACCCAGTCTACACAACTGTATACCACACCACCATACCAAAACACCTCACTGCTCATCACCATACCGCACCGCACCATATACCACACCCTCCAACACAATATCACATCTTATCATATCACAAGACACCAGATGGAGAAGTATGCTGAGATGTTGACTTTGTAAAGCAGCAAGGGCTATGTTGATTAAACAAAGTCCGGTGTTTCATTGAAAACATAATCATTAATTTTTCATTAATGTTAGTTATTTACTTTTTGGGCAATAGAAGTGAACATTTGAATTATTTTTCTTGAGGAGCCGGTGGGACATTAGGATCTATTTAGGTGCTCACACCTATGCATGCTATATAGTCAGTTTAAGGACCAAAGGAGGTGAAGCGGTGTTGCTACACTGCAAAAGTACTGCAAAAGGCATATGCATCCCTCAAAACCACAATAGTCAGTGATAATACAGTGAATGGATGTTTTTGGATACGCTGATACCCACGCTTCATTCCAAAGATAAAGCCAATGGAACCAGATTCATCCCTCACCTCAGCATACTAATATGGATTGGGCAGTAAGGCCAATCTCCGATCCACAGTGAGACATCTTTACCGATAACCCGCATTCAGAAGTTAGCAGTCAGTGGGAAAGCATACAGCTAGAATGACAGCAAGAACACATGACCTCCTAGGAACTCTCACACAAACAGCAGTTGAAAATACACAAGAGAAAGACATACTACTTTCAGGATCAGACAGTACATCTAAACTAGAGCTAAGCCCAGGAAGATACAGATTGAGATTGAGGATTGCGAGACCAAATCCCTATCGTAGCAAACCTTCTGTTTTGGACAACCCATTGTCATAATTCTAAATTCCTCCCAGCAAGAAGGAGTCATTAAAATCAACAAACGATGTACTGTATAGAAACCATGTGACACAATATGCACTTAAGTAAGAGAAAAATATATGATCAGTATCTGCCAGCCTGTGCAGTCTAGTTATGCCCACATTGTGCCGGGTGTGAGATGCTATGCCCACCACACACAGTACTACAGGAAAGCTCAGGTAAATCATTGGTTGATTCCAGGACCAAAGACATTTAAAACATGGACACAGGTAGGCTTGATGAGACTGAGGAGCAGGTAAACCCGTAGGCATGTCACATGCACACTGGGAGCACTGAGGACAAGGACTCTTGTTGACAGTAAGTTCTAGGAGTGGGGATTATTGTGGACAGGGAACATGTGGGAGAGGAATCCCAGAAAGGAAGTCTAGTGGGAAGGGAATCACTAGGACTAAACGATATTGATACGAGGGACCCTCAGGTCATTGACTGTTAGACTTGGCTTTTTCAGTGGGTTCACTCCCAGACTATGATTTTTAGCCTCCTGTTTTTGAACTTGTTTTTGTTGGTTTTAGGACTCTGGGCACTTTACTACTGCTATTCAGTGCTAAAGTGTATATGCTCTACATGTAAATTGTGTGTATGGATTGGTGCTTCCATGATTGGCCTATTTGATGCAATTCTAAGTCCCTAGTAATATGCACATGTGTGCCCAGGGCCTGTAAATCAAATGCTGCTGGTGGGCCTGCAGCACTAATTGTGCCACCCACACAAGTAGCCTTTCAAAGAGTTCTCACACCTGCCACTGCAGTGTCTGCACACAGCTCTTACTGCCATGTCGACCTGCCTAGTGCACCCACTTGCCAGGCACTAACATTCCCTTCTTTTACACGTTAGGCATCCCTAAGGGAGGACCAAGGTACCCCCATGAGCAGGGAGAAGTGTATTTGAAAGGTAGGACATGTATTGGTGTGTGTGACACGTCTTGATAGTGAAATACTGTGTATTTTGTTTTTCACTATTGAAAGGCTGTCTGTCCCATAGGCTTAACATTGGAGTTGCCATGCAACATTTTAGAAGCATAACTCTCCATTTGGATAAGATTGAGAAATGGAGTTTAGTATGCCTGAGCTCAGAATTTTAAAATACATCTTTTAGTGAAGATGATTTTTATGTTTTGTGTTTGAAAATGCTACTTTTAGAAAGTGGGCATTTTCTTGCTTAACCATCCTGTGTGCCTCTGCCTTTTGTGTATTCCCTGTCTGGGTTTAGGGTGACAAGAGCAGGGGATGTGCATTCACACTAGACAGACACAAGGGAGGGGTTGAGGTGTTTCCTGCCTTTAATGGGTAACTCATAGCCAGGCTGAATAGACCTGGCTACATTTAGTGTAGTGGGAGGAGTTGACACTTACACCTGAATGGACTGTGGCTGCATTCCACAAAGCTGTCTCCACCTCCTGTGGTAAACCAGGCCTGAGCCAGGCTGAACTGGTTTATGTGTGCCAGAGGAACTTTGTGTGCACCAACTTCAAAGGAAAATGTGGTATAAATATTGGGGCCCTGACCCCAGAACTTTAGATCACTGCTGGTCTAAGGAACCTGACAGGAAGAAGAGCTATAAGAGCAAGGAGGAGAGACTACCCTTTTGCTGTCTGCTTTGCTGGGTTGGCCTGCAGTTGCTGCTTCTGTGTTGGGCAGGGAAAGGACTGGACTGTGCTTTCTGCATCCTAAGTATCTCCAAGGGCTTGATGTAGAGCTTGCCTCCTGTTGGAAGTCTCAGGGAAATCAAAGTCTTAAACATCTTCTGGGTACTGGCTTCTGGAACTGGATGTTTTAGCTGCCCCAGAGGAAAAAGGTGACCCAACACCATCAACAACGCCACTGCCGGTTTCGTGACCTGAGGGCACCACAGAGGGTACCGCCGCATGTCGCACTGCAACCCTGGACTCACCGACGCCCAACGCCTGCACAAGCCGCTGCTTGCATTGTGACATGTGGTCACCACACTCCGCACCGCCTTGCTTCACACTACCGCCTTGGTATCCCCAGAGGTATGTAACAATGGGGTAACCCGAAATACCACTGGACCCGGGTAGCAAACAGCACAGTAGAGAATGGTCACAGTGGAAATCAATTTCGCAAAATGCAGAATACAATAATTCAAAAATCACCATGATAAATTCCAATAAATGTGATTTTATTTTCATCTCATAACTATCAAAGACAGCATATTTGTCTGTACATTTGAAAAATGGTGCTCGGAGAAGGGAACAGAGTGCTCGGGAGGGAATATGTGCTAGTGAGGGTTGTAGGAAAGGAAAGGCGCGTGCAATACATGCATCAGAACATAGCTGAAACCTATCCAGCCTAACGATGGCAAATTAATACAAAAGAAACATAGCAAAGGGTAGGCTCAGATAATAAATATCTGTGGTCTATGCTTGAAAAATGGAAAAAGACTTTCGACGTTTCAACCCCTACAGGCGCGTAACACAGGCCCCACAGTCCCCGCAGTGCGGGCGGCCCGAGCAGCAGGGGGCCCGTCAGGACAGTACTCAGGCCTCAGAGCTCCGGATTAACTCCGGAGCGGGGGCAACTCCATGTACCTTGCAGGGGGCCCCCTCAACTTTCGTTACGCCACTGGCTTCCACCAGATATTTTGTGCTTAAACCATGTGTCTCTTAAATTAAAAGTACAAGCTTCAGAGTAAGCAAAATAGAAATTACCTGAGATACCCATAGACCAAGAATTGGGGTTTCCCTGAGTTTAAGCTCAAGTAAACTTCGTTCACACGTAATTGTGTTGTTTCCTGGTGGTGCACGGCGCTTTTTTTCGGACATGACAAAATTAATAATGTATCCTAACAATGGTTCACAGTGTTTACAAAATAGTCAACATATAAAAAATATATATGATCAACACATAACCATACAAATTATACCGTATTCCTAAAAATAATGAAAAACCAAACAAATTATAAAAATGGATAGAAAAATGGAAAATAAGGCCCTTATACAAAAAACAACTTTAATCATCAGCATAAAATATTCTTAAATAAAATATAATGCTCAGACATACAAGCTGGTACAAATAATCAGTTCAATAAATATATAAAACCAGACAAAAATGGCGTACACAAACAGAGATTTACATAAAAGTCGGAGTTCCAAAACAACACTGGAACTTCAACACACAGAACAATGTGTCCTCTATGAATTGTGGCCACAAATGCGTCGACGGCGTTTCGACCTTTGTCACAAGTACATGGTCATCATCAGGACAATTAGATAGCTGTGCTTTTTATCCACCTAGAACATATTCGGCAAATTAAGTTGCGTGAATTGAACCAGTAACGTCTGGGAACCCCCCTGAAGATAGATACGACTGGGATTTTTGTCAGACCAAGCAGGATGTGTATAATTATACTGCACTAAGTTATTGAATTCTTAAGCAAATGGAAGCTGAATTTTAAGAGCTCACATTTCTTATCTATATAATTCAACCGATACACTAGCACGGATGTAAACTGTACCCTAGATTGTATCAAGGATTTAATTATTTGGTGAGATGCTCAGCTATCTAATTGTCCTGATGATGACCATGTACTTGTGACAAAGGTCGAAACGCCGTCGACGCATTTGTGGCCACAATTCATAGAGGACACATTGTTCTGTGTGTTGAAGTTCCAGTGTTGTTTTGGAACTCCGACTTTTATGTAAATCTCTGTTTGTGTACGCCATTTTTGTCTGGTTTTATATGTTTATTGAACTGATTATTTGTACCAGCTTGTATGTCTGAGCATTATATTTTATTTAAGAATATTTTATGCTGATGATTAAAGTTGTTTTTTGTATAAGGGCCTTATTTTCCATTTTTCTATCCATTTTTATAATTTGTTTGGTTTTTCATTATTTTTAGGAATACGGTATAATTTGTATGGTTATGTGTTGATCATATATATTTTTTATATGTTGACTATTTTGTAAACACTGTGAACCATTGTTAGGATACATTATTGATTGCCCCTGGTTCAGGTGGTTAGGGCTGCCCTTGTGGTAGTTAATTATTATGACAAAATTAATGGCACAACATCAGAAGGTCGACCCCAAATAGGGCCGCCTTCTGACGCCATGTCAGCTGCAAGATGTCTGATAAAGAGGATACAGTGGATTTTCTCTGACAGCAGATCCCCAAACAGGAAAACCTATGTCTGCTGACCTTTAAATGAGGCAGCAGAGGCAAAAGGTGGGCGGCAGGACAGCAACAACCTCTAAATAACTTGCGAAGTGTTTATACTTCTTTGCTCCTGTTTTTCTGACGTCTTAGCATCATACTAACCTTACACAGGCTTCCCTCAGTCATTCTTTGTTTTCTTGACACTCCTAGCCTTCGATATGCGCTTTCTAGTTTTTGTTTTCTCTGAAGCATTGAAGCACTCCTGCACTAGAAATTCACCGACCCCACTCGACATCCCAACACAGTATCTAAACAAATATATGTTTTTCTGTATCTTTTCCAAGCAGTTATTATTGTAGCATTCTTGCACTTTTATAATGTGCATGTTTGGTAAAATTACATTGCAGTCACTCTAGACAGTGAGCTACAAACTGCTCACTTTTGAGAGATTGGGATAATGGGACATCCCGGGCTACACTGGGCTATGGTTGGCCTTTAGACTGTTGGGCTGTCAGCCCAATATATATGCAGCCATTTTAGGTAGATAGGCACCATTTTGCTAGGTGACACAGTGGCTGCTAAGTAGCAAGTTGTTTTCCCGCCCTCCCGTTCCTTGAATCTAGAGCTTTTTCTTTCCTTAATGGACATGCGTTTATTTGTATTCATGGGCTGAAATGTTATTGAGCACAGGTGCACAGGGATGGGTTTTTTTGTATTTGGTTGTCGCTTGGAGCAGGTGCAAGGTGGTTGGCAGTTTCAGTTGCCATGGTTCTAGATTAAGATTATTGTTGTGAACATAGGTGAATCAGGACAATGGGGGTGGCAATAAAGTTACACCAGGAGGAAGCAACGAATTAAAAGTTAAGATTTTAGATACTTAGATAGTTAGATGTTAATAGATGTAGATTAAAGTTTTAAGTAATTTAAAGTTCAACAGTTCAATAACATGGTAAGAGTTACACAGCTGCAAGATAAAGATGTAAAGGGGGTGGGAGTTTTAAGGGTGCGGGTAGGTGAAAGTAGGTGAATTATTGTATACTGAGATATAGTTTTGTAAGTTGAAGGCCTAGGGTTTTGATTGCTGTGATGTACACCTGTCTTCAATGAAGCGGCCTTTTTCACACAAGAAGTGAGTATGTGATCTGTGCTGCTCCCCTTTGGCCCAAACCCATTCAACACCATCAGTTGATTTACTTATCTTATTTCACTTACTTTGTCCTGAAGAAGGATGAACTGAACATTCATACAAATGAAACTTGGCTGACTGTTGTTGCAGATTGTAGACTTGAACCTCTTTCAAACTATGGGGAATATTTTGTAAGTGTGGTGTTTAATTGCATGTGTAACATCACTGTGATTCCAGACTCATGATGTCACACAGACATAAAAATCGCACATACTCCTTTGCACTAACAATCATATATGTGGGTATAGCTCTAAATATATTTCGAAAAAATACATTGTGAACTTGTTTTGTTACAATATTTATTTTATATGACGCAGAGTTCTAAATATGACACTACGGGGCCTATTACAATCCATTCCAAATTTAAAATATAATGTACTTTCCTACCCAGTAATTTCCTTCTGGAATCACTTTATGTTCTGTGGACCCACCAATCAAGATTCCCTTAATTCCCTTTAATAACACAGCCTATTCCTATGATAACTCGGTTTGGCACATAATAATAGTTCACTATGACTGCAAGTCTGTTGATGTGGTGAAACTAACTTTTGGAAACTCTTTTTATATTATTTTTTTATTTGGGAACATTTGTAATAATTACAGTTATTCACAACAATAATACCAGAACATTTGTAAAATGATGAAACATTTCTTTTATGGGTTAAATCATAGTTAATATTTTGCCCATTTTTGCCAATGCATATGAAAACTGACTTGTTTCTCATACTATTCTCTTGGTTATACACCACAAAGTACCATCAAACTCCGAGTTGCAGCGGTCCATTATTTATAGACACTAATAAATCAGTGAATTATTGAATTTGACACACTATATGTTAGCAGTCCTGTAGTAATGTGAATTTTTTCGTGCAGTCGCTAGTAGTCCTGTATTATTATGATGAGTTGACCCAGTGTAAGTTAGAAGTCATCATAGTTCTATTCAAGAATGGTACTCATGTACTAAATATGTAGATTTGATATGCTATGGCACCGTAGTCCTCGAGTACTTCCTGGGGGACATTGCCTTTTACAGGATAATATTCAGATTGCATTTATGTGAGCTATAGCTGCAGACACTGCAGTTAACAGACCCCGCAGCTGGTCAGGAAATGGCTGCCGCAGACACCCAGTTTAAACCCCCTCGCCAGTCCCAAGAGGCATTGACTTAGCAGCCGACTTCGGATCTGAGAAGAGGAAGTTGAATGAAACTGACTCTTTCAGAGAGGGCAAGTTAACAAACAGGTAGTGGGACGGTAAGTACTGGTTAAGAGATGAAGCCGGTTTCCGTTTAGGTGACGTTGCAGCTGAGCTGAAAGGCAAGGGCTCTGTCTCATATCTTGGACCTCAAACCTCCACTGCATTCGGCAGCTGTGCTCCTGCAGAGATCAAAGCTCTACCCATAATGATCCCCAGTGCCGGCTGTAGCACTGGTGGCGCCTGGTGCGACAGTCTTTTTTGACTCCCCCTCCATGATCTCTTCTGCAGATTCCCTCACTATCATCTGGCAAAAGTGCCCCTCATCTCTCCATAGCCCCTCTCTCGCATATATTTCATTTGTTTTAAAGCGCTGGTAAAGGCTGGCTTTACTAATCCACTCAGCTATCAACATAAAATACAGTTCTAGTTTTTGCAGCAGGCATATTAACCCTCTGCGCTACTTTATGGTACGTCTGTACTACCACTGGACAAAACTCCGATCACTCTCTTGCAGGAACATTAATGCCAAGTTATCTTGACATTTTATTTGCTGCCTGAAAAATGACTCACAAGGAATTCTGCAGTATGTGCTTTAAAATCGTAAGTAACTGCTAAACATAGCGCCCCCCTGAGGTGAGGGCCCCCTCTTCCAGGTCAGCACCTAGTGCGGCCGCACCAGTTGCACTGCTCTAAAGCCGGCCCTGATGATCCCCTTCATCTAAGTGATTTAATTTTTTTTGTTTAAAATGTACACTGCCCAAACAGCCCAAGTTTCTCTGGGCGTTCAAGGTGAATAATAACAAGCACTGGCAAGTACAATAGGCCTTGCCTTTTGGGGTCTGCTGACTTTAGCAATGCTTTTGGCGATTGTGATTTTCTGCTTATAAGTGATACTACAATCATGCTTATTTTGCAGCAACGGTGTTTCTGCAACTTAAGTGTTTTAGAAGCTACAAGTGATTGTTACATGTGATTTTGCACGTAAATTTGTGAGTTGTACTCCTAATGTTAATGCTTATGATGCACCAAGAGTTCATTTTAACCCCAATGTGCTGTTAATCAAAAGTAAGGTAATTTTGGAAAAAGTAATTCATTTTGCCGTTGCTGTTTGGTATTGGCAGAAAAAAGGCACAATACCACCAGTGGACGAAGAATTCTGTAAGCACATGCAGGTGCACAACACAATGATGCAGGTGCCATTTTTTAAAAACTTTTTATTGATCAGTCTAAAATGGCATGTACTAATTGCATCGGTCAATAAAAATAAATTAAATTATAAATGCACATGAGCACTTTTGTGGAAGACAAGGCACAATTTGTTACTTGGTTTTCCCAAAAATATGCATTTAAAAAAAGGAACTGTGGGGGTTGGGGTGGGCAACGGAGAAGCAGTTTGTTGTCTGGTACTCCCCAAAATATATATGTTTAAGAAAGGAAGAGAGTGGGTTGGAGGACGGCAACGGTTGAGTGGGTGGGGGGAGCAGGTTAGGGGAAAGCAGCAGAGAGTGCGTGGGGGCATGAGAAAGAGAGCAACACGAGGGCGGGGAAGAAGCACATAAAGGAGACAGAAACATGGATCACGGAGGTGGGGGTGGAAGTACATGATAGAGATTGTGTAGCACAAGTGAGAGAGTAAAGACAGAACACACGTGGACGGGTATTTAGCAGGGGATGGGGAGAAATCCCTAGGCGGGACAGAGCTGGGAAACACTTGCATTCTAATGGAATATTTATCAAGAAGAAAGAAGTAGTTCCCCCACAGTGAGGAGTGGAAGAGGGACAAACTCAAGATGGAAAAGGAAATCCATCGAATAAGAAGCCTGCAAATGAGAGTGACAATGAAGCTACCCAATGGTAAGCATAGGGCGGGATGTAAGCCCCTGTAAATTCTTGGTAAGCCCACAAAAGGTCAATGTACCCAAACGACCTGTACTGTCTGGTAGGCTCGACCTAAAAACAAGGCACCCTCCACTCTTATTCCTCCCAGAGTGCATTGGGACTTGGGAGGTGACTCTACTCAGCACAGTCGCAGCCTGAACCCTGGCTGGTAGCGATGGGGGAGAAACAAGTAGGTTAAAGAGTGAGTCCACACAGGAGTCAGTTCACTCCTTTCACACCACACGTAGGCTAGATGGTGTTACTAGTAGTTGTGGGTGGGGCAAATTATCCTGGCATTAGCAGTTGCTTGTGAGATTAACCGGTATAAAGAATGAAGAAAGAGGATACAGGCTTTCATTTAAGTGCTGTCCTATAAGTAATAAAAGTAAACAGTTCCACAATCATTAACTGTTTCAACCATTATTTAACATTCACTTTGCTGGGAGAGTATTTAATGAAAAAACGCTAATTGCTTAGGGCGTGACTGTAGTGCCACCCGCTCGAATTCCAACTTTCTATGTCATGCCGTCATCTGGCCATGCAGCCTCCTTTCCCCACATTAACCCCCCTACCTAGAAAAACCTCGACCCACCAAAACCTCTGTCCCATGTGGAAAATACTATATCATGGCAGTTCAACCCCATGTGATCTGGAGCATAGACATTTCAGGTCAGCCCTCTCTTGAATCCCCAAATTAAAATATTTGCACAGCCTTCAGTATTGGGGAATGTTAGTGCCCTAATACACTCTACCACATAAAGAGGATATAATGTCTTCATAAACTTTCACTCATTTTTCTTTAAATGGCTGGTAAACATTTCCTAGCCTTTGGATCGCAAAGCTTTAAATACTACAGTGATCATCGCGAGTGGCCCAGTGTTTGGACCAATATTTATTGGACCCAACACAATCTGACTACACTGGGTTGGAATTTATCGGTTCCCATAAATAACTCCCAATCAAGAATCTGTTCGGACAAAGAAGAATAACAAGCGCTTAAGGCAGGTCCCGATAATCAGGCATTTTGTGACCTGTTATCTTTGTTGGGTTTGACATGTTGAAATTTTACAGGGAAAACTGCAGGAGCTCCAAACTCCTAAATGTGATATCTTTGGCCACAGAAGACTGCACATATTGCAGTTAACCAGGCCACCCGTAACAAGGGTCTATATCTCCAAAGTAGGACTTTACCCTCTTCCTATGACTGGCTATGACTTTTTTCACTGTCACCAGCAGTTGATACATTTCCACCCAGTTTCATCTTCTTCCACCAGCATCTCAGGTTTCAGACTCAATATTACCAAAGCTGGGTTATCAGGAATAGGACAGCTCACCATCTTGGTATCTGCTATCATTTAGTTCCTAAATACTGATATCGTCGGGCAAAGCCACCAGAGATATATAATACTGTTATGATGCCTCAGCGTTGCTAACAGCATTTGTTTGTAGTCTTGGAAAACGTTTGGTTCATCCCTGTCTGATGTCAAATATCACCTGCCCAATACCATAAACAAAGTTTCCCTAAGGTGAAAGAAAATACAATTTTTCATAATCCCTTCTCAGAGATTCTCCTATTCCCCCAGACAAGCTCCATATTCAGGACATTATCTTATCCGTATAAGTTCTCCTGAATGCCTACAGAAGAAGAATGGTGAAGGTAAGAGCTAAATTTCTCCCTGGAGGGCCCCGATTTGAGAAGTCTGACAGGGCGAATGGTGCCTAAGAGGCAATACTGAATACAAGCGAGGGCCAATTTTTCAGTTGAGGAAACAAAGAGATGCCCTGTGGAGAAATAAAGTAAGTCTGGAGGTTTGTGAGGTGTGTGATGCGGACTGTTGTTTTGCTGTCTTTTGTTTCACTTCTTTAGGTCCCCCTTAATTGTTGATTGGCTCATGTTTATGAGTGTGAATAGGATTCATAATTTTTTTTAAACACAGATGTAAGTTCAATTTTCTGCCCAGTATTGAATACTTAACAGCTCACTGTTCCCAGAGCAAATGTGTTTTCCTTCACTTGCAGTTTGGCAGACTGTAGGATGCCTGCCTCAACTTCTGAATCATTTGTCTTTTTATAGCCTTTAGCTCTCTTCTCTTCTCCAGTGACTCCAGTGTGTGTTCAGGAAACAGCAGGATATGGAGACCTTAATAGTGGAGGAGGTGTGGGCGGAACTCGTGGAGTTTCTCTCCACAGAATTCTGCGGAGTTACATTACAAACTTTGCATGATTCCATTGAGTTCCGTGAGGAGGCAAAATCGTCTCGTTGCGCTGATTTTTAGCACCAGGAGCTCGTTCCGTGCTGCGAAATCAGGTAAAACGGTACCACGTGCAGTGCCAGAGGCCACTGCTTCTTTGCTGCTGCTCGAGCAGATTCTCTACTCAAGCGGCAGGTTTCTCACCATGAATGATCGTGATCGCCATCGACTGCCTGTGACCGCCTGCAACATCTGCGTTGAGAAAATCTCACAGGTGCTGTCCTAGGGCCCGAAAAGGATGCTAGGGGATATCAATTCACACTCACGCTTGCCAATTTACCATTGGTGAGTCTAGTGTGTGAAAAGACTTTTGCTGAAACAAAATTCCACAAACTCTACAGGTGGAGCAGAATTTATTGCTCACCCTCCTAGTGGAGCGACTCCTTTATCTCAACCTGGCTGCTTCATGTATTGTATCTTTTCCAAATGCCTCTGCACACTAAAGATTAGAATGGGTTTCCCCATTGACACTTTCCTTTTATAACCTGGAAACCTTCCGCCATGAATTCTGGTGAATATCTCTCATCCAGTTAAACTCCTGCTGTAAAGCCAAGAGCCCTGGTTTGTTCTTGGCTCAATGCACTTCCCATTCACTCATCCCTGTCACAACTGTCGGCCTTCACATTTGCAGTTTCCATCAGAGCATTTTCTTCTCACTAAGGGCCTCATGTAGGTAGCGAAATACCGGTCGGTAACGGCCGATTTTCGGTAAATATGCCGTTACCGACCGGTATTCAGACAAGTGAGATGTAGGAGTCCAAAAACCACTTTTCGGTAAATATGAGGCGGTAAATACCGATTCATAGTTACCGAATTCTAAAATACCGATTCATATTTACCGAATACATAATTAACGAATCGGTAAATATGAAGTGGTAAATATGAAGTGGTAAAAATTTAAAATGACATGTAGGAGCAGTCGGTAATTAAGAAATCCAGGAAAATCGGTAAATAAGAGTCGGTAATTAACACGGATTGAAAGCAGGTGGTAACCATCAACAATGCACATAAGCAATCCCAAAATGCAACAGCGTGGACAACATGGCCGCCATGTACGTCATTGCAAGGCGCCTACGTCTACAGGCAGCAGGACTGAGGGTGTGGCGACGGGAGGAACAAATCTACAGACAGCGCATCACACTATTACAGCTGACTGATGCAGAGATACATGAGAGGTACAGGCTACACCCCGAAACCATCATGGACCTGATAAGGGACCTGCACCCACTCCTGGACCAGCCAACAAGAAGGGCGCACGCCATACCACCACATGTGCAGGTGCTCTGCAGCCTACATCTACTGGCATCCGGCAGTTATCAGGTGGTGATAGCTGCGGTGGGTGGTGTATCCCAGAGTTGCCTGTCCCGTTTCTTCAGGAAGTTCCTGGATGCCATGATGCAGAGAATGCACCACTACATAAGCTTCCCAAACACACAGGCTGCACTGCAGAAAACAAAAACAGACTTTTATCACATGGCACAGTTCCCCCATGTCATCGGCTGTATTGATGGTACACACATCCCAATCTGTCCACCAGCTGATACAGAGCACATCTACAGGAACAGGAAGTCCACCCACTCCATCAATGTGCAGGTGATCTGTGATGCAGGGAACATCATCACAGATATTGTTGCAAAGTTTCCTGGGAGCACCCACGACTCTTACATCTTCCAGAATAGTGGGATCTACACACGACTGAGTGCCGGCTAATTCGGAGAGGGATACCTGCTGGGTAAGTAACAGTGACGCCCCTTGAAACCTGCAAATCAGAGTGTATAGAGGCATGTAACTGATGGTTCCCTTTTACTCATCCAGGCGACAGTGCATATGCATGCCGTTCATTCATCCTCACTCCCTACCTACACCCAGCAACCCAGAGTGAGAGACGATACAACGTGGCCCACAAAACAACACGCAATGTGGTGGAGCGCACGTTTGGACTACTGAAGAGCAGGTTCCGCTGCCTCCACAAGAGCGGAGGCGCACGCCAGTACAAACCCATCACCTGCTGCAAGATTATTGCCACTTGTGCAATGCTGCACAACCTTGCCACGAAAAAAGGTACAGATGTGGAACTAACATATTTTGAGGACAACGAGGATGAGTCAGGCCAGCCAGAGGGCAGCGCAGCTAGAGTGCCAACTGCAATCGATGGGAGAGAGAGACGGGCAGAGATCACATGCAACTATTTCTGAGTAAGTGAGGGGACACAGCGAGTTGTGAGAAGTCATGACGTAGTTTAATGTGGCACCACGCCATGAACACATGAACAGGCCAATCTGGCAATATACCATCTATACAAGGAGTATGTCCAGGGTTACGTCACCCAATGGGAAGTGGCTAAGCAGGGCCACATCAATGTTTGCGCATACGCGCTGCAGTGGTGGATTGCACGGCCTGTGCATCCTCACTAGAGCCAACCCCAAGCCGCCTGCTGCTCCTGCGTGCTTCGGGGACGGGGGGTGTGATGCTGCTGCTGGTGTCGATGCTCTCCGCAGCATCCCCTGCAGCAGTTGTCCACGCCTGACTAGTCAATAGCACCCCTAGTGCACTTGTCACCTGCACCATCCCCCGAGACAGGTCGCTGCAGCACTGTGTTAGGCTCTCCTGCATCGTCACAGAGCGCCGGCAAAGTAGGGAAGTCGCAGTTGCCAGACGGTTGAGTGCCCTGCTGGTAGTGTCCCTTCTCTGGCGTTCCCGGCGCCGTGCTTCGATGTCAGCATCTAATTTGCTGCACAACTGCTGGATTGACTGGGACATGTCCCGAATGCCCGCAGCCATGCCGCCAATGTTTGTGTCCATGTTGACTAAGCTTGTCTTCATCACCCGCATGTGCCTCTGGACTGACATAACTGCCTTTGATTGCAGGCGCTGTTGCTTCAACATTTGGCCCTCGAGCCCCAAGAAGACACCATGGCCGTCAGTGGGTGCTGGTGGACTCTGGACACGCGACCTGCGGCGCCCTCTTGCTCCCGTCTGTGCTGCCTGTGAGGTGTGGGGCACAGTGGGATGGCTCCCTTCCTGGGGCCCGGTGCGGTCTTCTGGGCCCATGCTGTCGTCTGACGAGGTGTCGAAGGCTCGTAGCCTGGCTGCTGGACGCCTCCTCATTCTCACACCTGCAAGCGGAGATGTGGCCGGTGATTCGAACAAGAGTGGCGATGCTGGCTGTGGTTGTGGTGATGCTGGCTCTCGGTGAGGTGATGCTGGCTCTGTGTGCGGCGAGGCTGGCTGTGTTGGTGGTGCGGCTGCCAGTGGGCCTGCTCCCTGGTCTGAACTCGTGCTGGCTAGAGGTGATTTTTGTGGCCGTGTGCCGTCTCCCCTGCAGCATGCCCTGTACTGCATGATGTCACATCTGTGGACAGAAAAACAACATTGGCTCAGTGTCCCCGAAGGGCTGCATTGCAAGCGTCACAATAAATCATTTCACATTCCAATCTGTCCTCTGTCTCCTTGTGCCTCGAGTGCGTGACATGCCTTGTTGCCCTGTGACATTTACGTCATGGTTAGTGTTGCCCTGACTACATCTCCCGGAATGCATTGCCTGTCTGCACTGACACGTGTGGACTGCAGTGTGATTCTCGTTTCACAATGGGGGATGTGGGATAGGGGTAGGGGAGGCTACATTGCTGTGCTTTCGTCTTACCTTGGTGTGTTGCGGCTCTGGCAGAGCTGTCGGTGTCCCCAAGACCCACGACGCTCTCTTGCTCGATTGTGGCCGCCACCAGCTCCTCCAGTTCGGTGAGGGCAGGTGCCCTGTTGGTTCCACCTCCGGTCTGGCTGGCCTCCTTCTGGATGTCGCCCATCTTCCTCTTGGTCACAATCCTCAGGTCATACCAGCGCTTTTTGAGGACCTCAATGTCCCTGTGGGTCACTCCCACAGCATTGACCTGCGCCTGGATGGCCAGCCATATGTTGCGCTTTTCGGCCTCAGGCACTTGCAGGGATTGCCTCCCAAACAGCTTCTGGTGCTGCTTCACCACCTCCTCCACCAGCACCTGGAGTTCCTTGGGGCTGAATTTGAGCTTCCTCCTCCTTTCCCCTCCGTCTTTCTGTGTTCTCTGGCTGGACATGCTGTTCGTTTCCCGCTCGCACATGCAACTGCTCCCTGCCTCTCCTCTGCACTCCAAGCCTCTCCAGGGTCGGCTAATTATGTACACCTGCCTGGGTGTGGCCACTTCGGCTAATTGTGTACACCTGCCTGGGTGTGGGCAGTTCCTGGTTGGGTGGGCTGTCGTTGCACAGGATTAGCTGTTTCGTCAAGTCATGTGATGTTATTTACCGAATCCGTACATACAGATTCGGTATTTTCCGATTCGGTAGATACCACCTCGGTATTTTCCGATTCGGTAGATACCACCTCGGTATTTTCCGATTCGGTAATTATCACCTCGGTATTTACCGAATCGGTGAATTCCGATTCGTATTTACCGAATGTTACCGAATCGGTAACTGTTACCGAATTTTTACCTACATATAACTTACCGATTCTAATTTACCGATTCGGTACGGCTCGGTATTTAAGAACCGGTAAAATTTATTTACCTACATGAGGCCCTAAATATTTAGAAAACTTTTGAAAACATGGTTATTATTTAAGCTGCTATCCATTTAGCCTATCTGCTTGTTTCTTATGCTACTACTTCAGGCAGCACTGGGATGCCGATTGGGGGCCCTGTTTGCTTTATAAACCAGATGTAAATAAATATTTTCCAGCTTATTCCCTGACCCCTCTGTCATTGTGACCCTTCCTCCCAAGGATACAGCCTGCCACCCACCTTGGTCAGAGTATGCATCAATAGCAGAACGTGTATTTGTAAAGCGCACGTTCACCCGGAGGCATCTTGGCACTGATTAACAGATGTTTATCGTTACTCAACGGTACTCATTTTATCGACCTCGGATAGATGAAAGGCTGAGTGGACTCGCTAGGATTTGAACTTGTGACCATGAGATCGAACACAGACGCCCTGGCAGTGGAGGCATTAGTCCACTGAGCCACCAGACCTGGCAACGCCAGCAATGTGATGCCTTGCCATTTTAGCCCACCTCTTTCGATCCTCTGTAGCACCTCAAAACATGATTCTCAGATTTTTAGAAAGGCTTAAATTAAGCGTTTTACCACAGGATGATATACATTTCACCCAGGCCTACACTTAACATGAGCGGTGAGTTCTCTGAAAGAATGTAATTACAATATAAAACAGAATATACCATAGAATATATAACCAAACTACATAAAAGGTTCTGGTTCTTAGCAAAGAAATGAAGGTCTCGCCAAAGGCTTGTGCTTAATAGTTCTTTTGAAATCTTTCAGATAAATAATTACTTTGAACAAATGTATGTGCGAAAAAAGTAACTACCTTTGCCCAAGAAGCAGCAGGGTTTCGTGTGTCAGTTTAGATTTTCTTAGATTATGGAGATTTTGATAATATTTGGCAGGAATCAGCTGATACTTGCTCGGGCTATTAAAATCCTATGCTTTCAGTTTTAGTTCTGTTGTTGGGCTCACTTGGTTTAATTTGCTTGTTTTTAAATTCCACTCCGCCTGCTCATATTGAGCAGCACCACAGTTTGTGCGGCATAGAGTCAGAAGTCTATTGATGCAGTCTGTTGTATCCAGTTGCTGGGAGCAGCTCTATTTTATCTTGTATCACTGACACAACATTTGGTAAACAATACTGTGACCAAAATATTGCGTCAGAAATATTGTTTACCACAATATTGTGCTCCTATACTTATAATACACAGCACAAGATGGGAAAGAAGTTAGAGACTATCTGTATTTTCCCATGGCTTAGTCTTGGGTAGGCAGAGCATGTGCTGTCTTGAAGGGACATGCTGAATTTACTATGTGGGCTTCAGCCTGCCCATAGACTTCCCATTTGCTGTCTCCATCATCGCTCACATATTCCTACTCCCCATTTGTCCATGGCATGTATTTGTCATGCCTCTTCTTGTTTTTGACTCTCCTCTAGTGCATAGGCCAATTACACTATCTCTCTACTGCTTTAATTTAAGGATCTGTTTCAGAATCTACTTTTTTCTTTGTTAATGAGTGCTTAACATGAGTGCTAGTGTTTTCACCTACTGCTCCAAGTTCCTCTGTAAACAGGCCTGTAAATCTTGTTCTTATCTCATCACATTTGCTGTGCATTCAAAGACCAAGGTCAAATACCAGATGCTGTTTTTCGAGTGCGCCTTTTGAGCTATTATACACATGATAGGTGTACATCAACACTCAGGTCCAGCATCAGTATGATATACTTGTAAGTCTGAGTGCCTGCGATCAACTTTCAAAATATGTGCCTAAATCACACTTCTATCACTTCAATTTAAAGACTTTATTTGGGGGAATGTTTACAAACAAAATCAAGCCTTTGTTTAAGTGCCTTTTGTAAAAGTAATTCTCACGCATTCATAATTAAATGTAATGTTGCACCAACAAATCAAAGTTTAATACCTTCAACATTCTACCTTTATTTTTTATTTTTATTTTTTCGGTGCAACATTACTTTGAATTCTGAGTGCATCTGATTTGATTGCAAAACATATGCTTAAATGAAGCCTATTAATCTCATTCTTTTATTTGTAAATACATAACTCAATAAAGTCTTTCTATTGCAGCGATAGAAGCACAATTTAAGTGTGTGTTTTGGATTCAATCACAATTAAAAATGTTTTACCAGCAAACCAGGGTACAAGTAAATACAATGATTTGCCAGTGCAACATTACTTTTAATTCTGATTTACTTTCAAAATACTTGCTTAAAGAAAGGCTTTAAGTCGGTTTCACATTTCAGACATGCACTCACATAAAGCCTCTATGAAATACACAGAAATGCAAGTTTATATTTACATCTCCCCTTGGCGTGTTATTTTATCATGCCTGTGCGCTTGATTTTCAGTTGTCACTTACATCAAATTCAAGGCTGACCATCACATGAAACAACAGTGACTACATTATATTTACCAACATACATTTCCTTTATATACCTGTTATTAATCTCTTTCCCAAGATGGAACAAGAAATATAAAGTGGAAACAAACATACTCAGTGGGAAAATATACATTATTTCATGCATGCAGGAAGACCACAATAGCAAAAAAGAATTGCTTACATTATGCAAACTAATGCAAATAACATTGTTGTCACATTGTTATTACATGATGTCACTTGTAAGCGGACAACAGCTGTGGAGATGTTGCTTCTCTATGTTAATGTGTGTCTGATGCGCTGCTTTCAGTGCTCCAGCGCCCAGAGGGGCAAGGGCACATTACACACTCTGCAGGTGACGCTGCAAGGAGGGCAGAACTCACCTGGCACTGAGTGTGCATGACTGCACTGATGTGCATTAGCACTGACAATGCATTGACAACACCTATAAACATTAACATTGACAACAACTATGGCTGTCGGATTGCAGAGGCCTATTGGCTTAGTCAATGCTTGTTCTTCGTTTTACAGCATTGACGAAGATAAAGGAGCTGAGATGAATCCACCTCTCCCTTCTTCTGAGGAGCTGTCGTTCATAACCACTGGCTCTCTGCCAACATTCAAATGTTCTGAAACACATATCAGCCGAGCTCACCAGGAACAGTATAGGAATGTTCGGGGCTATGATTATTAGATGAGAAATATTATTAGATGGGCATATTAACCTCACCCATGCGAAACAAGAAACTCTATGATCCCTATTAAAAATAGAGACATTCGAACATGGTTCATTGAAATATGTATTTTGAAGGAATGTCTTAATTGCTTTTATCTAATGTTAACATTAATATGTTGCAATCTTGGACTCCTGCCGAATTGAAGCTCTTTTTAAAGCATCGGACACCAAGTTTAAGCTTTGAACTTGACACTCAGCATTGCTTCAAATTGACATTATATAAAAATCATGCTGAAACAATTGTATTTAGGAAAATACAGCAGTATATCTTTTTTAACCTAAAGCATGGTGTAGGGCGATTGATTATATTACTCCGGCTTGGGATACTCCCTTTAAGATCTTTTACTTACAACTGGCTCCCAAAAGAAGAAACTACCACTTACTGTAACCTATGCAATGGCGGGGAGCAAGATCTGGAACACATGTTATTTGTTTGCACAAACGGAATAGTTGTAGAAGCAAGGAAAAGGTGTATACAACCCATTTGTAGAAAATGTCAAATTAATTCTGTTCTGACCATGACTTCACTTTGTAAGGTACCGCAAAATGAATTTGTATGCTACAGTTTATTCAAATTTTTAAAATCTTTTTTAACTTTGTACTAGAATGAGGACTCATCATCTAATTGTAAAATTTTAAAGGTACATTTTATGTATTAAATATTTGTTGTTCTCAGTCGAGAACTAAATCAAATAAACTAACTTGAACTTGAACTCGGTGCTATGTGCAAAACAATGCTTTGTTGTGGAAGTACCAGCCATCCCTAAAAAAAATATTTAGTTTTCTTATAATTTGGGGCCACATAAAGGGAGTTTTAAGGCAGCAACCTTTCTAAGATTTGTGGATGCCCCAGGCCTCAACCTTTCATCTTAAAGCGCCAACAATTCACACAGTATTCCTTTACCATTACTTGGTTTTATTGAGCTAATAGCTGCATTTAAGATACTTCATTCCACATTTATAATGTGCTGAATCTGATTATCAAGATAAAGATAAAACATATGCAAATTTGAATGAGGTAACATTATGTCACATTACAACTGTACCCATTGACAAAAAATAATAAAGCAAGCTTACACCAACAGCTGCAGATCACCATAGAAACAGGGGAAAAGCAATGCCTCGATCTAGTTTTCTTAATCCCTAACAATGCTGTACCCTCTGCACATGTAGATCTATTCTACCTCCCTTTACACAAGGTAGCAGCCAGCTAAGATCCAATGAACATAACAAAGTGGATAAAAGATGATCCTTCAGTCCCGGGGTCCTCAAACCCTGCAATAGATCCCTGAGTTCTAGGATCCCTGAATCCTGCAGTAGACCCTCAATTCTTGCTGTAGCTTTCCACTCATATAGGGCATACTATCACAGCTTCTGAGTGCCTTCATGAAGACTGGACTGGCTGTGCTGAGGAATGCAAAATGTGATGGGTAGGATGCTTGAATTAGTCTCAGCCACTGGCAATTATTCAGAGTCACATTCCAGTCCGTTGTTGTTGCCTACCATGTGACTTTAGACAGGATGGTGCTAAGAAGCATAGGAGACAGGCATGAATCACTGAATAAAAGAGAGATTACTTAGACTTCCCTGAAACCCCACCTGGATTTGAGAATTTTTTGATAAGGAAGAACAATTTTTGAAGTGTTCAGTGGGGAAGCGCATCCGGCCTCCGCTGTCGCATTTGTCATGGAAAACTCCCACAGCCCCTATGGTACGGGAGCCCGAGCTCTGGGATCCACTTTTGGCACTGGCAGGTCCCTGCTCTGAGAGCTCTGAACGGGGTCCAGAGCATCGAGGGGGACCCCTGAATGTACTTTGCATGGGGTCCCCCGGAAGTTTTGTTACACCACTGTTCATTTCCTTTACCTAGCAGCCATTTGTGAACATAGACAGATAACACTTTTATTTCCTTCCCCCTCAAGAACAGAAATAGAGTGTTGATTCAGTACCCCAGTGTCTATGCGGAGGGTTAGAAACCATGCCACTTAAGTGGGTGACTTTTGAAATGATCTGGTCATGTGGCAATGTTAAATGACCACAGCAGTATGAAGGCCCCATCCCACTTCTGACAGCACATGTGGCTTCTGCAGACAAACAATGTTTCACAAGTTCAATTTCGCCCTTAATCGAAACAAAACACCTTTAGTCCTTAGCTAGCAGAGAATAGGTTATATTACAACCAGTAAGACTTAAAATCAAGTCAGATAAAAATCTGTTTGAAAAAAAACTAATTTTTAATCCAGATCCACTTATCAATCACATTTAAAGTTGCTAAGAGTCTCTATGATTGCATCATCTCAACTTACTTTACAATCTGGTAAAGGGCTCTTTAAAAGGGGTTAAGTCGGCGACCAGGGCGTTGACGTTCATTTACCAAAATTCTATAAGGGGACGATTCCGATGTCGGCTGGAAAGCATTCCTACCGAATCGGTTCCGGAAAGCTTTCAGGACGACTCGGTTCAGGGGAGGCAGATCGACCAATTTGGATGTATCCGGATGCTTCCGAGTACAGATCGGCCGGACTCCCATTGACCTCAATGGGAGACTGTGTTCTGTACGAGAACACAGGCTCCCATTGAAGGAAGGGGTGGCGGGAGAGGATCTTGCACCCTGTGGCAGGCACCCCATGGTGCCTACCACTCTGTGCATGGTTGGAAAGGGGGGTCCCTCAGGTACCCCCACCGGCCCCATTTGGATGGCCTCTGATGAAGGGGGGCCTCCTATGGGCCCCCAAAGACATATTTCAGCAGCCGATTTGTTCTGGAGAAACCGAATTGGAAAGGCTGTCCGAATCGGTCATTGTACTCGCTTGCTCGGAAACCGAGTCCATAGAGCTGTACAATTCGGCTCCGAAAGGCGCGACCTAACTGAATGCATTTCAGAACCGATTCAGACAGCCCTAATGCTTTCCAGGCATCGGAATCAGTCATTAGGAAGTGTGTACAATTCGGTCGGAAACAAGGGTTCCGTATCGGATTCGGCAAACCCGAATCAGATTTGGAGCCCTTCTGAACGACATCAGAATCAACCTCTAAGTAGTGGAAGTGTCAACCCCGATGACTTCACAAGAAGTGACACCATAGAGCAGACAAATCACTTAAACAGTGTAAAGGAATTTTGGGCATTAAAATAGTAGTTAAAGCTCGAATTGTTAAGCTCATTACTGGAGGAAGAAAAACAAGAACTATCTTTTTGTTTTTATACTGCGATGTTAAATATGTATTTCTGTAATATTGCATTTCATAGTGGCTACTACCCCTGACAAGGCGTAAAAACGATTTGAATTGAGGAGAACACATTATGATGTATGTTCATAATTATAAATAAATAAACATGGATTTGTGAATAACTATGTGTAGTACAGTCCCTTTTCTCTTTGATATGACATAGTATTTCCCTGAAGATGTAAAATTACAATTACATTTTTTAGAGATATGCACTAGGGACTATGACAGATAGTAAACCTCCATAAAGAACCAAATCCGTTTCTTTCCTAGGGATTATCATATTGTGTTTTAGTATTTTCTCTTCTAGGAAATGCCAAATTTGTGGCAGTGGTTGCTGGTGGGGGGCACCAGCACTTATTTTTGAGGACTGGCACTTATTTGTCCGCATCATTTGTTTACCTAGTGCACGAGAGGAAAATTACACAGATCAGAAAGACGCAGAAAAAGAGCAAAATCGTCACAAAGCAGTAAAGCAGGTACCTGCAGGAGTGAGATATGTGGGGAGGAGTTTCTGGAAGTTGACTAAATACTTATGAGGTGATTTTAAACCATACAGTCTTGGTATTGAGTGTACCGACGTTTAATTGAGCCTACCATGGGATTCTGGGCACTCTTTCTTTCACAAATTAAGCACTGCTCCTAGGCTTTACAGGGGGCACCCTATGCAGTGCAGATATCTCCTCACAGGCACAACGTGGGGTCATGGGCTAACAGGATGCCTAAGACAACGTGTGTCGTATGCTAAATCCTTTTATGCATGTGGATGAGACTAAAGATTATATGAGAGACGATTGTCTCATGCACTACCTCTCAACTACTGTCCCTCCCTATCCAATTTGCTTGGGTGTACCTTCTACAAATGCCTCAAAAAAACAGCCATGTCCAAACAGCATCAATAACAACAGATGCATTCAATTCAGGAGTCAAGAAACATGAAGGGATGGCATGAAAAATACAGGTAAGATTGGAAAAGGATAAAAGCCAGAATCATTTATAGCATCCAAACACTAGGAAAACTTAGAGAAAGCCAAGAGATCCAGTGTTTACTTTAGGGAAAGTGTTTGATAAATGTTGGGCGACATTAATTTATAGAAAGAAATCATAAGCAACTTTTTGGGCTACAACAATATGGAATCTGGTAGTAGGCATTCTTTGCAAAACAGGCTGCATTAGCAAAGTTAAAAGTACTCTCTATAAAGAATATTATGAAAAGGAGTTAGAAGAGAAAATCTCCATTGTAAGCAGTGAACTCAAAAGGCATACAACATATTCCTTTTACAATTGGCTACTATTTATGTGGACGCATATCTTACTTTATAACTGTAGATTTACAGGAGAATCATAAAATAGAGTCATGATGGTCTAAGGACTACTTACAAGTGATACAGTGTTATGTGACGGAATATATTTCCAAGTGGTAAACCTGCATCTAAATCCGGATTTCATGGGCTAATGCCTATCGATTGGGAAATAACTGCATAGATCTTTTTTTCTGTGTTAAATTCCACATGACATTCCCTGTTCCTTGTGGATTACCGTTCCATCTACTACCTGCTGCTTTTATGTGTAAGGAAGTGTGTCCCATTGTTTTTGTATTTAAAGAGGTTTTAATAGGAAGTGAAATTGCAGAACACAGTGCCGCAACTAAGCAGTGAATGTTTATGCTGGTTACAGATGACACAAAAAAAACTGGAAGTAAGAAAAATAGTGGTAGATTATGTGCTAGGCTGTTACTCAATAGGGAATAAAAATGAAAGAAAATTGCAAACTTACAATAAAAAGTTGTCATAGAAGAGTGCATCACAAACTGATATGTTATTACAGAATTCTGGTAGGCTAAGTAAACCTATTAATAGCAGTTTAAATTGCATGCGAATGAACAGTAGTGCTGTTATTTAATAGGTTACAATTAGAGTGTTACAGGCAAGAAAGTAACATCTCATGTAGCACAAAGAAATTAAAAGAAAATGAAAAGACTAATGGATATTGCTAGTAATTTATTTTCATTAACCCATTCTACCATGCTAGAAGGTTGTTATACTGAAAGAATGTTATTTTGTATTTTTGTATTTTACCAACTGTATGCAATTTAGTCTGTATTGTGTGCTTTATAGGTAAAAGAATAAGACACATATGTGTGCATTCGCATATATTAGTAACATCTATTTGTTTTCCAATTTGAAAGTGGTACTAATTTAGCAAGTATGCAATTTTAGGGCAAATGTCTTACTTGTAAAAAGATGCTAACACTTTGTTATGCAAGTGTTTATGCAAACTAAGTTAGCCAGAGAATGGATATTTAGTATGTTTTAAAAACGGTTGGTATTAGTGGAAAGTACATAGTGTTAGTGCAAAGCAAATTATTTACGGAACAGTAGTAGTTAGTAATCAGTGGAACATAGACAAGTATTTCAGTTGCATGTTTAAGAAAGCCAATTGCATACAAATCGTTACCTTTTGCAAATAGCATGCAGAGAAACATACACAAAGGCTAATATTTTTGTTCCACCTTTAAGAAAGTCTATGTGTACACACATCTTTTCTTTGTGAACAAAAAAATTGTAACTCCAAGAACAGGTTATCCTGACAAAGTAAAATCTATTAATATGCAATGTTGATTAGTAAATAACTGTCTTTATGACAGAGTAATGAATCCAGTAGTTAGACAAAAATCGAGCATATAGAAGAAAACATGCCCTTAGGGAATTAGATGGAATATAGTAAGAATTCATTGTAATCCCTTGTTTAGAAAAATTCATTTTTTTCTAGAGACCCCTTACACACTAGGGTTGCCCCTAGGTGGCATGCTTCATCATTGGGGTTCCTCTCAATCCTCTACAGATTGAGGCGTGCTGCGACTTGCGAATTACGTGGGAGCACTTTTTATTGTAGACGATGTGTAGTGCAGTGATGTGGAGTGGAAAAGGAAAGAAAATCTAAAAATTCCTGACTAGTTGGCCACTCTTTTATTCCTGCCCCTAGTTGGTATGGTTAAAATAAGGGGTTTTTTTTACCGAGAAGAAACCTGACCTTAATGAGTCTGGTTGTCTCAGTAATGTGTTTTTGTCAAAATGTTTCAAGCTGTTCCCCTAATAGCTCTTGATCATGGCTCTACGGGGTCCAGCCCTGTGTGTAGTGCAGTGATGTGGAGTGGAAAAGGAAAGAAAATCTAAAAATTCCTGACTAGCTGGCCACTCTTTTATTCCTGCCCCTAGTTGGTATGGTTAAAATAAGGGGTTTTTTTTACCGAGAAGAAACCTGACCTTAATGAGTCTGGTTGTCTCAGTAATGTGTTTTTGTCAAAATGTTTCAAGCTGTTCCCCTAATAGCTCTTGATCATGGCTCTACGGGGTCCAGCCCTGTGTGTAGTGCAGTGATGTGGATTGGAAAGGGAAAGAAAATCTAAAAATACCTAACTAGTTGGTCACTCTTTTATTCCCACCCCTAGTTGGTATGGTTAAAAATCAGGGTTTTTTTTACTGAGAAGAAACCTGACCTTAATGAGTCTGGTTATGTCAGTAATGTGTTTTTGTCAACATGTTTCAAGCTGTTCCCCTAATAGCTCTTCATCAGGCCTCCACGGGGTCCAGCCCTGTGTTTACCACTTCTAGTGAATCCTGTAATAAGGACACAAACCATGCACACCTAATGTGCACTGTATGCATACGGTTCTAGTGATTAATCCGTGTCTGTAATTAGAAAGCAAAAATATATATTAAAAACAGTGACCTGTCAGCCGTGAGGGCAGGTCGCATTTGCATGATTGTGCATGCCACTGTCAAAATATTGCACCCGTATATTCTGGGTGCTCATATGGTCTATGAGCTAATAAAGTGTGTCATGAACATGCAACACACTGTAATGGGTGACACCACTCGTAAAATAGCACTCGTGAAAGAAGACACCATGTGACGGCACAACTTAAAACATGGAAGAGATAATCCATTTGACGTACTTCTGAAGATGATATATTATTGCATCATGGTCAAAGCCAGGGGTAGAGGGGCTTGTAGTCACACTTTTGTCAAAGCTGCCTCTGGTTCAGTAACCCACTTCTCTCCCTGGAGAACGCATACTAACTGGTGCATGGGCCGTTTTTGTTTATAAAGCCCTTTCCTAACCATGCAGCGGGAAAAAAACTCCATGTCATTCTGCTTCATAGTACTAGACCGCTCGGTTAGTTCAAAATGGCCACCGTTACCGGAGTAGTGACAGCGCCATGTTGGGAGGATTCCCATCTTGAAAAACATTTAGTTACTAGAATTGATGAGGAAAGGAGTTGACATTAAAATGTTTCACATAATGCAGAATGAAATCACGCGATATGCATACAAATACATTGGGAAATACATAGGTATAGTACTTTGCTGTTTCCCTGCCCAGAATGCAAGTCCTACTCGGGGGTGGTTAGATGTAATGGTTACTACCCAAGTGTGATATTACTTCAACCAGGCTACTCGCTTATGATGTAGAGTGGATGCTTCCCATGTATGGTAGTTTTATTCCTATTTCTGCATGCATGGACCCGTGGACACTGCAGTCAGTATTTTACTATACACATTTCAACTATTGGCTGATTCGCGGGTTCTTTTCAACCGCTGAGATGTCCCATCATCGTACAGATGTTTATCTGAAGGATCTCTCAATGATGCATTCCCGGTGAATAGTAACGCACCCTTATCATGCTAAGATGTATCATTGTTAGACAGATGTATATTAGAAGAATCTCTCAATGATACATTCCCGGTGTTATCCCATATTACTAATCATTTGTAAGCAGGGGGTCACTGTTTAAAAATGTGTTGAGCCTTTATAACACAATATTCTAGTGTGGGACTTTTGCATGGTTATTGTTAGATGGGTCTCAAACTGTTATGTCCTCATGTGATCGTGTACTCTAAAAAACCAGGGTGTTATACTTAGTTATAGAGACTCCTAAAGATGTCACCACTAGTCTCAATGTTGTACATTTTCAATGTAAGAGGCCCTACAGGATATTGTCATTAAGTCCCACGGTGTCAGTGTGGAGTTCGTACACCCACCGCTGCTCTTTTTCCAGAAGTCAGTAATCCAGATTATCACTATAACACAGGTGTTCAAGGACAACCCACTTCAAATCATTGGGTGTGTATTTCTGTTCCTTGTAATGTGGGGACATGTTTGTGGTGATGTGCTGACACCGGACGTTACTGCGGTGTTCGCACACTCTGGTGCTTACTTTTCTCTTGGTCATACCCACATAATGTAGGTTGCAGAAGCAAGTGATGAGATATACCACTCCTGCCATGTTACAGATTGTTAGCTTTCGCAACTCCCAATTCATAACATTATTGAAGGACACATTTTTGGTGGCAGTAGTAAGATGGTAAAAACTGCAATTCCCGCAGGGATAATGACCCGTAGGTGGTGTGCCTTGCATAGTTTGGTTCCTTTCTCTGTTGGTACCTGACTTCGAACGTGTATGTACCCAAATGTCTCTCAAATTTCTTCCCCTTCTGTGGGAGAATATTGGTTTTGGGATGTTAAGTTGCCCACTGTTCAAAAAACGCCAGTGTTTTCCAATGATTTTGGTGACTCGATCAGAGGCTATGTTAAAGGTAGTTATGCAGATTGGTCTCTTGCCTTCAACAGTGTTCTGTTTTTGGTGTGTTTCCAGCAGAGAACCTCTGTGATTACTCACTGCTCGTTTCTTTGCTTCAGACACCAACTTTTTGGGGTAGTTCCTTGCCAGAAGATTGTCTCTCAGTTTCTCGGCTTGTGTTCTGAAATCATTGACCTCTGTGCAGTTCCTCCTTAACCTAAGGAACTGGCCGAAGCGGAGATTGTCTTTTAAATGCCTGGGGTGAAAACTATTGTATAGCAATAAGCAGGTCTTTGCAGTGGGTTTCTCATGTGTTGTTGTTTTTAGGGTGCCTACAGCTGCGATAATGTTGAGGTCCACAAACACCAGTTTAGAGCTGCTAATAGTATGAGCAAATTTAAGGAACATGTCCTAGAGATTCAGCCAGGTTATGAACTCATCTGCTCTGGACTCGTCTCCCTCCCAAATCAGCAGAATCAAGTGATGCTTCACCGCTACATATGCTGTCAACACACGTTACATAAAAAAGCGACATATAACAAGTACACAGACTTGGATGCAGTGTGCACTGTTCACTTTGAACCAAAATTCATAAATTTATTAATCACAATCTGAAACACAATCTGCTTGTTACTGCATTCTTTAAGCATTTATTTATTTGTTCATAATATATCATTATTTCATTACATTTGGTACCATACTGCTAGTACCATGTGCTGTTTCCTTACAACAAAAGCTTCATCATCAAAAATTACTTTGATACAAAATATGACATAAACGTGAAAACATAACATTTTATGTGCTACACAAAAATATTTATGTCCTGTTCATTTTCATGCCCAATGCATTTCGGGACAGCAAGGTCCCTTCCTCAGGGGCATATCTGAAACCTGAATTGTACGCTTTTCCCCGAGATCGGGTGTGTCAAGTTATTTCCCATGATGACATTATTGCAATGTATGCAATATAGACACTTGATTGTTCCCTTTTGTACATCCAAATTGTGTTGTTTATCAGGTGTTGTCAGTAATTTTTGTAGGTTCTTTCCTCTTGTATAAGCGTGTAATGGTTTTTCTCTGAATAAGTTGTTGAAACCAGGTAAATTTTCAAGAAGATCCCACCTATTGTTGATTATACCTTTTTGATGGCTCGCAAGCATGTTGAATATTTTGAAACAAACACTACTGCGTCCTTTTTAGGTTTACTGGATTTGGTGAATAATTCCATTTTGTCTTTCTTGTCCACCCTCATAATGCATTCCTGTAATATCTCTTCCGGGTAGACCCTTTCAGCATACCTGGTCATGTTCTGTGATTTTAAGAGTACTTACTGCTTGATCCGAACAAATCATTTTGATTCTCAGGAACTGCAAGAATGATAAGTTGTGAATAAGACTTCTTGGGTGAAAACTGGCGAATGCTAATGCATTGTTTCTGTCAGTGGACTTCGTGTTTACCTGAGTCTGAAGACCAGTTCCTGTTGGTTTCTTCATGACTAATACATCCAAGTAGTTAGTTTGTTTGTCATCAATGGCGTGCGTGAACTGTATCCTAGGGTTCTGTGTGTTCAAAGATTGTATCATTTTTTCCAGTTCATCTCTTGTGTTGGTCCAAATTACAAATATATCATCAATGTACCTACAGTACAAGGCTGTTCCTGTCTGTTAACTTGAAGTGCTCATGATGTGCTATTCTTCAAACTGCGCAATAAAAATGTTGGCATATGCAGGTGCTCCTGAAAATCCCATATATGTTCCCGTGAGTTGAGCATAAAAGTTTTCTTGCCATGAAAAGTAGCTGTGATTCAAGCAAAAATACAACAGTTCCAGTAGAAACACTTTTTCTGCCTTAATGTTTTGTGATTGCAACAGTGCCCATTCCACTGCTTCCAATCCAAGCTCATGGGGGATGGATGTGTATAATACTGTGACATCTATAGTACAGAATAACCAGTGAGCCTGTACCAATGATTCTATGCTCTAGCGTCTCTGCAGGAAGTCTGAGGTGTCCCTGATGTATGTTCGCCAATTTTGCACGAATTGTTAGAAAAAATAATGAAGATACCGTCCCAAGGGGTCAGGTAATGATCCACATCCAGAAACAATGGGTCGAAATGGGGGATTTTTTCAGATCTTTGTGTATTTTGGGAATCATGTACAGTTTGGGTCTGCGTGGATTGCTCGTGGTCAAATATAATCTAGTCTTGTCATCAATTCATCCCATGTCCTCTGCCCTCTGTAAGATCTTTTTCATTGGAAGTATTTTCACATTTTGGAGGTGCGCAAGTAAATGTTTATAATGTAATGGTTGGCTTTGAATATTTTGTTGCTTGGCAGTACCTTTCTCAGCAATGTCTAATCTCACTCTGCCACATTTTTGATTATAGATTGGTTAAGATTGAATGTCACCACCATTGGTATGGATCATCTACTGAGTAGTAACACACAAGGTAGGATTGGTTAGATCATGAGTTTCTACTTCCATCTTGAGAGTGTTTCACACCGGGTGATTTAAAATAATGTTAGTTTTACCAAGGACACTAAGGCATGTTTGGTATTTTACATGAATGCCTAAACACAAAACTGATTGTACATACCAGCAGTATTGAATTGATCAGGCATAGCATGCACCAAGAAGTGGAATGAACAAGCATTTGCAATGCAAAAGGTCTTGCATTTGCAGGAATTTAAGCTGTTGGCATTGTAAATGACAATGCCTTTTATTTATCTGTTTTGATAATTAACACATAAATAAAAGGCATTGTCATTTACAATGCCAATAACTTAAGCTCTTGCAAATGCAAGACATATTTATTTTCAAAGAAGCGGCCGCCATTGTCCCGGGCTGCTTGGAAAGTGAGAGCGGGCATGGCGCGCCGAATGTTGCAGGAAAGCATGTCATGCCTGCAGTAGGAGAAACTCATCAGAGAAAATAGACTGACTAAATAAGACATACCATGTAACAACAGAAGTGAAAGGGCCAGTCCTATGGGAGGTTATAAATGAAGAAAAGGCAGTACTAAGTAGTAACTAACAAGCCTGAAAACAAATCAGAAGTCAGCATTTACAAAGGACAATGACACAAGCCAATGAAAAATATGGGCGGAGAGTGGGTAGGGCTTCTAATCCATACTCCAATAACAACATGGCTCGCAGTGCAGCACATGCGCTGCCCAGGCTCGACCTAAAAAAATGTTAGGCATTTAAGGGGGCAAGCATACCACCAGCGAGAATGTGGCAGACTCCAAGCATGGTAGACACTGTCCAAAATTAGAACCAGACACCACTTTTGCCACAGGATTGGATTTTCAGATCTCACAGAGCTTTCCTCAGACTCCTAACAGACAGATCCTATACTCCACTCCTGCTGTGCATGACATACGGTTTGCAGAGTGTGTTAAATTCACTTGGAGCAAGGCACCTCTATCCATATGCAGGCCATGTGTCCCAACCCTACTGTGGACTGATTTATGATCCCGTGGCATGGCACATTGGCAAGGCCCTGCAATCAACCACTGGTGTGTACAACAGAAAGCTGTATGCAGAAGGATGCCTTCAAGAGGATAAATGATGGACCTAGCCAAAGGCCAGACCCTCTGCTCAACTCATACTGCATAATACAGAAGGCAGAGCACAATGACTTATGTGGCACAAAGTGGCATGGCAAGGGGCCTAGGAAAAGGCCCATCCGATGGACGCAGCTGTAAGCACAGATCCTGCACTCAAACTCTCCTGTGTATGGTGTAAATGTCTTAAGGCTATGGACACCAGATTTGGATGTGGCAAGGTTTGATGTAGATCTAGCTATAGGCCGAGCTTCATGCACAGAGTTGACTGCATCTGCAATAAGGCTAAAGTGCTGTTTTGATTATGCAGCAGCGCAATTTGAGTTGTAAACAAAAACACATTTTTAATTGAAATGTGCAAAGGTCTATGTTTAAATAACACGCATATAATATGCGCAAAATATGTAGTTGGTAATCATGCCGAGATGGTCCTTTTAAACTCCTTCATCGACGAACAAAGGTCCATACAAGGGTTATTTAATGATTATACTCGAAGATTAAGATATAGAAAACCCCGTTCCGTTAATTACAATATAAACCCGTAAAAAACATTGAAGTTCTGCAGTTATGGCAACCTGCACAAGCCCTAACTCATGCCCACGCCAGGTGATGCTATATACCACTGCATTTTGAGTAAAAACATCCAAACAAGTAATGAAGACGATTTAAAGCATAATTTCGGACAATTAGGTAATTTTGAATACAACATTCACTTCTTCTCCGTCGGTAAAGGTAATGCAAACATTTGTGAACACCATAGGGAGGTTGTCAATGCAAGATCAGGCATTAGGCTGCTGTTGAAAAGTGGCACCATGCCAGTAATAATCAACAGCCTCCGAGACGGCTCCAGTGAAACTTTAGCAAACTCCCCATCAGAGGTCTACCTTTGCAAGTCCTGACACGCCGTGCTAGGAAGCCACCCATTCATGCAGGCCATAAAATAATCCATCAACAGTCGATTGCAAAATTCCAGGAATAGTCAGTGAGCAGAGGGGGGGGAGTTGCGTGTATTTCGCTCGTACAACACAGTTTGCAAAGTACGTTCATTTGCGTTGGCCGCGGAATGACACCTGACACATTCTTGGCTGATAACAAACACATCAGTCGATTTGACAACAGTCTGCCTAACGATGTCAAATGTGACACAGAGGCCTCCTCAACCCACTTACCCATGTCTTGCAGGTTGAGCAGCTCCACATAAAACAAGCCCGCGAGATCCCTGCGAGGAGCGGGCGCCATCAGAAAGCAGCGTCCCAAGAGTGGTGTGCAGACAAGCCCGCGAGTGGTGCGCGCGCGACACGGCTGTGAGGAGCGTGCGCCAAGAGACACCATACGCGTGCACATCTCCTGTACCCCTTCGCTACCAAATCCGACGACAATAGATCTTGCTGAGGCAAGCAGCGCATGTGCTGCGTCGCTAGGCGAGACCTAAAAACAGTAATGGTTCACGAGAATCCTCAGCACACGAAGGGTTGTTGGCCGTATGTGATACTCCATGTATATTACAATTGTTTAAACATTGGCATTTCGTTTGGGTTTCACATATTCCCCTGAGGAAGGGACCTTGCTGTCCCGAAATGCATCAGGCATAAAAATGAACAGGACAAAAATATTTTTGTGTATCACATAAAATGATATGTTTTCACGTTTATGTCATATTTTGTATTAAAGTAATTTTTGATGATGAAACTTTTGTTGTAAGGAACAAGCACGTGGTACTAGCAGTATGGTACCAAACGGAATGAAATAATTATATATTATGAGCAAAGAAATAAATGCTTAAAGAATTTAGTAACAAGCAGATTGTGTTTCAGATTGATATTAATAAATTTATGAACTTTGGTTCAAAGTGAACAGTGCACACCGCATCCAAGTCTGTGTACTTTTTATATGTCGCGTACGTATAATTCCCCCATACTAGGTGCAAAACTACTGCCCATACTAGTTCCATTTTGTTGGCGGAACAAGGTATCTTCGAAGCAAAAGAAATTCTCCGTTAGCGCTCATTTGATGCATTCTAACACCAGGTGCCTAGATGTGTGGTAGTTCCATTTCCCTTCATAAAGGACTTCTTCGATGATTTCTAAAGTCTCCTTGTGTGTGAGGCTTGTGTACAAACTTTCAACGTCCAACCCTATGAGGATGCTGGTGACAGGGTTGAACTGTAGGTCCTTGAGAAGACACAGGACTGCCTTAGTGTCCTGTAGGCATGTGTCTGTTCCTTGTATTAGAGGACGTAAGAAGGCGTCGGCAAATTTTGAAAGAGGTTCCAGTATCGAACCCATACCAGATACAATTGGTCGCCCTGGAGGGTTTTCCAAAGATTTGTGTATTTTAGGTATTGTGTAGAAATGGGGTGTCACCAGGTGTGTGTTAATCAGGAAATCTCCTTCTTTCTTAGTGATCCAATCATGTAGCGTTGCATCCTCCTCAGAGTAATGAATCAAAACAGCACCCACTTCCTAAACAAAAAAGCCAAAAATCAGCTAGTAAAATGTCATTCTGCCACCAAACCAAATAAGTTAAAGAATGTGGACTGTGTCTCATTGACAAGCTATTCTTCATTTCTCATCACACATAAACTACTTGATGCCCTATCATTATAGTCTAATGGAAACACAAATTTGACAATGTAGCTATTAACTAAATGGCATGACCATGATGGATAGTCTATCCAAGCAATAGCAAACCATGAAAAACACATGCAAGCCAATGTTTGAAGGGGGTTTACCCAAAGACCCCTTTATCACTATATTTCTAATTGTTCTTTTTTGAAGAGTTGGTAACATATCAGGGCCAGCAGCTTACTGAAATGAAAATCCATCATGCGCCATAATGTAGTTTCAAAGGCTTCAACTTCCAGGCACAGAGTCATAAGTTAAAGTGCGTAAATTTGGCTGACTGTTTAGTATTTTGTAGACATCTGAAGATTTTTGAAGCCTGTACCTCGCAATTTTTTTTTCTTAAATGCAGCTTCAGAAGCTTTCTGCGCCAATGGGTGATCTGCTTTTAACTGGTAGCTGCCCCCCACTGCAGCAATCACCCTGACAAGCCCCCTGCGTAGGCCACACTTCCACCCAACAGTAATGGCTACAGACGTCATGACCCTTCCAAGCCCCCTTTCCTGCCCACACATCTTCCTGTCCCCTATTTCACATAATAAGCTAGTTTCACCTTGCGGGATGTCTCTCATTTCATTGATGGAACATTGTGTGACTGAAAATCAGCCCAATGTGTGGCCCCGGGCAGGTTAACCACCCCCACGAGCTATCTTAAAATGCCTGTGCACAACCACATTTGTACAAGTAGTGTCACCTGACCAGATGAAGTTTCCTATGCTCCCTCCAGCCTCTGTCTTATCTTCAGTGTATTTTTGCTTTGATAATGATGAGCGAGATGGGTTTAAGAGAGTGTCATGTCCCGAGTATCATAAGCGTGGAGGGTCGGACTGGCCTATAGGGCAATCAGGCAGTGTCTGATGGGCTGGACTGGCAGGTTCATGTTCGGGCATGTTAATTAGCTGTTTGTGAGCCCATTTTATGGCCTAGTTTACTGGTTTTTACTAATGATTTCCCTGATATTAAAACAAACCTTGTGTGCAGCAAGCACACATTCATGCAGTCTTCCATTTAAAAAAAATTATTTTATTGACTTTTCTCAGCAATTATCTAGACATTGAAATGCGAGATATTAACATTCTCGTGCGTAGCACTGGTTACATATGGTTACATCAAAGCCAGCAGAGTACACAGTCGTATTTCAGAGTATCTAGGACAGTCCTTTAATATTATTTGCAAGAAAGTCTTGAAACCGTGGAATGAGTCCTTGACTGCAAAACATTGCGTAGATTTACATCACACTCGTCTGCATCAGAAAAGTTCAGTATAACATATTTGGGCTATCAAATCTATCATTTCCTATTATAACTATACCACCCTAACAAAACTTACCCATCCCTCCTCCTCCCTGCAAGCCCAGCCAGCTATTTCCAATAGCAGCATTATCACATGCCCAGTTCTTGATCCTGCGTGCATCCTAACTCCACAGTCAGTCCTGTGTGTACCCTGCATCCCTGCTATATTGAAGAATAGACGCCCCTGGTACTGCAAGGAGCCTGCGCGATCTTTGTCCGTGGTCTGAGGCCCTAACAGGTGTTAGCATGATCCCTCAGTAGGATAATATATCTATCGCTGCATACTCCTCCATCATTGCATTCCAACTTATCGCTATCGGTGTTTTACGCAGGCCTCTGTATTCCTCTCGTTGTACTTCAGCCCCTTCTGCCTTACCCCACCTGACCATTTCCGCATGCCAATCCTGTAGAGATGGAGCCCTAGCAGCCTTCCACCGTGTGGTAATGGTCCTTTTAGCTAGCAGGAGCGCAAGATCAGCAAACCTATAAATAGGATTACCCTTCTTCCCTCGGGGCCCTAGTCCCAGTATGCAATATTCCAACATGTCGTTATTGCACAATGGGGCAATATCCTTCATTATCTTGAATACTGTCGTCCAGTAGTGCCCCAGTCTTGGACAGTCCCACATCATGTGTATCAGTCCTGCGTTGGGTGCGTAGCAGTGCGGGCATATATCACTTGCGCCTGGAAACATAGCGCACAGTCTACGCGGGGTCAGATAGGCTCTGTGGAGTAACATCAATTGGATAAATTTAAATTTAGGGTTACGAGACACTTTCTTAGGGTAGCCCAGTATGGTGTCCCATTCCTTGTCTGTGAATTCGCAGCCTACGTTCCCTTCCTTTGTCGCGTAGTGATCGTAGTGAGATCGCTGTTTCAGTACAGATCCCGTAAGTCAACCATTTCGTCAGGTGTGCTCCATGGCCCATTAGATATTGCATGGTAAGCAGCGTATTTGTGGCCGCGTTCAGTACCCTCTGGTGACCATGTAGTGCGTATAAATCTGGATATATGTGCATGTAATAGGAACAGTGTATCGGGGGCACCATGCTCACGTATAAATGTTTCATGCGGCATTAGTATACCCCCAGAGTAGAACTCTCCCACGGTGGTAATGCTCGCATCGGTCCACACCTGCAGAGCACGGCTAGTCGCCAACCCTGTTCATGTGGAGATACCCAGCAGCGGAATGGTGGGAGCATACGGTGGTGTCCTTCCAGTGTACCTCACTGTGTTCCTCCAGTATGTAATGGCTATCTGTAATAAGTGGGACGTTGATGCCGGAAGCAAGGCCTGGGGCAGCAAGAGCCTGTGGATGACCCCCCTATCCCTATCCCGCTGTGACATATCCAATTCCTGTAAATTACGTCCTGCTAGCCAATATGCCAGCCATTGTATTTGGCTAGCATAACAATACGCCCCCAGCCCCCCCTGTTTCGTACTCAATTGTAGTTTCGCCAGGCTGATACATCTGCGTCCCGCGCCCCAGACTAGCTCTATCAGTAAAGAGTTCAATGATTTAAAAATCCCCGTGGGCACCAGTATAGGCAAATTGGTGAAATAATAAAGCAGCCTTGGTAACAGCACCATTTTAGTAATGGCTACACGGCCAGCCACTGACACTGACAGGGGCAGTGAAGTCCAGAAATGAACTTGAGATTTAAGAGCAGGGATTGCGCGCATCAAATTGCCATCCAGAAGGTCTGCGGCATCGCGGTAGACCTGTACTCCGAGATATCGAAAAGTATTAGGCGCTATATGAAAGGTCCAGGGGCCAAACATAACCTGACTACTCCATGCGGGGCCATCAAAGAAATAAGCATTAGACTTGGCAGCATTGATAGCCAGTCCAGAAAGTTCATGGAATGACACAAAGGTGGAGGGCATTGGATGAAGGTCCATGTCTTTGATATAGAGAATGAGGTCATCCACGTAAGCGGAAACGACATGAGACGTATGACCTCGTATTATCCCCCTGCAGCTTGAGAAAGAACAGAGTCTATGCAGAAGGGGTTCCAGCTCATAAAAAACAACAGTTTGATACTATCAAGTGAAGTAACTTCAACTGTTCATATTAAATGTCCGAAGATGTTAATAGACTTAACTCCATTTCTTCTGTCTCCGCAATGGAGTTAAGTCTATTAACATCTTCGGACATTTAATATGAACAGTTGAAGTTACTTTACTTGATATTATCAAACTGTTATTTGTTATTCATTGTTATCATTATTTATTTACACGGTGTGTAATTAGTCATTCACAGTATAAATCATGTGCACGTATTTCACCATATTTTCCCATTTCAGCTTTTAAGATTGAGTTCATTATATAAATTCAGATTAAACATTGCAATGGTTTTGTTATATAATTAATAGGAAAGGGTGATGTTTGGTTAAGTTATATGGGCACGGGGGAGCTTTTTACATACACGGATGCAAAAGATTCAGAATACGAGGACAGCGCGTAACTTTGAGTGGGGAAGAGAGGTGTATTATGGGAGTGGGAGTCTCTCGCCAGAGTTATGAAGGTAATTGATTATAGCAGCTGGGGAAAACTGTCACGTGGGGGCGGCTTGGTAACAAGTAGCGCGAATATTTAAAAGCAAGAGCGAGCACAGCTGACGATTTGGACTAATGTTTAGGAAGAGGAGGAAACAGTGTGTTTGTGGAGGATAGGATGAGAGGCCAGAGCACTGATGTTGACCGTTTTTTTTAAAAGGTAACATATGAGGGATATGGAGAATGTGGGGAGTCGAGTTGGTGAATGTAGGGGTTGTAGTACACAGGAGGATTATGAACAAAGGAACGGGTCTTTTGTAGTATGGGCGGTATGTTGTCATTTATGTTTATATCAAACTGAGGGTGATCATTGTTTTGGGTGGTATAGGGAGGTAAATGGGGTAGCAATTTATTATTATTTGAATCATGTTTGATTAGGAAGGACATAGATGGGTTGAAGATTTTGTCGTATATTGACGTTGTTTTATATATCGTTCATGAAAGTGATTAAGTTGTTTATCGTATTTGTCCTAGTAACCCCTGACAAAGAGCCAAGTAGGCTCGAAATGCATTGGGTATCCGTACAGCGTGTCAACTTCAAAACGTGATTGATTTGCACGTACCTGTGTATAAGCCTGGATTGGCATGCAGCTGGTATTTGAAGATGTCAATAAAGATTGCAGATTCAATCACACTGTCTCCGTCATGATGAAAGAATAATGGTGTATGGTTTTAAGATTGGACAATCAAATAGCTACGTTTATAATGAGTTTATATCAGAGTACCTGGATGAATGCAATATATTGGTGGGATTGATTCCCACTTTTTGCAGTGCGACAGTGGGAGCGCAAGAGGAGTGCTCTTTCTTTAATACTTTCGTATTGCTGTGGTTTGGGGCGATCCACGGACATTGGACGCACGCATCTACATATAAGGTTCTGGAGCTTGGAGTAATTAAAGGGAAGGAGTGCATGCTCTATGATATATTATTCTACTTCAAGAAAGTTGGCATAATTACTTTAGCGAGGCACAAGAAGAAAGAAAGAAATGGGAACAAAAGGCGAGGTCACTACAGGTGTTTGGACGAGAACCCTCACTCACCCAAGGGCGACATGCTTCATCATTGGGTCCCTCCACATGCTGGGACCACAAGGTACCCAGCGTGGGCTACAACTTTCCCGCAGGAAAGGAGCAGGAGTGTTTTTAGTAGCCCGTCTATGTAATATTACCAATAGGGTGGGGGTGAGGGGCAGAGTGCAACAAAAAAAGTGTCCCCACCTTTTGTTCCCTTTTCTTTCGTTCTTCTTGCATCTCGCTACTCTATACTCTGTGTGAGCATAATAATTGTTTGAAGTAGTATAGGACTTAACTTACTATTTAGTAGCGTACACTTCCCCTTGACCCTTTGTGTGAGATACATTTACTTACTTTAGCCATTTGGTGCCTGATGCCTATCTCTGTTCAGTCTGGGCTGGGTGACAGCTGGGCTTTGTGTATTCCTTCTAGACAGCCACAACAAAGGAAGCTTAGGTGTATATTGATGGGGCATCCTAGGTGAGGGAAGGGAGGAGCTGAGAACAGCCTCACACTTACACCTGAATAGGCTGTGTTTTGTCCAAACACAAAGGACTGCATACCCGCCTGTACTGAGGCTGGAACCAGGACAGGAAGAGAGGAACTTTGTGCTCTTCAAAGATTTTTTTAAGTCTCCCCCACTCCAAAGGCACAACTGTGTACAAGTACTGGACCTCTGACGCCATAATTTCAGTACACTTCTGGACCTGTGAAGACTCTGCCAGGAAAATAACTGCTGTGCTGCTAAAAGGAAAGCCACTCTGCTTGACTGCAGTTTTGCTGGACTCTTACCTTGCTTAGCTGCCCTGCTGTCTGCTCTTCCTCTGCCTGGATGAGAAGGAGTGGACCTGCAAAACCTGAAACCACAGTGACTTCAAGGGCTTGCTGGCTTGCTTCTTGTTCTATGTCTCAGGGACATCAAAGACTTCAACTCATCCTGCCACAGCACCTGGACTTTGCTTGCTGCAGGTCTTGCCCTGACAAATGGTGCCAACCCAGTCCTGGGCCCTTGGAAGCAGGTATAAAGTGCTGCTACAACCAGAACCCGCGCATCCTCTTCTAAACAAATGCATCTCTGCCTTTGCATGAGTATGAATCAGTACATCTTCGTTGTTGCATGTAGCGGACCAGGTGCATTACTTTTGGATTCAGCACATTTCTTTTGAAATCAACGCATTGCCTACTGGGGGAGCAGCAGACATGCATCGCATTCGGAGCCAGCTCCTCACACTCCAAACTGACGCATCGGGGCAGTTGCTAGAGAAAATCGACGTATTTCGTCCACTGCATGGCTGGACACTGAAGCATGGCTCTCGCTGCACCTCGCATGTTCGTCGTCGACGACACATCCCAGATCAAGGTACGTTGGTTCCTCGGGCTCAAGTGGGTCCCTGTATCTGGCACGCGTTTTATTGCAGTCGCCTGAACTTTTGACTTTGCCCTGGTCCAGTGCGACCAGATATCCCAATTAAGCGCTTATTACTTCTAGGTGCTGTTTTACATTTATTCCTTTGACAATTCATATCTCAAATTCTACTTGTTGGATTTATGTTGGTTCAGTCTTCTTTGATTTATAACATCAATCTTCATTTTTCTAAACTGGTGTGGAGTCTTTGTGTGGTGTTTTCACTGTGTTCTATTTAAAGTGTTGCACAAATATTTTAGACATTGCTTCTTAAGTTAAGTATGACTGCTCTGATCCAAGCTACCAGAGGGTGAGCACAGGATAATTTAGAGTGTGCTGTGACTTACCTTGACTAGATCTGTTGTTCATTCTTGGACACAGTACATACCTCAGCCAACCAGAAACACAATTCCTAACAACAATTTATGGAAAGGATGATAAAACAGAGGCAATATTTTTCATAATGGAGACCTAAACAAATATCATCCTACATGGAACACTCTAAATCACTAATAAAAAATATACCATATGGGGAATTCCTCAGGATGAAAATAAACTGGTCAGATGAAAAAGACCTGGAAGAGAAGTGTAATGACGTAAGAAACAGATTTCAGCAAAGAGGATACCAAACAAGATTAATCGAAGGAGGTTTGAAAAAATCAAAAGAAAAGTAACGAATGGAAACATTGTTAACAAGACAGGAAAGAGACAGCCAAAAAGAAAAAAGGAAGCCAAGACTAATACTAACTTATAGAAGAGAAAGCAGCCAAATAAGAAAACCTTTTCAGAAACATTGTTGGAAAATTAAACAGGATCCTGATATTGACAACCATTTAGGAGAAAGAGCAATTATATCATTCCACTATGTTCCTTTACTAAAAGACTGTTTAATCAAAACCTACTTTCAGGAAAAAAAGGAAATTTGTAGCTAGCAGAAACAAACAATTGATTCACAAAATACAAAGTCTGTAATGTATGTAAGATAAGAAGAAACCTGAAAACAATAAAGGATACACATATTCAAATAATTACTATCACTACAAGGATTACATGTGAAACTAATGTTATGGTTAATATTGTGGAATGTGATTACAGATTAAAGTATGTAGAGAGCACAACATGCACCGAAAAGAAAAAGATCCTAGAACACATAAGAGCGGTGCAAAACAAAGAAATTACATATGCAATCGAAAAGCATTATGTAAAACATAAACATTTGGTAGGATACAATAAGATATTATGACATTGACACAGTCCCCAAACAGGAAACAGAGGGTGATAGAATACAAAAACTAAGACAGATGGAATTCAAAAATATTATTAGTGTGAACATGAAACCTCCCTATGGTTTGAATAATAATGATGAAAAATGTATGTCCTGTTATAATGTGGAAATAATGAGTGTGCATACAGTAACAGATGAAAACACAATGGTAGAATGCATCTGCTTACTGAGAGGTTATATTTACAGAGGTCTGTGGATTTTGAGCACAACATGTCTCACTTAGAGAACATTTTGCTAAAGTATTGGTGACAATTAGTCCAAGCATTATATGGTCAAAATAATATCGACAGACAAAGCACAATTATGGAATAAGTTTCACAAAATTAGAACATTTTCCACACGAAGATAGGTGCACAAAAAGAATGCTAAGAGCAACAGACAGAGTGAGCTTGGAATTCAACCAATCCCCAAAAACATATGATAAAATTGAGACCACTAAGTGTTGGAAAAGGCAATTCACGAAAGCTAATGGGGGTCATAGGGGGCAATGGAATGTCAGATTGAACATAATGGATAATATCATGAAAGTGACTCTGGCCCTATGTCTATTGGATTGATGTGGTGTTCTCTCCAGGGATTGCTCAACCCCAGAGTTAGTTCTGTTCCTTTTAGCTGTTTAGGAACAGGATCTGAGTGTGAGGCATCATTGCCTGATCTATCTGTTGTGGGGTTGCATACCAAATTCAGATCTGCAGTCACAACTAAGTCCCCTGAAGTAAAGTCACATAACGTGATAAGAAATGATATCAGGAAGGGATCCTGACTGAGGTTTGGGGCATACTGTGGCTATTATGATGGGAATAGTTCATAGACAGCCTAAGACCATGACATATGTGCCCTCTTTATCCGCTTTGTGTTGGACTGGTTTGAGGCCTAGTGATTTGGGAAAGAATAACATTACCTGTTTATGTTTTGCTTTAGCTATTAAGCAGAATGCGAGGGAATATTTCTTAAGCCTGAGGCAGTGTTTATATCTGTTTTCAGAGAGCTATTATGTTGTTTCGTGAAACCAGCCCATGTGTGTTTAGTATGTAGGTAAGGCTGATATATGGTCGGGCAGTGATCTTCTTCCCCTAACAGAGAATTGGTTTGGCTGCTTCAATCACCAACCGTACCAATTTTCTCCATTGCCTTTCTTTTCACATCCATTGAAAATTCTGCAACTAAATATAAACAAACATCAACTACAATGACAAGCACCTCTATTATTAAAACAGGATACAAAAAGGGTCAAAGCAAGTTGTTATTCCTTTACAAGGGGTAAGAGCACAGTGGACTTTATGAGCCACTATGCAGCATTGTAAGGACTATTGGCCCCAAAGTCACTGGAGTCCTCACTGCTCATGAGGTTTCTATGCGCCATCCTCTGAGTTGCAGGGTTTGGCTGATGGTAAGTTGTCTCATCTTCCCCAGTCAATATCTACAGGAAAGTAGGTTAGCAAGCATTTTGCTTCTCAAATGTGTAATAAGAATTTTGCTATGGTGTTATGTTGTCACATATAGCCCTAATCTCTCAGTCTGTTTTTTTTTTTTAGTTAAAGATTTTTTATTGAAAAGCAAGAGCAAATGTAATACAACATTGCCAAACATCTATGAAATATTTCGAAAGATTGAACAGACCTGAAAAAGTATGGAAATCTCATAACATGCAAATGGCAATGAAAAATGGCAACGCATAATGAAATATATTACGTTTGGATAGGGAGAGTAGGAAAGGAAAGATAAGAGAAGTCAAGGGAAAAAAGCTGAAAATAAAGGTGGTGAGTCATGTAAGGAGTAGAAAATAAAAGAAGTGCCAGAAAGTTATAAACATATGCATCAAACTTAGCAAATACTTCAAATACATTGAAACCTGCATGGTTATGCATACAGTGTAACAAGAATAGGAGCAAAGTTAGCTGAATTGAAGAGAAACTGGGAGCATAGCATAATGAGATAGATAATTAGTAAGTAACAACCATAGTCTATTACGTTAACAGGTAATTGTACAGAACTATGACCGTATGTGTCTAGCCTATAATGATGACAGACTAAATTCCACCAGCATTGTAAGTTATGATTATCTTTAAACTTCTAATAGGAGGTGATAAAATAACTAGCTATTGAATTTAAAAGATCAACAAATTTCCCAAGCTGTCCTTTAGTAGATCAGATATCATGCACACTGCCCAGGAACAATGCATCATACAGGAGAGGTATATGGACCTGAGTAACAGCAGTAATTGTTTTCTAAATTAAAAACCAACCCTTAGAGAGAGCTTGACAATAAAACAACATATGAATATATGTTCCCAGGAGGGAATTACATCTCCAGCAAGTTTCTTGGTGAACTAGTTTGGCCTTAAAGAGTCTAGCTGGAGTATAAAATAATAGTTTAAAAGAAATATAGAGTTTGAATCAAACTGACAGTGCAAGCAGTGGAATGTATTTTGCTCCAGACGCTGTCCCACAAAGAGCTAGTCCATACAACATAACAATTTGACTCCCCCAGTGTTTCTGTGCTTGTTTTATTCCTATCCGAAGTAGGCATTTAAATCAATTTATGAATAGTCAATGCTTTGAAATCTACATGGAGGGAAATTACTGGTGGTTATTTAACCCCTTCAGTGGGGTTCATGACGAGATAGTCTCGTCATGGGCACAGCGCAACCGTGCTCCATGACGAGACTATCTCGTCATGGGCACTGAAGAGGTTAATATGTGATGAATCAGAGGAAGTGTGTTGATTGAAAGCATTTAGGGCCATATGTAGGTAAATAATTTTTACCGATTCTTAAATACCGAATTTTACCGAATCGGTATTTAAGAATCGGTAAGTTATATGTAGGTCAACAATCGGTAAACATTACCGATTCGGTAAAATTCGGTAAACATGAATCGGAATTTACCGAATCGGTAAATACCGAAGTGGTATTTTCCGAATCGGTAAATACCGAATCGGTAAATACCGAATCGGTAGTTCAAAAACACATGACTTGAATCAGCCAATCCTGTGTTACCTAAACCTCACCCAACCAGGGAGTGGCCACACCCAGGCAGGTGCACACAATCAGCAGACTCTGGAGAGGCTGGGAGTGCTGAGGAGAGGAAGAGAGCAACTGCCTGTTTCAGCCCTGGAGACTGCAAGAATGGCCAGCCAGGACACAGAGAGGGAAGGAGGGGAGAGGAAGCGAAAGCTGAAATTCAGCCAAAAGGAGCTCCAAGTACTGGTGGAGGAGGTCGTGAAGCAGCACCAGAAACTTTTTGGAAAACTGTCACAGCAAGTGCCTGAGTCAGAGAAACGAAAGATCTGGCTTGGAATCCAGGCACAGGTGAATGCCATGGGAGTGACCCCCCGGGACATCGATGTCCTGAAGAAGCGGTGGTACGACATCCGTATCATCACGAAGAGGAAGGTGGCAGAATTAAAAAAAGAGGCCAGCCAGACAGGAGGTGGACGCAACAGGGCACCAGCCCTGACAGAACTGGAGGAGCTAGTGGAGACAACGATTGAGCCAGAAAGCATCGTGGGGATTGGGGACGCTGACAGCACCTCCAAACAAGGTAAGACGCTTGCACAGCAATGTGCCCCCCCCCTTACCCTATCCCAACTCCCCAAATGTGCTATGAGAATCCCACTCCAGTACAGGTATTAGTGCATGCCTGCAATGCATCATGGGAGATGTAGTCCCTGAAAGCCCAAACAGGATACGATTAGCACAGAATAACAGGGCATGAGACACACAGTAGCGAGAAGCAGGCAGAGGACATTGAGATACTGTACAGAAAATGTATTGTCATGTCATCAAGACAATGCTTCAGGTACACTTAGCTGATGTTGCTTTTCTGTCCACAGGCACTACTGCGCACAGAACTGGCCATGACAAGGAAGAGAGGGCACACCACAAACCCAGCACGGAGAAGGCCACCACCAGTACTGCCCAGGGAACAGCACCACAGGCAGTTACACCACCCCAGCCAGCATCGCCGCTCCTGCCAGCATCCCCAGTCCTGCAGGTGTCACCACCATCTTCACCACCTGCATTGCACAGGTTGAGTAGGCGTCCTGCAGCCAGGTTGGATGTGACCGACTCATCGTCCGAAGACTCGAGGGGGCCGGAAACGTCCACTGTACCCCAGGATGTAACCCATGCCAGTGTGCCTTCCGACTCTGAGGGAGAACACACAGTTGGCCGACGGCGCCGCAGGGCTCGGCCGCAGAGTCCACCTCCCCTTGGGCAGGGCCATGGAGTGTTCTCAGGTCTTGAGGGCACCATGGTAAAAATAGCCAAGTAGGCTCGAAATGCATTGGGTATCCGTACAGCGTGTCAACTTCAAAACGTGATTGATTTGCACGTACCTGTGTATAAGCCTGGATTGGCATGCAGCTGGTATTTGAAGATGTCAATAAAGATTGCAGATTCAATCACACTGTCTCCGTCATGATGAAAGAATAATGGTGTATGGTTTTAAGATTGGACAATCAAATAGCTACGTTTATAATGAGTTTATATCAGAGTACCCGGATGAATGCAATATATTGGTGGGATTGATTCCCACTTTTTGCAGTGCGACAGTGGGAGCGCAAGAGGAGTGCTCTTTCTTTAATACTTTCGTATTGCTGTGGTTTGGGGCGATCCACGGACATTGGACGCACGCATCTACATATAAGGTTCTGGAGCTTGGAGTAATTAAAGGGAAGGAGTGCATGCTCTATGATATATTATTCTACTTCAAGAAAGTTGGCATAATTACTTTAGCGAGGCACAAGAAGAAAGAAAGAAATGGGAACAAAAGGCGTGGTCACTACAGGTGTTTGGACGAGAACCCTCACTCACCCAAGGGCGACATGCTTCATCATTGGGTCCCTCCACATGCTGGGACCACAAGGTACCCAGCGTGGGCTACAACTTTCCCGCAGGAAAGGAGCAGGAGTGTTTTTAGTAGCCCGTCTATGTAATATTACCAATAGGGTGGGGGTGAGGGGCAGAGTGCAACAAAAAAAGTGTCCCCACCTTTTGTTCCCTTTTCTTTCGTTCTTCTTGCATCTCGCTACTCTATACTCTGTGTGAACATAATAATTGTTTGAAGTAGTATAGGACTTAACTTACTATTTAGTAGCGTACACTTCCCCTTGACCCTTTGTGTGAGATACATTTACTTACTTTAGCCATTTGGTGCCTGATGCCTATCTCTGTTCAGTCTGGGCTGGGTGACAGCTGGGCTTTGTGTATTCCTTCTAGACAGCCACAACAAAGGAAGCTTAGGTGTATATTGATGGGGCATCCTAGGTGAGGGAAGGGAGGAGCTGAGAACAGCCTCACACTTACACCTGAATAGGCTGTGTTTTGTCCAAACACAAAGGACTGCATACCCGCCTGTACTGAGGCTGGAACCAGGACAGGAAGAGAGGAACTTTGTGCTCTTCAAAGATTTTTTTAAGTCTCCCCCACTCCAAAGGCACAACTGTGTACAAGTACTGGACCTCTGACGCCATAATTTCAGTACACTTCTGGACCTGTGAAGACTCTGCCAGGAAAATAACTGCTGTGCTGCTAAAAGGAAAGCCACTCTGCTTGACTGCAGTTTTGCTGGACTCTTACCTTGCTTAGCTGCCCTGCTGTCTGCTCTTCCTCTGCCTGGATGAGAAGGAGTGGACCTGCAAAACCTGAAACCACAGTGACTTCAAGGGCTTGCTGGCTTGCTTCTTGTTCTATGTCTCAGGGACATCAAAGACTTCAACTCATCCTGCCACAGCACCTGGACTTTGCTTGCTGCAGGTCTTGCCCTGACAAATGGTGCCAACCCAGTCCTGGGCCCTTGGAAGCAGGTATAAAGTGCTGCTACAACCAGAACCCGCGCATCCTCTTCTAAACAAATGCATCTCTGCCTTTGCATGAGTATGAATCAGTACATCTTCGTTGTTGCATGTAGCGGACCAGGTGCATTACTTTTGGATTCAGCACATTTCTTTTGAAATCAACGCATTGCCTACTGGGGGAGCAGCAGACATGCATCGCATTCGGAGCCAGCTCCTCACACTCCAAACTGACGCATCGGGGCAGTTGCTAGAGAAAATCGACGTATTTCGTCCACTGCATGGCTGGACACTGAAGCATGGCTCTCGCTGCACCTCGCATGTTCGTCGTCGACGACACATCCCAGATCAAGGTACGTTGGTTCCTCGGGCTCAAGTGGGTCCCTGTATCTGGCACGCGTTTTATTGCAGTCGCCTGAACTTTTGACTTTGCCCTGGTCCAGTGCGACCAGATATCCCAATTAAGCGCTTATTACTTCTAGGTGCTGTTTTACATTTATTCCTTTGACAATTCATATCTCAAATTCTACTTGTTGGATTTATGTTGGTTCAGTCTTCTTTGATTTATAACATCAATCTTCATTTTTCTAAACTGGTGTGGAGTCTTTGTGTGGTGTTTTCACTGTGTTCTATTTAAAGTGTTGCACAAATATTTTAGACATTGCTTCTTAAGTTAAGTATGACTGCTCTGATCCAAGCTACCAGAGGGTGAGCACAGGATAATTTAGAGTGTGCTGTGACTTACCTTGACTAGATCTGTTGTTCATTCTTGGACACAGTACATACCTCAGCCAACCAGAAACACAATTCCTAACAACAATTTATGGAAAGGATGATAAAACAGAGGCAATATTTTTCATAATGGAGACCTAAACAAATATCATCCTACATGGAACACTCTAAATCACTAATAAAAAATATACCATATGGGGAATTCCTCAGGATGAAAATAAACTGGTCAGATGAAAAAGACCTGGAAGAGAAGTGTAATGACGTAAGAAACAGATTTCAGCAAAGAGGATACCAAACAAGATTAATCGAAGGAGGTTTGAAAAAATCAAAAGAAAAGTAACGAATGGAAACATTGTTAACAAGACAGGAAAGAGACAGCCAAAAAGAAAAAAGGAAGCCAAGACTAATACTAACTTATAGAAGAGAAAGCAGCCAAATAAGAAAACCTTTTCAGAAACATTGTTGGAAAATTAAACAGGATCCTGATATTGACAACCATTTAGGAGAAAGAGCAATTATATCATTCCACTATGTTCCTTTACTAAAAGACTGTTTAATCAAAACCTACTTTCAGGAAAAAAAGGAAATTTGTAGCTAGCAGAAACAAACAATTGATTCACAAAATACAAAGTCTGTAATGTATGTAAGATAAGAAGAAACCTGAAAACAATAAAGGATACACATATTCAAATAATTACTATCACTACAAGGATTACATGTGAAACTAATGTTATGGTTAATATTGTGGAATGTGATTACAGATTAAAGTATGTAGAGAGCACAACATGCACCGAAAAGAAAAAGATCCTAGAACACATAAGAGCGGTGCAAAACAAAGAAATTACATATGCAATCGAAAAGCATTATGTAAAACATAAACATTTGGTAGGATACAATAAGATATTATGACATTGACACAGTCCCCAAACAGGAAACAGAGGGTGATAGAATACAAAAACTAAGACAGATGGAATTCAAAAATATTATTAGTGTGAACATGAAACCTCCCTATGGTTTGAATAATAATGATGAAAAATGTATGTCCTGTTATAATGTGGAAATAATGAGTGTGCATACAGTAACAGATGAAAACACAATGGTAGAATGCATCTGCTTACTGAGAGGTTATATTTACAGAGGTCTGTGGATTTTGAGCACAACATGTCTCACTTAGAGAACATTTTGCTAAAGTATTGGTGACAATTAGTCCAAGCATTATATGGTCAAAATAATATCGACAGACAAAGCACAATTATGGAATAAGTTTCACAAAATTAGAACATTTTCCACACGAAGATAGGTGCACAAAAAGAATGCTAAGAGCAACAGACAGAGTGAGCTTGGAATTCAACCAATCCCCAAAAACATATGATAAAATTGAGACCACTAAGTGTTGGAAAAGGCAATTCACGAAAGCTAATGGGGGTCATAGGGGGCAATGGAATGTCAGATTGAACATAATGGATAATATCATGAAAGTGACTCTGGCCCTATGTCTATTGGATTGATGTGGTGTTCTCTCCAGGGATTGCTCAACCCCAGAGTTAGTTCTGTTCCTTTTAGCTGTTTAGGAACAGGATCTGAGTGTGAGGCATCATTGCCTGATCTATCTGTTGTGGGGTTGCATACCAAATTCAGATCTGCAGTCACAACTAAGTCCCCTGAAGTAAAGTCACATAACGTGATAAGAAATGATATCAGGAAGGGATCCTGACTGAGGTTTGGGGCATACTGTGGCTATTATGATGGGAATAGTTCATAGACAGCCTAAGACCATGACATATGTGCCCTCTTTATCCGCTTTGTGTTGGACTGGTTTGAGGCCTAGTGATTTGGGAAAGAATAACATTACCTGTTTATGTTTTGCTTTAGCTATTAAGCAGAATGCGAGGGAATATTTCTTAAGCCTGAGGCAGTGTTTATATCTGTTTTCAGAGAGCTATTATGTTGTTTCATGAAACCAGCCCATGTGTGTTTAGTATGTAGGTAAGGCTGATATATGGTCGGGCAGTGATCTTCTTCCCCTAACAGAGAATTGGTTTGGCTGCTTCAATCACCAACCGTACCAATTTTCTCCATTGCCTTTCTTTTCACATCCATTGAAAATTCTGCAACTAAATATAAACAAACATCAACTACAATGACAAGCACCTCTATTATTAAAACAGGATACAAAAAGGGTCAAAGCAAGTTGTTATTCCTTTACAAGGGGTAAGAGCACAGTGGACTTTATGAGCCACTATGCAGCATTGTAAGGACTATTGGCCCCAAAGTCACTGGAGTCCTCACTGCTCATGAGGTTTCTATGCGCCATCCTCTGAGTTGCAGGGTTTGGCTGATGGTAAGTTGTCTCATCTTCCCCAGTCAATATCTACAGGAAAGTAGGTTAGCAAGCATTTTGCTTCTCAAATGTGTAATAAGAATTTTGCTATGGTGTTATGTTGTCACATATAGCCCTAATCTCTCAGTCTGTTTTTTTTTTTTAGTTAAAGATTTTTTATTGAAAAGCAAGAGCAAATGTAATACAACATTGCCAAACATCTATGAAATATTTCGAAAGATTGAACAGACCTGAAAAAGTATGGAAATCTCATAACATGCAAATGGCAATGAAAAATGGCAACGCATAATGAAATATATTACGTTTGGATAGGGAGAGTAGGAAAGGAAAGATAAGAGAAGTCAAGGGAAAAAAGCTGAAAATAAAGGTGGTGAGTCATGTAAGGAGTAGAAAATAAAAGAAGTGCCAGAAAGTTATAAACATATGCATCAAACTTAGCAAATACTTCAAATACATTGAAACCTGCATGGTTATGCATACAGTGTAACAAGAATAGGAGCAAAGTTAGCTGAATTGAAGAGAAACTGGGAGCATAGCATAATGAGATAGATAATTAGTAAGTAACAACCATAGTCTATTACGTTAACAGGTAATTGTACAGAACTATGACCGTATGTGTCTAGCCTATAATGATGACAGACTAAATTCCACCAGCATTGTAAGTTATGATTATCTTTAAACTTCTAATAGGAGGTGATAAAATAACTAGCTATTGAATTTAAAAGATCAACAAATTTCCCAAGCTGTCCTTTAGTAGATCAGATATCATGCACACTGCCCAGGAACAATGCATCATACAGGAGAGGTATATGGACCTGAGTAACAGCAGTAATTGTTTTCTAAATTAAAAACCAACCCTTAGAGAGAGCTTGACAATAAAACAACATATGAATATATGTTCCCAGGAGGGAATTACATCTCCAGCAAGTTTCTTGGTGAACTAGTTTGGCCTTAAAGAGTCTAGCTGGAGTATAAAATAATAGTTTAAAAGAAATATAGAGTTTGAATCAAACTGACAGTGCAAGCAGTGGAATGTATTTTGCTCCAGACGCTGTCCCACAAAGAGCTAGTCCATACAACATAACAATTTGACTCCCCCAGTGTTTCTGTGCTTGTTTTATTCCTATCCGAAGTAGGCATTTAAATCAATTTATGAATAGTCAATGCTTTGAAATCTACATGGAGGGAAATTACTGGTGGTTATTTAACCCCTTCAGTGGGGTTCATGATGAGATAGTCTCGTCATGGGCACAGCGCAACCGTGCTCCATGACGAGACTATCTCGTCATGGGCACTGAAGAGGTTAATATGTGATGAATCAGAGGAAGTGTGTTGATTGAAAGCATTTAGGGCCATATGTAGGTAAATAATTTTTACCGATTCTTAAATACCGAATTTTACCGAATCGGTATTTAAGAATCGGTAAGTTATATGTAGGTCAACAATCGGTAAACATTACCGATTCGGTAAAATTCGGTAAACATGAATCGGAATTTACCGAATCGGTAAATACCGAAGTGGTATTTTCCGAATCGGTAAATACCGAATCGGTAAATACCGAATCGGTAGTTCAAAAACACATGACTTGAATCAGCCAATCCTGTGTTACCTAAACCTCACCCAACCAGGGAGTGGCCACACCCAGGCAGGTGCACACAATCAGCAGACTCTGGAGAGGCTGGGAGTGCTGAGGAGAGGAAGAGAGCAACTGCCTGTTTCAGCCCTGGAGACTGCAAGAATGGCCAGCCAGGACACAGAGAGGGAAGGAGGGGAGAGGAAGCGAAAGCTGAAATTCAGCCAAAAGGAGCTCCAAGTACTGGTGGAGGAGGTCGTGAAGCAGCACCAGAAACTTTTTGGAAAACTGTCACAGCAAGTGCCTGAGTCAGAGAAACGAAAGATCTGGCTTGGAATCCAGGCACAGGTGAATGCCATGGGAGTGACCCCCCGGGACATCGATGTCCTGAAGAAGCGGTGGTACGACATCCGTATCATCACGAAGAGGAAGGTGGCAGAATTAAAAAAAGAGGCCAGCCAGACAGGAGGTGGACGCAACAGGGCACCAGCCCTGACAGAACTGGAGGAGCTAGTGGAGACAACGATTGAGCCAGAAAGCATCGTGGGGATTGGGGACGCTGACAGCACCTCCAAACAAGGTAAGACGCTTGCACAGCAATGTGCCCCCCCCCTTACCCTATCCCAACTCCCCAAATGTGCTATGAGAATCCCACTCCAGTACAGGTATTAGTGCATGCCTGCAATGCATCATGGGAGATGTAGTCCCTGAAAGCCCAAACAGGATACGATTAGCACAGAATAACAGGGCATGAGACACACAGTAGCGAGAAGCAGGCAGAGGACATTGAGATACTGTACAGAAAATGTATTGTCATGTCATCAAGACAATGCTTCAGGTACACTTAGCTGATGTTGCTTTTCTGTCCACAGGCACTACTGCGCACAGAACTGGCCATGACAAGGAAGAGAGGGCACACCACAAACCCAGCACGGAGAAGGCCACCACCAGTACTGCCCAGGGAACAGCACCACAGGCAGTTACACCACCCCAGCCAGCATCGCCGCTCCTGCCAGCATCCCCAGTCCTGCAGGTGTCACCACCATCTTCACCACCTGCATTGCACAGGTTGAGTAGGCGTCCTGCAGCCAGGTTGGATGTGACCGACTCATCGTCCGAAGACTCGAGGGGGCCGGAAACGTCCACTGTACCCCAGGATGTAACCCATGCCAGTGTGCCTTCCGACTCTGAGGGAGAACACACAGTTGGCCGACGGCGCCGCAGGGCTCGGCCGCAGAGTCCACCTCCCCTTGGGCAGGGCCATGGAGTGTTCTCAGGTCTTGAGGGCACCATGGTAAAAATACAACGCATCCAGGCAAGGGCAATGGTGTCCGTACAGCGACAAATGCGTGGCCTCAACAATACCTTTGGAAACATTGAAAAGGGCATCAGCACCATGGCAGGGGGCATGGCTGATATGGCAGCGGGCATGCGGGACATGTCCCAATCCATCATGCTGCTGTGCTCAAAGTACGATGAGGACAGGGCAGCACGGCGCAGGGGACATCAGAGAAAGGATCTGACCTCGAGGGCGGTGAACCGGCTGGCGACTGCCACATCGCTGCTCTGCAGGCGCTCTGTGGCGATGCAGGAGGGCCTTGCACACTGCAGCACAGATGTGTCCAGGGGGATGGTTAGGGTCACGAGTGCACTAGAAGTGCTGCTCACCAGCCAGTCTGCAACAACTGGCGCTTTGGATGCTGGTGACACAGAAGACACGACCAGCAGGAGCAGCATAACCCCCCCTGTCCCAGACACTCGTCGGAGCAACAGGCGTCAACGTGGTGCCACTGGTACCCCAGCCAGTGAGGACGCCCCCTCAATTCCATCACGCACTGGTGCGCGTGGGCGCAAACATTAAAGCGTCAGGCAAAACAATGACACAATTGGGTGAAGTAACCCTTAACTAACAACATTTTATTTCTCATTGTTGTTGGAATACGTTTTCCTTTGTGTCGTGGCGTAGTGCTGCATGATTAAACTACGTTATGGCATCCAACTACTGGCTGTGTCCCCTTACTCATTCAGAAATAGTTGCATGTGATCTCTGCCCGTCTCACTCTTCCATCTGTTGCTGTTGGCACTCCTGCTGCGTTGGCCTCTGCCTGTGCAGACTCATCATCATTGTCCTCAATATATGTCATTTCGACCTCTGTGCCTCTCTTTGTGGCAAGGTTGTGCAGCATTGCACAAGTGGCAATAATCTTGCAGCAGAGGATGGGTGTGTACTGGCGTGCACCTCCACTCTTATGGAGGCAGCGAAACCTGCTCTTCAGTAGTCCAAACGTGCGCTCCACCACATTGCGTGTAGATTTGTGTGCCACATTATATCGTCTCTCACTCTGGGTTGATGGGTGTAGGTAGGGAGTGAGGATGAATGACCGCACGGCATATGCACTGTCCCCTAGGTGAGTAGAAGGGAGACATCAGTCACATGCCTCAATACACTATGATTTGCACTGAGTACTATGGAGCGTCACTGTTACTTACCTAGCAGGTATCCTTCTCCAAATTCTCCCGCAAGCAGTCGTGTGTAGATCCCACTGTTCTGGAAGATGTAGGAGTCATGGGTGCTCCCAGGGAATTTGGCAACGATATCAGTGATGATGTTCCCTGCATCGCAGATTACCTGCACATTGATGGAGTGGGTGGACTTTCTGTTCCTGTAGATGTGCTCAGTGGCAGCTGGTGGGCAGATTGGGATGTGTGTGCCATCTATACAGCCAATGACATGGGGGAACTGTGCCATGTGATAAAAGTCAGTTTTAGTTTTCTGCAGTTCAGCCTGTGTGTTTGGGAAGCTGATGTAGTGGTGCATTCTCTGCATCATGGCATCCAGGAACTTCCTGAAGAAACCGGACAGGCAACTCTGGGATACACCGCCCACCGCAGCTATCACCCCCTGGTAACTGCCAGATGCAAGTAGGTGTAGGCTGCAGAGAACCTGCACATGTGGTGGTATGGCATGCGCCTTTCTTGTTGGCTGGTCCAGGAGTGGGTGCAGGTCCCTTATCAGGTCCATGATGGTTTGGGGGTGTAGCCTGTACCTTTCATGTATCTCTGCGTCAGTCAGTTGGAAGAGTGTGATGCGCTGTCTGTAGATGCGTTCCTCCCGTCTCCATATCCTCAGTCCTGCTGCCTGTAGACGTAGCCGCCTTGCAATAACATACAGAGCGGCCATGTTGTCCATGCTGTTGCATTTTGGGATTGCTTATATGCACTGTTGATGATTACCACCTGCTTTCTATCAGTGTTAATTACCGACTCTTATTTACCGATTTTCAAGGATTTCTTAATTACCGAATTTACCTACATATCTTTTTCCGTATTACCACTTCATATTTACCACTTCATATTTACCGAATCGGAAAATATGTATTCGGTAAATTTGAAGCGGTATTTTAGAATTCGGTAAATATGAATCGGTATTTACCGATTCATATTTACCGAATATGGGTTTTTGGCCTCCTACATCTCAACTATCTAAATACCGGCCGGTAACGAGTTTTTTACCGAATTTCGGCCGTTACCGACCAGTATTTAGCTACCTACATGAGGCCCTTAGTATCATAGAGGACTACTCATCATACTGAGAGCACATGGTATGTGGGAGATTGTATGAGGTGGATAACTCATGGAAAGAATTAAAAAGCCTAAATGGAATAACTGTGAAATAAGGAGTAGGCCTTTGTTCAGCCATGCTTTCCAGTGTAAAGTCTTCACATTTTTCTTAAGTCATGTATTATGCCAAATAGGATTATTCAAGAACTTGGTAGAGGTGCAAGTAAGTGTTACAATAGCAGGTAGCCAACATTTAGAAAGGTTAGGCATGAACAGAATGTTTGTGAATAAAGAGGGAAGTCAAGAGTCTTTCCAGAGTGAACCATAATTTATGAGGAATATCAGTAGAATGGTACAAATAGCATTGGATTTGATCAATACCAAAGACCCTATGAGAGGCAATAAAACCAGGAAGATTAACTCCACCAGAAATCCTGAGAGATTTTAATTTCTGTATAGACGTCCTAGGTATACCATTCCAAAGAAATTTCATGAGTATTTTATTGATAGAGGAAAATATTATTTGGTAATCTTGATAGGGATCATCATGAGAAGGATGTTAACAATGGGGAGTAACATCATTTTGATGGAGTCTAGGCACCTCCACCAGGAAAGGAATAATGGAGACCATTTTCAGAAAGGTGTCAGAGTTTGGTAAGAAGGGCATCTGAATTAAGAGTATCAATGAGAGTATTACTGCACCATACTCCCAAGCATTTAATTTTTGTGGGATGCCAAGCAAATCCTGCCTCCATAAAAGGTTGTTTGATACAATATTTATTTAATGGAATTACTTCAGACTTATCGATATTCAATTTGCAACCCGAGGATGCAGAGAACAGATTATGTTCATGTACAAAAATCAGAAGAAAACGCTCTGCATGGGACATAAATAAAAGGATGTCATCTGCATATGCCGTAAATTTAATATGAACATCTTGGAGCCAAAAGCTTAGAAAGTAATCAGAATGCCTCAGTTGATGAAGAAATGGTTCCAAAACTAATATCAAATGTACGAGAGACAAAAGGCAACCCTGTCTGGTGCCTCTAGCAAGAGGGAAATACGGGGATGATATACTGTTGACAATGAGAGAGGATTTTGGGGAGGAGTACAATAGTGAAATAAGTTGTGGAAAATGAGGGCCGAAGTCGTGCCATTGTAAAGTTGCCATTCAAAATCACCAACTAACGGCAGAATACTTTCTCCGCATCTAGAGAGAGTGCTGGCAATGAATCCTTTATTTTATAAGCTTTATTGACAATATTCAGAAAGGTGTGGGAGCTGCCCACCACATTCCTGTCAGGGATAAAACTTGATTGCTCCGGACCAATAAAATCGGGAATAGACACAAGTAATCATAAACCCAGCACTTTGTCAAATATTTTACAGTCAGTAGTGGTTAATTAAATAGGCCTATAATTCTTGAATTGTGCCAGATCATGATCCTTCTTAGGGATTAAACAAATCGGGGCCTCTGAAAAAGTACCAAAAGAAATTTTCAGAAGAGTGAAGTGATTTAGTAATTTCAAAAGTTTGGGAAAAAGAAGTTGGGAAAACTGAAGATAAAATTTGACAGTGAAACCATCAGGGCTTGGAGCTTTGCCCTTAAGAAGATGCCTAATTGCAGAGTAAAGTTCCTCAACAGTTATCGGCTGTTCTAGGATAGAAAAGTCAAGAAAAGGGGAAGGCTTGGGTTTGAGTTTGGAGAATTAGGTCTTGAGATGCTCTTCCGAGGGTGTGGTTTCGCGACTGTATAATGCTGTATAGAAGGTGGCAAAACATGCAGCAATATCAGCATCACCAAATAATTTATCACCGGAATAATTGATAATGGATTTATTAGAAGATTTTTCTCATCTACATTTTAAATAGTGTTTCAAAATAAAACCAGCACTGTTATTTCCACCATAATAGTGAGAATTACATTTAAGAAGTATGCCAAATCCCTTCTCTGTGGTATATTTGTTAAATTCAATTTTAGCAGCCACAAAAGCATCCAGATCTGATTTGTTTTTTATAAAAGTATAATAGGCGTGTTCCAAATGTTTTATTTGCGCCAAAATGGAGGCAGAGTTTTTTGCTGCTGTTTTCTTTTTATTGGATACAAATCTATTGTAAAACCTTTCAAAGCCACCGTAAAAGCAACCCAGACAAAATGAAGGAGTGTTTGTCCATTGTTGTTAATCGAAAAATAATCCTCACCAATACCCATGTAAAATGTGAGAAAAGACACATCAGAGAGCAAAGAATTGTTAAACCTCCAATGGGATTTACTGTGGCTGACAGCAGTAATTTCCAAATCTGTCCACACAGGGGCATGATCTGAGATTAAGATTGACCAAATCCCCAAATTCACCATGTTTTGTAATAAGCTTTTACTCAGGAAAATCTAATCTATGCAGGATTGAGAATGAGGAGAAGGTGAATAAAAGAAATATTCATGTAAATCCGGGTTAAAGAGCCTCCAGGAGTCAAAAAGAGAGTGTTGAAAGACTATGGTTTAAAGGCCTTGTGGGAAGCATGAGGAACAAATCTAGATGAAGATTTCCTATCCATAAATGGATCTAAGACTTGATTGCAGTCTCCTCCCATCACAAGGTTGTCAGTGGCATGTTCAGATAGGGTGTGAGAAAGATTATACCAGAAACTGGGGTCAGGATGAGCAAGACTATAGATATTGAGCAAAGTGAGGGTGGTATTATCAAACGTAAGTGTAACTAGTATCCAGCAGGCCTTTGCATTGTGGTGTTGAGAGAGTAATGACATATTGAGCAATTTATGACAGAGAATAATCACACCATTTTTATTAGCTATGGAAGTAGAGAAGGATTCTTCACCAACCCAATGTTTTTTTATTTAGTGACCTCTAACTCAGTGAGAGTTGTCTCCTGCAATAAAACTATCTGACAATTCATGTGGGCTAAATGTGACAACAGTCGCTGACCCTTTATTGGGTGTCTCAGTCCTTTAACATTCTACGTTACTATTCTCAGTTGCAAAGGAGAGGAATGGCATTAGCATATTGTGACTCTTGAAAGGAGCATAAGATAATGAATGAAGGAAAAGAAAGAAAGAACTAGAGAAGCAAGAAAGAAAGAGGAGAAAGCCAAGAAAGAGGAAAATGGCAGTAGGTAGCCGGAAGAAAACGAGAATGGAGGCAGACACCATCCAATAGGTTAAATCAAAAGGAGATAAGCACCGACCATACATTCCATTCACTATATAGGCTTCACAGTAAAACACAATTGTTATATACGGCACAGGCTCCCGTCTGATTTTTCATAAAAATGTCCTTTATTCACATCTTTTAGTTTTTTTAGTAAAATTCCCTGTAGCCAATGCGTTTTGTCCCCTAACTGAGACTTCTTCAGGGCTTTGAATATGATTAATATGCAAATCGACAAGGAAAACTGGAAGATCATAGCAGAAATGTCTTTCTTTCGCCTTATCCAAGCTTCAAATATATCATGTATCGCCTGTATGCTGTCCCAATTAAATCATGGTATCTTTTCCTTCTTAGTTAAAACTCCATCCTTCCCTCTTTGCCAATATTTCACACACATAAGATATCCTAGCCAATGTAGGCTTCAAGTCCCAGATTGATGGATGTTGCATTGCACAAGACATCCAAACACAAGTTTCAAGATTCAGTAGAATAAGAAAGGGGTTTAGGGACAGCAGAGCACCTAAGGGAGATGGACGGGTTGCGAACCCGACAAGAGGACAGGGAGAACTAAGAAAATAGCACATAAGAAATTAGAGTAGAAAAAACAAATGAGAAAGAGGAACCTGCACAATGGGAAACCAAGAAATGACCATAGAGAGCAACTGGGATCACCGACAATTCATTAGACTTACCAAGGTAAGCAACAGAGAGGTCGATTGGGGTGATAAACAACATGAAATGAAGGAAGTAAACTATAAGTGGGATCCAAATGATGTCCAGTTCTAAGATAAGGAAAAGAAAATGACAGAGAAAGAAAAGATATTCAATTAATAATGAACATAGACAAAAATAAAACAATGAACTTCAAGCGGAACACCTGTATGGTGGAGGAAAGAGAAAACATTAGTTAATAACTGGACCCGATAACAGAGATCATGTGGTAACAGGTGGTCCTAAGTCCATAGTCCGCAGCTCTGTGTTGGTTGATGAAGGTTTGCAAGTCGGCAGAAACCTCAAAGGAAAATGATTTGCCTTTAATAGTAAGTTTAAAGAGACAAGGGTGAAGTAGTCCATATCTAATGTTCATAGATCTGAGTTGTGGGCATAGAGCCAGAAATTGCTTCAGTCGAGCTGCTATTGCAGGAGGGACATCTTGTGTGAAAAAAACTTGTAGCTGACCATTGTAAGTTTCCTACTTTTTTTGCTGCTGAAAGGACCTGCATTGATTTGGTGAATTAAGGAACTAAAATGATAATGCCTCTGGGACGTGTGTTTGCAGTCAGTGAAGATTTAGAAACGAGACAGTGAGCCTGGTGGATAGTGGGAGGAAACAGAGTTCGCAATTGGACTATTACAGGATTTGAGGATTGCAAAAAAGCAATCATGTTGGAGCCCTCTGAGACCTTTGGAATACCAAAGAGTCTGAGGTTATTATGTCTGCTTCTTTTTTCCAAGTCTTCTGCCAGTTCCTTAAGATGATTAATGTCTTTAACCATTTGAGTGACAGCAGGAGTGGAATCCTCCATGGTTCTCAGCCGTTGCTCAAGCATAGTAATCCATTGGTCATGGGAAGACTACTTTTTTCCAATACATTGCAAAGAGGCCTTAGTGTTGACTATGAATGGTTTCAGGGCTCTGATTTCATTTTTAACATCGCCCAAAGTCAAAGGAGGAGACTTGATTGAAGGGTAATCCGGATCCTTTTAGGGCATTTAATAGAGGTTGAATTCAGCGACTTCTATGAGACAGCACTGGGAGCCATAGGGGAAGTCAAGCCCTCCCTCCCAGCCCCGGAGCTGTCCTCCATAAGTACTGATGAGAAGACAGTAGCGGCAGTGGTTTGATGTGTAGAAATTCATATATTGTGTGCAGATTTAAAATAAGTGGGAAATGTTCTGCCTTGTTGAATCTTGTGAGATCTCCTCATACAAAGACACAGAACCAACAAGACAATATGAAGGGAGTTCCAACCGCACAGCCACAGCAAGGGTATTGTGACAAGAATTAGATCAGCAAAAGGACTTCTGTGTGGCAGCTTATGCCATAAACAAAATGGATTAGCCACTCACATTGTCAGCAGTTGTAGAATGATGCATGAGGCAGTCAAATACATGATCAGCAATATTAGGCAGTTTGCGGCCATTGTTATAAAGATACAAATTGCCCCAGAAAAAGTACCATTACATATGGAGATGAGAAATGAGTGGATAAATGCAGTCACTTGATGACCTCAGGCAAGAAAGAAAGTCTGTAATCCATTTAGCATGTAAGGTAGCATGCCGACACAGGAGCCGAGAACGATATGAAAATAGCACCCAAAAGTGCAAATGATCAATGATTTAAGCTCTTTTTATTACCCCTTAGCAGCATATTTGGTAATAATATATTTAGCTTCCATTGCATAGTCCCTGAGTTTTGTAGTCTCTTTGCCACTCTTGTGTTTCCTCTCTTGGCCATGGTAGAGGATGGGTTGGTGGTGCTTATTTTAATTGTCATACTGACTTTAGGTGGTCTTTTGAAGATCTGGCAACACCTGATAGCTGTTACTAACCCCTTGAGGGGGGCTTTTCAAGGCATATTAACCTGTCATATACACATGGGATAGTTCTCAAGCATTATTAACCTATCACCCATTTCAGGTAGGGTTCACAATGCCTGTTATTAGTTGATGATACTCACACTTCTCAGTTGAGTTCACTAGCTCTATCAAAAACACATTACTGTAACACACCCTAGATAGGGTTCACTACTCCTGTTAGGTATCATACATCTCAGGTAGGGTTCTCATACAGTATTCACCCCTGATAAGTGTGTGGCAATCTTCGGGAGGACCTCCTGAAATCTTTTAACATTGTTTTTCTCACACACCCTATTAAAATGGCCTTTTGGTATGCACAAATTGCAAACTTCAATTCAGTAACATGTTAACAAATCACAATTTGTGTTTCCAACCAAATACTGAATCGTTTTTTGGAAGGGGCGTGTTTAGGAAGTCCCCTCCAAATACCAAACGGAATGGTATGAATGAATGTTTTGAGACCAAAATTTGGCCGCAAAACATTAATATTTTACCAGGTACAGCTATGTACTGGTAACCCATTCACAAACAGAAAGGTGTCCCCAAGGGACCCCATCCCCATTGTGAATGTTGACAAAAACATTTTGAACATTTAACTTTTTGTTTTGTTTTTAAAGCATCCTATTTTCTCTTAAGGAAAATGGGTTGTATTGAAAAACAACTGCTTTACTTAAAAGCAATCACAGACAAGATGTTATGCGGACTTCAGCAGGCCACCATCCTTGTGAAGGCAGTGATTCCTAGTGGATCACAATTTGCAACCTACCTCATTAATATTCATGAGGTAGGTCAAATTAACACCCAATAGGGATCAATATTTTGGAAACCAACGTATTAGTATAAAGGTTGGTCAGCAAAATAACACAATGGTCGTGAAAATACTGGCCTGAATTTGCAACCGATATTTTATGACCAGTGCTTTGTACATGTGGCCCATATTTTTCCTGTGTCAGTATGTTTTGCAGAAAACCACCCACAAGTCATTTAGTAAGAATTTAAGGGATCTTGAAACCGAAAATAAATTCAAAGACTTGAAGAATGTCTGATGTGATGTACCTATATAATCCTTAATGCTCGACAGAGTTATCTGATTCTGATCTTTTTCACTCATGTTTACAGGCAAAGAACAAGGAAACAGGTGAACTCGCTGCAATAAAGATTGTGAAAATGGAACCAGGTGATACTTCATATGCAATGCCGTTTTTGCCTGTCTCTGCCTGTAAAAGTGAATAGTGGACGGAAGCGTTCGGTAGGGTGGTAGAGAAGTGATTGGGAGTCTCAGTTTTCGATGATGGAAGGCATTTCATATTAGTTTAGTGGGGTGATGATGACAAGTATGGGTGTTCGAGGTATCAAGTAAACAACCCCAAGTTCAGAAGCCCTTCAGCTAGTGAAATTCTCAAATGGCAGAGCAGCACTCCCCTTGGCCTTTAAACATTTTTATAAATATATATCTATAGGTCTTACAGCAAGATACAACAAGCAAAAAAGAAAATATAAACTTCCAAAACACAATTGATGTAATAATTGGGCAGATATCAATCAATATTTATAGTGGGGCTATCTGCATTTACTGATCATCGATATTCTCATACATTCTGCACACCCTACTGTTATTAGTGAATATTACTTTATCCATGTCTGTGCCATCTCAATTTTTTTAAGTAAAGTCTGTAATCTGAGGAACGTCCAGTGTGTTCAGGCCATTAGTGGCTATTGTTTGAACCGCCTATGTTTTTGACCAATTCTTTTTAGCGCAAGACGATAACTCGCTAATGGATCTATAAGAGAATACATGCTGCACTTAAATATAGTTCTAAATGCTGATTTAGCATTTTGTGTCATTCTGTGTGATTTATGCGAAATTTCGCGTAATCCCATAAAAGCAAAATACATGAATTTTACACACCTCTACTTCCGTCCCAGGTGTAACATTTAATGCCACTTTCACCATATCTTTCTCTTATTCATATTGTTCTCAATATGGGTGTCTGTATGTTACCCAAATACATTCTTGCATCTCCCTTTTGAAATGAATGGATACACCAAATGTTCATCACACTGATGTGTTTCATTTCCTGCAAAATACTTCACCTCAAACCCCAGAAATGTACCATTCAATGTAGCAACTCACCTATATTCGCCCTGCCTCAATGCACTGGTCATGAGTTTATAAATGACAGCACAGTTGATATAACCAATGACCTCACTGATGGCATCACATGACATCACTAAGCATCATTGATGACATGACATCGCTGAAGTTGTTAAACCATGCTTTTATTGCTTTCCAATATTCCTTCCAAAATCACTTTTGTACTCAACAACCTATACATCTGTCTTCACCACTGTCTTCATTGTCATTTGTGTCTTTGGCTTCCTCATTCAAAATTTATTGCACAAGAGTAATGATAACTCAGAGGGAGAAATAGTAAAAAATGATGCCTTCAATGAGGAAGGGAGAGAGGGAGCATGTGAGCTGGCAAGCAGATGTTTGGCTTGATGAAAAAGCAGTTGGTTAGCTCTATAAATGCAGGAGGACCTAAATGGGTGAGTGATTCAGTGTACAGATGTTTAGATGAGTGTGTAAAAGAGTGGGTTGGCCATCATGAGAGTTTGAGACTGAGTATGCAAGTGCAAAATCTATAGGTTCTATTACATTCTCAAGAAGTATTGTCATATGACCAGTAACTGGGATCCCATGCCAGAAAACCAGAAAGCCAAAAAGTGAAAATTCCATGGCTAACTAGCTTACGCACTTGCATCTTAGATACATTGAGCCCATATTTACTAACCTTCCATGCAATGCAATCCGGTTCACTGACAGAATATCAACACCTAAAATATCCCCATACCACAATATCGAGTTTTAAATCTCGACATTCTATATTTATAATGGTAAGTACAAAAATATCGAGAAAAAAATATTGATGTCAAAAATATAGTTGTACAAAATATCGTTTTTTATATATATAAAATAAATTAATATATATTAAATATGTTAACTAATAAAAGTAATTAAATACAATTTGATTTAATATACATTTTGACAAATATAACAAATAACATATATAAAAGTAGTTAAACACACATATATAATAATTAATATATATATATATTTACTTTAAAACAATTAATAAACTATTAATTTTAGTTTCTTTAATAATTTTAAAATTATATAAAATGTTTACTAATAAATAAATATATATATATATATATATATATATATATTCACTTAAAAAACCATAGGTTTCACACATGTTATAGTTAGCTGGACATTTCACTCATAAAAAACCAATGAAATTCCCCCGTTATAGTTAGTGCAGGCAACTATAACTCACGCGACCGCAATCCTCTGCTGATGACGTCAGATATTACATCACTGATGACATATGTGTCTTTATGAAAAATAAATATTTGTAATATATGTATAGCTAAAGATTAATGGAAGAAGACATGGGTAAATAAGTGTCTAAATACAGTGATGTAATATCTGACGTCATCAGCAGAGGATTGCGGTCGCGTGAGTTATAGTTGCCTGCACTAACTATAACGGGGGAATTTCATTGGTTTTTTACGAGTGAAATGTCCAGCTAACTATAACAAGTGTGAAACCTATGGTTTTTTAAGTGAATTTGCAAGGTTTTTTAAATGCTAATTCGTAACTATAACGTGTGTGAAACCTATGGTTTTTTCAGTGAATATATAAACATATAAATATAATCTGCATATCTATATAAATATAAATTCATGCAAACATATACATATATGCATACATATGCATGGTATGTACATGAAAGTTTGAAAAACTCTAATACAAGCAAAGCTAAAAAGCCATCTAATTACAAACAGAATTGCTTTAACTTAAACGAGGGCGAGACCTATTGCATTTTCAATGCTTGTTTAGATTGATTCCATCAAGAAGGCATTCAGATGTGTCCCACATTTTCCATAAATTCTGAATGGTAGCACTCTAGTTGCTCATTAGATCACTGTAGTAAAGCTACTGCTCACCAGGGAAGTCTGCTGCTGGTATTGAAAGTGCATGTTTCAGTCTGCATGTCAGAATTTTTTAATGAAATAGAAGAGGATTTGATAAGTCACTCAAAATGTGCCCTAATTTTTATTTTTTCCTCACTAATCATAATTTCTATGGCAAAATGAACCTCCTCATTGTGTTCCTTTTAAATTAAACTACTCACTCTCTACTACTCACTCGCTACTACTTTCTACTACTCACTCTCTACTACTCACTTTCTACTACTCTCTACTACTCTACTACTCTCTACTACTCACTCTCTACTACTCACTCTCTACTACTCTCTACTACTCTCTACCACTCACTCTCTACTTCTCTACTACTCACTCTCTACTACTCTCTACTACTCTCTCTACTACTCTCTCTCTCTACTACTCCCTCTCTACTACTCTCTCTACTACTCACTCTCTACTACTCACTCTCTACTACTCTCTACTACTCTCTACTACTCACTCTCTACTCACTCTACTACTCTCTCTACTACTCACTCTACTACTCACTCTACTACTCTCTACCGCTCACTCTCTACTACTCTCTCTCTCTACTACTCACTCTCTACTACTCACTCTACTACTCTCTACTACTCTCTACCACTCTCTCTGCTACTCACTTTCTACTACTCTCTACTACTCACTCTCTACAACTCACTCTCTACTACTCACTCTCTACTACTCTACTACTCTCTACTACTCTCTCTACTACTCACTCTCTACTACTCACCCTCTACTACTCTCTACTACTCTCTCTCTCTACTACACACTCTCTACTACTTGCTCTCTACTACTCACTCTACTACTTACTGTACTACTCACTCTCTAGTACTCCCTACTACTCCCTACTACTCACTCTACTACTCACTCTCTACTACTCTCTACTACTCACTCTCTACTTCTCCACTACTCTCTACTAATCACTCTCTACTACTCACTCTGTACTACCCTCTACTACTCACTCTCTCTACTACTCTCTCTCTACTACTCACTCTCTACTACTCACTCTCTACTACTCACTCTCTACTACTCTCTCTCTACTACTCTCTACTACTCTCTACTACTCACTCTCTACTACTCTCTACTACTCACTCTCTACTACTCTCTACTACTCACTCTACTACTCATTCTCTACTACTCATTCTCTACTACTCTCTCTCTGCTACTCAGTCTCCACTACTCACTCTCTACTACTCTCTACTACTCACTCTCTAATACTCACTCTCTACTACTCCCTCTACTACTCACTCTCTACTACTCTCTACTACTCCCTCTTCTACTTACTCTCTACTACTCTCTACTACTCTCTACTTCTCACTCGCTACTACTCTCTACTACTCACTCTCTACTACTCACTACTACTCTCTCCTACTCACTCTCTGCTACTCTCTCTACTACTCTCTACTACTCTCTCTACTACTCTCTCTCTACTCTCTACTCTCTATTACTCATCCTCTACTCTCTACCTTTCTCTACCTCTCTCTCTACTACTCTCTACCTCTCTACCTCTACCTCTCTACCTCTACCTCTCTACCTCTACCTCTCTACCTCTACGTCTCTACCTCTACATCTCTACCTCTCTACCTCTCTCTACCTCTCTCTACACGCACACATATGCACATATATGCATTTATAACTCTGTATGTGTATATATATGTATATACATACATATATAAACATATATATAATCTGCATATCTATATAAATATAAATGCATGCATACATATACAGATATGCATCTTATTTACATGAACTTTTGAAAAACACTAATAAAAGCAAAGCTAAAAAGCCACCTAATTACAAACAGAATTGCTTTAACTTAAACGAGGGCGAGACCTATTGCATTTTCAATGCTTGTTTACTTTGGTTCCATCAAGAAGGCATTCAGATGTGACACATTTGCCATAAATTCTGAATGGTAGCACTCTAGTTCCTCATTAGATCACTGTAGTAAAGCTACTGCTCACCAGGGAAGTCTGCTGCTGGTATTCAAAGTGCGTGTTTCAGTCTGCATGTCAGAACTTTTGAATGAAATAGAAGAGGATTTGAGAAGTCAAAATGTGCCCTAAGTTTTCTTTCTGCAGCACTAGTCATAATTTCTATGGCAAAATGAACCCCCTCATTTTGTTCCTTTGCAAATTAAATGTTTTAAATGTTACCACTTTATTCCAATCAAGATGACTGCAGGTGTGCCATACTTTTGTCATAAGTAAGACTGTTAGCGCTCTAGTTGTTCTTTAAAACACTCTGGGATTTCTGTCATTGAGCTATACTTGGGCTACATCTCGGTGATATTTGTGCTACATTTGGGCTCTTTTGTCTCTGGTGGCCATCTTGGGAGACTTGTTATGAAGTTTCCTAATTTCCTCATTTACTGCAGTCTCCTCAGTAGGCATACTGTCAGTTTTTTACTTTGATTCAATGAAGAAGGCATTCAGATTTGTCACACATTTGCCATAAATTCAGAATGTTAGCACTCTAGTTGCTCATTAGATCACTGTAGTAAAGCTACTGCTCACCAGGGAAGTCTGCTGCTGGTATTGAAAGTGCATGTTTCAGTCTGCATGTCAGAATTCTTTAATGAAATAGAAGAGGATTTGAGAAGTCACTCAAAATGTGCCCTAATTTTTCTTTCTGCAGCACTAATCATACATTCTATGGCAAAATGAACCCTCTCATTTTGTTCCTTTTTAAATTAAATGTTTTAAATGTTACAACTTTATTCCAATCAAGATGCCTTCAGGTGTGCCATACCTTTGTCATAAGTAAGACTGTTAGCGCTCTAGTTGTTCTTTGGAACACTCTGGGAAGCTGCAGTAGAACACAAAGGAATCAACTGACAGTCTCTGCCCTTGTTGGATGTACATGTTTTACTGAGAATGTCAGACTTCATTCTCACATGACTGAGAAAGATAATGTGAATTTACAGAAAATATGCTCTCAGTTTAGCTTATAGATCACCTTCCAATACATTGTGCGCAATGACAGATTCATTGGAGAGCACGAGATTTCACAGGCACTAGCGCGTGCTATGCGATATGCGCCTTGGAGTGTAATATGCACAGGGCAGTGTTGTGTAACCTAACTAGTCTCTAAAGTTGTAATATAAAATATGTGCTGGGGAGTGTAACGTTGCATATGCACTGTGACAAAGATATGGATCCCAGATTGTAATATGTATGGCATAGCGCTGTGCGTTATAACATAGGCATCGAGGAATGCACGTTAGATGGGGCAATATAACCCGTGCGAAGGCAAGTGTGGCATGACATATTCACGGGGTGGTGTTACAGTGCACATGGGCTAGAGAGTGTCATAGCATACGCACTAGCTGGTGGAATACAACACAGGGGTGTGTGGCACTCGGCGGGCACTGGTGGGTGTAACACAGCATTGAACTCAGCCAGGAGCACGCTGTGACTCTCAAGTGAGGTTCGTCTCCTTTCCAGAGAGTAAAATAAAAAGTATTACACATCCGGCGGTGGATGTGTGTTTTATTAACCGTGAGGGGGGTTTCTTGCATAGTTTGGTCGAATTTTTGTCGAATCCCCTTTGAATGACTTGGTGTGCGTGTGTATTAAATGTGCCCGTGAATAGCTACCCATGTTTGTATAAATAAACAACAAGGGTGTCTACTTGGAGAGTAACCACCGGCAGGGGCGCCGGGATTAGGCACGGTAGGGCGTCAGATATGTCAGAGCTTCACTAGCGGTGTAAATACATTCCACGTGGATTCATTGTATGCATAGTCGCCTTTTAATGAATATCACGCAAATCGTCATGGTGGTAGGTACATATGGTTTGTCCAGCATGTCCTAGGTGTTTCTATAAATATATATTTTTTTAAAATAATAAAAAACAAAGGCCGGCCCCGGGGGATGGGGTCCCTGGGGCCATAAGTGGCCTGAGGAGGGGGGCAACGCAGCCCCCCTCCTAAACAATTTTTTTTAAAAAGGCCATGACCCGGGGGTTGGGGTCCCCGGGGCCGATTAAGGCCTTGGGGGAGGAATTAATTTTTTTCAACAAAAAAAATTAGGCCCTGGGGGATGGGGTCCCCAGGGCCAATAAATTAGAAAAAGAAGGGGGGCCACACAGCCCTCCTTCTTAAAAAAATAAAATAAATAAAAGACCAGCATCGCGCCGGAGGCCATGCCCCCTCCTTGCAGCACTCTGCAAATGCGCCCCCTGGTCAGTTGTAAGTTGGAGAATTAATTCCCCTTCAATACTGAGGGTCTCTGAGGGCCAACTAGTCCAACAGGTATCTCCAGTATGCGCCAGGGAGCTGCGTTGCAGACAGGTGTTCTGAGGCCATGCCCCTTTTTACACCACAATGCAACGCAGCTCTGTGGCGCTTACTGGAAGTACCTAGTGGGCTAGTTTGACCCTAGGGACCCTTAGGATTCAAGGGGACTTAATCTCTCAACTTAGAACGGCCACAGGGCGTGCTTACACAGTGGTGAAGGGAGGGGATGGGGCCTGAGGTGACGTGTGCAAACACGCCCTGTGGCGCGTTTTAAGTTGGGGAAATAATTCCCTTTCAATCCTGAGGGACCCTGGGGGCCAACTAGCCCACCAGGTGCTTCCAGTAAGCGCCACTGCTCTGAGTTGTAGACAAGTGGTGCAGGCCGTGCCCCTTTTTACACCTCTCTGCAATGGCGCTTACTTGACGTACCTAGTGGGCTATTTTGCCCCTAGGGACCCTCAGGATTCAAGGGGACTTAATCTCCCAACTTAAAACGGGGCCTGAGGTGACATGTGCAAACACGCCCTGTGGCGCATTTTAAGTTGGGGAAATAATTCCCCTTCAATCCTGAGGGCCCCTGGGGGCTAACTAGCCCACCAGGTGCTTCCAGTAAGCGCCACTGAGCTGCGTTGCAGAGAGGTGGTCCAGGCCGTGCCACTTTTTACACCTCTCTGCAATGCAGCTCTGTGGCACTTATTAGAGGGACCTAGTGGGCTAGTTGGACCCTAGGGACCCTCAGGATTCAAATGAACTTAATCTCCCAACTAAAAACGGCCACAGGGCGTGTTTACACAGTGGTGAAGGGAGGGAACGGGCCTGAGTTAATGTGTGCAAACATGCCCTGTGGCGCGTTTTAAGTTGGAGAAATAATTCCCCTTCAATCCTGAGGGACCCTGGGGGCCAACTAGCCCACCAGGTGCTTCCAGTAAGCGCCACTGAGCTGCGTTGCAGAGAGGTGGTCCTGGCCGTGCCACTTTTAACACCTCTCTGCAACGCAGCTCTGTGGCACTTACTGGAGGTACCTAGTGGGCTAGTTTGACCCGAGGGACCCTCAGAATTCAAGGGGACTTAACCTCCCAACTTAAAACGCCCACAGGGCGTGTTTACACAGTGGGGAAGGGAGGGGACGGGGCCTGAGGTGACGTGTGCTAACACGCCCTATGGTGCGTTTTAAGAGATAGTTTTAATCCCCTGCCCTATTATATACTAGGGGCTTACAGAGGAGGTCATGCTAATCACAGGGGGACCCCAACGCATAGTGTTCCCTAGTGTATGTAGGTGTTTTCACTGTATTCTGAGTGTCTTTTAACATAGCACTGGCTCTAGGACTGGTTAGTCAGACTCAGTTACAACCAGTATCCGTCTGAAAAAGTTGAGGGTACAGGATGATTTTGCAACAAGGCTTCTTTCTGCTCTTCTGTTTGTTCTTCCTGCACTTTTCTTCATCTTTGAGGACTTCTGTTGCTTCTTTCTGCATTTCTTTTTTTTCTTTCTGTGCGTTTTTTCTTCTTTCTTCACATGTCCTATCTCTGTAGGCATAGTTAGAAATTCGCATTTAAAAAACTTTTGAAATTCACTGAAAAAACCATAGGTTTCAGGCACGTTTTATTTAGGAATTAGCATTTAAAAAACCTTAAAAATTCACTGAAAAAAACGTAGGTTTCAGGGGCGTTATAGTTAGCTGGACTTTTCACTCGTACAAAACCATTGAAATTCCCCCGTTATAGTTAGTTCAGCTAACTATAACTCGCGCGCCTGCAATGCACTGCTGATGACGTCACATATTACATCACTCATGACATGGTCAGTGACATCACTCATGACATCACTGATGACATCTCAAATGACATCACTGATGACATCATCCTTGTGATAGAGTGGCAGACCTCCTCTCCCCCTAATATAACCTTTGATACACACATTCAAAAATAGAAACAAAAATTTTCAAAACAATGGACATACCAATACCAGTTACAACAACCTATTCAGTAATTCTAAGATCCACATACACATACACTCATTCACCAACAGTCCAGACTATACAGTCACTCATACATGTACTCACTTATCATATGTACTCATACACCTATACATTCTGTTACACAAGGCCACTCATCCATAGAGTTACTCACACACATAGTCACTCATGCTAATAAAGAATCAAACATCCATTTACTTGCATATACAGTTATACACACACCACCGCACTTACTTCTACAGAAACGTATACATACTTAGTCTTTTAAACAATCACTTATAGAAACACATACTTATTCATACAGGAACTCTTCCAATATCTCACTCTCACATATACTCGCTTATATACACCAATAGTCACATATACTAGTTTAAAACATATGCAGTTACTCATAAAGACACTATTGAGACAGTCATTCACTCACTAACACACCCATGCACACACTCATCCACCCATACAGACCTGCACACATGCTGTCTTCAACACATACAAACAGTGAGTCACTCATTCATGCACCTATGCACTACGTAATACCCCCACCGAACCAAACAGACACTCAGACACTCATACTGATACTCAAAAAACCAACGAATAACCTATATAGACACTCATGTAGCTACTCACCAACTCATGCAGCCACTTATACACAAAGTGAGAGACTGATACAGATATTTACATATTTATACATTACTCACTAAGCCATGTATTCACTAAGATACACTTAGTCAGTTATACAATCAATTTTTCAAAAACAAATCATCCATTTAGACACTTATATACCCATTTATTCTTCCATCGACCTTGAGATATACATAGATAAAACATATGTAATTTTCAGAAAAACACACTTTCACTGGATGATGTCATCAGTGATGTCATCAGTGATGTCATTTGAGATGTCATCAGTGAAGTCATGAGTGATGTCACTGACCATGTCACGAGTGATGTAATATGTGACGTCATCAGCAGTGCATTGCAGGCGCGCGAGTTATAGTTAGCTGAACTAACTATAACGGGGGAATTTCAATGGTTTTGTACGAGTGAAAAGTCCAGCTAACTATAACGCCCCTGAAACCTACATTTTTTTCAGTGAATTTTTAAGGTTTTTTAAATGCTAATTCCTAACTATAACGTGCCTGAAACCTATGGTTTTTTCAGTGAAAATATACATATATATATATATATATATTCACTGAAAAAACCATAGGTTTCAGGTGCGTTATAGTTATTTGGACATTTCTCTCATACAAAACCATTGAAATTCCCTCGTTATAGTTAGTTCACCTAACTATAACTCGCGCGCCCGCAATACACTGCTGATGATGTCACATATTACATCACTCATGACATGGTCAGTGACATCACTCATGACATCACTGATGACATCTCAAATGACATCACTGATGACATCATCCACTGAATGTGTGTTTTTCTGAAAATATGTTTTATTTATGTATATCTCAAGGTCGATGGAAGAATAAATGGGTATATAATTTTCAAAATTGATGAATTTTTGGGGGGAAAATTGATTCAATAACTGACTGATTAAGTGTATCTCTGTGAATATATGGGTTAGTAAGTAATCTTTAAATATGTAAATATCTGTATCAGCCTCTCACTTTGTGTATAAGTGGCTGCATGGGTTGTTGAGTAGCTACATGAGTGCCATGTGGCCCCCCTCCCGAGGCCATAATCTGCCCCGGGGACCCATCCCCCAGGGCATGGGTCTTTTTTTATTTTTTTTATTTTGGTGGGGGGCTGCCTTGCCCCCCTCCTGTGGCCACTTATGGGCCCGGGGACCCCATCCCCCGGGACCGGCCATTTTTTATTTATTTATTTAAAAAAATCATTTTGGGGAGGGGGGCCGTGTGGCCCCCTCCCGGGCCACTAATACCCCCGGGGACCCCATCCCCCGGGGCTGGCCCACTCTGTTGGGGACCGTGGGGGGGTCCCCAATCCCCCCACAGTCTCAGCCGGCTCCCCGCTTCCTGTGGGAGCCGGCATTGCTTTTCCACATGGGGAGCAGCTAACATGCTGCTCCCCATGTGGAAAAGCAATCTGCTTTGCTATTTGGAAGAGAGAGCAGGTTTCCTGCTCTCTCTTCCAAATAGCAAAGCAGTTTGCAATGACAGGGTGGGAGCCAAGAGGCTCCCGCCCTGTCACTGCAAACGGCAGTGTCCCGGGGTGGGCACCCTGGGACACTGCAGGAACTGGCCCTGGGGAGTGGCGGTCCCCAGGGCCATCAAGGCTCCAGGAGGGGGGCCCGTGGCCCCCCTCCCACCTGTTTCAAAGCCCCAGGGGGTGGTGGTCCCCGGGGCTGGGGGGTCCATCACGGACCCCCAATTTACATATTTAGAGCCCCGGGGAGGTGGTGGCTTGAGCCCCCCACACAGGGTATATTTTTTTTAAATAATGGTGGTCCCCGGGGCTGCAGAGGGGCCGTGAGCCCCCCCATTCATTTTTTTAAGCCCCGGAGGGTGGCGGTCCCCGGGGCTTGGGGGGCCTGAGAGCCCCCCAAAAAAGAAATTGAAGCCCCAGGGGTTGGCGGTCCCCGGGGCTGGGGGGGCCTGAGAGCCCCCCAATGAATATTAAGAAGCTCCGGGGGGGTGGCGGTCCCCGGGGCTGGGGAGGCCTGAGAGTCCCCACACAATTGAAATAAGCCCCAGGGGTGGCAGTCCCCGGGGTTGGGGGGCCCCTCTGGGCCCCCCTTTACATAACTACCTCACCCAGGATTTGGCCCCCCGGGGGAGCCCGCGCTTCTTTTTTTTTTTTTGACCGAAATTCGCGCTGGGTGCGCGAATCTCGTCAATTTAAAAAAAAAAAAATCTTTTTTTGGCCCTGGGGTTCTTTGTGGGACCCCCTGAGCAGGCCTAGGTGGTCAGGGTGTTTCTACCGTGCCCCCTTTTTGCGTTTTTCGCGTTTGTTTTTTAGGTTTCTTGTACCTTGGTTCTACCGAGGCACAAGATGGCTGCCAACACTTCCTGATTTGGAGTGTTGACAGCCAATTAGAATACAGCTCGTGCACGGCAGGGTGCGCGCTGGGTGCGCATAGGGTGCGCAGATCCTCCAAGGCCATAGATATATATGCACTTTTAAATGTCATTTTCTCAGGAACTACTGAACGGATTTACACCATTTAAGCAAAAGGCACGAGTCTGAACTAAGGACTACCTCTTTGCCAAATTTAGTGTAATTCCGTTCAGCAGTTCGGGCTGTAGCTGCGGCTAAAGGTCCTATGGGAAGTTGCAGGGGAAAACGTGTTTTGGAACCTCCCTTTTTTCTCGGTCCCTGCTTGACGAATCACCGTGAAACTTTCAAAATAGGAGCGGACCGGAGCTGGCCAAAAGTTCTGAAAATTTCACGAAGATTCGTCAATCGGCGCCAAAGTTATTTCAAATAGAATGTTGCGGATTTCCTATGGAAAATAGGTCCTAACTATAACGATCTACTAGCGACCACCAGTAGATAATATAAATATATATATATATATATATATATATATATATATATATATATATATATATATTATCTACTGGCGGTGATCATGTGATCAAGGCAGCGTCCTGCTGTCGAAACGCGTCATGCCGAGCACTTGCTGTTTGATATGTAGCTGTTCGTGGATGGAATAAACCTGCACATTCAACCTTAAAAGGCATGTTGTGGTCCGTACCTGGTTAATGCTGTGAGAAGCGTGTCAGGATCGTGTATTTTCATATATATATACATATTCACTGGGACATTATAGTTAGTTGGACATTTCATTCGTACAAAACCATAGAAATTCGTCCGTTATAGTTAGTTCAGCTAACTATAACTCACGCCCCCTCAATGCACTGCTGATGACATCACATATTACATCATTCAGCACATGGTCAGTGACATCACTGATGACATCACTGATAGTGGCTGTATGGATGAGTGTGTACTTGTATCAGTGATTGTATAAGAGAGTAAGTATGCGTTAGTATCTGTATGAATAAATGAGGTGGTGTGTGTCTAACTGTATAGGTGAGTAAATGGGAGTGTGATGGATTTTTTGCATGACTGTCTAGGTGTGTGAGTAACTCCATGGATGAGTGACGTTGTGTAAGTGTCTGTATAGGTGTATGAATGCATATGATAGTGTTGTATTAATGAGTGACTGCATGTGTGAGTGATTGTATGGGTGAATGAGTGGATATGTGTGTAGACCAATGAATCAGTGAGTGTGTATGTAGTAACTGGTATAGGTGTGTCGATGGTTTTGAAAATGGTAGTCTGTATTTTACTGTGGGTGTATCAAATGTTATATTAGAGTGTGAGGAGGTGCATCAGATTTTCACGTGGATGATGTCATCAGTGATGTCATTTGAGATGTCATCAATGATGTCATCAGTGATGTCACTGACCATGTCCTGAATGATGTAATATGTGATGTCATCAGCAGTTCATTGCGGGGGTGCGAGTTATAGTTAGCTGAACTAACTATTACGGCTGAATTCCTATGGTTTTTACGAGTGAAATGTATAACTAACTATAACGCCCCTGAAACCTGTGTTTTTTTCAGTAAATTTCTAAGGTTTTTTAAATGCTAATTTCTAACTAAAACGTGCCTGAAACCTATGTTTTTTTCAGTGAATTTTAAAGGTTTTTTAAATGCTAATTTCTAACTATAACGTCCCTGAAACCTATAACATACCAGTCGCGTTTCCAGAGTGGTGGAGAAAGGTGAGCGTGGCCTCCGAAACACCTCTTAGCAAAGTGGGATTTACTGGAGGTAACAGGAGTAGTAGTTAGCCCCCAACGTCAACCTTGGGGGGCAACTACCCTTTTTATTACCACCAGTAAGTCCCACACAGCAGGATTGCTAACTTCTTATATCAGGCCCCGCCCCCTCCCTGCACCACAGTGCAAACGCACCCCCTAGCATGTTGTAAGTTGGGGGATTAAGTCCCCTTGAATCCTGAGGGTCCCTGGGGGCCAACTAGCCCACCAGGTACCTCCAGTAAGCACCACAGAACTGCTTTGCAGATAGGTGGCCCGAGGCCACACCCCTTTTTACACTTCTCTGCAACACAACTCTGTTGCGCTTACTGGAGGTACCTGGTGGGCTAGTTGGACCCCAGGGACCCTGTGAAAATAGTGGGTGGACGCCGTCCACCAGCGTGTACCCCCGACTCGTGCCTTGGGCATAGGTATTTTCCATTGGGAAGGCAGGGGTGTTTCGCTAGGGTGGAGTTCCTCCACCGGAGGGTGGGAGTGAGGAAGGAGGCAGGCCTAAGACGCCACCAAACCCAGCAGCTGCCCACTGGGATCTAAATGAGCACTTTAGACTCATTATAACTCTCTAAGTGGCATACAACAACACTGCAGCGATGGCAGAAGTGACGTCATCATTCTCTGACCCCTGATAACACCACAGTGCTGACTCATTATGCCAGCCTTAGACCCCAAGAGTGTCTTATAATTGCTATTGAGGGGCTTTGAAAACGGCTAGAAGTGAGAACTACAGAAAATTAGCAGGTCTGTCGAAGTCCTGTTTATTTTCTAGTCCTATTAAAGTTTTCATAACTCCTGAAACCAAGTGCAGCTAGCACAATGACAGAAGTATCAAAGGACGAGCCAAGGATAGCCATTTCTAGCTACCCGTGGGTTGCTCTAATTAATGTCCATGTGTAATGGACATGTATTCTATTTCAGACGTCATTGCCTCCTTAGCTAGAGACAGACCACAACACAATGCACAGAACAAATTATCAGAGAATGACTTAGACTCTGTGCTGTAAGCTTCAGAAACACGTGGGAAGGCACCCCACACAGTTCGTTGTACAAGAAAACCATACTCAGGAAAGAATGCACGTGATACATCATATAGTAACATAGCATAATGGTTCACTGCCAACTGGGTACTAGATCAGTGATTTCAAGTTGCCACGTGTATGGACCTTTGCTCTAAGCATTGCAAATACAAACTACAAGTATCATAAGGCAAAGAAAAAACAAATAAAGTAGGCTGAAAGTGGTACTCCAAACCTCCAGCTGAAAACCCAAATGTGTAAACTGGAATTCAAACAAATGCATATCCCACTTATCCAAAATTCACCCAGCCCTCCACATCTTAGTGACTTCACACCTCACTGCTGTTCAATGACCTTCCCTTGCTACCCTTTCACACCTGGGGCGAGGCCACTCATTCTTCACTTTCCCCTGCCTTTATTCCCACAGGTCATGCTCAGTGACATAATAGGACTCACTGCAACACTGTATGGATGCCACATAAAACAAACGTTGGTACATCTGATAGGTCTAACCGTTAACAGACGGATGCAGACGCATGGGCTTTGCCAGTGTATTGTTTGACATAAGGTATGACCAAAAACAGTCCATGAGGACCATCCGTGCGTGTGCATGCATGCAGACACAAGGACGTCATTCTGGGATTTTATATGGCAAATGTCTTAAAAAATTGCGAGATGTAGCTGTGCATGAACTCACATGCTCATGTGCTTGCAGCTATCTTGCAATGATTTCGTTACAGATTGACAAGCTATTTCAAGGTGACAGCCCAGCTCTTCACATGAAGATACATTCATGAGCACCCAGCTGCATCCATCTAGGAATCTTTTTAGTCAAACTATAACAAAAAACATTGCAAGAGAGCCATGGGCATATGTGCATGCATATTCACACACAGTGAATAGTTGCAATTATTTTTCATATATGTTATCCTTAATTTATCACTCAAATATTGCCAACATCCATTTTGGAATGATAAATTAAAGAAATAATGCATGGAAGGAATGCCTAACAAACGGGCTCAATTGAGCACTGGGTAGCACTGTGCAGCTGATTGACTGCTGCAAAAATAACAAGCAATGGAAATGAAATAGGTCTTGCATTTGCTTGAGTGACAGATATTGGCGTTGTAAACAACAATATCTTTTACCCATGCGTTATGGAGTGTATGTATGTGACATGTAGATGAATTGTGTGGTTAGGGTTGGAATTATCAGTTGTGGAAATGTGTGTAGTGGAATTGTGCAGTGTGGAATGGATTTGTGTAGTGAATTATATTTGCATGCTGTGCAGTGGAAATATGTGGATAGTAGTTGTGTGGTATTGAGTGTATCGGAAGTATGTGGAGTGGGATTGTGTGTTATGTGTAATTATGTGGAATGGTATTTTAAAGATGTATGTAGTGGAGTTTAATTATGTGGTGTGCTCTTGAATTTTGAGGCATTATGTGGAATTCAGTGGTGTGTATTGGATGTATGTAATGTGTAGTGTAATTGTGTTGTTGAGTTGAATTATGTGGTTTGGTGTCAAATAATGTCATGTGGATTGGAAATGTGTGGAGTTAAATTATGTTATGAGGAACTGTGTGGATAGGTTTGCCTTTTTGGTAATGAAAAAAAACAAATAGGTAGGAGCTAAGCTCCAGATCTGTGTCTTTGGGTGTTAAAAAAACATAAAGACAAGTTTATGCTATCTAATAGCATCTTATGTTATGCTTTTTTATGCTTTTGTCGTATCTTATCAGCCCTATTTTATGTTATATTGTAGTATGCCATGTTAGTTTATGCAATGTTATTTTATATTATCCAATTCAACCATAAGTTGAGTTAATGTTGAAGATGTTAAGTACGGTCCATACCGTACCAGTATTGCATTTAGGTCACTGTAAAGACAAGGACATTGTATGTATTTTGTGAAAAGGGGAGAAGCTATATGATAGACTGACAGAAAAGGTAGCCTCTTAGGTGTTTTGGTGCAGGGATAAGGTTTGGTAGTGACAATGGCTGGGATAACAGCTCTTGAGAGAAGATTCTCTTTCCTTTCAGAATATTTTTAAAATCTCCGCCAGTGGAGGACTTTGAATCTTTGGAAGGTCATTGAGCAGGAGGTAATTTCTTTCAGATCTGAGGCAGGGCTGCATCTATACATAAACTTGTATGTTTGATGCTATTTCCATTTGCTATGTCTGCAAATTCATTTCATATAATGTATAGTACTTGGCGGCTGCTTTGCAGTACGGTAAACGTGTCAAGAAACCTTCTAACTCAGCCAAATCTGTCCCGAGAAAGACACCACTGACAGGTACCTGTAATGTAAAAACCCAGCATCCTCCAGAGCGTGGGAGAAGAGGGGCTCCGTTAATGCTTGCTGTGACTGTCTGGCGGCTACTGTCCCCGCCAGCCCCCACAGTGCAGATGAGTGACAGGAGAGCAGGGAGCTGGGGCTAGGAGGTGCAGGTCCATGTGCTGTTGCTGGCGGGAGCAGATCCATGCAGCTGGGGGCAGGAGCCCAACCTGCTACCACCACGTGGACCATTCAGAAACCCTCACAGGTGGAAAACCAACGTGAGAGAGGAGTGGGCATTCACAGAGGTGGAGAGATAGCTGAGGGAGAAACAGGGGCAGCAGCGCCTCAGATGTAAACTAGAGCTGCCAGAGAGGGACAGGGAGAATAAACAGGAGAGACACGCTATATAGCATGGTAACATAGAGAAACGGTCGACCATCACCACACAGCAGTAACCTTGTGCTGTCAGGGCAGGGGGAGAGGGGCTGGGGATAAAAGACATAGAGGGAATAGACTGAGGTGTGATAACCTCATATGAGGTTGGGAAAGGGAACGTCAGGTGTGTGGAGAAAGAGAAAGGACATAGATATAGAAAATGGAAAGGGAGTCAGAAGGGGGTAAAAATCTAAGAAATAGAAAGAGAAGAAAAGAAGAATTGGAGGGATTAAATGGGTGTGCAGAACAGCTACTGAACATAATAGCCAGGCACAGCAGGGGGAGTGCTAGGAGAAAGGGAAGAGATTGGGAGAAGAATTAGAGGGAGCCATGAATAAGGTGACTACTTGTCAGCTATTTATACGACAATCAGTAAATTCAGCATAACATCTGTCATTCTTTGTTGCTCATTTATCGGATGCCATTTATCTGTAATTAAATCACTTTCTGGGTGCATAACAGCCATACCACTGGTTGAACAAATTCTGTGTGCCATCTCTAAGTGGGAAGTACTGCTAATTGCATTGTGATGTGACCTAGGATAGGAGCACCGGGGTCATGTCACCCAATGCCTGCGCATCACACTGAATTCAATTGGTTGTAGACGCCACATGAGCTATGCAGGGGTATTGGGGGGTGTCCTCGACGACTACTTCTGATGCGAATGACAGTTATTAACACAGTGCAGTGACATTTTGTCTCCAGCCTAAGCTAGGCTTTCTGAGCCTATTCTTTGTGACGGGAGGAGTGAGCAGGAAAACAAAGGTAGCTCGGAGAAGTACACAGGGTGGTTAAAGTGAGTGATGCTGATGTACCCATTCGGCTGGCATAGCAGTACAAGCAGTAGAAAACAACATGGCTGGTGCTTGTTTGAACACATAATGGGATTGAATTATAATTGTGCATTCTAAACGAGTGTCAGCCATCTTACATGCTGATATCGAGGGGAGAAGATATGGTGTAAATGCTAGAGCGGCCAACAGTGAGGCCGGCGAACAGGGTTCGAGTCTCGGAGGCCCAACATCCTTTGTTTGTGACTAAATCACTTATTGTGAAGTGTTCCAATACCTGTCAAATTGCAGAAGAAAAAACAAAAAAACAAAGGGGGTAATAAATGCAAAAAGATATCCTCTCACTTGGAAGTGAGTTAAGGGGCCATACTGATGGCAAGGAAAGCTGCACAGATGAAGCACGGCTGACAAAGTGAAACAAATAAAAAAAGAAAAGGGTGCCAAAAGCAACAATTCCAAACAAAAAGTTCTTCCAAACCACAACATAAAGGGCCTTGGAAAAGACAGCATAGGTAATGGGAGGGGGTGCAAGAAATTGTACCTGCATTAAAGTCGACGACCACTAATTAAGGATATTTAATGTGTAGTGTGCAGTGCTCCTGAGCTCCAAATGGAAGCGATATATTGGGAACGCAAACCATTGAGGAGCCACCAAAGAAGAGGGCAGCTAGAGTCAACGTATGGTAAGCAGCAGGCGGGATTACACTCCATATGGTGAATACAGCAGGTCTTGAATATAGCGCTTGCACGCTGCCTAGGCTCTACCTAATTGAAAAATACATTGTAGAATGGAGACCATGGCGAGATGGCACAGAAGCGAGTGGCTGAAATCGAACAGCCTGGTAGCAGCGTACAGCTGATGGGCCTTCACAAAAAAAGAAAGTAAGATCAAACAAATGATGGTGCAGGGAAGAAACTGGAGGAAGCATGGAGTGCCACAGAATAATAAAAAAGTAGCCCACAACACATCAATAATAGTAGGATACCACTCATCCAATCTGTAGCAATGACACAGAATGCTCCACGGTTGTGGGACAAGCACCAGAGGAGGGAGGAAAGGCATCAAGTAAGGACCAGGGAACTGAGATAGACAAGAAAGTCTTCATAAACGAGATAGGTGGCTGGGGAGAAAGGGCACGCACACGTAAGGATAAAAACAGTTCCAAATGTCCTAATCAACACATAGCATGAAGTGACTGGTGCTCAATAAGGGAGAAGAGCCACAACGTCTTCTGCTGTTGGATCAGGTCCAAGTCAGAAGATAAAGAACTCTGAGCACTCTAAAATAAATCAACATAAAGTTAAGTTGTTTGTTATCACCAACAGCCTTTATTTCTCTCAAAGAGTCTTTCAATTCTCAGTCAACACGTATTTTACCTTTGGTTGGGCTACAATGATAAACATACTTGTCTCAGAAGTTATCCCCAGATGAGATGTAGTCAGAGAGCCTTCACACTTACACTTTCACCACATGTGCAAAAATTATTGACAGAGCTACCAAGACAGATAATACTTTTCATTCCTTATGCTTAAACAGGTCTAGGCACAAGTGGCATAAAACAATCCATTATCCCAGAGAATAGAAGCTCAAGTACACCCAAGAAGTTTTAAAGGTTGAAAATTACATGAACAGAAGTAAAGATCTGTTACCTGAGAACAGCTAACTATCGCAAAAAAGCAGCCTAGTCTGATGTCAGTTATCCAAATCTTCAAATATATGGTGGTTAATTCCTACAATATATATTCTACCTTCATTCCTAATGTGGAACAGGGAGGTAACCAACAAACATCATCCTACACATCTGTGTCAGCTTAACTTTTAACACCTGCAATGTGTGTATTCGTAAGGACGCTCTTCTATAATCACACGTCCAGTCACTACAAATAACACATCTGTGTACGTCACTTCTTCATTGACATTTCAATGGTATGTATACATACTACAAAAGTGAGATATTATATCCCTGAATCTTTTGCATATACATCACCCACAGTGTGCTTCTCAATTACAGTGCCCAAATGTGTACCGATCGTGCATGTGTTACACATGCCAAATCATAAGTGCCTAAGTCATAGGCACACAGTGTACACATGTGTGGTATTCTTAAGCACAGCACATACATCATTAGTGAATCAGAGTTACCCATACGTGTTCATTATATCAATTAGGCAATTAGGCAAGGTAGTGCGGACCATTCTCAAGGAAAATTCTTCCAACGTGTTTGTTCCTTTTCCAAGTGCTATAAATATGCTCAATTGACGTGCCCATTGGAATATCCATTTAGACATCTCGTCACATGTTAACAAGTGTTTGTGGTATGTTTTACTTATATATATTAGGCCAGGTTGTGCTGCCCCTTACCCGGATAAGTACTCTCTATATATGCGTACCTCGCTCCACAAGTGTAAGCAGGGCCGGACTTGCCGAGGTCACCGGGTATTTCCCCAGTGGGCTGCCAGGGTGGGGGCCGGTTTTAGGCCCCTGGGGGGCCGTTTCTGTTACAGGGTCGTTTTTGCACCATAGCTGAAATATTGGCCCCTGTAACAAAATCGGCCCTGGCAAACAGCTCGGCCGCACACCCAACCCCCTGGGAGGCTAGCCGAGCACTTTGCCAGGGCCTGGTTTGGTTCCCAGTCCGGACCTGTAAGTGCTGAAACTTGGTACATGAAACATTACAATATCCATTAACGTTGTGCAAAGTGCACAGTAAAGTAAAATAAAGCCGTGCAGCCCCATTCCTGGGAAGAGTGCTCCAGGTATGCGTGTCCCTCATGGAGTGCTACAGGGTTTTCACTGGTGTGCAGCGTGGCTGCAATCTTGGTGTTAGTATTTATACCGGTAACCAAGTATGCCACGCCAGAGTTTCAAAGACAGACTCGGAATTGAGGATGTCACTTTGGCCGCCATATCGGAAAGTGGAATTAGCCCCTGTTGGTAAAAGTTACAGAGTTTGTTGTGTAGTAAACAGGTACAATAGGAGTGCAATATGGTGAAAAATAAGACTGCGGTCATTACAGTTGATTTAAGTTCTCATGTCCACGACAATATATAATATGGAGTATATTTAAGTCTACAATTTGCCACCATAAACATTTCTATTGTCCAATCAAATACAAAATACCACAAACCATCTTTTTCTTTCTAGGGCAATAAAAGGTTAGAAGTACAGTATAAGAAAGATGAAAGTATTAGCTAATTATCTAGCTATTGAGAGGAATAAAGGCTGTTGGTGATTACACACAACGGAATGCAACATTGATTTATTTTTGAGTGCACAGAGTTCTTTATCATAGACAATAGGCCATCCACCCAAGAGCCAGGGGCTGACCCAAAGTCCACTTTTTGTATACTGTATTGTGGATAATCGGTCTTCAACAACAGAGCTAAAGCTGTCTGTATAAGGAATTAAATTAATATGCATAAAAGTTACAGGTTCTATTAAATGACAAAGTCTGACTTTTTTTAGCATGGTCTTTGTACAAGTAGTTGCAGATGGCAGGAATTTGCACTCAATTTTGGCGACCAGGACTTTCGTCATCAGACTTTGGCCCAGTGCAAGAGAGTAAAAGGCAGGAAAGGGTGAAAGAAGGAGAAAGATATGAGAATAGTAAGAAATAGACAAATCAGGGATGGAGAAGGACATGCAAGACTGAGATAAGGAGACAAGACATGTAGACTGGTGGAAGAAAGAGATAGAACCAAGACTCAGCAGCCTTGGCATTCTGAAACCCCACCATTCAGCAGCACCAGCATCAGTCTCCTAAGGAAAGCTTTGGACCCAGCACTCAGGGGCCTATTTATGACTCACTTTGTTCCACTTTTACACCACACAACCTGGTGCAAGAGTGTCGAAAACCTTACATGTGATTTATGAAGCCACGAAGGCCACTTTGCGTGGCCCTTAGTAGCCATTAAGGATCCTTGGGTCGCAGTGACGGGTCCCAAAATAGGCGCAGAAGCACGTGGCATGGTTTGATGGAAGTGTGACTAGAGCCAGCACCCTGACCCCAGCTTCCATGAGGCATGAATCCATTGCGTCTCTAAAATTCCCTTTCTACAATTGATGATAGGGCGCCAGACTGTGAGTACATGGTTTGGTTTCAGAGTGACCAAGGGTTGGGTACATCTTAGCGAGTGTATACCACTCGGGTCACGTAACTAGGTCCTGAGGAAAACCTGGTAATATCGCCATCAGGTTGAAACATGTAGACCACTTTTCACTTTTTATCACCATCGAGATACCGGAGGTCAATCTAACCGAGCACAGCATCTTACACAGTTTTTAGCGTTGTCCAGTTGCTCCAGATTAAAGTCTTTTAGGGAGTTAAATCTGGCCAATTTTTAATTCACTTGTTTTCACTCATTTGCACCAGTGCTGCGGAAAAACCTGCTCCACTGTAATTAGGTGTTGAAGCACACCCAGATAGCACTCGGCTATTCGGGTGAGACCCCTATGATGAAGCATGTCACCAACTAGGTTGGTGAGTGAGGGGCTTTTTAAAAAGAAAAATTTCCCCCTTTTTGTGCACCTCTTCTTATACCGTGGGGACATTGTTTTGTCTTCAGGGTATACTCCTTCATTTGTTTGATATATATACCATAAGGGGACCAGGAGTATTCCCTTCAACACCCTTTCTCTCTCCCTTGTTGATTGATGGCCCTTATTAGCTCCATAAATCTGGAGTAAGGCAATGCAGCACTGATCGCTGAGTTGCCTTATTCTGCCCTGGAAAGGCATTCCATGGGTGTTGCATGGGTGTTTCCGCACAACTACCATGGTTTTTCAGGCATTCCCAGACTCACCAGAACTCGTAGACCTGGGAATGTGCCAAATAGGTATGCCTTCTCAGGCAAGGCATCACGAGGAGAAATATCTTTATTTCTCCTCATTGCTTCCTCTTTCTATGCGTGCTGCATTCTGCAGCACATATAGAAAGAGGAAGATGCCTCTCAGGATTGTTTTTGGTGAAGGTGTCCCTTCCTGCACAAAAACAATCTTGCATGAAATTCAGCCACCCTTGCACCATGGTGCAAGCATGCCCACATTGGTGCTAGGCTGCCAAAAGGGCACCAGTGCAAGGGAAAAGGTAGGAATGTGCCATATTACCTTAAATACAATGTATTCTTGCTGATTGGTGGTTTACTTGGGAGTGGGAAGGGCAGACATTCTACACCTAGTAGAATAAATTCGCTAAAAAAAAAATGCATTCATGCCGCATTTGAAATGCTCCACAAAAGGATTTTTGTAATTTCTCATTTTACTGGAATGCTTTGCCCAAGGTTTTGTGTAGTTTACTCCTCTGTTATAAATCAAATTATTGTATAGTGGATGGTAGCTGTTGTCTCTTTAATATCAGACATATTGTCATACTGCTTGGCTGTGTAATTCAGCTGTCCGCTAAGTGGTACTTTCTGAAGGTAGGTAAAAAGCTACATTAGTGAAGTGGATTTGTTCTGTAGGGGAAGACTGGAGTGCTTGTGAAACTGAATGAAAAAGCAGTCTCAATAGGTTATTACTAGAATAGTCGTTTTTGAGCTACCAGGCAACAGTCTGTAAACAAGCACTGAATTGGCTCTCACGTCTGTGTGCTGAGATGCTCTCTGGCAGATGGGCACTGGGCAGCAGCGGAGCAAGGGCTTCATGGGAACAAAAGCACGCAAGGAAGATTGCCCCCACTAACTTCTGCTTGGGTAGTGATAACATCCATAATTGGAGTGCAGGGAGCGCGGTCACGGCAGAAACCGATGTATTCATTAATGGTTTGAGGCTCCCGTGGTACCCCACCACCTTTCGTTATCTGGGAATCCACATCTATCGGACTCCAGATGATCTGTGGGAGGGCAATTTCGGCAATGCGGGCCCTGGTGCATTTCTGGAAGTCACTGCCGTTAAATGTCATGAGTCGTGTTACCCTGCTCAAAATGATTGTCCTACCCAAGTTACTGTACTATTTCTCTAACCTCCCGGTTTATGTCCCTACCAGGCTTTTCTGTGAACTGGAGCGTATGTCCCAAGACCTTATTTGGAACAAAGGCAGACCCAGAGTTGCGTTGTGGAAGCTGTATGCTCCCACCTCCCAGGGAGGGCTAGTTGTTCCCAATTTGGAACTGTACTACAAAGCAGCTCAGCTGCAGTGGGTGACGAAGAGGCTCAATGGCACTGCTCTGGATGATACGGCAACCTTGCAGCAACCGTGGACTCACACTCAATTATCTCACCTATTCCATCCAGCTGCCAGGTCCCCCCATCCGCTCCAACTACATCTGGGTCTAGCGCATAGATGTTACAAGAGGAGCTTATATCTTACCCGTGAGGCGCTCCCATACGCCCCGATATTACCACTCTTGGGGACACCCAGAAGGATCGCGGGTACTTCCGAAGTCGTTCTTAGGCACTGGCACACAGTGGGTATAGAAACTCTGGGTGACTTTTAAAGAGACGGCGCCCTCTTAACATTTGAAGCATTTGCAGAGGACACTGACTTACCTGCTGGGCAATTTCTTCTACATGCCTCTCTTATACGAGCCCTTTCGGCATACTTGGGTGATTTGGCGACTGAGCCGCCAACACACCTGCTGCTGCAGTATCTACACGTAATGGGGGCAGGATCACACATAGTGCACTGGCTGGTGACGGCCTTACTCACACACACGCTGAAACCAATGTTGGCGCTCCGTGCCCACTGGGAAGCTGATAGAGGCCGACTCTGGACAGACAAGGAATGGGAAACCATTTTAGCTGGTGCTACTTATATACCAAGAAGCTCTAAATTCAGGCTAATACAGACTTACATAATACACAGGGCATATCTTTCTCCTGACAAAATAAACAGCTATTTTAATATTGCTACATCTGAATGTCCTCGTTGTCAGCAGCTCGATGCAGATCTGCTCCACATGCTGTGGTCCTGCGCCTCCCTCCACCGTTACTGGCGAAACGTTGCTGCAGCATTGGCGACCTGCACCGAGACGTCCTTGCCGCCCACATGGGAGATCTGCATTCTAGGGGTCTATGTTAGGTCCAAGAAAAACAGAGTTTCCCTCACGGTTCAGAGACTTAGGACTAATAGTTGCCAAACGCTTGATAAAAAAGCGGTCGAGGCAGGCAGACCCCCCAGAGATGATCAGTTGGACGGGTTCACTTAAGATATGGGCGCAGGCGGAGAGCACAGTATTGCATAGGGAGGAAACGGCGGGGCTCTGCAAATACCCTATAGCGCAGCACTGGAACACCATACTTACAGCATTCAGCAGTGGAACCACCGGGGAAGGCGTAGGCACCCAACCAGCAGTCACATAGTACACCTGCTGCAGGCCTTCGGAGGCGGGGAGCTAGAGGATGGCAGCAGACGGACACACCCCATTGAATGTCACCTTGTACAGTAGGTCTGCTGTAACGAACCCCTGCCCCCTTCTGTCCCGGCACCACCCTCTTGACACCAGCCCCCAACACCCACACGAGTCCGAGCTTCACCCTGGTATATTAGCATTTTGTGACTAATACACTACACAGACCCACACCCAGTACTGTAAAGGCTATTCCGATAGATTTTTTTGATGGCAGCTCTTTCAATATGTTGTTTGATATTGTTATTATAATAATGTATACTTTATTGGTGTGTGTAAATATCTCTGTATTCCTTTTACTTTGGGACACATCCACTCATCGGCCCATTGCGTTGACCACATGAGCCGATCTTTACCATTTGCTAATGTTTAGGTTGTTCTCCCATAATGACTTCAAGGATACCAACAATGCTGTCAAAAGATATTGGCGACTCCCCCTTCTCTCTTTTGTCAAATCCTTTCTTCAACGTCGATTGGACACTGTGGGACGGTGTAGAGGACGAGTAATCGCACAAATGCTGTTAGAAGCGACCTATTAGTAGCACACGGGTGTGCTATCACACATTGAAAAACGTTCTGCTATATTATCGACGATTTATGATAGTACTGTCGAGATATTGTAATGTACTGCTGGAACAATGTTTTTGACATCTCTGTTTTGTCATGTGTTATATGAAAATGGACATATATGGAACCAAAAAATAACAACAAAGAAAAACCAATAAAGATATTTAAAAAATAATAATAATAATTGGGGTGCAGGGGAACAGTCAAACACCTGTGCCCCAGTACTACCGCAACTGATGCATTCATTCTAACTACAGCCCCAGAGTTAGCGTACCTATAATAACAGATTCCTTTTTTGCTGCAATTATGCACTGGAGTGTTTTTCCAGTTCGTATTGTTGTTCCCTAATGAGGA